>NC_141700.1:666096112-666696112 GCF_964263255.1 Lissotriton vulgaris
CACCAATCACCCAGTAATACCACCAAGCCCTTTCTTTCAGGAGCTGAATACCCTGCTCGCTGAGTTGATATGGGGAGGGGGTCGACATAGGGTAGCATTAACCACATAGTAATTGCCCACCAATCAGGGAGGGCTGGGCGCTCCATCCTTTGAAGCATACTTTCTGGTGGCTCAACTCCATTGGCGGTCGCATTGGACGGCAGAACGTCATATGGGAGAAACCGTTACTGATGAAGGTCGCGCACCCCTCCTGGCGATCCGGAGAATGCTCCTGCCAGGTACCTGACCACTGTGCACCTACTCCCTGAAAGTGTCCATAGCCCGCACATGCATGCTGAAAATCCATCGCATGTCCAGAGGAAGACCCTGTACTCATCTCCGCTCCCACTGGTAGGTTTCCCCCGAAAGGATAAATACTATACCGCCGCTCGAGAAGATGCATTGTACTCCTAGCCATCATATTTAATACATGGGATCTTGAAAACACTATATAAAACACCTTTACTGTTCCTATTGTCATTTACCCTCATGTAATAATGTAATACATTTGAGTTTCAGTGTAAATTATTGCACCCAAAGTCGTCACACAGTGGAAAAAAACATAGTGCCATTATCTGCAACACACCCCACCCGCAAACACAGCAATCTCATAATAAATAACATACCAGACACATTGTTTATTGTCGAAAATATTCCTACAGGATTATTTTGCATAAGAAATATGCCAATGTGGTGGTCAACATACGGGCGATCCAAGCGCAGGCAGCAGTGACACCCATAAGCTGCCCTGCCACCTGAAGAGTGAAATTGCACCGTGGCCTAACCAATCGGTGCTCACCATTTTGGGGGGTCACCCCTTACATCATGTGGACCACCATTTACTCACGCCCTTTGAGCGGGCAGAGTGTATCCAGGCAATCCCGCCGGTTGGTCAGGTTTACAACCGCCTGAAGGACTAATGAGGCGCTGTGTTTCCTCCAGGGTCCTGCAGTAAGGACTTCCTGGGGTTGTTTGGCATTTTCACCGTTGTTGTGCTCCTGAAGAGGGTACCCCAATGTACCATTCAGCCTCTGTATCGCCCAGTAACTCCGCCTGCAACACAAAATAAAAAGTTAACAGCCTTCCTACCCATGCCACCCTTCCAGCCGACATGCCGGGTAAGCGGTAGGGAGAGAAACGCTGTGAAGTTTCGGCGCTAAAAAGGATTGCCAGATGGGCGGGGGAGGTCTGTATACCTGTCTCCCGCCCACTGGTGCGCCGGAAATGACGTCTTTGGATAGCGCCGGACCCGGAGTGGGTCAGAACACTAGACTTGTCGGGTTTGTGCCCTCATGTGGCAGTAAGGTGGCCACCCTCCTTATGGGGGCCCCCTGCGTGGGCTGCGGGCAGCCTCACATCTGGGCCGGTCTCATGATGGGTCAAGGGACTGTATATTGGGGGAGCGGGAGAGGTATCTAAAGTTCAAACGCATAACTCAGAAATTCTTTGAGGTAACTCTTGAGCTTTAAACACATAAGGTAGGAAATAAAGAGAGGCAATCAATCTTTGCTCACTATTTTCCACTTGTTCTATTTAAGGTTCATGAATTAACTCGGGGAAATTTGGAATTCTGTTTGAAAATCTCAGACACCTCAAACGGAAGAAACCGACGCTCGGCCCAACATATGGCACGGCCCCTGGTGCATAACACACTCATCTATTTTGGCCTTTGTATGCTGACAGAACACTGAACTTTCTCAATCTTACGTAGTCAAAATTCTGTCTATCGTTCAGCAAAATAAACTGGCCCTAAACTTGACGAAACATGGCTCAACATTTGTAATGCCTCTTTTGGCCGGGGCATAGTAAAAGACTTAGTCAAGTTATTAAAAAAAAAATAGGCAGCTCGACTAGCGACACAGACGATCCCAACAATTAAAGACACTCAAAAAGTCTTCACGTTTTAGATAAACTATTTAAAAAAGGTCTTGCAGCCTAAATAAAACTACATCTTGGAAAAATAACGATTATGTACCCTCCACTTACATTTCAGTTGAGTGATGCCCTAAGCACTTTGAGCAAAGCTGTGTCAATTCTCTTTGTCCTGCACCATGGGGTTTAACACTGCAGGCCGCATAACAGCCTGCAAAATATAGTTGGCACCGACTCTGTGCAAAAACTGAACTTTGAATTATCTATGAAACGGAAAAATCACACGGGGCTGTCATTCTTCTAGTTCATGCCCTCCTAGGTCTCACAGTGTGCCCCAAGGTTCTATCCGCGCTCCTCTACTGGTTAATATCTAAATGCATCCATTGAGAAACCTTTTATAGCAACTGATTATTTACTGCAAACAATATGCTAGCGGGCACTATGCTCCAGCTTAGGGTAAACTGCCTGCGAGGTATGTAATTACTTGCAAAAACCATCGAGCAAAACAAGTCCTCGAGGTCCCAATGAAAAATCAAACTACATGCTTAAAAAAAAATCGAACTATGAGCATCTTTGTGGGTCATTTTATGACAAAAAAACTGGCTAAGCTCACTGGATGCATTAGGTGTAAAACCAGTACTGGTAAAAATGGCAGTCCTCTGGAAACCATTCTCGATAGGAAACCTTGTATGGATGGTCAACTAACAAATATCTCCAAAGCAGCACAACTCCAACTAAAGAAGTTAAGAAAAATAAAGAGGGTCATGCCTATACAAGACTGAGAACAAGTTGAACAACCCCAGGTGTTAAAAAGAATCAATTCACAGCAACTCTTTTTTTTGCAGTTTTATATAGTGCAAACTCGACCAAACGGTATTTGAGCGTTTTACATGAGCACCATTTACATTTCAGAAGGATACATTTATTTTTGGTAGACACAGGGAGATTAAGTGATTTGCCCAGAATCACAGGATTTTGAGCCGACACGACACTCGAACCTGGTTTCCCAGTTCCAGAGTCGGCAGCTCTGACCCTCAACGCAGAATTCATTTATCTATTTGTTTAGAGGCAGACACCACGAACAAGAACAATATCACCTTTGTAAATAAATAATCACTACTCGCTCATTGTTGAAGAAAGATGCTGCTTCAAACTCACTTGCATTACATACAGTGCAGATCACCTACACATGCAAACCTACTTTTTACAAAAACCTTCAGGAAATTAGGTGAAGGAGAGCTCCTTAATCAGGAAATCCATGTACCTCCAATGAAAGCACCCACCTTAACTTATTAAAATATAAGCTGAAGAACTTGCAACTAAGAGAACACAAAATTTACTTCTCCTTCAACATGCCTCACGCTTAAAGCAAGGAGTGTCTCACCTTTGATGGGACGAATGCACCAGATTTCATTTCACGATTCATATTTAATGTTCATGCACAGCAAGCTGTACTCTCCATAGGCACAGCGTCTCTACTGACCAGCCACTAGTGTGTGCAAGATATATGTGCCATAATACATTCAAGCTGTTTTACATCATCTGACCCTCCGGAATAACCCCCCACCTAATAGAAAGCTTTAGGGTACATAAACAGTCCACATGGCTGAATTCAAATGTAAAATTTAGGCATCAATTATTTTCCCTGTCGTGTTAAAGTGGACATCTGATTTCGGTACAGATGTTGGTATTACATATGAAGAATTTTTCAATCCCTTACAAACTAAAGGAGGTCTCAATTCTATTAAAAACCAAGTAATGCCAAATTATTGCTCAGCTATCATTCCTCTGTTCTTAGATATTGCCCGCCGTTGGGCTTGCACAGGTAAACGCTGTGGGACGGTGAGGCGGGGGTCGAGGAATTCGACATACGACGGGAATGTGAAAAGTAAATAAACAAAAATAAAACCACTTACCTTGCGCTTACCGCTTAGCCGAGTGATGCGGTGAGCACAAGGTAAGTGGTTTTATTTATTTACTTTTCACATTCCCGTCATATGTTGAATTCCACTACCCCTACCCCGCCCCTGCCCCGCCTCATCGCTCCACAGCACTTACCTGTTTGAGCCGTCACTGGTTGCCCATATGAAAATATCCACATACGATTAAGTTTGCTGGACTCACTGGGTACAAGTGCCACTGTGGTTGACTAAATGATAGGCCAGGCTAGATAAGGAGGTTGCCATAGAGCTGCTGAAATGATCCCTAGCTATGGGGCTTTAAGGCCAACATCATGCCAAATTTAGATTACAGCGTTATTACAATTTATTTGATTTCTCCGTCACTTCAAAAAAAGATAACCAAATGGAAATCTGATTTATCACCATTTTGTCCTAGATATAAAATGCATGCTGCAAACAAAAATCCTATATTTGCCACTTGCCCTGCAGTTAGTTCTTTTTGGGGGGGATCAAAGTGCCTATAGAATCACTGATGCAATTGGCTTACCAGACTGCTATGATGTCACCTTCATTATGAAGGAAGGGAGAACCGAGGTTACAAGCAATTTGGTCTACCCTGCAATTTTGATTTCATGTTTGCCTCTGTCTACATACTGAAAGGGCTCCTCCCACCCATGACTGGGTCCAAGAAATACTCAATATATCATTTTGAACAAAAAAGTATATGACACAAAGAAATAAGAAGTTTAAGGGAGTTACGGGACATTTTGACATTAAAGAACTCTAAAATGGCAACTAAAGGATACCACGTCACTGTGTTAGAAGAGTAACTCACTTCTAGTTATGTTTGGTTTATGTTTAAAAAGTAGTTACGGCATGACAACATCAAAAAAGAATTTCAGGAAAGAAGGTGAAAAGAAGAGTTGCAAAAGTAAGGAAAGCGACAGTTGAAGAGGATAGGCAAGGAGAGAGAAAGGAAGACAGGAGGGAAGAAGAAAGGAGGAACGTTGAACATGGGCAGGATGGATGAATATCCAGAATTAAAGCAAAGAGTGAAACTATTTAATGATTTTATTTATTTATTTTTGGAATTTTATATAGCGCGAACATGACCCTAACAGGAATCAAAAGCCTGTACATATAGTTATCAAGTCAGATATAAGACGACTACATACAGTCGCAATTAGCGTTATTAGGTCATTATTACAGTACATTACCCACAATCTCCCGGGCGGGGCCGCAGGTGTTGCGGCGCTTCCAGCCGGACAGGGCGGAATGAAGCTTAGCCCTGTGATGGTAAACGCAGTGATGGGCAAGCGCCCCCAGAATAAGGATGACTTTCTTTTCTGGCTTGCCGAGAAGTTTGACCAGCTGGAAGCAGTATTTCCTAACAAAACTCCTGGTGAAAAACACATGATTCTGACAATTAGTATGCCTAAAGACTTGATCCCAGAAGCTGGTGACTGAGTCTTGGGGTAAGATTTTTACGGCAGTATATACGAGATGCTTCGGCACTCCGTCAATGACTGTCCTTCCCTTGGTCATTAAGCGTGTTCAAGATGAGCACGGACCTGAGGCAGCGGTTGAATTGGGTATGCGCCTATGCGGCAGTTTCTGATCTCGTACTTGCTAATGTCAAGTGAGATGCGGTAAGCTTTCAGGTGTCTAATGCTTTGCTGGCGGTTCTCAATGCCGATAAACCCAGACAGTTACCAAGAATTATTGTGGCGGCCTATAAAACCGTGGGCCGCAATAGTTTAGGGGTCAAGCCTTTCTCTCTTAAAAGAGAAAAAGCAACCCCAAGGGCCAAAGTCAGAAACAGACGAACAGCCCAAGGCTAAAAAACAAAATTGGCCCAAAAATAAAAAACAGGGTGAACAACAACAGCAGAAACAGGAGTCACGTCCTGCATCTCCAGTGCCTGCGTCTACAGAACGTGTTTATGACTTGCGCGATCGTGCAACGTATAATCACCTGATCGTTTTCAGGTTTCTGAACAACGCTCTCCTCGTTCTTTTCAGGACTCATCGACCGGTGGTGGAGGAGGCGGCAGATGTCGGGGTGGCCAGCAGAGACGCGACCAGCCCCGCCCCAAAGACAGTAAAGGCAAGCAGGACGATTCTACACTGAGAAGACCCCAGTTTCAGAAAAAGAAAGTTGCCTCTTTAACAACGAGATATGCTACAGATAGTGAGAACACAGCTTCAGAATCCAACATGGGCGCTGACGTTGTTGGACAGCGCGGCGGAGATTACCATAGTGCGAGAGGCCATGCGTCCACTACTAAAGGTGACAGCGACTGACCAATATGTTGTTGTGGAGACAGCTGACACTAGAGTAGCTCCCCCTGATAGACTTTATGAAATAGTCCTTTTAATTGAAGGTGACATACAACGTACCGTTAAGGGGGTATTTTGGGAAAATCTTACAACTACCTATGACATATTGTTAGCGGAGGCTGACTGGCCCCCACCTTTTGTGCTCGCGGCTCAGAGAGGCGAGAAGGTAATCCTCCCTAGTTTCGCGCACACGGTCTCGAAAGAGCATGCGCTGAATTTTGCAGAAGAGTGGGCTAAGGCTCTTGAGTCGGCTTTGTACCGTACACATTGTGGGTGGGATACATTTTCCCCACACCATGAGATTCCTTTACGGTTAATGCCACATCCTCAACCTCAATATCCCATCCGACGTGAAGCTAAGGCTTCCGTCGCCGAAATCCTTGAACAATTGGAATATCAAGGTGTAATTGAAACTTGTGTGTCACCGATGAATAACCCTCTTTTTACTGTGACCAAGCCAGACATCTCGGTATTGTATTACCGGCATTTGAACTCGCATTGTCATACCTGTGCAGTACAGAATACCCACGGCTCTGCTCTTGTGGATGGTCTTGTGCGGAAACGGTTTAAAACCACACTTGACATTTCCAATGGTTTTATTGCCCACGATTTGGATGGACTGAGTTCCCAATGGACCAGTTTTACCTGTGGCGGCAAACAACGCCAATTTAAACACGTAGTGATGGGCTATAAGAATAGTCCAGGCGTGCTTGCTGCCCGTATTGTCTCTCTTGGAGAGAGTGGGCACGGATGCGTGTTCGTATGTGGATGACATATCTCACAGACGACGAGCTTTGGGCGCATCTGTGTCGCATTGACCGCATAATTTGTACCTTTGCGGACTTTGGTTACAAGTTCAACTTTGCAAAGTCTCACATTGCAGAATACACAGTGTTGTTCCTGGGCTATGAGCTCAACAATGAAGGTCGAGGATTGGCCCCTCACTTCTTGGAGAAATGCGCACAACTGCGCGCTCCTACAACTCTGAAAAAATTACAGTCCTTTCTGGGATTTCAGAATTTCGGGCCTACTTATATTCCTGAATATGCCCAGTGTGTCAAGCCATTGTATGCTTTGATACAACCTACTTTTACCAAATCTTGCTGGCTGCCAGAACATTCAGCTGTTTTGCAATCTTTGCAGGCTGATCTTCTAGAATCAAAATTCTTACTGACTCGTGACAACCACACCAACCTGGTGATAAGAATCATCTCTGGGGCGGTGGGTTTCACGTACCTTACTTTTAACGAAGGAGACACAGTACATATTGCTTACAAGTCACACTTGTACACTTCGGCTGAAATGCGGTTTTCCTCCGTGGAAAAAGTTTTGACAGCAGTGCAAATAGCGATTCTTAAGGAAAGTGCACTGTCGCAGAGAAAACGCATATTGGTTGTTACCCCGTATCCTGCACTAGAGGCAGTGACAAAGGCCAGTGTACCGAATTCTAAAGCTTTGCACCCACAGTGGATACAATGGGCAGCATCATTGACATCTCCGGATGGCACGTTTTTTTTGATGCCTCCTTACAGTCGCAGGAATTTTTGCAGTATGAATTTGTTCATCCTGCGCCTTTGGCTATGCGGCCTTTGGAAGATATCCATTGCATCATATACACTGATGGTTCAGCGCAAGTTGCACATGGGTCTAACCACTCATGCGTTTCCGCTGGCGCCATTGTGGTAGGTGCCATGGTGAATGATGAGATAAAGTCGTGCACACGCAGATTTTAGTGGACTGCACCGCACAATTGGCAGAGCTTCGTGCTCTGATGCTTGCATTGGAGTACGCTGATCATAGTGTGACAACTCTTATTGTGAGTAATTCCTATTATTGTGTCCAGTCTTACAATGAAAACTTGTTCTTTTGGATTCAGAATGATTTGTGATTCCAAGGGTAGCACAATAAAACATAAAATGATCTGGGTCCGAGTGGCTGAACTTAAAGAACAGTTGCCACTCGTGTATGTAATTCACACTCTCGGTCATCAGCGCATGGGAGTCCACGCTGTTGGCAATTTGTTGGCTGATGAGGCCGCGAAATCAGCAGTATTGACATATTTGGTTGCAGCAGTTACACGTTCCAAAAGTAAGATCGATGATATCTTGGCAGCTGTTGCTGCATCTGATAGGGGTAGTAAATATCCTAAGGGATTCCCTTCGAAGTATTCATACCACTTAAGTCCTAATAAAGTTCGGTATGTGATAATACCGGACGTTGGTGAAAGGTTCATTCCCAATGCGGACCGCAGGCCCAAACTGCTTACTGCAGCCCATTAAGGTGTTGCGTCTGCGCATGCGGGCGTTTCGGCTACTGTAGCTCAGTTACAACAATGTTTCTGGTGGCGGGGACTGTGCAAACAGACGCGTTATTATGTCCTTCAATGTGACATTTGCCAGCAGATTAAGCCTTCAACTGATACGCGTCCGCCCCAGGCACGGTTGTACATCTATATCTATACTAATATAATAAAGAGAGAGCCCAAACCTTTGAGGCGGGTAATCTCAGGAACCACAGCACCAATCACAACACTCAATACAGCGTTGGAAAGGGCAGTTGCAGCAGAAGGACATAGGCTATGCAGACGCCCACCATATACTTTTAAAAGGTAAAAGAACCGTGCCAGCAAAGTAGTCCCTTGTGGGCCTGTCTGCGTTATGCTAGGGGCGTGACAAACGCTGGGGGCGTGTGGTACGTTCCGCCCTTCATGCCATGTCTCATATTGTGTGCTAATACCACCCTGCTCCCTTTAAATACCCTTGCACCCCATAATCATAACCCACTCTTACTCCTTAAAATACCCCAACACCCTTAAACACTAACCCATCTTACCCTATAAATATACCCTGTACCCCAAAACCTAAACCCTAAAAATACCCCTGTACCCAAAAACCCAAACCTAGCCCTGAACCATAAAAATACCACTGTACCCCAAAACCACCCTTGAACCCTAAAATACCCCTGTACCCCAAAACCCAAATCTAGCCCTGAACCCTTAAAATAACCCTGTACCCCATAACCCTTAAAATACCCCTGTACCCCCAAACCTACCTCTGAACCCTAAAAATACCCCTGTACCCCTAAATCTAGCCCTGAACCCTAAAAATACCCCTGTACCCCAAAACCCAAACCTACCCCTGAACCCTAAAAATACCCCTATACCCCAAAACCCAAACCTACCCCTGAACCCTAAATATACCCCTATACCCCAAAATCCAAACCTAGCCCTGAACCCTAAAAATACTCCTGTACCCCAAAACCCAAACCTAGCCCTAAACCCTAAAACTACCCTTGTACCCTATAACCCAAAACTATATCTGAACCCTTAAAATACCCAAACACCCCAAAACCTATACCTCAGCACCCCAAAACATATACCCCTATACCCATACTTCCCTTATCCAAACATTACAAAAAACATGCTTTTACCATTCATGCATTTACAACGAATTTCGTTGTAAATGTATGCGTGGTAAAAGCATATAAAATGTAATGCCATGAGTTATAATGGCATTGCGGAGTCATGGTACTTTCGAAATGAAAGTATGCAGAGTGATGGTATGCGGAAAGAAAGATGCGAATTAATGGGTGTTTACCCTCCCCCGGTAAGTACATTGGTGGCACGGCGGCCCACATCTCCAGCAACATACTCATATTTTTTAACCACCCATTTGAAAAATGCACAGGTCTCTCTCATTGATGGCCAGCACTGACATACACTTTTAGACACACCTCCCGCCACAAGTTCTAGAATTGCGAACTTTAGAGCTGGGGAGCTACGTTCGAATCTCGGCATCAGCTCACCATCCTGTGATTCCAGGCAAATCGCTTTGTCTTCCCGTGCCTACCACAAATGAATACGTTCTTCTGTAATGTAAATTGTGCTCATGCCAGGTTGTCGAGTTTGCGCTATATAATATTGCAAGGAAAAATAAAGTAGGGAAACTCGAGTTCACACACTACTGAACGCGCACTCTTAAGCACATCAGCAGTGCACTGTGAATCGGAGCGTTTCACAAGCCTGTCACAGATAAGAAATGCTATCAAAACGAAATCCTACAAAACAATATACTACTGGCCGGCAGCAATTCATACCCGGACAACGTCGGGACGGGCTGCTAGTTTCTAATAAACTGCTTGGATGTGTTTATTTAGATCACTGCGGTCCTTTTTCTTCTGATACTGCGTATAAGTACATAGTAGCAGTTGATTCATGCACACGCTTTGTGTGGGTGTGGCCACACCGCAGCGCTGATTCACGAACTGTCATAAGAGACTTGCGTGTCTTTGTAGGGATTTTTGCCAGTGGTACCTTACATTTGGATCAGGGTACGGCTTTCGCCTCTAAGGCGTATAAGGATGCCATGACTTAGTCAGGTGTCCAAGTCAAGTTTTCGTCTCCATACAGACATGAGGGTAACAGTGTTGTGGAACGAATGAACTGAGATTTAAAGCAATCTTTGACAGTTAGAGTTATAGGCACTGGCAGGAACTGGCTGGCCCACCTCAATAGCGTACAGCATGCTCTTAATAATCTCCCTAGAAGGTCTCCGAGTGGGCGGACTCCATACGAAATGCTCTTTGGTATCAACATGTTTGTACCGGACCTTGACGGTCTAGACCAGGCGGCTGTTGCTGCCTCCTTTGACGTAGATGAACATTGCAATGTTTTGCAGAATCTACAAGAGACAAAATACAGTCTTGCAAAGGAACATTTGCCCTCCACCTCGGATGATGCGTTGCAGATACCGGTAGTTGGCTGGCTACCCCAAGTTGGAGAACTGGTTCGAGATAAGATCGAAAACAAGAAAGAATTTGGTCCCTCTTATCGAGCTTCGGTTCCAGTGCTTGGTGTGAAGGGCACTAGAACAGTCATTTTACCACCACTTCCAGGTCGTAAGGAAAACAGGTACATCTCTATTGACAATGTCAAGATACACAGAGTGACCGATTCTTCTTAGTATGACACCGGCAGTCTCATGTCCTTTAATTTTGAGAAATTCTGTTTTGGCTACGGCTTTTAATCCAATGCCTGATGTTGCCATCAAGATGCCTACAATTTCTAGTCCTTTATTGAGTACACTGCATGTTACTCAACTTAATGAAACAGACTACACTTACCCAACTGACTTATCAATGCCTGATTTGCAAACTCGTTTGGCTACGGAATCCAGATTTTCATTTGACACTGATTCACACACATCGGGGAAACATTCAAGAATTTCTGTTTTGGCAAGACTGTTTAAAAAACATTTTTTGATTCCCCCTTGGACCTACATTTGGCTGGTGCTTTTTTCAATTTACCTTTTTATGTCAATTGGCTTTGTGGTGTATTTTTTCCGACTCGTGAATGGACACTATGTCGAGGAGAGAACATGCATCCGACATATCAATGGAACATTGGCTCCCCATTCCTCATCACACACATTGAAGAGAGACTTGGCTTTTGTTAATATCACTGCTTGGCCCGTCTTAGATGGGACTGTATGGGATGCTGTTCAATTTCAGATCCATGGGCCTACAGAGGTTATAAATGTCCCTAATGTGCTTAGAGTTTCAATGGGGGATGTAATTAAACAAAATATACGTTCTGATGATTGGGATGTTCAGACCGTAGAAGCTTTGATTTCTGATTTGAAATATTATGCTGCCTTTGATGCTGAAGATTTGTATTTAGAATCTGCTAATTACAGTGATTTATATTGTTGCCAACATTTTGGCAATCATTACCTCCATAAAGCTAATACCAGGGGGAATACTGCAATTATACGCAATGGGAACATTGTCCAGCTTCTATACAAGGCAGTTCTGCTTCCTTTTTGAAAAGGTTCACTTACTTTACCGATTTTAATCAGTCGAATCCCAATGCATTTTATTTTAAAATGACTGAAAAGTCCACATACAAAGTTCGACTCACTGATACTAAATTATTGTATTCGAAGTCCTTTCTAGACCAGTTGGCTGTTGGAGACTATGAGTTGTGGAAGGATACCATTGACCTGAAATCTGCCTGGGGTTCTAAAAGCTGGCAAGTGCAAGGCACTGAGGCTGTGCACTGTGCATGCCTCATCCCGAACCACATGTTTTTGAATTCTTCGATTTCACAGACAACTTGCTTTGGATTGGCTACTACTAAAAAATTGAATGCTCCTTTTCCTGAATTAGAAGAATAGTCTGGTTGGAATAATGCCACTAACTTTTCGATGAGAGAGATACAAAATCTGGTTTGAATTCTTCCTTTAACATTTCCAGTTTGGATCCCAAAGGCTGGTTGCTCTGGCACACAAGTGCTGGCTCTTGCCAGCATTGTTTTCTGGGTTTAGCAGAAGGCTTTACACAGGTCAGGGTGGATCCCCGTTTTGAAAGTGGTCATTCTCTGCCTACCTATTCTGTAGGCAAAATATGTCACAATTGGGTCAAACATTCTACCTTGGCGTCAGTTAAACTACATTTGTCTACACAGACTGACAATGTTGATCTGAATGATTTTATTAAGGCCCGGCTAACAGTAGATCTAAAAGATGTATATATGATAGTTACAACGAAGTCTGGAAAACATCCCAGATTGAGGCAGCTACCCGCATTAGGGCTATAGATCGAGCCAATTTAGAAAAAGTGCTAGCGGTTGTAGATAATAGCATAAACACGCTCTCTTCCCGCATTTACACATTAGACAATATTGTGTCATCTGTTGTTGATATTGTGCAAGATGAAGTGTCTGTTCTGTACCATGGTCAAAATCAATTGCGTTCTATTATGCAGTTTGAATGGACACTGCAGACCTTAAAGGCAGGAAAAGGGCCCTAGGATTGCATGAACACGTCGTCCTTGTTTGCCCGTTTAATTTAACTGACAAACAACGTTTACTGTTGATGAAAGATGCTTCTTTTTCTATGTTACAAATTGAAAGGTTGGAACCTTTACCATTTTCTGTGGCAGAATCCAATACTTATCCACGGTTTGATAACTCTCCCGTTTCCTTTATTCAAGTTCGAGGGATGTATGAAGTACTTTACCATTGGTAGATATGAGCCTCTTAGCAGTGCTCATCTCCATGAAGCTTGGTCGCTTCCATTTACCTATAGATGCCTTAGGGAGGGAAAAGAAGTTTATTTGAATGGTGAAGATTGCACTAAAACACCAGATCACTCGATGTGTAGACATATCCAATTACACAGCTCCTGTAATCAGAATGAGCCGAATTTGGCCTGTATTTTGAAAGGTACACCTGCGCCTGCTATCGTACCCACATTCACATTACTGGCAAACGGGAGTCATTTACTTTTAAATAATGAAGATTGTTGTGGGTTAGTAGCGGGAATTGCTTATGTTATTACAGTCAGTGAAAGGGTGGTTTGCTGTAAAACTTTAATGTATCCTCCTCCGCATGGAAGACTTGATGTTTCCATCTGGCCCACGATTCCGACCTTAAAAGCAGAGTTCAACAAGATGAGTTGCAAAAGAGCTCTATTGTCTCAAAAAGAAGTTGCCCTCACATCTGCTCGAGAAACATTTGTCCTTCACGTGGCTAACACGTGGCTAACACCCGCACAGAAGTGCATGCTTTATTGAATACTGATTTGCCATTGCATTTCGGTGAGTTAATTCACACTATCTTCAATGCATCCTCCACAACTGGGCTGGCTCACTTTTTTAAAGTTGTAAGCAGTGGCCTTGTCACTTCTTTTCAGACTATATTTGGTGTCTTTCCAGCATTTTTTCATTCTATTTTTTCCAGCCTGTTTGGTGGATTTCCCTTACTGCTGGCTCTAGCTGCTGGCATGCTTTTGCTGTTTTACTTGTTTCAAAATGGATGCAATTCCTGTGTTACAAGGAGAGCTGTCTCGGCTGGGGCTGCTTTGTGCACGAATGCTTGAGTACTATGGAGCGCTGCCTCTTGCTACATTGAGTGCAGTTTATGGATTATCATTTCGATTTTCCTACTTTACATGCATCCAAGCTTGTCTTTCATTGCCTGAGTTGCGACTTCGAAAGGGCACTGGATTTGTGTCCCTGCAATACGTTGTCTCCCAATGCAGATTATAATCAATTTATGAGCCCCTTAGTTGATCATGAATTGCTTTGTTCTGATGGAGGGATTATGGCCTTTGCAGCGATGCCTGGAGTACTGGGTCGTTGGAATGTGTTCGCAGCGGCGCAAGGTTTCTTGGCACGCAGCTTCATTGAAAACTCGCCGAGTTGTCGTCTGATGGTGCTAGAGGCTCAGGTAATTGAGGAACATGTATGTTATTTCCCTTTGTTAAATTGGATGGCCGAATTATTTTCAGATGAGAACAGTGACTTCCTCTTGGAGGCTGTTGCTGCATATTTTGCATATTCATTATTAGGATGAAGTTTATCTTCCGTCTCTCTTCCATGACCGACGCCACTTATTGGATATTTTTAAACTTTTTCATCAATTTTGTTTTGGCCCAGACCTATTGACTTCACTATGTCCGAAGGTTAAATTAAAAAAAAAATTTGACAAATTGAACTGTTGACAGACTGAGATTTTGGCTTCTAAATTTTTTTTTAGCTCTATCGTTCTAGGAACAAATTAGAGACTTATGTACAGACTATTGTTCTTGAACTCTGCATACCTAAATATTCCCCTTATCTTATCTTACCTTATCCGTGCTAGGATCAAGGGAGGGTGTCATGGAAATAGGCTTTGTCTTCACACTGTCTTAAGTTAGCATGAGCTTAGTAGAAGTTTAAACACCATTTTTCCTTTCTGCTGCTTCTGCACACGGCACATATTGTTATTAGTGCTTTGAGCCTAGTAGAATATTTTGCTTCACACGAGAATATTATGTTTTCCTATAGTATCAGCTTTGCTTGGTAAGCTATGTCTGAACAGTGAGTGCCAAGGCCTTCAAGGTTATTTCAACACAGTGGTGGTTGTTCGGCCTGATCAGAGCACGTCCTAGACATAACACATATGCAGCTGTGGCCAACTCTGGCTTTTGGTGCGTTTAATAATGCACAGCGCAGAGCATCCAAACACACTTGATGAATATTTGCATGCAGAGAGTTGGTGTAGAAGATGATGTGATCCCTTTCTACTAAGACCAGAGGTATGGGGCCGCCCTGCTAAAACCCAAAGAGACCTTCTTTAGATATAACATAATATACTAGCAAGGGGGGGTAAGACTTAGGTGTAATTTAGCCGTCTTTCCTTTAGCATTTTACCATGCTTTCTCCCTTTGTATTTTATGGAATAGTAACTATGCTGATAACCTTGTTGCTTATAATATGTTCGCTTGTATTAGCTAAGATACTGCGCCTGAGAACACGGCATTAGAAATAAATATTTCAAACTTGCACGTGTCCTCATTTACTCCTCGTTCTGGACTGATACGTTAGTATAACGAAAGAGTGTTCATGTGTTCCACGTGACCTGAGGTGTTCTAAGTTCATGTTCTGGGTTGCCTAATCATTGGGGGTGTTTAAGAACCAATGAGACACTGATTGCTAGTCTGGTAGGGGATTTTGGATACTAAGGTGAGTTTTGGCACACCCTAATTCACTGAGGGTCCAAGTATGCACAGTTCTGTGTAGGAGCAGAATCCCTGCAACAGTTCTCTATTAGGGTTCGAGGGAATGGTCTGGCTGGTGTTCAGTGTGTGTAGAGTAATTAGGAGTATTGGAATATGATATCAGAAAGGAGTGTATGTCGACATCAGACAGGTGTAAGTGACCCTATGGGGTTTGGAGATGGGGCTGGAGTAGGGTCGAGATCTTGCGAGCAAGTATGGTGAGTTTTCGTTAGTTATTGAAACATGGTGAGAGAAGTTAGGTCGTACCATATAGAATGGAGCGAGATGGTTCGTGTGAGGGGTTCTATTATACCCAGAGTTCCAGTTAAGATTTAACAGCTTTTCAAGCTTGGAGGTGAGGTGTATATGGTTTTGGAGATTGGCTTTAACAAGCTGAAGGTCTTGACTAAGGTCAGTGAGTTTGTCCTCAAGGCAAGAGGATTCCTCATTATGTAAGGAAAAGTAGTGAGGCCTCTGGGAGGAAGAGGAAAGTGTGCTTGTTCGGGTACTTAAAGCCGTACATGGTAATGGTCCAATCTATATCAGGATGAGGATGTCGCACTACTCCCCTTCTTGGACTCTGCGGTCATCCTCCATCCATCTGGCTACCATTCCTAGGTGGGCAGGCTTAGAACCGGAGGTAGATCTTTCACGTACTTGGGTGCCTAAGCCTGGAATCAAATCCCACTTGCACTTCGTGCCAAAGTGGAATTGGGTCTTTCAAGAAGCAACTAAAAACCTGGGTATTCTGCAACTAAAGTGTTCCTAGCTGTTAAGTGTGGAGATGCCCTGCTGGCGCCGCGACACACTACGGAGTAGTCGCATGCTCTACAAATGCTGTTTAAATTTGGGGAGGAGGTCAGAAGCCCAGAAGGACTACCAGTGTTGTGTGAAGGAAAGGCTGTTGTGGCACTTCATGGAATTGGCCCGGACTACCTGAAGAATAACCTTAAATGATATTCTCCAGGTATATTTCTATACTCTAGCTACTCCAGAAATCTGGTGGTTCCTTTCCCCAAGAGTATGTCCTGGAGAGGCAGGAGCTTCATTAGATGTACTGCCCTTAAATGGAATACTTTTCTTTACTCTCTGAAATCTTCAACCACTCTTTTAGCTTTCAGAAAGTTTCTAAAAACTTGTCTGTTTTCAAATTAAGACATCCTTTTCCATTGATCGCAGACAGTGCAAAGATGCCTATGCGTATATGTGCACTCTGCAAATTCGTTCAATGTCAATATGAGCATCCTCTGCCGTCGGGAGGTCAGTTCTGGTGAGTGGGAGATCTGTGTGGGCAAAAGGGATGCTGCCTGTGTATTCACAGTGTTGAGGCTGTTGATTATTCTCAGGCGGGGATTATCATTTCTTGGTCTGTTGGTCAGCCCTATATCGTCTCTAAAAGAGGGGAGTGGTAGAAAAGCACAGATCATCAATATGAGAGGGTGATCTGGGTCATTCAGCGTAGGTTCCTGAGTTGCCAAGACCTGTGGGGACAGCAGGTAGCCTTGGACAATAGCTTTGAGAGGAGATTAAGGCATTGTTAAGCAATGTGCTTTTGATCTTGAAAATTAGGTCAAAGCTTTTTGATTACGATAAGATTGGATGAGACTGTTTCCATTGTTGTATAGGGTGATGGTTACCTTCACATTGAAATCAGCTGAAGGTGCTGTGGAGATACGAAGCCCATGTGGTGTTCTCCTTGAAGTGATAATCTGGAGTGTTGCAGCAACAGCTCTTCTCCATTGTGCTCTTCTATTGGTGAATAACAGGTGTCAGGTATGAGTGTTTCAGAGCTTCATTTTAGAAGATTGTGCTTGAAAGGTTAGATAGATTGGGGGTGGTAGACTATGTTACATGCATTATGTCGTCTCACTGTCAACAGATTATCACTAGAGCTTGGGATATTCGGTTCCATGTTAACAGTGATGAATCGAGATTTGAAACGAGAGGAGGAAACAAATGTGATCCAAGTATCCTCTAAAGATTTGTACTCTAGTGACCACGATGTGTGGAGTCCTTCTTTTATTTTAAGCAAATAGGTTAGACACACCAAGTCCTTTTTTACTGCCTAGGGTAATGTGCAGCAAGTCCTATTTCAGTGTCAATGGATGAGGAGCAAGTCCTATTTCAGGGCCCATCGATGTGGAATTGCCACCATCTTGAGGAAGTAGTCATCACAGAAACTACACGGAGGAGAAACCTACAAAATGGCGCTATTGCAACACGAAAAGTAGAACTCAGACCGATCCAAAAGACAAAAAGAAAAAAAGTATTGTGAGAAGAACAAAGAAAGAAAGACAGAGAACACATGAACAAAAAGGATTTAATGACGCTGAAGGAAATGGAATGAACAAAACAAGAATTAACAGATGTGGTATAGGGGCTAGGTTCAGTACTGTGTAACCTAACCAGAAGATCACAGGCAAAACTGTCTAGTGCAAAAATGGAGCAAACCTATTTACACCACGTTTAATGGGTATGCTAATATGGGCTGCTGCAGATAGGGGTTGTTTGATTTCATATTCTTTTCAAATTTTTGCAGTCAGCTAAAAAAATTGAACACACTTCATTTGACCAATTTTACTATGTTTGCGTGGAAAGAAATGGAAATTAATAATTTGCTCCACATCTAAAATGTGATAGATAAAAGCAAAGTCTGAGACAAAATTAATTTACTGTTTTATGGTACAAAATCAGTGTGTTTCATTTTTAAGCCAATGAAATGTTTATGTAATCAGACCCATGTTCTAATTCTGGTTTCCCATTTGATAAAAACTGTGTGGTAGACCAACCACTTAATCTTTCTGTTATGTCAAATTCAGGACCATCTAGAAACTGGTTGACCACCTAACAAAGTGCTATATTAAAGACAATTTACTCCCAAAATATTAGTAGCATGAACTTCACTTTATGGTACATCATGTATTATTTGCTCCTCCTAAGAATATTTTGCTCATTTCAAACTGAAAGGGGAGGAGGGTCTTTTACTATTTCCCATTGTCAAAGACGTAGAACAAGAAGATAACTGTAAACATTGAAAGCGAAAATCTGAGCAGGCTTCAGTTTACTGGTTTAACAAGTGCTTTCTAAAAATGCAGCAACTTTCCTGGACAACAGAAGATACAAATTCACAGCACTCAAGACATACCTTATGCCCAGAACCAACGTTTCTGTATAAAAATCAGATTCTGCCAACTACTCATATCATAATAATCATCAATGGTGTATCCACCACAATCTGAAGATCAATGTTCATTCTATGCTATCGCCTTTACAGACAAGTGAAATAAAATAACAATTTGTGATGGATCTCAAATACTCATTTATCTGAGACAGGTGTCAACTTCTTTAAACATTTGTACATATAGGGAAACTATTTATTTAATGAGCTTCCTGATCAAGTATCACATGTATCACCATTTGCTTATAACAAAGAACTCAAGCCAAAGGAAGATGTAGAGGAATGCCCAGTAACACTCTTCAAATATGTCAAACAAAATGTCAAATATCATGTAAAGTGCAAAACAGAATGCAAACTGCACAAAATACTGCAGAACAAAAGAAACGTTAAGATCAGGGAATATGTAAAGTGAATTATATCGAGTAGTATAGGGCTGTCAATATTTATTGCCATCAAAGGTATCAATGAGACATTTGACCCATCCTGTAAATGAGGCCAGAGCAAAGGGAATACTAAAGAGAGTGCATGTTTAACGAACAAGGATGACATCTTACACCAATGGAAGACTGACTGTAACTTCAACCAGGGAGTAGAAAGGACAGCTAAAGGATGGGAAAGAAGCCAAGTGAAGCATCTGGTAATCAGTGAATAGAGGGGATGGGTGTCAGAGGGCCACCTGATTAGCCGCTCCCACCTTTCTGCAAGTAAGTAGGCCTCGGAGTAGCTGCTCTAGCCCTAGCTGGATGCTTTTCTTCACAAGAGCTGCAAGATAACATTCTTAGAGAAGACAAAGATAGTTAGGAGGAGAGTGCAGTGATCGATTCACTAGAGTGTAGTGGTCAAGAGTGCACAGCCCTCCTTTTGAGGTGCATTTACATTAGTGGAGGAAGGGATTTGTTGCCTTATGTTGCTTAGTGGCAGAAGCTAGGTATCCTCACATCCCCCAATCAGTGGTGCCACCTGTGAACCCTGGAAGGAATGGGATCACAGATCCACCAAGACATGTTGAAGAATTTTGCAAGAAGGGAACTACATTCAACGTTTACCCACAATGAGAAAATCAAAATAGCTTGCAGGTAATCAGTAATATTTCTTGATTACAACACTATCAGTTTCTGTGACAATGCATTTAACACTCCTAAATATATAAAACTTGTTCCCTAATTCATGTTTAATAAAAGCATGCAAAAATAATGAATTTGCACTTACTGGGTCAGTTAGCATAGTCCTCATATGTGATGCCAGGGCCAAAACTCCCAAACAGTTAAAAATAACCCCATTGATAACAGAGTACCAAAAGTCTTTGGATGGCAGCAACATGACAACAGTTACAACAAAGTCTGCATATAGAACCAGCATCCAAGTCATTACGGCACAGACCATGCCACATCCATCTCGAATAAACCAAACCCTCTCCGTCATATCCGCTTCCAGCGGTGATGAATCATAATTGTCATTTTCTGGAAGAAGGGGATGGTGCTCAACATCTCGAAACCTGTGGCCAGACGACTGCATGATTTTCCAAACTGGTCCTGAAATATAAAAGAAAATCAAGGAGACATTAGAGAATTTCAGAAAATATTCCAAATCAATCAATTTACTTTGAAAAAAAACAAGCAGTAAGAAAAGAAGCTATTGATCCTATTTTAAAATAATTTAAATTAAACATGAACATACACCAAATATTCTATCAACTAGCCAATGGAAGCACAACACCAGGTGTTGACGTGGAGGGATCCGGCATCACACACTTCTCAAAACTCTTAAAAAAAAATCCAAAATATATTAATGAACAAGTTACTTACTTTCAGTAACAATGTGTCTGTAAAAGACATGTTAGTTAGAGATTCCTTACCTTAGAATAACTCCCAGGTGTCAGACTGGATCCAGAGTATTTGTCTTAGCAGTAACCCTGCATGTCGGTAGGTGGGGTCGGTCAACTCCATGTCCATCGGTGGCGTCGTGTCCGCCAGGATGACGTTGCGGAGTCTACATAGACGCCGCCCCTGTGTGTTGACATCAGTTTGACTCGACTTTCCACGCTAGAAGCGCAGAGTCATGCAAGACACTGGCCACTGATGTGCTAAAAACTAGGGACCTGCAAGGGAGTCCCTATCCCTAGAAGTCAGTATTGGGAGGATGGGTGGAGTGGTAAGAAATCTATAACTAACATATGTCTCTTAAAGATACATTGTAACAGAAGGTAAGTAACTTGTTCATCTGAAAGAGACCATTAGTTATAGATTTCTTACCTAAGAGTAGATACCCTAGAAATACCGACCCAAGAGGGATTGCAAACTAAGTTCATACCAGAAAGTCCTAGAGGACAGAACGGGTATAATAGCCATCTCTCTGGACCTGACTATCCAGGCAGTAATGCCTGGTGAACATGAAGAAGATGACCACGTGGCTGCCTGACAGATGTAAGGGAGTGGAACTCGGCGAGCAAGAGCAGTGGTGGCCCCCGTGGCTCTTGTAGAATGAGCACGGAGCCCCACTGGAGTGTCCTTTTTCACCAAAGCGTAGCAGATTTGTATACAATGGACAACCCATCTAGAGACGGTCCGCTTTTGAAAGGCCCGACCTTTCTTGGTACCCACATAGCCAACATAGAGTTGATCGTCCCCCCGGAAATCTTTCCTGGGATCAAGGTAGAAAGATATCACCCGCTTGGGGTCCAGACGGTGGAGTCTCTCGTCCTCTTTGGAAGGGAGCGGAGGTGGGGAGTAGGTGGGCAAAGTAATGGGTTGACCAATGTGAAAAGGCATTACCACTTTGGGAAGGAACAAAGACCTTGTCCTAAGCATCACTTTGTCCAGGTGCACAGAGAAGAAAGGGGGCTTAGAAGAAAGGGCTTGAAGCTCACTCACTCTGCGAGCAGAGTTGATAGCAACAAGGAAATCTGTTTTCAGAGTGAGGAGCCTGAGAGGACCGTTGTGAAGAGACTTGAAGGGAGCACACATAAGGTAGGCTAAGACCAGATTCAAATCCTACTGGGGCATTACAAAAGGAGAAGGGGAATAGAGATGAGTAATGCCCTTGAAGAATCTCTGCACACCAGGGGACTTAAATAAAGTTGGATGATCAAGAAGCCGAAGGAAGACCGAGATAGCCGAAAGATTTCCCTTAAGAGTGCCCAGGGCAGAGCCCTGCTGGGCCAAAGAAAGTATATACAACAGGTCCTCTGAAAGAGGGGCAGAAAGGGGATCCACAGCCTTTGCTGTGCACCACGCCATAAACTTGTCCCATCTACAGGAATATAAAGTCTTAGTGGAGGGAGCCTGGCTGCCAAGATGACGTTACAAACTTCGGGAGGAAGTTCAAAAGTTGCCAACTGTCGCCGCCCAATACCCACGCAAGGAGGTGGAGGCTGGACAGGTTCGGTGAAGAACCCTCCCCTGCTGCTGCGATAGAAGATTCTCCCGAAGAGGCAGTCTGACTGGAGGATCAACAGGCAAGCTCAGGAGCTCTGGGTACCACACTTTGTGCCCAGTCCCGAGCCACAAGAATGACTTGGGCACTGTTGCAATTGATCTTCTTCAGTAGTCTGGGCAGAAGTTGTACAGGCAAAATGGCGTACAGGAGGCTGCAGTTCCACCAACGCCGAAAAGCGTTGTCAAAGCGAGTGCTACCTTCGAAATTCCAATGCACAGAATTTCTGGCATTGCGCATTCTCTTCGGTGGCAAACATATCTAACCATGGCTCTCCCCACTGCTGAAAGAGACCTTGCACCACCTCATAGTGAAGACGCCATTTGTGATCCACCAGGCACTGGCGGCTGAGTTTGTCCGCCCTGGTGTTTAAAGAACCTGCCAGGTGTTGAACCACCAGGGTGATACCCTTATGTTCCAGCCATGTCCAAAGACAAAGAGCCTCTTGACATAGGGTCCACAAACCCACGCCGCCTTCTTTGTTGCATTACCACATGGTGGTGGTGTTGTCTGTTAACACCTGCACCACTTTCCCTTAGAGAGGGAAGGAATGCCATCAGGGCCAGGCAAACTGTCTGTTGCTCCAGCAAGTTGATATAGAGCCCGGACTCTGCTGGAGACGAGATGCCTCTGATGTCTGCCTCTCCCAGATAGCCGCCCCATCTCAGGAGTGACTAATCTGTCACCACTGTGAGGTCTGGTTGAAGAAGGGAAAGGAATCTTCTTCAGATCCAAGCTTGGTTTGTTAGCCACCAGTGCAGTTGTTGCACAGTCCCCTCCAAGATCTGGACGCAGTCAGAAAGATTGCCCTGAGGCTGTACCCACTGGAACTTCAGGACCCACTGCAGAGCCCACATTTGCCATCTGCCATTATCCACCAGCAGTATGCAGGAGGCCATGGAGGACCAGCAGCCTCAGGGTCATTCTCGCCGAAAACCGGGATATAGGCTAAAACATCTATCGTAGCCCTAATATCCGGGACTCGCTGCTCGGGAGGATAGGCCCGAAACTGCACTATGACTAGAACAGGTCTGATTAAAAGGAGCGTCTGAGTGGGAGTCAGGCGTGACTTCAGCACTTTGATAGTGAACCCCAACGAATGTAGGAGGTCTGACATAGTCTGGAGGTGGGAGACAACAGCCTGGGGGGAGCCCGCCTTCAACAGCCAGTCGTCAAGATAGGGGAAGACTGGAACCCCTAGTCTGCGCAGAGGAGCTGCGACCCCCGACATCACTTTCGTAAACACTGAGGGGCACTGGTAAGGCCAAAGGGGAGCACGGTGAACTGAAAATGCTCATGGCCTACCATGAACCGTAGGTAAAGTCTGTGGGCTGGCAGGACAGGAATGTTGAAATAGGTATCCTGCAAGTCCAGCACCACCATACAGTCTCCAGGGTAAAGGGCAGATAGGACCAGGCCAATGTTAGCTTTTTGAACTTCTTCTGGAGGAAGCGGTTGAGGGCCCTGAGGTCTAAGATAGGACGCAGGCCTTTGACCTTCTTGGGCACCAGAAAGAAGCGGGAATAGCAACCACAACCTACTTCTGACGTAGGAACCCTCTCGGCAGCTCCCTTGGCCAAGAGAGCTGAGACTTCCTGCCGGAGAAGTGCCAAATGATCCTCCGACATTCGATCTAAAGAGGGTGGCATGGTGGGAGGGGTACTCTTGAAGGGGAGGGAGAAGGCCCTTGGGACTATCTGGAAAACCCACCTATCTGACGTGATGGATTGCCAGTGGGGGAGGTGATGATGAATCCTGCCACCCACTGGCCGTTGATGGGGCTGAAAGGTTAGACTAGTTGGGTTTAGAGGCTGCAGCAGTGGGTGGGGGTTGAGGGGTGGGGAGGTGGGTGTATTGACCCGCGTGCTGGTTCCCAGAACCGCACCGCTGGGTCCCACATCAGCGGCCATGCACGTGCTGAGTAGGATGCGCGGCCCCTTCCGTGGCCACGTGAGGGGCGAAAGGCAGCCTGTGGGGGATGGGAGGACGCAGTGAACCCCAAGGATCTGGCCGTAGCCCGAAAATCCTTAAAACCCTCTAGCGACGAGTCTGCCTTGTCACCAAAAATGCGACAGCCATCGAAGGGCATGTCCAGCAGAGTTGACCAAACATCCCCCGGAAAACCAAATGTCCTCAACCAGGCGTAGAGCTGAAGGGCTACAGACGTGGCAATCGTTCTGCCCAGTGAGTCTGCAGTATCCAGTCCACAGGGAATTGTGAATTTTGCTGTGTCTCTCCCATCTGACAGTGCCTGAGAGAGAATAGCCCGGGCCTCCTCCGGGCACGGAGTCAGCACCTGCGTAAACGTATCCCAGATGGCATGGGAGAATCGGTCCAATAAGCATGGGGTATTCACAGACACAGTGCTAAGCTGGAGGAAGAGGACACGGGCTTTCCAAGCTGATCCAGCTTCTTGGATTCCCTGCCCGGGGGTGCGGAAGGGAATGAGTCCTTGGATGAGCCCCGGTGCTGGGCTTGGACCAAGTGCCCAGAAGGACGTCAGTGAGGGCTTCATTAAAGGTCAAGAGGGGTTCAGAGGAAGTTGCCGCTGACTGAAGCACCTCAGTCAGGAGATTAGCCCAAGGCCTCAGCTGCCCTACGCACCACTACTCCATTGGACACTCCCTCCTCCGTAGCTACAGTAGGGGGAGAAAGCATGCCAAGGTCTGGGGAGCTATCCAAACCACTGGCATCACCCAGTTACTCTCTTCAGTCCGGTTCTTCCAGCTGGTCTCGACGGCTGGAGGGTTTCCTGCCCCGTGGAATGCCATAGAAAATTATTTTCCGGACGGACGTCTAAAAGCTATCGGAACTGCTGACGCCTGCACCAGCGACATCGAGAGACTCACTCTCTGCATTATTTCCCATTGAGGCTTCTGGCAGCGTATATGACCACCGGACCTGATCTATTACCGATCCCCATGAAACAATGTGGATCGCAGATTTTTCATTCCTGACCTTATAAAGAGAACCCTAGTGAATATCCTTATCTTTCAGGTGTGTTTGTGTCCCCCACGCTACCTATCCGTTTTCACCCTGATGAAGGTGCGACCCAGTCCTGGGCTGTACACCGAAACGCGCGTAGGCGTTTGAACTCCTCCGTGTTTCTGGACCTTGTCCCCACTTACCATTGGGATGATTCACGAGAAATTTTCCATCTCAATATCAGTTGGCAGTTTTACCACCTTGAATGATGTGTGATGTTTCAGGACATTGTTTGTTCTGTAGAACGAATGTTTGCCTGTATGAGTGAATGCTAGTAAGAATGATGTGTGGGACATTGTATATTATTACTGATGATTCTTCTGTATTTATTTATGCACTGCTAAAGCTTGTTAACTAGGTTTTGACACTATGACAATAAAAATAAAAATAATTTTGTTAATCAATTTTGTGATTATTCGGCATGAAAATATGTTTGGGTCAGCCCCAGTTAGTGATGTATAATATTGGGACCCTTCCTTTGGGCCGGTTGTATCCTTAAATAGACAGGTGATTTTTGTTAGTGTTGGCTCTACTAATGTTCCCCTGCTCCACCTGCCTATCAACTGTCTACTGGGGTCCCCCTTTGTATTGGTCATCAAAGGGTTCAGCTATCCCTCCTAGTCCTCACCACCACCCTTAGGGCAGTATGGAACACCTGGGATAAAGAGGGGAACAAAAGTACCCTAAGGCGTCCGATTCAACCTCATCCGGGTCCATCTCATGGATGGGGACAGCATTGGCCGGTATCAGCGCAGGGGAAGGTTGAGCCAGGTCGACTGGCATCGATCCAGATCCAGGCCTGGATCCACTGGGGCCCTCCAGTGCCGGGGGCAGAGCTGCTGGCATCGAAGGCCAAGGGCCCCCAACAGGCTCTGTGGGGCCCGAAGGCGCGCCCGCGGAGTCGGGCTGCCCAAACGCACGGTGGAGGGCTACGTAGAATGAATAAAGCTGGGCAGGGGGCGCTCTCAGTCCGGAAATAGGGGCTGGAGGGCACAGAGTTATCCCTGAATCAGGTGCCGGAGACAGCGCCTTCGAACGACGACGCTTCGGATCGCATGTCGCATCAGCCAACCGATGGGCAGAAGGCGAAGAGCGAACGTACTTCTTCACCTTCTTCTTATACTTCGACTTACCCAATGAGTGAGAACACTTGGACGGGTGTGATGGCTCCAAGACTGGTCTCGAGACGTTCGCCTAGAGCAAGACTGGGAACGACATAGAGCAGACTACCGGGCCTCCAAAAGCTTTTGGGACCGCTCCCGCAAAAACTTCAGGTTCATGTCCCGACAGTCGGAGCATGACTTCTGGTTGCGGTCGAACTCCAGGCAGCAAAGGCACACGAGGTGTGGACCAGTCACTGACATCAGTTTGTGACAGGAGTCACAAGGCTTGAAGCCGGTCTGACTATGGGACATTCTTTGCGCACCAGGTGTAGAAGACTTATTAAAAGATGTCAACAGAGGTTGAAAAAGTTTAGTCAAAAAATGACTAAGAGGCAAGCTCTCTCTGCCCAAGTCTGGCACGGAAAAAAAGCACACTACGGCAGCGCAGGGGTGGCATCTATGAAGACACTGCAACGTCATTCCGGCGGACACTACGATATATATATATACATAAAAATATAAACATATATAAGCAGTCCTAGTCCCGTCCGATGATGGCGGAACCAAACATGTCAAGACCTCAGAAGCCTCACGCCCAGCAAGATGAAATAGCCACAAAGAATGCCAGGAATCCAAGAATGGAAAGCAGGGAAGACGGTTTATTGAAGTAAGGATGACGCGTTTCGCTCCACACGAGAGTGTGTGTGTATATATATATATATATTTATGCGAATCTCTGCACCTATTTTTAAAAACTGTTTTACCTTTTACTTGCTGCACCACCTGCTCCTCTTGGGGCCACACTATCCTGTTTTCAGCGGACCGAGCGCTGTCACGGGACTCTGGGGAAAGGAAAACACACTGCCGCCATCACTGGCGAGATCGCTGGCCACACCCCTTTTTAGGCCACGCCCTCCCTTCGCCGTTTTCCAACACCCATAAAAATGTGCCATTTCAGGAAGCGCAGCGGACGAGCACAGCAGGCGCGCCTAAGGCAAGCCCGTCTGCGTCCGTCCGCGCCAGACCGGGCCCAGGGGCAAGCCAGGCTGGTCATATCATCACATATTCGACCACTTCCCTGCGGGACTTAGTCTCCCAACCTCACACCCTCCCCTTCCACCATCAGAAGCATCCTCACGGCCGACATTTCCCAACCAGATCGGCATCTCACCAATTTGGTCGCATCTCCTAGTCAGCCTACTCAGAGCAACACCACCATCAGAGTCCTCTATTTAAATACTCGATCCTTAGTAAAACATCACGCCGACATCTTCATCCTTCTTTCTAAGGAAAAACCCGACGTCGTCCTGCTTACTGAAACTTGGTTGACAGTGGACTCACTCCCTGACATTCTGGCAGCCCTCCCCCCAGACTATTACATCCTCCGCGCCGATCGGCCAGGAAACCGCCCGGGGGGTGGGGTAGCGGCTTAATTTCCAAACACCTGAACTCCACTTCCACTTCATCCATCTCCCTCCTGGGAGTCGACAATCTCATCTTCAGCTTAAACATGGATAGCGGGGCCTTAATTTTCCTTCTTCTTTACCGCCCCCCTCAACCGATGCCAACTTTCGCGGCCACTTTGTCTGATCAGCTGATTAATCTCCTCCCATCCTAGTTTCGCACTATTTGGCGATTTAAATTACTGGTTCAATGACACCAATGCCGGGCCCTATGCCTCGGAGGCCTTTGAGGCCCTCACTAGTCTCAATCTGTCCCAACAAATTACTTTGCCCACACACATCAAGGGCCATATTCTAGACCAAATATGGACCCAAAACCTTACTCTATCTCCCCCCTCCGTTTCACCCTGTACTTGGTCAGACCACCATTTAATAGACACCACTCTCACGATCAGTGGCAAACCCCCCATCCCACTGATGGCCAGAGGTCTATCTCGCAAATGGAACGCCTATGACGCTGAAGGATTTCTCGCGAACCTATCAGACACTAGTCCTGCCCCTATCCCATCCACTAACATGGATAAACTAGAAAATTACATCTCCCTCTGGCTGCAGTCAGCCAGTGACAAATTCGCCCCCCTCACCAAATTTCCCACAACCAGACATCAAAACTCCCACAGATGGTTCTCGGATGACCTCAAAAAACTGAAATTGAAGGTACGTCAATCAGAAAGGGCATGGAGACGTAACTACTCCGAAACAGCTAGATGACAATATATCTCAGCTCGCAGAGACTATAAAATTGCCATAGTTTCTGCCAAATCTAGCCACTTCTAGGACAGAATCTCCTCCTCCGACAACAAATCCAAAGAAATTTTTAACCCCTTTGATGCTGGTGACGGAACCATTCCGTCATCAGTCACGGTTGAGCTGTGCTGATGACGGAATGGTTCAGTCACAACCACACCCTGTTCATAAACAAGCAGCACAGCAGGAAAGTTCCTGTAGCAGGGATGTGGTTAAAATTATGAATGAACTGACATCTGACGACCAAACCCTCCCAGGCCAGACTCCCACCCAAGAAACCTGCGACGCCCTCAACCTTTTCTTAGTCGAAAAAATCAATAAAATTAAGGCATCGATCTCCACCATCCCTCAGATCGCCCCCCTGGAATCTTCCTCCAATAACCCTTCGGTTTTCACCGAATTCCCCCCCATCAATCCGATCTCCCTAGTACAGCTTGCATCCCGGTTAAAATCAGATTCCCCAAATGATGGCTGCCCACCTTCAGTCCTGCGTAGAGTATGTCACTCCTTACCTGAATACATACTACCTCCCTTGAACAGCTCACTCAGCACAGGCACTGTCCCGAGATCCTTCAAAGAAGCCATCCTTGTCCCGCTATTAAAAAAACCAGGCGCGAACCCAGCGGCACTCTCCAATTATCGCCCCATATCGCTTCTGCCTTACTTTTCTAAACTCCTCGAAGCACATGTCACCAGATGCCTTTCCAATTTCATTGAGTCCTCTTGTTATCTGGAGCCTAATCAGGCCGGCTTCAGGCCTTCGTTCTCTACTGAAGCCGTCATCCTAGCTGTCCTCGACACACTGAGGAGAAATGCCGACTCAGGAACCCCCCAGGCTCTCGTTCTCCTGGATCTCTCGGCCGCATTCGACACGGTTGACCATAACATCTTGCTCAACCGTGTCGAACAGGCTGGCATTCAGGATTCCGCCCTCAACTGGATCCGGTCTTTTCTGTCTGACAGATCCCAAGCCGTCGGCCTGGGCCCCTACACAGCTCCCAAGACCCCCACAACCTGTGGAGTCCCCCAGGGCTCCTCCCTGTTACCCCTCCTGTTCAATCTGTACCTCCGGCCCCTACTCCATTCACTCCGTAACTGGGACATTACAGTTTTTAACTATGCCGACGATTTGCAGATTATTTTTCCACTCAATTATCCCAATGCAATAGACAATTTTCACTCCGTCATGCTTCATATCCAAGATTGGATGAATTCCAACCAATTGAAGCTAAACCCCGGGAAAACCGAGCTCCTCCTCCCGGGCTCCAGCTTTTCTTCCTGGGGAACCCAGTTCTGGCCTTCCGAACTGGGCTCTCCGCCGACCCCTTCCACCTCTGTAAAAAGCCTCGGCGTAATTATTGACGCCGAACTCTCCCTCCGTCCTCATATCAGCTCCGTGATCTCATCCTGCTCCTTCCAGCTCAGAAAAATCCGGAAGGTCAGCCATCTGCTTCCCACACCTGCTCTGACCCAGGTTATCATGTCTCTTGTGCTCTCCCGTTTGGACTTTTCCAACTCCATTTATCACGGACTTCCAAAAACTCTCCTTCACCGCCTTCAGGTGGTCCAAAACCAGGCAGCCCGGATCACCTTTAAATCTCCTAAATGGCAATCTGCCAAACCCATGATGTACAAACTTCACTGGTTACCAATTGAACAAAGGGTGGCCTTCAAGTTGGGCTGTCTCACGTACAAAGCCCTCAACTGCCCCAGCCCTGTCTTCCTGAGTTCCCTTATCACTCCCTACTGTCCAAACCGCAACCTCCGCTCCACCTATCTAAAATCACTTAGAAGTGTGGCTCAGGGGTTAGAGGCGGCAGACTCGGAAGCTGAGATCAGTCCTGGACCAGGGTTCAATTCCCCGCCTCGGCGGGTCTTGGGCTCAAAAATTCCACAGACTCGATAATTCTCGTTCCGGTGCCTACTCGACTCACGGGTTCACACTCTGCGACTCTGGGCAATAGCTTGCTTAATCTCCACTACAGCCCCTCGCGGCGGGATGCCTGGCTTTCACCTTGTGGATACCCTGCTGGGGTTATCTCACAGGGGAATACCAGGACGGGTTCCCAAGGCAAGCGCCTTGATGCCTTCGGGTGATACGTGCGCTATATAAATCGCCATACATTTACACCCAAAACCAGAACTAACAAATTCGGTGGACGAAGATTTGCCTTTTTGGCGCCGAAACTCTGGAACTCCCTTCCCTTGAACATCAAATCAAGCAGCTCCCTCCTTCATTTTAGGAAGTTGCTTAAAACTTTTCTTTTTCCCTCACCCTGCTAACCCTGCACTTTACCTCAGTCCCGGAATTTGATGTCCCATAGCGCCAGGAAACCCATGGTGTCAGTGCGCTCTACAAATTTCATTTAATAATAAATATATATATATATATATATATATATATATATATATATATATATATATATATATATATATATATATATATATATATATATATATATATATATATATATATATATATATATATATATATATATATATATATATATATATATATATATATATATATATATATATATATATATATATATATATAATCCAAACACAAGTTTGCCTGCAAAGTAGAGAAGCTAACGAGCAAGGTGAGAAATGTTGCTTTTATTCTATGTAGAAAGCAGCCTGCGAAATGGATGCAAATACAGCAGCATTGTCAGAAAGTCAGCCTGACGCGTTTCGTTTTCAACTTCTTCAGAGGCACTGACTCAGATACACCCAGGCAAACATTTTCAGGCAGCTACACAAAGATTTATCTCCCGCCTCAGTGGGCGTGTCCCAGCACAAAGCCTCATGATAAATGTAGTGTCCTGTCATACTCGAGTGAGTTGCTTGCCTCCCCTTTTGTGGGAAGGTGATACAGCTGGGATGTCGTGATGTGATGAAGCACACCCCACTGTGGTTTAATTGAACAATATCATGGTTCCGGGGCAAGCAACTAACTCGAGTAAGACAGGACACTACATTTAGTATGACAAGGGTGACAAAGAACAGATTTACCCTCAAATCCGGCTGCAGTGGCGAGAAATCATCGTCCAAAACTATTTTGGAAGCACCACTTGGTGTTTTAGAAATCCTTTCACTGAATGGGCTCTAACGAAGGACTTCAACGTCCAGCATGCAGCGGGACTGTAGGAGAGCGCAAGATGTCTCATAAATGTGAGGCAAAGGTGGGGCCAGTTATCACATGATCCAGAGTGGTCACAGGTTTAAACATCACCATAACGGACTCCCGGAAAAAGCGAGAAGGCAGCTGAGACGGACACTGATGAGGCCAATGGATGGCTGAAACGCGTCTGCCCAGCGTTTCAGGGACATTATTGCCAGCGCAAGACAATCAATAAATCTGTTCTTACTACCCCGGAGCTGTGTCACTCTCTTTCTTGAGTAAGAGGGAGTCTGGATGATATTTATTTATAAATATAAACAAACAAAATTCAAATGTGACAAGCACAAGACTTGCAATCGCAAAGCCTCAGAACACCATCTAGCAGCTAGTGACATCGGGGAGCGAACAGCACGGAATGACGCTGTTGCTGTGTTGTGCCCATACATGCTGTGCAACGTCTGGAGCAGTGGCTGGGGGGAAAGGACTTTACAAGGTGCCACAGGGCATTTTAACAAGTGTAACCCATCGTCCTGGAACAGAAGAGCTCCAGTAATCTGCTCCAGGTGAGCCTTCCACCACATGACAAGGAGGAGCTTAAAATGAATGTCAAAGATGGGGCCCACACAGTGTAAGGAGGACGGCTTTTGAGAAAGGCACTGACCGAAACTAGTTACAACGAAAATCTTGAATAAATCACATGCAAATGAACCCGCAGTGTCTCTTGAAGCTCTTGAAGTCTCTTTGATGTGAGGATATATATATATATATATATATATATATATATATATATCCAGAAAATCGTCGTATTCACCATCAGCCTCCCACGCAGAACGACGAAAGGAGCGAGACCACCAAGTAGCTGCAGTTTCCTTCAGTGCATTTTATTTCGTGCAAAAAGTTACAGCCTGCAATCCACCATGACGCGTTTCACCTCGAGAGAGGCTTGATCACATAGCGTGTCATGGACACAAACAAGGGTTTTTAAAGTGCTAGTGCCTAATTCCAAACAGCTGTGCAGTTCACATTTTTTTCACATTTTTTTCCACATTTTTTTCATCACTTTGACACGTTTTTTTCATTTCATCAACAGTGAAAACATACTCTGCTAGGTCAACATGGGATAAAGGGCTTAGTGCCCAACGGGTTCCGGTGTGTATACAAAAATTATTATAAATATATATTCATGAGGTAAATAATTCTCCTTAAAAAATTATATAAATAGATAAATTTCATATATATACACATGGCTAAAATTTGTCCATATCCAATACGTATAATATACTTCATATATATACACAATTAAATCAGTATTCGCAAACATTGTTCATATGTAAATGTCTACGATGTTATGAACCCTAATTTATCACTGTAATCACAAAGATAAAGTTTTCACATAAAGAAAGATGGAAAAACAAGGATTCCGCCCTAGTGGGCTTATTCAGAGGAACTGCACATTTTGATAAACACAATAAGGGCATGCACTGTTAAATCAACCTCTTATAGTTACTGCAGATCAAAATTTGTTGTGAGTGAGAAGTGTTTATACTAAATATTAAAAAACATGCTACAGTTAACAGCAGGTAGCAGAGTCCGATAAAGACAAATCGAGAGCCAGCAAAGGGGGAAATTTTACAGATACCCCTAAATAAAGCCAAATATAAGATCGTGGATCATACAGAAATGAGGGACCGCAGAATTATATTGGCTAGAGACAGGTGTAAAGGTCCTCGCTATTGTTTAAACCTGCTGGGCTCTTAGTGTTGAACTCAAGTATGAATCTGGTTTCCAAGAGACGTAATTTTGCGTCTCGATTACCCCCTCTCTTGAGAGGCAAAACTGAGTCAACTAAAAAATATTGGAGGCTACTGGGGTCACTATTATGAGCGGTTTCAAAGTGTCTGGCCACGGGGTATGCCTGATCCTTTCCCGAGATAGCCCTGAGATGTTGTAAAATCCGCTTGTGGGCAGGTGGGCGAGTACTTCCCACATATTGTAGTCCACAAGGGCATTGCAGGACATAGACAACATATTCTGTCTTGCATGTTAACCTTTTATTAATAAAAAAAGGTTTTTCTGAAAAGGGGCGTGAAACCTGAGTTTTGTTTATCCCGTGGCGGCAAGCTTTGCATGTAAAGCATTTCTTGAAACCGGTAATGTGATCCATCCAGGATCTTGTAGGTTCTAATGTATTGCTGACTAAGGAACTGGCAAGGCTGGGGGATTTGCGGAAAGTTAGTTATATAGCATTTCTTATCTGTGACAGGCTTGTTAAACGCTCCGATTCACAGTGCACTGCTGATGCACTTACGAGTGCGCGTTCAGTAGTGTGTGAACTCGAGTTTCCCTACTTTATTTTTCCTTGCAATATTATATAGCGCGAACTCAACAACATGGCATGAGCACAATTTACATTACAGAAGAACATATTCATTTGTGGTAGGCACGGGGAGACAAAGCAATTTGCCTGGAATCACAGGATGTTGCGCTGATGCCGAGATTCGAACGTAGCTCCCCAGCTCTACAGTTCGCAATTCTAGAACTTGTGGCGGGAGGTGTGTCTAAAAGTGTATGTCGGTGCTGGCCATCAATGAGAGAGACCTGTACATTTTTCAAATGGGTGGTTAAAAAAATATGAGTATGTTGCTGGAGATGTGGGCCACCGTGCCACCAATGTACTTACCAGGGAGGGTAAACACCCATTCATTCGCAACTTTCTTTCCGCATACCATCACTCCGCATACTTTCATTACGAAAGTACCATAACGCCGCAATGCCATTATAACGCATGGCATTACATTTTATATGCTTTTACCACGCATACATTTACAACGAAAATCGTTGTAAATGCATGAATAGTAAAAGCATGTTTTTTAAATGTTTGGATAAGGTAAGTATGGGTATAGGGGTATATGTTTTGGGGTACCGAGGTATATGTTTTGGGGTTTTTGGGTATTTTAAGGGTTCAGATATAGTTTTGGTTTATGGGGTACAGGGGTAGTTTTAGGGTTTAGGGATAGGGGTAGTTTTAGGGTTTAGGGATGGGGCTAGGTTTGGGTTTTGGGGTACAGGGGTATTTTTAGGGTTCAGGGCTAGGTTTGGGTTTTGGGGTATAGGGGTATTTTTAGGGTTATGGGGTATAGGGGTATTTTTAGGGTTCAGGGGTGGGTTTGGGTTTTGGGGTACAGGGGTATTTCTAGGGTTCAGGGCTAGGTTTAGGGGTACAGAGGTATTTTTAGGGTTCAGGAGTAGGTTTGGGTTTTGGGGTACAGGGGTATTTTAAGGGTTATGGGGTAGGTTTGGTTTTGTGGTACAGGGTTATTTTTAGGGTTCAGGGCTAGGTTTGGGTTTTGGGGTACAGAGGTAGATTTGGGTTTTGGGGTACAGGGGTATTTTAGGGTTCAGGGGTGGTTTTGGGGTACAGTGGTATTTTTATGGTTCAGGGCTGGGTTTGGGTTTTAGGGTACAGGGGTATTTTTAGAATTTAGGTTTTGGGGTACAGGGTATATTTATAGGGTAAGATAGGTTAGTGTTTAAGGGTGTTGGGGTATTTTAAGGAGTAAGGGTGGGTTATGATTAGGGGTGCAGGGGTATTTAAAGGGAGCAGGGGGGGGATTAGCACACAATATGAGACATGGCATGAAGGGCGTACCACACGCCCCCAGCGTTTGTCACGCCCCCAGTATAACGCAGACACGCCCACAAGGGACTACTTTGCTGGCACGGTTCTTTTACCTTTTAAAAGTATATGGTGGTCGTCTGCATAGCCTATGTCCTTCTGCTGCAACTGCCCTTCCAACGCTGTATTGGGTGTTATGATTGGTGCTGTGGTTCCTGAGATTACCCGCCTCAAAGGTTTGGGCTCTCTCTTTATTATATTAGTATAGATATACACATGCATATTATTGGCTATTGCTCCGGGGTCTATTCAGTGCTTATGACTATTGATGAGTATCCCCTGGAAGAGAAGCAGGCCACGCAAATGTTTACTTAGGGGCCTAAGCACATGAGGTAAAGGAGAGGGTAGTGGCATAAGCAAGGTAGGCGCCGGGGCAGTTGAAGGCTTGGTCTCTATAGCATAACGGACTAAGCACATGGGCCATTAGGGTCAGTGAGGTAAACAAGAGGCAAGGGGTGGGTGAGACCCGAACATATTAGGGGAAGAAAGCACAAGGCATGTATTTTGGAGGAGAATAACATTTAGGAGTGGTAGTTTATAGTCTAAGTGGAGACTAAAGGTTAGAGAAAAAAAAGATATGGGGGATATTGCATGGTATAGGGAGAGTAAAAGGCTTTGCGTTGGGGAACAGCAGAATGATCTGCACCAGGGAGGAAAGCAAGGCACCCAGTTTGGAACATGAGGTGGAGCAGGGAGCTGAGGAAGGAGCCTGTGGCGAACAACTGGGAACAGGGTGTAAGAGGCTGGGAGATGGGGGTAAGGCAGCAAGGTGAGAGGAAGCAGGCAGAAATAAACGAAAACACTGGAAAAGCAAAGGGCAACTGACAAAGCCAGTAAGTCTGGTTTTGCCTTTGTTAATGTTTGTTTCGTGTTTTTTACAAAACATTGTTTGTGAATCTAGTGTGCTCTCAATCTGAAAAAACAAATAAAGGCTAGAAGCAAAAACGTTTTGCACAATGAAGGGAATATCTGGAGGATTTAAGAGGGAAAAAAGAGACTAACGCTTCTGATATTAGGAGTATAGTTCTAAAACTAAATTAATAAAAAAACTAAGAAGGAAAATCGGGTCGCTGGGAGAGAGAATCTGGGAAACGTTAAATAGTTTCCGATTTAAGAACGCAAGCAACAGTTCAGTAGGGATGGTCAGCGTGTTTCTTTTACCTCTCAGACCTTCAGGCCTTACAGACAATGCTCTCATTCCACACTGGAAAACAAACACTTGGGAGCGAGAAGGCTGGGGATCTGGGCCAGGCAACTCTGCTTTAGCCTGGATTTAAGAGAGCGAGAGAACAGTGCGAACGTGGAGGCCAGAATGAGGGCAGTGGGAGGGTGAGGAGGGGCAGAGAGCCAGAGGAGGGTGCGTGGGGCAACGCTTTGTCTGGGCACTACGAGCGGAAGTTGAAAGGTTGTGTGGAGGAAACGAAGGCTGAATAAAGAGGGCGAGGTCACAGCAAGAAGAACCTTCTCAATGAAGCAAATTTGCACACAAAGGGGAAAAAAACAAAAGCAGCGAGGGGCGTGGTGTAAATCTCCTTGTTTCACTGAACACTTTATGACGTGTGGTGGGGATGAGAACGTCTGCTGCCAGCTGTCATTCCTCATTATATTCAACGCACGCGAGCCTGGTAAGAGCGCTTTCATATTTTGAACTGTGTTTTGTCCAGAGCAAATGCCACGCAGAGGGAGACATTGATTTGGTGCTAAGTGAAAGCCAAATGCTCGCAGGGGAATGAGAGTTGTCCAAGGCAAATGCCACGCAGAGCGAGCTATCGGTTTGGAGCTGGGGGCGGGGGAGCGGCTTCCTTTGAAGAGATGCAGAGGCTCAGAATGGTGTGCGATGTGGCTGGCGATGTACACGCGCCTGGCTCACATGAACTGTACCCGATCCGCAGTTTGGGTAGACTTTTGAAAGCCTTACTATAATCTCGACAAACAAGCATTGCTAAAGCAATGCTGTAGTTGAGACCTAAAAACCCTATGATGACGCACTAACGCAATGTAAAACGGCGGAGAATCAAGATATACCGCCATGCCATCTACGTAAAAAACCTTGGCTACGTAGTTTCAAGTGGTCCATTCTCCCCAGTTGATTGTTTTGGATACATAGCCTGGAAGCTAAATGGATCGCAACTTTTACCTCCCTCCATTTTGATTGAAAAAGAAAAACCGTTTGTGACAGTCCCTGCAAAGCTTAAAACGGGTTGGTTTAGGAGGGGACATTTCCCTTGAACACTGAAAACTTTAAGAAAAAGATTAGAAAAATCTCAAAGACCAAACACGTAGACTTCCAGATCGACGTCAGACGGTGCAGAAATAAAGCAACTGATGTGGGCGTGAATAGGTGGCACCTACATGCTGCTCTGTTTGTCACTTATGGAGCAGAACATAGGCAACGCAGAGCCGAACAATGCCTTCTACCGGCACACAGGAGTACTGCTTTTGAGTTTGCCAGATCCAGTCTGATGTCTGGGGAATATTCACAAGGTGAGCAATCATCAGTAAAACGTATCCATCAGAAACTGTTAATAATGATGGTGTCTACCCTGAAGAGTTCGCCTAAGGCAGTCCTCTTAGTATATGTCTTACCAATTCCCAAACCCACCAGAAGATTTGTGGCAGTGGCACTGCTGGTTGTTAAATGTAGGGGAGCCTTGGCCTAGTTCAAAGAACTTGATGCCAGGTAAAATACTGGATTAATGACCTTACTACATGTAAAAAAAAGGACCAAACTTTCCTCAGCCAACAACCCATGAAATCACTGCCACAAGATATATGAAATTAGGTTTCTACTTGGCTAGGGAGTTAGTTGGGGGAAATTGAACAGCAACAGTGTATAGCAATGAAAACCCCCAAAACACACTTTGAGGTTAAGATTGAAAAATAAATAGTGTGTCAAGTTCTCTGGATGGTTAAGCAATCAATCAGCATTGCATTCCTGGTGTGTGGTGATGTACTACTAAAGACCCATATACTTAAAAAAGATTATCATGCAGCCCTGCCCTTGTTACACAGACACCTTAAAAACCTTCAGCGACTCAGGTTTATGGTCCAGGCCAATAGGGAAATGGAGATAGGCATTCAGTGTTAAAGGGGTACAGGGTTGTCTAAAACATGTTAATGCATCTATAATATTTAAGAGGCCCACGGGGACACATGTACCTCTTCAAAGATTATTAAAGTTTCCCATTGGGATAGCAATTTTCCCTAAACTCTTCCAATGAGGCCATATTAAGGCTTAAGTACATAGGCAAAGGCATTTCCTCATTTGAAGGGGCTAGACACCACTGAAATTAAGGAACACCTTTCTATTGCATGGAAAACAACTTTTCACTGGTGCAGTGTGTATTACAGAAAAGGTCGAATAAGCAACTGCAAGGCCTTTACTAAACAAAGCTGGCCATAGGAGCATAGGAACAGGCATAAACTATCGCTTGCACTCCTGGGGCAATGTTCCTACAACTGGTCCAGGCCATGAGGCAACACCCACCAAATTCACATATCAGCTTTAAGACAAAAACTTTTACTCTTCCACGTGTGCGTAACAAAACATTACTATAAAACAACGATAGAGACCATACATAAGTAACTAAGACGGAGAAAAAATACATTTTAAGGACATTTGACTAAAATTCACGGTGGCAAAACTGTGATAGTTCAGGTTTAGCTTCAAAGGGAAAAGGGGCGAATCAGGTAGTTTTGGAAAAAAAAAAGGTAAAATAGACATCAGAGGCCTCAGAGTTCATTCCTTCAAAGCGCGTCAAGAGTCATTGAAGTGAGAGCTGCTTAGCTCTGGCACTCACGTCAGCCCACATTACAATAAAAAACGCGGTACATTTTCTCATGACAGATCTGCATTCGTTCTGCAGAGCTATAGACGGGAAGTGACACTCGTCCTGGGCAGCATTTACCACCGAATCGAGCAGACCCATTCGACTGCACACGAGTGGAGCTCAGAGCACATCTGGGACCTCGAGAGTGAAGAAAGGCCAAGGAAGGAACTGTGCTAGCAACGAGTTCTACCTGAAACGTCTCGTCATTCTAACGTCTACAAATCATGCCCCTTTCTCTAATTCTATACCACTGGGAAGGGTATACATTAGCAGAAGAGAGCATGCTCTTCCAGCCACATAATGCCACAGACCACCCACCGTGCACCAGCGCACTCACCTCTTGCCATCACTGCCTCGCCAGTCTGATCACATTAGAGTGGATGGAAGGGTCACACAAGCACATCTCAGTGGCGGAGGAGCGCGCGCCTGACTCACTCATACACAGGAGGAGCAAACACAATGTGTAATTAGATGACGGACTTCTTGGAGCGCTTCAACATTCCAGGAACAGGGAGAAAACGTGCCGGAGCGACTGAGGCGACTTTACGCAAGTCATACCGAGTTACAGTTTATCTGCTTCAATAATGCACCCCACACGATCCTATGACTACATACGACAATTTGCTTACAGTAACAGAGGTTATCCGGTCAGACGTGTTCGTACAGTTTCACTACATTAGCACTACTTTCCGAATCCGGGAGGGTAAGTTAGCACCAAAATCACCAGCAATCTGACAACTGCCATCAAGCACAGACATGCCTGGGAGTCTTGCACTACAGAAATGTCAAGACTACACCACCCTCTGTTACCACAGCCAATGACACTGCGCCAATGCATGCTTGCCAGACCGCCTCAGCAAGGGAAGGCCCAGCACGAGGGAATATCAGGCAACAATTACTCTGACGACATGGAGGCGGGCCCGGGCAGGTCCACAGGTGGCTCTAAAACCTGGGGAATGGCTTCATATCTACACTGTAAAACTTCCCACGCTGTGTTCAAATAACAATGACATCACCATCTTCCGTAAGAAGAGCTGAACACACCAAATATAGCAGTGAGTCATAGCCAGCGCCTATTATTAAAACTCCACGGATAATATTTGCATCATGAACCATGCACCTCGATGACATGCTTTAAATAACTTCCAAATATATCATTACTTGAAAGACGAGGATTGACCGACCTTGCTGGGGGTTGAGTTGAGTCTTTGTGGGGCATAGAACAGATAGTTGAGCTCCAACTGTGGTTGAGGGAGTTTGCCACTATAGTCCCCGCTTTCGACCTACTGTGGCTCTCCATACTGGGCCAAGTACAACTCTTTACGCTATTGACTCAGAGCAGCCAGAAGGTCGCAGGTTTCTGAGGGAGGCCGCCCAAGCTCAGGACTCGAATCTGAACAGACACAGTAACTTCAATGCGCAGTCTAGTGTTTGTCAAATTAAAAATTACTTTTTTTTCTTAAAAACACAAGAGTACTAATTACCACACATTTCCATCCAGTATCCATGGCAGTGACCTTGGTGACATTTACTGCTTGTGCCTCTCAGCAGGGAGGGAAGTAGCATGAATCAGGTTCCGGTGCAGTGTAAAATACCCCACAAGACAAATTCACACTCAGTCCACGTTTGTCAAGCTTGCTTTCCCTTGTGGTTTAGTGGGTGATAAATGTAGTCACTCGTAATCCTCCAGAGCGGATCCAGTGGGATGAATATCCTCCAACAGGCAGAGGCCCACGGAAGCCAAGAAAACCTCAGCGGTTGCTGAAGAGGACAAGTGCGGCCGGCTTCTGCGTAGACATGGTCTCCCCGCTCAGTTCTGCAGTGAGCAGCAGCCCTGGTGCTTATGGACCCAGTTACTGTACAGGCCAATAGTTAGGCCCAACTGGGTTATTTGGCTGACTCGGGTACAGGCCCCATCCAGACCAGGGCAGTTACCACAGCAGGTGTAGCCCCAATCGAGTCAGCACACATGCGACAGCAGTTGGGGCTCTGATCAGGCCAGCACAGTTACCAAGTAATTTGGAGCCTCAACTGTTTTGAAGAGGTTCGGGACCCGCTCTTCGCCAAATGTAGTAAAGAGACTCCGAAGGAAGGAAATATTGTTTGAAGTCTTCTTTATTGAAATACATGCAACACCCACAGGTATGTGCTGCCGCTCGACTCAAGGACTCCGGGCAACTGACTTTCGTTGACCAGAGTGCTAGAACCGAACGGAGCCATTAGAATCAGAATCCAAAACATAACATGAAGTGTTCCCTCGTGCTGAGTATAGCACGAGGACAAGAGGAATATACGACACAACTGAGGCGCCGATCGGGTAACACACCCTCTCTCCTATTGGGTTGATGTCTGGACAATTTCGGCCCGATCAGGCCACGCTGGCAGTTGAAGCTCCAATCAAGCAGACACAGCAGTTGCAGCCCCCATTGAAATGACATCGGCAGTTCTAGCCCGATCGGACCGACCAGGTAGTTGCAGTCCTGATCATGCAGATTCAAGCAGTTGCAGTCCGGGTTGGGCCCAATCAGGCAGTTGCAAATACGATCTGGCTGGCAGTGTCAGCTGCAACAATGATCTGGCCGATGCAGACAGCTGTAGGCTCTTTACTCTTCCTGACCTGTCTCTCTTCTTGCCAAACATGGCACACTTTTCCGCTTTCTCAGCATGCAGGCCGGCTTCTAGACAATAGGCTGGCCATCTGCTCCTCTAGCATAAAGTGCAGATTTCAGGTAACGTCCTCTTTCTTGTTGGAGACTGGCTGTCAGGCAGACACAGGCTCTGATCACACAGCAGTCCATTGGGTACTCTGCACATTATTCCCTTCCTTGGCCATCAATGACTTGGAATTGGAAACAAGTGGATGGTTTGGGTCCCACATGTTTTTTGGGGGGGTATATGGATCCATGGTCTCAAACTTGAAAAGCGACTTGAGGTGTTTCTCCTTTCTAGTGTCCTTCACACGCTGCTCTCAAAGCACAGCTCTTAAGCAGAGTGCAGCTTTCAGAGCAGGTAGCACAAGGTCCGTCTCCAAACTGGACAACCCGAAATATAGGCATAACGAAGTGTGAGGATTTTGCTTCTGGCTGCAATCAGCCTCTCTGAAACAGCAATGAAAGAGAAGAGGGGTAAGCCTGACCTTGAAACTTCCTCACCTAATGCAACAAAACTGTAGTATCATCCTTCATTCATACCACCAACCAAATGGCAGTGTTCAGGAAGAAATAATCAGCAATTTGAAACAAAAACTCACAGACCTTTTAAAGGTAGCCTCGCCTCCAACCTCCTCCTCACTTCAGTGTCTGGATCTCCACCTTCCAAACACAGGAATGAACACACAATTATTCTGCTGCCTGGGGAAGCGGCCTCCATTCTCCACCTTATTCCGGGACAATTCATGGCTATGAAAAAATGGGTATGCAAAAAAGATCCCACTGACTTCAGTACTCTGGCTTACTCAGACTCTGAGCCTTCCAACTAAACATGAACTCGACATACGCACAGACTACTAGCACAAGGCTCTGGGCATACACAATACTAAACACTCTCAACTGAAGTGGCTATTATCATGCACTCCATTTACCAGAATGCATCTGGGGTAATTGTGTATTGGTATGCCTGGTAGTGTGCACCCTCCTCGTTTTATGATTGGCTTCATGAGGAGTTATTGATTTGAGGAGCTACGGGATGCACCTGTGCTCTGGGACTGGTACTAAGCCTAAGGAGTCTGTGAGCAGCATTGCCAGCACTCCCAAAAGTCACTTCTTACTCTTTACTGAGTAAAGACAGCAATCCTGAAACATGTGTCTAGAGATACTTAGCACTGGCTGCACTAACAATGGTGGATACTTACGACTTTCAACTGAAATGAATATTATCATGCACTGCATTTACCACAAGGCATCTGGGTGAATTGTGTGCTGGTATGTCATGCAGTGTGCTCCCTGTTCTTTTTGTTGAAAATAACTTTTTCTTGTGACTATAGAGTAACTACACCATTGTTTAGCAATCCAACAGCTGTGCTAGTCCCATGTGTGGGCTTTGCAGTTTCAGCATGCCTGCTACACCACATTTACATTAGATCGTCTGATGTTCTGGTCTTTGCACATCTTAAGATGCAGTCACTAAACCTTAAAATTAATTTGAAATAGAATTCTAAAATGTCTTTTCAAAACTACAATCAGTCTTCTGGCTTGTCTCATAACTGGTTTCCGAAACGGTGCAGAAGACAAAAAGTTACTTGAAAGTTAAGGCCCACTTACTTTTCATCATAGTCTCACTCCTCTTCAAACCCATTTTTGCAAACTACAATCCTGGTTTCACCACTGAATAGTCAAAACGTTCTATTTGAAGGTAGGTTTTTCCATATACCGTGAAGGCAGTTCTGAATTCTGTTGATTTATTTATACACTAGTAGAGCGCGGTTTTTCCCAACCCAAGATCTCCTCGTGTTACAAAACACAATGAGAAGAACACTAGGAGAGTTTGTGAACAGACATGCAGATCCTCAAGTTGTTTCCTGATAGCAAGCAAATTACTTTTCTGTTTGAAGTAAATGAGAGTATTGTTCCAAGGTTTATGGAGATGGTTCCTTCTACAATGAGTATGATTTTAAATCGTATTGGGCTAAGGGCGAAGGTCCCATTTCTAGGTACAGCAATCCCATTCCCACTGACAAGATAACCACTAAACAACAATTTCTGCGAGTAACAAAAAAGAAATCTGCCATATTGTTTCAGACGTCTTGGCTGGATTCTAATATATTACTAATATATTGGACTTGTCGGCTGCTTTCGACACCGTCCCTCATGTCGGTCTCCTGTCAAGATTATGGGGGATCGGTTTGCGGGGGACGGTGTTGGAATGGTTTAAGTAATTTCTTATCAACCGCCGACAAGTGGTCTGGGCACCTCCGTTTTCCGCTGAAATGCCTCCGCTGGAGGTAGGGGTCCCGCAAGGGTCCATTCTTAGCCCCTGCCTGTTTAATATCTACATGGCTCCTCTGGCGGAGGTAGCGGAGTCTTTTGGTGCCCAGATCATATCCTATGCTGATGACAACCAGCTACTTTTCACATGTAACAAGGGAGAGGATTTTGACGGCAAGCAGATTGGGGAGTGTCTAGACGCCGTGTTTGAGTGGTTTCAGAGACACAGCCTGAAATGCAACTCTGATAAGTCAGAGTTGCTTTTCTTTGGAAGCCCACCAAATCCTGAGTGGAGGTCCTGGTGGCCACAGGATATGGCACCGCCTAGAGAAACCTCGTTAAAAGCCAAAAATCTGGGCGTCCTATGTGATATAGATCTTTCTTTTAGACCTCAAGTCATAGGATTGACTGGAAAATGCTTTGGCATGTTGAAGAGGATGCGGAAATTCCTCCCCCTAATATCTCTTCAACATAAAAAAAAATCATAGTTCAAGCCCTGATAGGCTCGAGGCTTGACTATGCAAATGCCCTCTACCTAGGCCTCCCCAAATATCTCTTAGCTCGCCTGCAGGTTGTGCAAAACTCGGCCGCAAGAGCTATCTTTGGACTGCCGCGAAGGGCACGTGCGTCAGAGCTGCTGGAGAAATTGCATTGGCTCCCCATTGCCAAAAGAGTCACTTTTAAAGTTTTGACTCTGGCCTTTAAAGCCCTTCATCACATCGGCCCTAAGTATCTCCGGAAACGGATGGCTTTTTATGTCCCAAAGAGAACCTTGAGGTCTGCACAACAAGCAAAAGCTATTGTCCCTATAATTAAGCGAGCCCGTACTGGAGGCCGCTCTTTCCGTTATCTGGCCCCTTGCTGTTGGAACGAGCTCCCAATTGCTGTGCGATCATTGTCCAATTTGCTCGCCTTTCGAAAAGAGCTGAAGACGTGGCTTTTTACCCAGTAATATCTTTGCCACCTGCGTAGAGCACTGTGTTATGTACTGACTTTTTTTTCTCTTTGCCAAAGCGCCGGGACACTCTTGTGAGTAGCCGCGCGCTATAGAAGAGCTTTATAACATAACATAACATTACTAGGAGATTGGACCGGTCAGTTCGTGAACTGTTTTAAATAGCTCTCTGCTTGAGTTCTTTGCCCTATTGATCCTCTCTGTGTAAAGATTAGCCTTTTCATCACTGATCTTTCTTTTAATAAACCTGAATTAATTGTTTAGATTTTGCTTTCTCGTCATTGGAGTAATTACTTCTCCTGACTGTCTCCTGTTTTCTGCAGTTACTTAAGTTTGGAGGAAAACCAGGGTGCAGTTGGAGGCTTTCTATCTAAAGCTTTTAATTAATTTGGCTGGGACCAATTTATTAGCTTCTGAATTAACCCATTCCTTATATTCTGTGGCGGCCATACTGGTATCTCCCTTCAGTGATGGTTGGGATGAGTCTAAGATAATAATCATGTCATCCTTGTTAATTTTATTCCAAGCCTGCACTAGCTTAGCCTCGCCTTAAATTTTGATAGCTGGTCTCTTTGAGCGTGAGTAGATGCTAATCCAGACCACCTTATGGTGTGACCATGTAAGGGGAAGGATATCTCCTAACTGAAGATCTGAATAATTTGCAAAAATGCTGTCCAGTGTATGCCTAGACTCATGAGTGGGAGTATTGACCAACTGGACGGAATTAAAATAAGTCTTGTTGTCTATTATAAAGAGAAGCATGCCAAACCACTTACATAAATAATCCAAAAGTTATTATAGTTAATAATTAAACAGCTGTCCTGGGACCTCTTTTTAGGAGACTGGAAAAGCTTCATACCTCTGGAAAAATGGATGCTGCATATAGTAAGTATTTTGTTCACAAGCTTTACAAGCAAAAGGGCCTGTAGGGCAATATCCCATTTAAGGGCATCTGCCGGCATTCTATCAGGCTCCGGGGCTTTTGTGGCTGTGTTGTTTCATGATACCCAGCCAATTTAATAGAGGCAAATCATCCTTAAAAATTAAAACTCGAGGTGCGACGTTCTCAATTCTGAGGGTTATCGGCAATGTATACAGCTGCACAAAATCATCATCCCATATCAGTAGATTAACAGTTGCGACTTATCATGGATCAACAAGTGAGAACTCTAAAGTTTCCTTGGTTCATGAGTGAGCAGCTCATCCAGGCCACATGTCTGCTTTCCATTCTAGAGCTTGTAGTCTTGGTTTTTAAAAGGGTGAACAGGAATATAAATTGCAGATGAAAAAAAAAAACCTGGATTACATGAGCTACTCATGCATGGGCCTAAGAAAAGTGTGAGATATACATTAAGTCAACACCGGGTAGTCATCAGAGGTTTGCTTGGCTTCTGCACAAGACCTCTCGTACTGGTGTGTTTCAACAGCACTTCAATTAGAAGCTAATTAGGAACACATTTATTAATGGCTTGTCTCATGTAAAGCAGAATCCAACCAACTAGGTTTCAGAGCACAATAAATCACAAAGTGATTCAGAGCACATAAATCATACTAGCATCATACTGTAGAAGAGATCATGACTCTAGCCATGAATGTAGTAAAAAATGAGCAGGGTTAGGAAAAACTACAGGCGAATGGTAAATATAGAACACATTTGAGAAATTGGGAAGAAGTACACAGATTAGACGAGCTGGGAAAGAAAAATCTGACTAAAAATACCAGGGGGGAAACTGGTCTCACAACATTGGGGATACACAATAAATCTAGATAGGAGAGCCAGAAATAGATTGAAACAGGTAAATTCAGATGCCCATTCAGCAATCATAGCATCTGTATATTACATGAAGGGGACAGAAAGAATCATTTATACATTAACAGTGGCACTACTAAATCACATTTATAAATGATTTCAAACAAGATAGCTGAAAGTGTTAGAAAAGCTTATAAAAACAGAAATATAAACAAGGTAGGTTACCAGATTACCAAAAGTGTGTGTAAATTAGTTCGGCAAAATATATCTGAAGTTTGAAGCAGAATTAAGTTTAATTGCAGGAAAGCTAGAGAGACTGTAGTCCCAATAGGTACTGGCCCAGCTAACAGATGAACACAGTTCTGTCGGTAGGTGTTAATAAAGAGATCACTGTGGAAAAGGAGGCAGGCTTCCTACTGATCTGTACCACTAGTGGCAACATGATCAAAGTTTGGATTTATGAACGAAATCTGAAAGTGTTGGTAGATGAGCCTTTGTGTTTTCAAATGTAAGAAATACTTACATGCACAGCTACTCAAATTATTGGTGTCCATTCCTCTTACTGCTCTCTTGGTTGAAACAAAGTCGTATAGAATTAGCTGTTCCAGTTAAAACATGAGGGTACCCTAGAGAGCTTGGTCAAATTTCCGAAATGGTCATTGATTTTTCCTTCAGGGCTAATTAAAGCGAGCACCATATGGTTTCAATGCAGAATGGTAAGACTTTGTACAACTCCTAATATTTGTATGGGACATTTTAAAATTAACAACTTTGCTTTCTTTGTTTCAAGCATCAAAACGCTGTGAGAAGTGTGTGCAAAAAGGTCTTCAAACAGTCCTTTGCTGTTTAGTTAAAAGAGGAGACCGAGGTGTCTCACTGAAAGCAGGAGGAGGAATCAGTCTTAAGCACCAAGTGCACAAACCGAAAATGCAACCCAAGGAGATCGGCCAACCCTGAAGTCACTATTGATCTCTGGCTATAAATGGATGGTCACAAGGGAGCCAAGCTTCAGAGCACTATTGATTAGTCAAACTGAGCATATGTCACAGCAGTCAATTTTCTCTGTTTTTGTGAGAATGTGCTTCCTTGGAAATGTTAAGGACAGTTTGTGTATTTGTGAATGGGAGCCGCAATGGAATGGTCACTTTTTAGGGGCACTTTTCCTGGAACTAAAGAACAACAATGCTTTGTTTGCGACATCACTGAGTCAGCTGGGCACTACAACTTGGCAATAAACTCTGTGGCCCAAAACTCTGCTTATTAATAGAAATTTGCCTAGCCTACGAGAAGGTAAGTTTCAATTCTATTAAGAACGCGGAAGCGAGGATTATGCTATATATTCTCTCTTCGCTTTATTCAAATTTTGCACAGCAGCTCCTAATATAACCATTAACAAACTCGATTTCCCACAACACTAGGGAAAAGAAAAACAAAGTCTCTTCAGTCCTTCCACAGTTTCCATGAAGGTCTTCCCATAAAACCTCATGCAACTTCCTGCACTTCCTCTTTCTTCGCTGGAGGAGTTTCTTTAAGTTTAGGCGCTTTGTTTTGTGTGATCATTCCCTGAAAGAAACAACACCAAATTACTAGAGATGCCCTTAATCGTTTTGCACATTGAGGTACATGAACAAAATAAACATTCTGTATACACAGCTGTGATCGTTAGAAAAGAGAACATTGTAGGCATGCAATAACAAACTGAGTTACTTACACCCATTACGGCGAGGGATAGCAACCAACGCGCTTGCAGGGTGGGATAATCCTCGCCATGCATCCTTAATAGAATTGAAACTTACCTTCTCGTAGGCTAGGCAAATTTCTATTCTATGTCAGGACTGGAGGCGAGGATTATGCTCCTTCAAAGTTTACTCACCACCACTTGCGCTACACTCAGCAGCGGCTTAAAATAGAACCGTTTAAAGGTTGAGTCTGATGACCAGTCCTCTGCTCTCATAAGGTCTTCCAAACGCACACCAAGGTTGAACGCCTTGGACGCCACAGCACCCCGAGTGGAATGCGCACCAAAAGCTCGTGTATGGATACCTGCCTCCTGCATCACCCACCGTACCCACCGGGCAATCGTGGGGGAGGAAACCGCCTTAAAGGGCTTCTTGAGGGCTATCAGGAGTTGTCGTTCGCCCGGGGGATGAACTTCCTCCGTAGCGACCTCATAAGCTTTTAATCATTGCACCACACAAAGCTTCGGGGATTCTGCAAAAGCAGGATAGGAAATTGTGCGTGTGTTCGATTTGGTACGTCTACTCACTGTAAAAGTCACCCCATCCGGGGAAAAAATGCTGGCCGTGATGTCTAGGGCACGATCATCAGACACTCTCCTACACGACACCAAACATAACAACATAGCTAGTTTAGCCGACAATTCCTTGCGTGAAAGAAAACGATTAGGCTGCCATGACAGCAGTAAATTAAGAACCAGGTTTACGTCCCAGAGAACTGAATAACGGGGTTCTGGAGGGAGCGACAGCCTAATGCCCTTCAGGAGTTTACACACAAAAGGATGTTCCCCCAAGGAGGCTCCATTCACCAGAGCATGTCCTGCTGAAATTGCTGACCGGACCGCATTCACTGACCTATATGCCAGACCCTTTTTGGCTAACTCCGCTAAGTAATTGAGAACATGGGCCAGATCTGCGACCACTGGATCCACTTCCCGTCGTAGACACCAGCATACATCGCGTCCATGCAGATTTATATCATTTCGATGTGCTGTCTGCCCAAGCTTTGGACAACAAGAGCTCAGCCTGGCCCGAAAAGTCTGGCAATCTCCAACGTTGCCTGTAATCCACCATGCTACGAGCTGAAGGGAACCCTCCTCCACTAAGCGGTGGGGACTCCCCTCTGGACTCAACAGGAGATGGGGAGTCGGGAGGAGTCGGATTGGAGAATCTCAAGAAAGTCCCAGAAGAACTGGAAACCAACTTGCGACCTCCAGCATGGAGTGATCAGGACCACCGCGGCCCCTTGCCTGAGAACATGGGCTGTTACCCTGGTGATCATGGAAAACGGAGAAAAGGCATATCCCCTCTCCTGCGGCCAATCCTCTCTGAACGCATCGCATGCCTCCGCTAGAGGATCCGGTCTCCAACTGAAGAACCGGAGAAGCTGCCGATCGAGGTGGCATGCAAAGAGGTCGATGGAGAACGGACCCCCATCTCTCCTGAAGGTAATGGAAAATCACCGGACCCAGCTTCCAAACGCTGGAGTCCTGGAGGTAACGGGAGTGCCAATCCGCTACAAGATTCTCCTTCCCCGGAAGGTACTCCGCTGTTACCGATATGTGATGGGCTAGACAAAACTCCCAAAACTGCTTCGCCATATTCGCTAACGCTTTGGACCGAGTACCCCAGGTGGTTTATGTATCGGACCGCCAACACATTGTCCATCTTTAAGAGGACCGAGGCTTGGACCCGGTCTTTGATCCAACACTGGACACAAAGGAGCCCGCTATGAGCTCCAGACAATTGATGTGGAGCAGTTGCTCTTGCGGAGACCAGCTGCCGCCGGTAGAAAACTCTCCACATCGTGCAGCCCAGCCTGCCCGGCTGGGGTCCGACTCTATCACTAAGTCTGGGGCTGAGCCGAAAATTGCTCTCCCGTTTCACGCTTCCATGTGTGATAGCCACCACTCCAGCTCCTCGCGGACCTCCTCCGTTAGGGGAACCACCTAAGAGTAAGTGAGACCCGAGGCCGAAAAGAGGCCTACCAAACGGGCAATTTGCCGCAGGGAGGTCCTCTGCTTCGCCAATTTCTGCCGGATCTCTTGACGGATCTTTGCTACCTTCCTGGAGGGAAGGTGGAATCTATCACAAACCCCAAAAGGTGGCCTTCTGCGTAGGAACCAGGAGGGACTTCTTCTCGTTGATAACGAACCCTAGGGACTGGAGGAGAGACACCGCCATCTGCAGATGGGTTCGCAGTTGTGAAGGACTTTGACTTAGGAGAAGCAAGTCGTCCAAGTAGACGATCAAGCAGACCCAGTGAGTCCTCAGGTACTCCACCACTGGCTTGAGGACCTTGGTGAAACACCACGGGCAGAGGAGAGGCCGAAGGGGAGGCACTGGAATTCGTAAGCCTGCCCCCTCCAAAGAAATTGGAGGAACCGCCTGTGAGGGGAAAGATCGGCACCCCCAGGTACGCGTCCTTCAGGTCCAAACGTACCATCCAATCGAGAGGTTGGAGAACATCTCTCAACAAATGAATGCCCTCCATTTTGAAGTGTCTGTACACCAACCACTCGAACTCCCGAAGATTGATCACAGGCCTCCGACCACTGTCGGTCTTGTCCACTAGGAAAAGGTTGCCTAAAAACCCCGATGGGTGCACCTCTGTGTGATACACCGCTCCTTTGCGGAGCAACTCTCGCACTTCGTCTATTAAAGCCGTGTCTGATGCGCAACACACAATTGGTCGAGGGGGGCGCGCCTGCCAAGGGGACCCATAAAACTATTTGAAATCCCTGGACTGTCTGGAGTACCCACGCATCCCCCGTCAGGGCTTCCCATGCGGGGAAGAACTGCGCTAACCTGCCCCCAACCTGCAGCGGCGCCGCCGGCAAGACACTCACCGTTGTTATTGCCGTTGTTTCCTCTGTAGCCTCGTCCTCGGAATCGTTGGCCCCTGGTTGGGTAAAAGTTGGTGAAGCGCTGGTCTGACTGATATTGTCCGCGCCCCCAGCCTTGCCCCCTACTTTGGGGCTGCTGGTTTTGGCCACGGCCGGGCGGGCGGCTCCTACCTCGCCCGCCTCCTCGGAAAACCCACGGAGTAAAGACCCTCTTTATGTTCGCCTGGGCTTTGTCGAGGGATGTGAACGTGGCCACAAACTTCCCAAGTTCCTTTATAAATGGTTCACCGAACAGACCGCCCTGCGCCGAGGCCCCCGCCTCGGAACCTGCCAAGTCCCCCAGCCTGGGGTCGACCTTAATCAACAGAGACCTACGCCTCTCCGTCGAGAGGGGGCAATTGGCATTGCCCACAAAACAGATCGCCCATTGCGCCCAAGCTGAGAGGACCTCGGGATCAATCAAAGAACCCAAAACCCGAGCTTCCTCCGCGATGTCCAGGATCTTGGCGAGCGGGCAGATGGTATCTAGCAGTTTATCCTGACAGGAACGCCAGGAGCGATCTATTCCCTTCTTGGGATCCTTGATAAACTTGGCTAAGAACGTTGCCATTTTGCTTTCAATTTCCGGGGTAATGGACACCTTGCCTTCTAAAGAGGGCCGCAGGCACTCCGCCCGTAGTCTTCTGCGTGCCTCATTCTCCAAAGGTTTCCTGACGCGGGAAGCCAGGTACAAAGCTGCTTTCTCGGCGGGCACCCACACCGCAGAGCGGGGATGAACAATGTCATCGGGATCTAACATGTCAGAAATGGTCGCCTTAGGTGGATCCGAGGATCTCATAGGCCTCCTCAACCTTGAGGAGCCCGCCTCATCATCGAAAGCGTCCAGGGACGCTGGCGGGAGTTCATCATTCCCAGAAGAGGGGTCTTGGGGCGGTAAAATGGGGGCTCTATGCTCCAAAAACACATGTTTGAGGTGCTCAAAGGAGTCTGTATCTACCTCTCTATCGCACTTTTTCTTAGGCGGGGGAGGACCCTGACTGTCTGAAGCTGGACGTGGAGTATCCGACGTCCCCGGGACTGCAGGGGGTGGCTGGCCCATCTCAGCACACAGCTGCTCTATTTTGTCCACTAGACACTGTTCCACAGGCGTCATTAGGTCTGATACTGCCTTATGAATAGAATCGTCGACTTTGGCGTAAAAATAGTCATCCCATTTCAGGTACGCCAAGGAGTCTTCCTCCTCATAATAGTCTTGCTCCATGTTAAGTGCGCACACCCATGCAAGCACAGCACCGGGTACTGAGGCTAAAGCTGTTTAAAACCGGTTGCTAAGAGCTTAGGAGCACTTTACCACTAATGCGGTAACTTTTTGCGGCTGAGGGTCTCTCAGTAATGCTAGCGGCCAAAGTCACAATTGATGGGCTTTCCAACTCAAGGACACCACTTTTCCAACGTGTCCAGCGGGAAATGCTGCCGCCTGATGTGGTGTCCGGGGAACTAACTGCTGAGGTCCCCACAACGCTACCTACCCGACCGTGGATCGGGCGTGAACAGGATAGGAATTCCTTGGTGCACCGCACCACTACCTACCCGCAGCGCGGGCGTAATCAAAAAAGGGGGAAACACTTTTAAATACAGACCCAGTACACCTGGGCGTTTTCAGGCGGGCCGGGCGCGGACTTGCACTGAGGACCGGAGCGTGTCTAACGTTATCCCTGTCAGAACGCGCTCCGGGAACCAGGTCGCGACGCCCCTACAGCAGCCTCTAGCGACCGGCGGACCGCACCGCAGTCTGCTGATGAAGCGGGATACCGCGTAAGAAGCGCACAAGCGCTCCCTCGGTGTAGGGGATCTGAAATAAAAGGTTAGCCTTATTCACAAACAATCCCCCAGCACGAAAACGTTCACAAAGCCCAAGAGAAAAAAATGCACTTATCTCGAGCTGCCGAGCAGCGAAGAAAGAGGAAGTGCAGGAAGTTGCATGAGGATTTATGGGAAGACCTTCATGGAAACTGTGGAAGGACTGTAGAGACTTTGTTTTTCTTTTCCCTAGTGTTGTGGGAAATGGAGTTTGTTAATGGTTATATTAAGAGCTGCTGTGCAAAATTTGAATAAAGCGAAGAGAGAATATATAGCATAATCCTCGCCTCCGGTCCTGACATATAATTCATTTCTAGAGGAAGGCCAATTGTGGTACTGAAATCTACCGAGCATTTTACACGAGCACTAAGAATCAGTGACACCTTCTTGAAATCATAGCCATGTGCCTTTAACCATTCTCTGCGTCTCCTTTAATATTTGTACACCCATCAAGTATGTTGAGGCTAGCAAGAGGGTTTGAGGATTAAGTTTTACGGACAGCATGTAACTAAGAAATAAAAAAAAACGAATGGATGGAATGCTTAAATTACATTAAATCAATACCTAAACCCAAGTCGTGTGCACCATATTAGTGGTTTACAGGCTTAGACAAACACAATACGGAACAGTATATGCTACTAACAGTATAGGATAGCTGATGGCCATATTTCCAGCAGACAAGGGCTTTTGGCAGAATAGAGATTTCCAATACATTGACTGTCTGATGATAAAAAACACGCCTCATAAATAACACAGTTAACTGGATAATGGCAGCTTTCCAGCAACCAACTCCTCTAAAAAGAGAGTCTTCTAACTACCATCAACATTCAGTACAGATTATTTTTAAACAAAAAAATGCTTGGTTGCTTTCTTATCGCACAAGTGAATGATATGTACAACAGAAAAGAACGGATACAAGCAATTAAAGCAATAGAAGCCGAAAAGGCTGTTTTGATCGAAGAGGTACAAGGATTTTAGATCAAGTACACATGTATAGCCCATTCTCATTATTTGTATGGAACCGCAATACTGTCTGTATCCCAAAGACCTTTACGGGTCTTGGGTTTTCATCATTCGGAGTCAAAATGATAACTTATTTCCGTCTGTTTTGTATAATTTAGAAGTAACTAAAGTTCTAGTCTCATGTCTACCAAAGCACTCCACTGCTGATGTATTATAGCTAGAAACTATGCGGCCTACAGTTTCCGAGCCAATCTTTGCATAACTACTGGGAAACTATGGACACTGAACGAGATTAATCATGTTAACAAGAGTGAATAGATCTGCAACACCATTCTTCTGAATCATTTCAATAAAGTTATGGACTGATCAAATGAATAGTTTTCTAAATACAACTGGCCAAAAACCAGCACATCCATTTCTTGTAGTGATACCTTTGCCTTTGGTTGATACATTCATGTAGTATTGTGACCAGATCGGCACCAGCAATTTCTTTTAATTCTTACCTGCAAGTCAGTCTCAGGCACACATGGAGTTTTGCAAACCAAAGAGGTAATTTGGATATAGTGGGGAAAAAGCCACTGTACGAACACTGGGCTATGTACTTTTTCGTCCATAAAACGTTTCCCTTAAGCAAACATACTAAGAATAAACACAAAAACTGGTTGTAGAAAGTTCTTTAACAGGTCCTTGATCATCAACAGCTAAATAATCGCCAACCTTAGACCCAAGTCACAGATATTTTCATTGACAGCCTATCCACAAAATACACTTTCAAGTAAACCTTTTCATTGAAAAGAAACGAGCACCTTTCGCCTAAATTTTTTTATTCAATATGTAAATAAATATCAGCAGTGCACTTTCTGTGCAGACATTTCTTCTCTACTGAATACAAAGGCCTAAACTTCACGGGGAGCCAAAACTCTTACCGGCCAGCAATGGACCACTCGCTGGCAAAACTGTATAATCTTTACAATGATCTTTGTGAATGGCTAAGTTGCAAGACACAACTGAGCACTGCTGTAACGCAACTGCCTTTGATGGTGCTGGTAAATATCAGGGAAATATAAATGCAATGCAAAGCTGCTTGATCATTTATTCAAGAGTACCTCCCACAGCCTCACAAGGCACTGGCTCCAGATGTCCATGTCACTGCAAATTCAAATAAAAATGAAGGGTTTACCTTGCAAATGGAGCAAACGCTATTTGGACATAGTTGCTTTGCCTCAGGCTTCCAAGTTGCATGCAGTCATATGTGATGTGATCTGAAAAGACAATCAACTTTTAAGAAGTGTGGCTCCACAGAACTATTTGCAAGCAAAGAAACTCTTAAAAAAAAAAAGACATGCTTGGAAATTCAGTACATTGCCCATTTCTTCTGTTTGAAAATGAAGAAAACAATAGCCTTTAATGAAGAAGAGAATTAGAAAGTACACTAAGAGGTCTATTACTGATTAGCTAAAGTACCCCCTTCGTACATTATAAGGATATGGCATGTCCCCTAGGGGCTCTGTGACCATACAAAAAAATAAGGTTGAAGAAAGTTACTTTATAGTGTCATGGAACTCCACCGTGACTTGCAATATCCTTAAAACGTATGGTAAGAGCGTACTTCATTCCTTAAAATACATCAACAGAACACCCCTCTTCCTAAAAACCACTTAAATCCTTGTTGTTTTGCTCTTTCATATGAGATATATAATGTAGTAGCAGTCATGGTGAATGAAAGCAGAATCTCAGTGCAAATGTAGACACAACAAAAACAGTTATTTCTTGCAAAAATATATACAGATCAGTTTTATGTAAATCAGGTAAAATCGATGGTTAACATTACAATGTGTACATAAATGCATAGGGATTCCATTTTTCCTGCTATGAACTTCAGTGCGAAAAAATAAACTTGTTACCACTAAAACCTAAATTATGCTCCTCGCTTTTCCTTTTAGAAAAACAGATCAGAAGGAGGAAAAGGCAGTTTTTGTTGCTTTGTTTAAATTGAGCTGGAATGATGCTCCATGACTTGCATTCACCTTGTCTAGTGGCTCTGGCAGCAGGTATTACAGCATACAATTCAATTGTAACTAATTACATTTGAGCATTAGCAACATTTTGTAATTACAGGTGACTAGAGACAGCATAGCTCCACTGTATAAAGGATATAAGAGAAGCTTTTAACTGGGGCTGCAGACAAGTATTCTACACACATTATCAACATTCATGTCTTTGCTGCTGTGCATGAATATACAATTGCCTTATTTATACACATAATAAGCAAATCCATAACCTTATTTATAAGATTATTATAGAATACTGTCTTGAGTTCTGAACTGCAAGAATATCAGTGCTTGGCATGATGCTAAAATGATGCATATGACACACATATATAGATCGCCAAGTGCATATGGAATCGAGTTTTGAAACTAGGTATTGTAAGAAATTAGGCAACTGGTTGAGGGGGGTGAAACCTTTCTCAAGCAGCACATACACATCTTCTCAAGGTGAAGTCACAAGAAACCCTAAATTAACCTGTGCTCAACCCCTGCATAGTTTGGCAGAGGTCAGTCAGGCCTAACTCAGAGGCAATCTGTAAAGTATTAGTGCAACACTTCAAGCAGTAACTCAACACAAAATGATCCCATAACAGTTTAGAAATACGAGTTACTTACCTTCGGTAACGATGTATCTGGTAGAGACGATTCTAGTTGCAGATTCCTTAACGTCGAATTATCCTCAGGCGTGAGACTGGATCTGGAAAACATTTCTGCCACAGCACTCCTGCGCGCCGGGGGGAAGGCACCACGTGACTTCTCCTTGACTTCGTCCGCATTCGTGACGTCAGTGAGGATACACAAGTCCCACCCCAGCGCGCCTACATCAATTTTCTTCGGAGAACTTTCCGCGCAACAACGCGGAGCCATCCCAAACAAAACTGTGAGAATACTGGAACAGTGTGCAAAACTATACAGAAGGGAAACAAACAAATTGTGAGGGAACAGCACCATCCAGAATAGTGCCAGGTACTAAGGCACCAAGTCATGGAATGAAAGAATAGAGCGCAGCTACTGTGAGCAAGTCTGTAACCAACATAACAGCCTCTATAGAGGTAGAAGGCATGTGAAAAAGGGAACAGCAGACGAAGAACTCTACAACCATCGCCCGGAACCAGGAAGGGTTCCAAGCCAGAATGGAAGAGCAGTGACAAGTCATCCCCCAACCACACCAGCAGGGGGGGGGCGGGGGGGGGGGGGGGGGGGGGGTGGGGGGGGGGATCCCTTAAAAGAACTGAGGGGCGAGACCCAGCCAGGGGACTTCAACATCAAGGACTGTAAGAGTCAGAAGTGCAAGCAAACACAAGGAAGCAGGGCACAACAAACCCTACATTGGAGACCAAATAAGGTTAAGGCTTGCAAAACGTCGCTAACGAACCCAAAGGGGACCGCACCGGACAGAACTGATCCACGAAGAAGTGCGATCAGCTACAAGAGAAGTGGAGAAACTAGTAGGACAGACCAGGCCGTTACACAGGACAACTATTCCCTCAGAAACATCAGACAGAGGACCAGAGCAAACGGCAGGCGAAGGGCAAAAACACCGCAGCACAACACTGTAGATGGCCAAGCTATGCCCTAGTAAGGACCATAAACCACACCATCGTAATGCAGCAACACCAGGAGGGGCGAGGAACCAGCAAGTGGGAGCCCACACCCTCCAAGCGCAAGACCCGGGTATACAATAGCTACATGTACCCCACATAGGGTAGGACACGTCCCAAGAACGCATGGGAACCGGTCTTAAGGAAAAAACAATCCTGCATCAGAGGACAAAACCATAGACCTGCGGCAGAAACCACAGAAGGCTTAGTAATCAGCCAAAAACACCTCCTCACCAAAAAAGGGGGATGAACAAGCAGCCAACTGAAGAAAGGGGCCAACCAAGGAGCTGAGGGCACAGTAACCCTCACAGAAAGTGTAACAGCCACTCCAAAACCCAAAAGTAAGAGCAAGTGGGATAACGCCTCTCACCAAGACCCAGAGGATCAGTAAAACAACCTACTGAGGAGGTGGAGGTGGAGGTGGAGGTGGAGGAGGAGGACGGAGCCCCGCAAGAAGACGCTGAATGGCGGAGTCTGCATGAGTATTAAACAGCAGGATCCAGTCAAAAGGGAGGTCTATTAGACGCGCTCTAATATTTTCAGGAAACACAGCATCGCGTAGCCAAGCATGGCGATGGAGTGCCACAGTAGTGGCCATAGTACAGCCAAGAGCATCGGCACCATCCAAAGCTGCACAAAGAATAAACGCAGCCAACTCTCTTCCAACACATGGACCCGCAGATCAGCACAGGCACACTCATGAGAGACATGAGAAAGAAGGGACTCCACAGAATCCCACAGGCTGGAAGTAGCCCTGGTCAACACACACACACAGTGTTAAGCGCCCACAAGGCAGCACTGGAAGAAGCGAAGACATTAGGTCCCCATGAATCTAACCACCGGGCCTCTCGAGACGGAGGAAACAACACCACAGGCAAACACAGAAAGGCATTTCGCAGTAGAGCACCTTGAGTAGAAGGGTGGAAATAAAGATAGACCGGGTCGCGCAGAGCAGGACGATGGCGATGCAGTAGTGCCTGAGGCACCAGATCGCCTGTGGCAGGGGGCGCCCACATAGGAGAATTATGAGGAGATGCTTCAAAAGGAAGGACAACTCCCGTCCACCAGTGCCCTGGTGGAGAATCTCCAAGAGGTTGTCTGTAGGAAATGGAGTGACAGGTTCACCCATCCTCAGAATTCCACCAGCCGTGGAAATAGCCCGACCAAAGGCCTCAGTAGGGTGCCGCTGAGGAGAAAGTAATTCCTACGTCGGTGGCGGTTGCAGACTGAGCCGCCCATCCCCAAGTCCAGGGGGAGCGGCCAGCCCCAGAATAGAGGAGGATCCACAGAGGGATAGGAAACCTGAGGGGCCCCAGGGGAGGGCGGAGAGGCCGGTGGATAAGCCAGCCGCAAGCCACGGAAAGAAGGGTTCGAGGATTTAGGCCGTGGGGACGGCGAAGAGCCTTCCCTGGAAGATGCCGGTGAAAAGGCACCAACACGGCACCCTCTCTCCGGGGAGAAACCCACCAACAGATGATGTCATATAGCTAATTCTTTTCTACATACTGTGTTAAGTTAGCATGAGCTTATTAAATGTTTAAACGCCTTTTTTCCTTTCTGCTTCATTTTTGCACACAACACATAATTGTTGTTTTAGCTTTCAACCCAGAAGAGCTTCGTGATTTACTTGAGAAATAATATGTTATTGGTCTGATATCAGTTTTGCTCGGTACTCTGTCTGCACAGTGAGTGCTGAAGGCTCCAAGGATAACTTGACACAGTGTTGTTGTAAGGTCTGAACTTCGCACCTCTATAGACATAACACACATGCTGCTGCCAAAATCTGGCTCTAGGCGGGTTTTATATTGTTGTGCTGAACACACACGAACACACTTGATGTGCTTCGCATGCAGATAGCTGGTGGAAGATGATGTGATCTTCTGCCACTGAGATTTTGAGGTATGGGCCCGCCCTGCTAAAACCCAAATGAGACCTTCATAGATCTAAAAATACTATGCTAAATAAGGAGGGTGAGAATTAGGTATTGTAAATTCCTATTCATTACAGCATCTTAGTATGCTGTCACCGTTTGCTTTCTATGGACTAGTAACTATGCTGATAACTTTGTTTCTTATAATATGTTTGCTAGTGTTATATAAGATACTGCGTTTGAGAACCCTGCATTAGTAAATAAATATTTCAAATATCAACGTGTCCTCATTTACTCCACGTTCTGGTTTGAAATGATTATATAGCGAAAGAGTGTTCATGTGTTCCACAGTTCTGTAGGAGAACAGAATTCCCGCTACAATGACAGACCTCTGGAGAAGAAGGGCCCTCAGGAGACTAATCCAGAACCAGACGCTGACGCGGATCTGTGAAGTCCGCCATCGGCGCCTGATCGGCGTCGACCGGCGCCGAAGGGAGCCTCCGTGGCGCCGGGCCGACTCCTGCCACCACGTGCTCTCCAGGAGAATGGGGTGAGGTAGATGCCGGAACGGATAAGGTGCGGCGCCGAAAAGGAGGTGAGGAAGGGTTCCGGTGACGAAACGGCGCCGGCTCGACCTCTGGTGAGGCAGCCGCCTGCTCAGAGGATCAAGGGGGACTCAGGGACAAGCCCAGAGTCCCGGCGATCGCCTGCGACACTACGGGGAGCCCCGTAGGGATTTGCGGTGAGGCAAGGACACTAGGCGCCGAAGAGGGGAGCCCCGAAGGACTACACCTCAAAGACGCCACTCTCCTACGACCCGAAGTCGAAACCTTTGGCGCCGGAGACGCCAGCGACTCCGCGGAAGTCCCCGCACAAGGCAAGGGATCCGCAGACTTCACAGGAGGTGGAGGAAGGGCCAAAGAAGCCTGCAGCGCAGCAGCCTAGGCTGTCATTTGGGCCCGAGCCGCCTCTGCACCGGGAAACGGCTGGTTGGGAGGCGACAGGTAGGGGCGCCTGTTCCGGGGGGAGCTGGCGCCCACTGCGGAAGGAGGACTGGGCCTCAGAGACAAACTGAAGAACATACGAGCCGGTGAGCCACGCCCAAAGGGCCGCTGCGACAGGCGATTTCGCAGACAAAACAAGTGGATCCTTGCTTCCGAGGTAGGGGATGGATGCTGGGACAACACCGACCTGGATAAGCGCGCCACCAGCAACTTCATCCGGCGCTACCGCCGTGATTTAGGCTTAAGTACTGGCAGGCGTGGCAACTCTCCAAGTCGTGGTGCTCACCTAGGCATCACATGCAAATCGGGTGAGTGTCCGTCGCGAACATGGGACGTGCACAGGAGGTACACGTCTTGAAGCCCGAAGGCATTCGCACACTGTTCCACGTAATGCCAAAGCGTTAAAAAGAAGAGAAGGCCTGAAAACAGGCCAGGACACAATCCGAATCCACGTTGCACGCGGAAAGAGAAAAAACTGATGTAGGCTGACTTCACGAACACGGACGATGTCAGGGCCGAATCACGTGGTGCCGCCCACCCGGCGCGCAGGAGTACTGTGGCAGAAAAATTTTCCGGATCCAGTCTCACGCCTGGGGTTAATAATTTTTCATAAATAAAACTAATCCAAAATGACAAAAATCGAATCAGTAGAACCGGAGCTATTCAATTTAAATGGTTTTAGTAAAAATAGTGGCAAATGCACAACATGCCAACTGTTGATATCTGGGCACACCGGACCGGGACAAGGTCACAAGTTCAGGCTGAGGGCGGGCTGGCTACAGGGACCAAGTTAGGCCAGCTGAACAAAGTTCCTGAAATCCTGGTTTGGTTAGCAATGGAAGGATCCGCATCAAAAAATATTTCGCACAGCCGTAGCTATTGTGCCGGTCCTGAGATGAGGAAAGGCTGGAATGCGAAGTCTTGCATTGGCATCAAGGATCCTGTCGACAAGGGCTTACAATGCAAAGTCCGCCTCGAGTATGTGTTGCGTAGTCAGGGCGATGCGCTGGTTCCAAGGAGGAGTCTGACATCGTTAGCAAGGCTGCCGTTCGCAAAGGATGTGAGGGCCTGAGCAGAGGACGTATCATGCAACAGCAGTTCTGATGGGCGACAGGCTGCGAAGCTGGTCTTTGTGGTGGTTCAGACTCAAGCATAAGCGGCGATGTGTCTGTTCTGCTAAGGTTTATGCCACGCAGCAGAGGAGATTTGTCCACTCCGTTGGATCCACAAAAGCTGGCAACACACCTTAGTCCTACTTATTAGCATCCTGGACTGGGATGGGATGGCACTACTTGGCAGGGTAGATTCAGAGATGGTAGAGTCCAAGTGCAGGTGCAAGGTTGTGTGAAGTCTTTTTTGTCACCGAGGTTTCAGATCAGGAGGCCAGCCAACTAGCCCTTGGAGTCACTCTGGGGTAATGAGTTCAAGAGAGACAGGTCCAGTCTGTGTCACCCAGGCAAGAGTGCAGCAGATCAAAATGGCAGGGCAGAAGTCCTTCAGAGAGGCAGTCCAGGACAGTGTCAGTCCTTTCAGCAGCACAGCAGTCCTTCCTGGCAGAGCATGGATGTGGAATTCCTATAGCCCGACCCCCGGGACATATTGTTTGGGGTCAAGGGCAACAAGTTTCCATGTGTATTTTGTCCTTGGGACAAGTAGGCCCAACCCCCACATCACAAACCCTTTGACTACCAGTTTACAGTACCACATTATGGATCAGGGAAAGGATTTGCCTGCAGTTAACATAATATGTGTGCCCATGTGTTAATGCTGTTAAAACTTGTATTCATGGTCCATTAATGCAAAACCTTTGTTATTAGGGTGCGCGATCTAAGGACATGTTGTAAGTTCAGACAGTGCGTACAGTATAAAAACGTGTACACACGTTTTCAATATTTAGCATTTTGAGGCTGTGCATTCTGCTCCCAGAACGCTCTCTGATTAGATGTAAATATATGCAGAAGCTTGAAAGCAAGAGTGATTATTCTTTGCTTTCAAAATAAAATGTTCCAAAAAAATGCAAAAACATTTTGCTAAACTATTGTAACATTTTAGGTACCGTTTTCCTGCAGCATCATTTAGTAAAATGTGTTGATGTATGCTAGTGTTTCCCAAAAATATTCATAATGGAAAATCAGTGTAAGGGGTTTTAATAAGATTATAGGAAACAAAAATAAACAAGCAATTTGTAGAGCCAATAGGTCTCAAACTGTTGGTCAGCCTTTTGGTTTTGTCAATGCGTGACTTGTTTTGGCATGTTTTTAGGAAAACCTTATTGTGTGGGAGCTGCCGGGTCCTCATTATAACAAGCATTGGCAAAAGCAAAAAGTTATTTGGTCTCAAAAAGCACACATTGCCACAGTACTTCCTGGCACTGAATAAAACGACTATGTGTCGGTTATGCTCCTTGTGAAAGAACGGAATGCTGTCACTCAGTGAAGCTAGCCGACAGGGAGAGAGACAGAATTTTAATAAACACAAAATGTCATGGTTAACGCCAGACCTAATCAGGGGCCCAAATATTAAATAAAGTCTCAATATTCACTCATGTCCTTGCATTAAGTACAGATATACGACTTTAATGAATTCACAAGACTTTACAGAAGTAGGCCAAGAAACAGTCCTTCTAGAAAATATTTGTGAGCTGCATTTTAGCAAGTTCACTTTCCCTCCAACCATTTTTTCCCCAACCCTGAAAAAAGTTTTATGTCTGCCATTGTCAGGAGTAAATGTCCAACCTTTCTCAGTATGGGAAAAGTTTAGAGAATAGTTGGTGAAAAACCTTAAAACATGCAAATTAGTAGGTTTGCACAGACTCAAACGGGCATTGCAACCCTGAAACTGATGCTTACCTTCAGCGCTAGTATATAGATCTGATGAAACTTGACAACATATGGGAATAGCTAATATCCAACCCCTACTATGGAAAGAGCCCTGGCATAATCAGAGAGGCTATTTTGGAGCCCTTATATAATGAGATTGCTGCCATAGTTTGTCACTGCATTACATGGCTCTGAAGGGACAAGTGGATTTTGTCACAGGACATGTAGATTTATGAAGCAAACTGCCCAATGGACAAGTAGATATTTTATTAAATCCCACACCCCTGCAGAGTATCCACAAGGTCATGGGTGTACTGACGAGTTGGTGTTTGAAGTCCAGCATTTATACCCAGTTGTGCCTTAGAACTGGGAGACAAGCTTTCAGTAGTTTCCCTTTTAAGTCTCCATGCATCCTGTTTTCCCTTTCCTAGCATCCAGACTATCTGCAGGGGTATGCAGTCCTTTGTTCGGAGGCCGGGGCCAGCCTATTTAAGTGTAAGTAAGTAGGGTTGGGTCCATCTCCACCCTTACATCCAGCCAGTGATGGTCAATCCATGCAAACCTAAGCTTTTTATTGTGTGTGGCTGTTTAGAAGGAATACACAAAGCCCAACTGTCAGCTACACCCCGCCACGTGACCCAGAGACAGGCCACAGGCACTAAATGGCTAAGGAAGAAAAGTGCCAACTTGATAAAAGTGGTAATTTCAAAATTGTTACTTTAAATCCCACTTCACCATAAGTTAGGATTTTTCATTACATGTCCAGACACAGACATGAAATGGTTACCTCGTCCCATTTGACATTACAGCTTTTTAAATGCAATAAGGTACTCTAATTTTATCCTATGGGAGAGGTGGACCTTACAGTAGTGAAAAAACTAATTTAAGAGTTTTTGACTCCCATGACAGGTAAAACTTAAAAGTACAAGTCCAACTTTTTAAATGCACTGCACCCTGCCCTCTGGACACATGGCAGTGAGCACATGCACTTTAGCATTAATTAGCAGTGGTAAACTGTGCAGAGTCATGAAGCCAGAAAAAATTAGATCAATGAAGTAGGTGGCAAAAAGTTTAGGGGAAAACCACCTTAAATCTTATAAGTTGAACAGATATGCCCAAAACATTTATCTTGAAGTATGCCAGTACACAGGAGCCGACTGAAGAATATTTATGTAGGAATTCTACGATTAATTTGTGGTATTCCATTTTTCAAAATATTACAAGTTTGAAAGAGGAGTTTGAGGGTCAGTCACTTTAACCAGATCTCCTGACAACAGATTAATGAATAGGATTCATTTGTTTACAACAGAATATGAAAGGTTAGGTATTTCTCAAAACACTGTGGGCTTGCATTAAAAAGCCTAAACACCATTTCCACTAGTCAGCTACCTATCCCACTATGTTGTAAGGGACTGGAAAGCATCAAACTTTATTAGGGATAATATTTCAAAACACTATGAAATCACTTGACTAGTAGGCCTCGGTGTACTGAAGAATCTAAGCAGGGAAAGAAACAGTGGCAAGCTATAACTGGAAAAATGGATGTATCCAACCCACGAACCAAGAGCAAGATTCACCAACTAATCTGACAAGCGTTATACCAAAGTATGTATTTGGAAAATGCTGTTAAATGCACGGACGTTAATGTAGCATAACTGCCAGACCTGCTAACTTTGGAGGAGGGGTGGGGTGGGGAGGGAGGGGAAAACATGAAATGAAATGAAAAGGGTTTTTATAAAGCGCATGGCTACATGGAGGCATCCCAGCGCTGTGACGTTAACTAGAGATTAGAGAGCTTCTACGGGAAGAGTCAGGTCTTCAGAGGTTTTTGGAATGTTTGAGTTTCGGCATTGCCTCAACATCTGTGATTGTGAGCAAATTACTTAATCTCCCAGAGCCTAAAAAAAACCCTGACCTTGTAACATGTAAAACACCAATACCTTGGTCAAGTGGAGCGGAATGTGTAAAGTGTTCCAATACCTTTGGGCGAGTAGAGAGAAGAGGGAGTTAGGGGTAAACCACAGGAGTGGGTGGTGGTGAGGGAGAGGGTCTGCAGACATCTGCACTTTGTAAGAGTGCATGTGGAAGATTTAAAAAAAAAAAAAGGAGTTTCGGCACCTAGTGGAAGGACACTGGCCACAGAAAGTAGTACTTGCTCCATGATGCTCCAAAGCATGGATAAAGACTTGAAACCTAGGAGGAAATTGGAGGTCAGGAGGAGCCACTGACAAATATGAAGGCAGGAAATCAGAGTAGCGCGGGAGCCAAGCAGTGGTGATTAAAGGTAAGTAATGTGCGGGCTCTAAGCCCCTTTTTAGATTTTTTTTGTTTTCCATTACAAGAAATTTTGCAAGCACAGTGCAGGTGAAACCTAAAAAATGGGACCAAAAAGGAATCCTTAACTAGCCAATCAACATGATTCTAAATTGCTACTGATCAAAAAGTGTGCAATACTTTGACACCCATGCCAAAACCCTATAAAGGTAACACTACATTCTACACATGCTTCCAACCCCAAATATAATCATTATAGTTTAATCACCCTTCAACTAGAAGTTACATAGAAAACAGCCACACTGCATATTCAGAGGACATGTACTGATCCCCTAATGTCTTGCTTGGATAAACGCAGAGCAGGACTGCATTTATCCTTATGATGGAAAACATGTATTCCCACAGAGATTCCTATCACAATTAACAATTACACTGCTCAGAAGCAACAAGATTCACTTATGCCTTAAAGAAGACCAAAATGTAACACGTAAATGAGACAGACAATATTCGGGTCCAATTTTGAGTTGAAAGTTTCCAGAAAGGTTATTAATGGGTTTTCTTTGCCCAGAGGATCCAACCAGGAAATAATGATGCCAGCTGCTCACCACGCCTACTGGCATTATGGACCTTTATTCCAGTAACAAGGAAACAAGTTCCTATGTTAATTAATGCTCCTATAGCTAATGCTGTCACATGCTATTTGCCACCACCACTGGCTGCTCCTAACTAGCATCGCACTATGCCATTTTCCACCACCATTAGCTGATTTTCCAACTCAGGGCACTGCATAGCCTATACATCCAGAACGACTAGCACCACTGCCTACAAGGATGATACGCCCACTATCCATGGCTCTCGGCTCACCTGCAGCCAGGACACCATAAAAATGGAGGTGAAATAGTGTGAAAAAGGAAAAAGATGTCAACAGGCCTTCCCCATTAATAAACCCAAGGTCTGGAACAACAAATTTAAGAACGGAGGCATCTATGTAAAGAAGACTACTTCATGACGAATTATGAGTCTGCCTCTTCTCTAACTACCAAGTTTCCCTTCCAACAAATTATTGAATGGATCTTTGCCTTTGATCCGGTACAGCTCTAGTTAGGTTTGTGCAAAAAAAAAAATAGCCTGTTATCACATAAATACATACACTACACACAATAGGTCACAGCGGCAGTTGAAAGACCTCTGTAAACAAGTCCCACAAAGCTAGTGAAAGAATATCATCATTTGATTCCCAGTCAGAAGGGAAGGACAAGAGGTCCTTGGGGTTGCCACCAAGATCAGAGGAGAGAACTGCTTGCATTTAGACAAAGCACTTCTGGAGTGAACAGCTGTATCACCAGACTGGACAATGGCAAATAGCACCATGTTCCGGCATTCATCATCCGTGCTTCAAACCCATGCAAGTTCAACAAGTCGGTGTTGTTTAGAAGGGTGAAAAATCATGACTGCATTTCATTTAACACCAATCATTACACTGATTATCTGTTCAATAGTATACCAACAACATAATATCCCACCAAAAGCCTTACATTGTTAAGGTTAAACCTAGAAGACAAAGCAAGCTGTGCTGCTGCAAAAGAGCTAATGTGGGCTTATCAAGAACTTATAGGGACTTACAGCCTGCCCACTACTTACCACTGATTGGGTTTTTTGTTACTTATTTGCTAGCTTCCTACTGAAAAGCTTTCCTTGTCCCAGTTTGTCCATAATGTGTTTCTCCCTCCTCTAGAGCACATCATCTTTACCTTCTCTCTGACTGGCTGGTTTCTATTCTTCCACTTTTCTCTTTTTTTGTCCAAGTACTTCATGAGAATTCTTGTGCTTTCCAGTGGTCTCCCTCGTGTGCTTCTTTCCCGCTACTAAATATCCACACAGGTGCTCTGTGTTCCTGTCACCCTCATTTTGCAAGCTCTCCCCTTCACCAAACTTCCTCACTTTACATGCTGCGTGATGGTTATCGTGTATGCTTCTCATCTGCCCCCTGTGTTGCACTCTCGTGTGTGTTACTTTTCTTCCCCCATCCACTCCCACCTTCTTTAAAAAAATATATACATATATTTACTTTAAGTGTGGCGAAGACCATGCAACAAGTTGATGCTGGCAACTATACTATAATAATAATTTTAAAAAAAGCTTTCACATTACAACTTTTATATTTTTGTTTATTTACCAATACATTTCGGGTCGATAAATAATAAAATGGCATCCAAGTCGTGCCTCATGCGCACACCTACAAAATGCCACAGAGGTGTCATCATGCTTTTTTTCTTTTGAGCATGCTGGGCAGCTTCTCCCTGATTCTGTACAGCCAAAAGGTGCCCTTTTGGCTTTTGCCAATGCTGGTTTAGTTCACTTTTCAGTAAAACCTTCTGGCCCATTATCTTTTCTCCTTCTCAAAATATCTGCCACGCCCCTTTCTTTGCTCTGAAACTGGTAGGTAGCACGCCATTTCAAATCTAGGCGGCTGTGGCCTAAAGAGAACTTTCTGAGGGCATGGAAAGAACAGCAGCCTCCTTTTTCATGGACGAGCATCCCCAAGCTCGGTTCTTATGCTCCACCTATCTTTCTTTGATACTTCTTGGGAAAACGTGTGCTCTAAATGTAAGACTAGAGGCAAATAATATCTATAGGCACATAACATCTGGAGGCACTCGCACATGCACACTCTCTTGCTTATGCATAGCAGCACTGAGACACTTGGTGCCTGCCACATTCACAAGAGTTTTTTTATTGTTGTATTTATACTAGACACTTTCTTTACTTCACACTCGGGCAAGGTCTGTCATTCCTTAAGTGAATGCAGAAAAAAATCCTATGGTTGAATTCCAGTCTTGGGTGGCCGGATTCATTCATGCTGGTGGCACAACTTAGTCTGCAACCATTGCAACACACACATCCAGTCTGATAACGAGTCACCTCCTTCCTTATTTATTGGCAGTGCTTGCCACGACAAGAAGGAACAGTCATGGAGAAAATTAATCACACTGCTCTGCTCGTAATTACAGTGTGCTGAAGAGCAATATCTGGAATACACAAGAGTCCCACGACCGCGTTATGAAACCTCCAGGCTGCTATCAACTCAGGTGACTGCTCGAAACCACCACACCGCCCAGCACACGCTAAAATGTGGCTAATTAGAGGCAAACCAATATTATGTTAAACAGAACTCAGGGAGCAGGGTTGGCTACGGTCAACATTCTAATCCGGATTTAAGAGGCCTCTAAAATACAGTGGTGCCATCATGCGTCACGCGCCTGGCATCTGAAACAGCCATGATAAGAACGCGTCCCACTGATGATCTCAGGCACCCTAAGTCTCCCGCCAAAACCTTACTCACGAACATAGGTGGAGAGAGATCTTGTAGAGAGAAACAAAGAACAATTCGAGCCTAAACTTTAAACCTTCCAAGGGAGCTGAAGTCGCTATAACGGACACACATAGTGATTACAAGCTTCTATGTATGATTTGCTGTTTTTCAGAATGAGGAGCTGTACATTTCTTTGCTCTTATTTATGGTTCATGTTTTCTTGGAGAAATTAAAGGCTTTATTATTGTAATATTAAAGGGCATTTCCCAATCTTTTCATCAGACCGATAATAGCTTACAACTTTCTCCCTGGGCCCATACTGGACTAGGAGGACCCAGATTTACCAGGACTTGGCCCTGTAACATGAAAACCTGTTCCATAAAAGGGCCCTTATCACACTTCATCCAGTGAGTATTGAGGGACATGTTTTTATCCTGAAAATCTAAATTAGACCCTTATCGGACACGGGGAATGCGCTTCTGATACATATAATTTTGTTTTCCTTCCCTTGTTCTGCAGCTATTGTTTCATGGATGTTTTTATTACTTTACATAACCATGATGGCGAAATTTTAACTGACCTCTATACGGATGTTCGCTCAAACATAAGCTAGCAGTTTCCCCCAAAAAATTAGTAGTTTGCTCTTTATGTCTGTTAGACGGACCGGGAGGGTCGGCCGAGGATAAGGGGAGCGGTCTTCAGGGAGAGCCGACTCCAGGGACCGTACAGACAAGTAACTTCCCCCCCACAGACGGACACCACACAAGGGTAAGGTTTAACGAGATTTTATAGGCGATTCTTAAAGTACGATCAAATGGTACCAGGAGGTCTGGACTCAGGGGTCCCCTCGATTCTGGTCTCTGGTTTGGGGAAAGGGTAGCGGGACAGTCTTGATTACCAAAAGATGGAAATAGCTCTCAATCCTCGAGCTCGGCGTTCTAGATGATCGGGCCGCGGCGGAGCCAGCAGGTCCCGAGATGGACGAAGGAAGCGACGGTCCGCGGCGGAGCCAGCAGGTCCCGATGAAGATGATGGTTGCAAACGGTCGGCGGCCACGCCAGCAGGTCCCGACGACGATGAAGGATTCCGAAGGTTACGAAGGTTGCGGCAGCACCAGCAGGCAGGGAGATGGTGCACAAGGCAGAGCTACGGCAGCGCCAGTAGTCCGTCAAGGATGAGTTCTTCTTTACGTCTCTCGACTCCAAGATACAACTGCCTTCCTGCTCTGGAGCTGCCCCAGTTATAGGGCTGGTGTTCTTTGATGTCCGGACCCTCGCACTTGGAGGTCGGGAGGTCCGGGATGGGGGAGTCCAGACACCCAGCAGGGGGGTGGGGCCAGCGCCCGGGGAGGCGATGGGCGAGCGGCACTTGGCGGGGAGAGCCATCGACACCTCGTTCTCCCATTGACTTGCCAAGTAGCCTGCTCACCTCCTGGGTGGATGGTGGTGCCGGGATGTCTGAGGTCTGGCCAGGCCCAGGGTTGAGGTCGATCGGGGGCCAGGCGGCCTCGTGGTGGAGTGTCCAAGATGGCGCCCAGGATGGGCGCGCGGGCCAGCAGTGGATCGGGTCCACGAGGTCGATATGTTCGAAGGCAGGGGTCCCTGCGGGGACGGAGGACGTGCAATGGTGGTGTGTGGTACCTGTGTGACCGGGCTCGGACCGGGTTGGGCCGGGGGAGAGCGGCCCTTCATGTGGCCTGTCCAACATGCGTCCCCCCCAGCTGAAGGCGGGGAGAGTTACCCATCCTCTTGGGGACTCTCCTCGTCGAGGCGGAAGAACCGGGACAGGCCATCTGCGTTGGCGTGATCCGGCCCAGGCCGGTGTTCAACTGTGAAGTCCATCCCTTGTAGGGAGATGGACCAACGTAGTAACTTCGGGTTTTCCCCCCGCATCTGCATCAGCCACTGCAGGGGTCGGTGATCGGTCTGCACCCGAAAGTGTGTGCCAAAAAGGTAGGGCCGGAGCTTCTTGAGGGCCCATACCACAGCGAAGGCCTCCCTCTCTATGGTGCTCCAGCGTTGTTCCCGTGGTAGGAGGCGCCTGCTGATGAAGGCCACTGGCTGATCAAGGCCTTCGGTGTTCACTTGAGACAGGACTGCCCCAATGCCGTGGTCGGAGGCATCCGTCTGGACGACGAACTCCCGGCTGTAGTCAGGGGCCTGGAGCACAGGGGCGGAACACATGGCGGCTTTCAATTGTTCGAATGCTGTTTGACACTCTGGGGTCCAGTTGACTTTCTGGGGTTGATTTTTTGACGTGAGTTCTGTGAGGGGCCCCACGATAGTACCATAGTCTTTCACGAACCTTCGGTAATAGCCCGTGAGGCCCAGGAAGGCTCGTACCTCGGTCTGGGTGAGGGGTGGCTGCCAGGACTGGATGGCGGCAATTTTGAGCTGCAGAGGGGCCACCAGGCCGCTTCCCACCTGGTGCCCGAGGTAGGTCACAGATCCTTGCCCAATTTGACATTTGCTGGCCTTGATCGTGAGGCCAGCTCGCTGAAGGGCTTGTAGCACTGCTTGGAGGTGGTGGAGGTGCTCGGACCAATGGTGGCTGTATACAGCGATGTCGTCTAGGTAGGCGGCACTGAACCCTTCAAGCCCCGCCAGGACCTGATTGACGAGCCGCTGAAATGTTGCTGGGGCATTTTTCATGCCGAAGGGCATGACCTTGAAATGGTAATGCCCATCGGGGGTGGAAAAGGCAGAACGTTCTTGGGCCCGGGGTCTGAGGCCGATTTGCCAGTAGCCCGCCGTCAGGTCGAAAATGCTGAGGTAGCGGGCAGCTCCCATGCGGTCGATTAGTTCATCCGCCCGGGGGATGGGATGTGCGTCTGTTCTGGTGACCGCATTCAAGCCCCGGTAGTCGACGCAGAACCGGAGTTCCGGTGGGGTGCCAGGGGCGGCCGCTTTGGGGACCAGTACTACAGGGCTGGCCCAGGGGCTGTCTGAGGGCTCGATGACCCCGAGTGTGAGCATTTTGGCTACCTCTTCCTGGATGCAGGCCCGTACCCGATCTGGCACGCGGTAGGCCCGGTGGCGGATAGGGGGGCTGTCCCCCGTGTCCACATCGTGCACACACCAGGAAGTGACCCCTGGGGTGAGGGAGAACAGGTTGGCGAACTGTGACAGGAGGACTCGACACTCCTGGTGTTGCTCTCGGGTGAGGGCCTCCGAGAGTCGGACCCCATCCACGGAGCCGTCTTTCTCCTGAGTCCGTAGGAGGTCAGGGAGGGGCTCGGAGTCCTCTTCAACCCCATTGTCGGTGGCCATCAGGAGGCCGAGTTCGGAGCGCACAAAGTGGGGTTTCAGTCTGTTAGCGTGGAGGACCCGGAGGGGGTTCCGGGAAGATTCCATGTCGATGAGATAGGTGGCAGGACCCTTGCGCTCGACTACTTTGAAGGGCCCCGTCCACTTGTCTTGCAGGGCGCAGGGTTCGGTGGGGGACATCACCCATACCTGTTGCCCAGGTTCAAATTCGATGGAGGAGGCATTCCGGTCATACCACCTTTTCATGTCCTCTTGACTGGCCTCTAGGTTGGCTTTTGCCAGCTCTCTGAACCGCCGGGTCTGGTTGCGGAGTGTTAGGAGGTACCGGAAGACATCTGGTGGGTTCTTTAGAGGGGGCATCTCCCAGCCCTCTTTGACTAGGCTGAGCGGCCCCCGCACTGGATGTCCATATAGCAGTTCAAACGGGCTGAAGCCCAGGGACTTCTGGGGAACCTCTCGATATGCGAAGAGGAGGCACGGCAGCAGTACATCCCACTGGCGACGGAGGGGTTCTTCCAACCCCCCGATCATCCCTTTGAGCGTGCGGTTGAACCGCTCAACGAGTCCGTTTCCTTGATGGTGATAGGGGGTCGTGAATCGGTAGGTAACCCCGCACTGTTGCCAGAGGGACTTCATATATTTGGAAATAAAGTTCGTGCCTCTGTCGCTGACGACTTCTCGGGGGAAGCCCACACGGGAGAAGATCCCCATTAGAGCCCGGCCGACTACCGGGGCTGTCACAGTTCGCAGGGGAACAGCCTCGGGGTAGCGGGTGGCGTGGTCCACTAGCACCAGGATGAACCGATGACCTTGTTTTGTGCGCGGGTCCAGGGGCCCCACGATGTCTATCCCGACCCTCTCGAACGGGGTGGTGACCACGGGAAAAGGTTGCAGGGGGGCTTTTAGTTTGCGGCCGCTCTTTCCACTGGCTTGGCACGTGGGGCAAGATCGGCAATGCTGGTGTACATCGTTCCTCATTTTGGGCCAGAAGAAGTGGGTCACCAGACGACTGTAGGTTTTATCTTGACCCAGGTGTCCCGCCAGGGGGACATCGTGGGCCAGGTTTAGCAGAAAGTCTCTAAAACGGAGGGGCACCACCAGTACTCGGCTGGCCCCCAGCTCCGCGATTCTTTGCTCACTGTACAGCAGGTCATTGTCCCAGTAGACCCAGTGAGTGCCGGAGGTATCCCCTGCGCCTTGGGCAAGCGCTTGCTGGCGGAGTCCCTCGAGGGAGGGACAGGTCTTCTGTTCTTGGCGAAATTGTTCTTGCGTGGGCCCCCCCTCTTGAGGCCACTGGTCGAGGTTAGTGAGGTCTGGAGGTTGAGCTTGTTCTGGGGGGACGTCACGGTCGGTGGTTTCGGCTGGGGCGACCGGAGGCGGTGGCGCCGGCCATTCGGGTTCCTCTGGGCGGGGGCTGGCACGGGCGGCCATGGACCGGGTGGTGACGCACGCCCAGTCCGGGACGCCTAACATCCCCAGGTGTTCTCTTCGTTCCACGGCGGCCCACGGGGAGCTTTCAAGGTCATTCCCCAGGAGGCAGTCTACGGGGGCATCGTCTCGGACCGTGACTTTCAACATGCCGGAGACCCCCCCCATTCGAAAGGGACGCAGGCCATCCGACACAGACTTTCCGAGTTATCGGCTGAACGTACAGGGCAGAGAATGTTCGGTAGATACTGTTCCGGGGTCACCAGGTGACAGCGGACGGCTGTTACACTGGCCCCAGTGTCACGAAGGGCTTCAGCCCGGCGTCCATTGATGCTCACCCATTGGCTGTACTTCTGGGTGTTAGCGGGTAGGGGGACCCGCGGGACCATGTCTTTCCCCCCTAAGCAGGCTAGAGCCATGGCGGCTGGCTCCCATTCCTGATGCTCTTGCTCATATTCTTCTTGCTCCTCGGAGATCTGTTCTTCCCCCAGGGCAGCAGCAGCCACCTGGCGGGGTCTTGGGCTCTGGTACTGTGGGCAATTTGGATCGTTGGCATAGTGGCCGACTCGTTGGCATCGATGGCACGTAACATTGGCTCGGTATCCCGGTCGCGCCGGGGCGCTGCCCCGGTTGGCCGGGGGGGTGGTGCTGACCGCGGGGGCGACCGGAGCGTTGTCTCTTCCGCGTCCTTGGCCTCCTCCTCCTCCTCGGGGACGGTGCTGACCATTGTTGTTCCGGTTCTGTTCGTAGGACCCATTCCGGCCCACTCTGGTGATTTCCCATCGGTCAGCTTCGGCTGCGAGCTGCCGGGGATCGGTTAACTTGCTGTCGAGGAGGTGCTGGCGGAGTTCAATAAAGCAATTGTTCGATAGGTGCTCCCATACCATGAGGTTGAACAGTTGTTCGTAGGTTGTAACCTTGCTTCCTTTGATCCAGCCCTCGAAGGCTCGGCTAAAGTAAGTTACATAGTCCACCCAAGTTGTACCCGGGATGCGGGTGCAGTCTCGGAACCTCTGACGGTACATTTCGGGTGTGAGGCCATAGCGGGTGAGGAGGGCAGCTTTCATATGGTCATAGGAGGTCATCTGGTGGTCCGGGAGCTGTAGCAGGGTGTCGCGGCCCTCATTGAGGAATCTCCCCCATAGGCCGGCTCCCCAGTCGTTTCTATCGATCCGGTGTGCCGTCATAGCGATTTCGTAGGCTTTAAACCATTGCTGGATGTCGTCCTCTCGGAAGTATTCTCGAACGACATCCTTGGGGATGTGTACCTTTTTCTCCGTTGTCCCTGGGGTGTGGGGTTGCTCGGACACCCCTATCTGCTTGCGTAAATCAATCTCAGCTAGTCGTCGCTCGTGTTCATATGCCAGTTTCTTTTCCTCGAGCTCCCTTTGTCTCTGTTTCTCCTCTCTTTCTTCTCGGAGACGCAGGTGCTCTAAGTTTATTTTCTGTTCGGCCAACTTAAGTTCAACGTCCATTTTGAGCCGAGCCATTTCTAGCTCGTGTAGTCGGGTTTTTTCTCGTTCCTGGATCTCGTCTTGCGAGAGACCTGTTCTTTGCTCTTCAGGAGCCATGGTGGTTTTTGCTGCGATGCTTCGATCGGGGGTTCCGGCGACCCCGGTTTCTGCCCAAGACTCTAGGGCAGTGTTTCCCAAACTGGGGTCCGCGGACCCCCAGGGGTCCGTGACACATTCCCTGGGGGTCCGTAGGCAACAGTTTTAAAAGCACAGAAAAGTTTATTGTATAATTAGCAGCTTTCCAGCAACAATAAAAGTGTCAAGATCATGCCAGTGATTAATGTACCGGCTGGAGCGTGAGGAGAGTTTTGGTCAGTGGCAGCTTTGACTTAACTAATATAGCACAGAGGGTTAATGTGCCTACTGCAAAGAACGTGTAACATGCATCTTAAAAAGCAGCATTTTATGTGCCTAGGTTCGTGGTTACTGCTTTTTTTCACAGCGATTCTTTCGTTACTGTGCACTTCACAAGTGACAATTGTAATGTAGCAGAGGGACCTATAAACTGTCATCAAAGAGCTGCTTGCAAACTGCATGGTACCAGTTAGTAACTTATGTTTTCCCCCAGTTATTCATTATCCTGACGCTGCTAAAAAGATTTATTTGGGTGGAAATACATTTTTAATGTTAAAGTCAGTGCTAGCCACCGTGATATGTTCTGAATCCTGAGTTTGTGCTTTTCCAGACCGAGCACTCTTTAAACATTTTATATACACACTGATTTCCATGTATGATTCAATGTCTCTATATGTGTGTGATGTAAAGTGCTCTGACATCCTACAATGGTATGAGAGATGCTATAAAACAAATGAAATACATGTGACAGAGGGGCTATTACTTCAATATAAAATACCAAGGGCCAGATGTATGATCAGTTTTTATATGTGCAAACGGGTTCGCGAACCCGTTTGCGCATGCAAAAACCTATTGGGCCATGTGCATTGCCTATTTTGAGTGTTGCAATTTGTTTGCGACTCGCTAAATACATTTTGCAACTTGCTATTTGGAAGGGGCATTTCCTTCCAAATAGCGAGTCTAAAAACCATGTACAAATGGTTTGGGGTCGCAAAACGTTCACAATTACCACCTACTTCAAGTAGATGGTAATGCATTTGCAAATGGGAAGGGGTCCTCTGGACCCCTTCCCCTTTGCAAATGCATGAAAAATTAATATTTAAGGGCAGGCAGTGGTCCCAGGGACCTCTGCCTGCCTGCCCTTATAAAATTAAACGAAAATGTTTAATTTCCTTTTTCTTTAAATGCATGGTAATTGGGCTGCATTTTCTTTTTAAAACTGCTTTATTTAAAAGCAGTCCCATACATGGTGGCCACCATACCTGGAAGGGCTGGCATTCCCAATGGGCTCGCAAATTGCGAGAGGCTCATTAATATTAAAGAACCTCCCAATTTGCGACCCCATTGGGAATCCCAAACAGTGTTAAACACACTGTTGTACATTTCATTTAGCGACTCACAATTTGCCACTTGCCATGTGTCGCCAATTGTGAGGCGCTAAATGAAATGGTCGTACATCTGGCCCCAAAATCCTTAGTACTTTTAGTATTTGTTTTGTATGCACATGTGCGTATTTTTTTCGAATTACGGTTTTAATATTTGAAATGTAACTCTTACAAATTGCTTGGGGGTCCCCGGCTTCCAGTGATGGATCAATGGGGGTCCTCAGGAGTCAAAAGTTTGGGAACCACTGCTCTAGGGCATGCTTGAAATCGTCTTTGGTACTTAGTCCGGTGGTAGCGATACCTAGTTCGATGCAGAATTGTTTTAGTTCACGATGGTTGTACTCGTCCAATTTCTCCATCTGGAATTTCTCGGTGGATCCGCTTTCTTTAGTTGACATCTTGATTTCGTCGTGGGGTGAGCTACTGTCTGTACGATTATGCGGTGATTCGGATCGCGCCGCTGGCCACCAATGTTAGACGGACCGGGAGGGTCGGCCGAGGATAAGGGGAGCGGTCTTCAGGGAGAGCCGACTCCAGGGACCGTACAGACAAGTAACTTCCCCCCCACAGACGGACACCACACAAGGGTAAGGTTTAACGAGATTTTATAGGCGATTCTTAAAGTACGATCAAATGGTACCAGGAGGTCTGGACTCAGGGGTCCCCTCGATTCTGGTCTCTGGTTTGGGGAAAGGGTAGCGGGACAGTCTTGATTACCAAAAGATGGAAATAGCTCTCAATCCTCGAGCTCGGCGTTCTAGATGATCGGGCCGCGGCGAAGCCAGCAGGTCCCGAGATGGACGAAGGAAGCGACGGTCCGCGGCGGAGCCAGCAGGTCCCGATGAAGATGATGGTTGCAAACGGTCCGCGGCCACGCCAGCAGGTCCCGACGACGATGAAGGATTCCGAAGGTTACGAAGGTTGCGGCAGCACCAGCAGGCAGGGCGATGGTGCACAAGGCAGAGCTACGGCAGCGCCAGTAGTCCGTCAAGGATGAGTTCTTCTTTACGTCTCTCGACTCCAAGATACAACTGCCTTCCTGCTCTGGAGCTGCCCCAGTTATAGGGCTGGTGTTCTTTGATGTCCGGACCCTCGCACTTGGAGGTCGGGAGGTCCGGGATGGGGGAGTCCAGACACCCAGCAGGGGGGTGGGGCCAGCGCCCGGGGAGGCGATGGGCGAGCGGCACTTGGCGGGGAGGGCCATCGACACCTCGTTCTCCCATTGACTTGCCAAGTAGCCTGCTCACCTCCTGGGTGGATGGTGGTGCCGGGATGTCTGAGGCCTGGCCAGGCCCAGGGTTGAGGTCGATCGGGGGCCAGGCGGCCTCGTGGTGGAGTGTCCAAGATGGCGCCCAGGATGGGCGCGCGGGCCAGCAGTGGATCGGGTCCACGAGGTCGATATGTTCGAAGGCAGGGGTCCCTGCGGGGACGGAGGACGTGCAATGGTGGTGTGTGGTACCTGTGTGACCGGGCTCGGACCGGGTTGGGCCGGGGGAGAGCGGCCCTTCATGTGGCCTGTCCAACAATGTCTTTTAGAAATTGGACTTTCCCCTCCTGAACATTTGACTCCTGAATACGGGAGGACCAGTTATTCATACGCCTTTCTCTTGTATTTTTGTAGAATAGATCTCAGAAAAAGACCATACTGCATCAGCCGCTTCTATGATCAGCTGGCCTCATCTCCTTGGATTAGATCATCTTTCATACCCATGGTGGGTTGATTAATTGTTGAATCATGCTCTTAGAAATTCTGGACCCCTTGTGTTCTATCTTGGGTTCATCGACCCCCCCCCCCCAAAAAGATTAAATCTTTTGGGTTTTCATATTATGGGTGGGCGTTTCCTTGGTTTCTCCCTTCCTTTTTCACATTTTTTTTCTTCCTTTTTTCATTTTTTCTGTGACCTCGATTAAACTTCACTCCTCTCAAATGGTGGAGTTTCTTGCTGTTTTCTTCACTTGCTTGTCTAAAAAAACTGCTCCGTCATTAGCCGCAGTGGCGCTGTGCTGATGACGGAGCGGTTCCGTCATGGCCCGCCCGACGCGCCGATGCAGATACTGCGCTGGCGCAGATACTGCGCTGGGCGTTCTATTGAGCGGGCAGGGCCATGACGGAACCGCTCCGTCATCAGCACAGCTCACCGAGGCTGGTGACGGAGCGGTTCCGTCACCAGCGTGTGAGCGCCGCGCGGCCACCCCGCCCCCTTAGCGCTGAATAGCCGCCGCAGCGAAGGTGTTAATATGTCCAGGTTTGCAATTCTTGTCAAATGTCCTTGTGTAGTGTGTGTATATATATATATATATATATATATATATATATATATATATATATATATATATATAGTTAAATTGACAGCCCTGAAGAAGTCCATCTGTATGGACGAAATGCGTCGGCTGCTAAAACTATCAAGATCAATGTTTTTATGCTGTTTGAATAAAAAGAAGAACTTTGAAGAAACATACTGTGGACACTGATCTAATATTTTACCTTAGTTTTGTGGTGCACCTTAGCTTTTTGTTTTCACTATGATAATCCTTTATAGGAATGCATTGTGGCAGAGGGTGCGTTGTCAGTGTGCACCAAGATCTCTAGATACTCCCAGTAGATAGACATATTAGGCCAGGGATAGTGTGTCAGGTGCTGTGCTTTGTAGGGCTCCGCTGTCTCCCCTTTTCTTCTTTTGTAATTTTATTAAAGTGCTTGTCGTCAGAAGACCGTTGCTAGAAGTGATGGTTTAGCTCTGGAATGTCATAACGATAAAAATGTAGTAGAATAGTAGTGATGATTGCATATAAGCAAGACAAAGCATACCCAGGTAATTACATTGTGCTGTATCTCACTGAAGCATTTGGATATGCCTCACAGGCCAGACCTGAAAATTACCCACAATCTAAGAATCCTATACCTCAAATCCTAAATGAAGCTTGGCTACTATATTCTAAAAGAGTGAATCTTATACTGTCCTCGAAGATTTTTGTTTAACGTTTTTCTATTGTGCAGCGGCAACTACACGGTATTAGCGTGCTCTACATAGAGCTAAGAAATCATAACCGAAAATTTATCAGACGATCTGTTAAATAGAGGCGAGAAGATATTGAGTAGCAAGAGTTTTGTATTAGTTCACGTGGTGACGGAAAACATGAGTTGCAGCAATTTCCTCAAGGGAGGCTATCAAATGTCAAAGAGATGACGATCTATTTCAAAAGGAAGCAACATCTGGTTGCACCAAAGAAGAAACAGTTATAAGAACATACATATGCTATGTTCTGAGAGAATTTATAGTTGGTGTTACGCCATTAGTAAAGCCTCGCAGCATATTGCTGTTCAGTACAGTTATCCCAGTCCATACACAGCAAACCGCCCTCAATCCCACATCTCTTGAGGATTCTGTTACAGACCAGAGTTTGATTTCCGGTTGTTTCAGCTGAATGATCAGTACTATAGGTGCTGTTCATGCACAGTTTTCATGTGCATGATTTGGTAATATTTGTGTTACAGTATGTATTTAGTGTTTGATATACGTGGGGAAGGAGGTCTTAACCAATTTGGGTGTGTGACATCTGGGAAAATTATTTTACACACTGTCCAGCAACTAATATGTGCCAGACATCAGCAGCGGTAAGATATCCTGTTGATGATCACACCTTGACTGGTTTAAGTTTGTGGTGTTGGACGATTGTTTGGCTTAGTTTGTTACATATAATTTTGGAGTACAGTATATTTTAAACAATAGATTGGCTACAGTTATGAGCCTGTTCAGATCCACTTATCTGATAACATTGAGCTGTACTGGATGTATGTACAGTGTTCGGTCTACACGACTCCTGCTGTACATCTGTTAAGTGTGGGGTTATTAGGTCACCGGTTAATGGACTAAAGACCTTCAACTGGCCAAGTCTGAGTGATAAACAAGATCACGTTTCTTCTGATCGATAAGATCTTCTCAGAACAGAGGCCGATTTGATACAATTTCACTTTTCGCTTGTTAACAGCATTAGCTCTGAATTTAAAAGTCTCTCCATGCTGTAAGGAGTATCACACTAGGGTTATAAACTAATATATCGGTGTAATGAAACATTTAGAATTTGGAGAGCAAAGCGTGCCTGATTCACAGCCACGTTTCTATGCAATAACGTCAGTGCTCCTGAAACTACACATTAAAAATGTACTTTAGCCTTAAACGCATCATGAAATCCAATGAAAACACTGATCTACACTTATATTTTCGAAAGCATTTATTAGGTTTGACTTCAAACTCAAGATATATTTCTACGGTGTATGTAAAAGAGCTTCCTCGTCTTACAGGGATTTTCTTCTTTAATTACCCTAAGTGTCATAATGTTTGTCTTTCAATTAAAATGAAGATTAGAGGATTGGAGTATGGCACATTCTAGGAAAACTGGCGATTATTAAATAATCCATTTACAAGATATTTTTCAATATATTTGTGGAACATTGAACTGGAAAGATGATGCTACCTTGACACAATGTATGCATTAATCGCAGGCACAATTCTGAACATTAAGGTTGCTGGCTCACAAATCAATGTTCTCCTCTAAAAATGTACCTAGGTCTCCATCTAATGTCCGACTTTCTGGAACTCAAAATGATAATCATGAAAAAGTACACCAAAGCTGAGACAGATTTAGATTCGTACTAGTACTCGCTTGCGAAAATTTATACATCTGAAAATATAGCAGCAGGTGTACATTTCGAGACAGTGAAAGCACTTAGCATTTAATTTTCTATAGTTTTTTCCGCTTTTTTGTACACGAGAAAATACACTGATCTTCAGAAGCACGAATGTAGGGGCATGCCATCATATAGCAAATGGAAAAGGCTTTCCCAATTTAAATATGCAGTCTGATTAGTACCGTATAAACGCCAGTATTCTTATTTTATCTTATCACGAACGCATTCTGACGTCAAAACAGCTGCAATATGTAAATGAATTCACTGTTCGCATGTGATTCATTATTATTACAGGTGGTTAGGTACACCATACCATTGGGCTCATACTTCACGCAAGCAGAGACGTAAAGAGTGCATAGCATCGTGCGGCTTCACCACTGTCGCCCTCCACCCTGTGTCCGCTGTTGCTTTTCCGTTCCCGCCCACCTCCTGCTGTTTGTTTCCTTCCACTCCCCTCCCACTGTCCGCTGTTTGCTCCCTCGCACCTCCTGCTCTCCTATCGCTATCCGTTTCTTTGCGTTGCTTTTTTATTTATGTTAAGTTTGACTGTCTTGGAGGAACAGAGCTGCGACAGAGTAATGCTGTGCTCTAAGAGGCTTCCCCTTCTTCCATTACCCTTGATTTCAAATCTGTTTCAGGCATTTATAAAATCCTTTCTCCAGCAACAAAAATAGAAACGGCATGGAAAATTGCTTGCCTCTTGTTTAAACTCACTTGAAAGTACATGCTTGTTCTCATTTTGAGGGGTTGGCGTAAATACTTTTTGGCTTTGTCAATGTTTTTAGACATGATGCACCGGAGCCCGTGCTGCTGAGCAACATGTCTGAGAATCATTAACAAATCAAAATGCAATTTGATTTGTCAATGTTTTTTTAAAATGTTGTTGCATGGGCAGCTGTGCAACACGCCTTAAAGAAAACCTTTGTGCTATGACGAGGTCAACGCAGGCCGCCTCATAGTGCTTTTTCAGGTTTGTCTAGCAGCAGCGCGCATGCGCTGCTTGCTCTGCGAGGCACTGGAAACCCCGCCCAATATCCGCCCATATTTGTCATTGGCTTGTGTGCCTGACCTTCGTAAATGCTGGCTGCTACTGGTTCGCAAATAGGCTTGTTAGTCCCTCCTTAGTATCGCCTTACCTTCATTTGTACCCTCCCATGGTGATTGACCCTTTTACTTGGCTTGTTACAAGGTCTCCGTTTTGTTTATTAACTAACTAATGGAGACAATGGCAGCTGCCTCTTGCATTTGCAGCGTACCTACACAGGACAATGGCGGCCGCTTTTCACATCGAGCGCTATGCCGCTCTAACTTTAAAAGTTACAGAATGGCAACGCTTTTTTGCATTTTATTACTTTTGAGATGAAAACAGCATGCACTTCAGTGACAACGCGCTTTCTCTCAGCTTTTATTTTAGGTTTAAAGCATTTTATTGCATAATGGAAAACAATACAAACAAATGAATACAGTCGTCTCAAAAGAAATAGTGCAAAGTTTCCGCCCCAGGAGCGCCATCATCGCACAATATACTGCAATTATGAAATCCTTCAGAGCATTAGGCCAAGTGTGCATGCGGCGACGACCATTTCAAAAACCAACAACCCCTTCCCCAACTCCCCTCCACCCGTCCCGCCCCCCCAAATCACCCGTCCCCCCTCTCCCCCCGTGTCGTGCGAATGTCTCAAACCTCTACCATGTCTACAATGCACCCACTTTTCACATCCAGCATTCTTCCCGGGCAAACTAGGTGGATGGGTTAGCCTGGGACGTTAGTCACAGTAGTCTTAGATACCAGGGACAGGTAATTTCTTTGAATTCTGACTGTAGGAGGGTATGGAAAGGCTGCCACAGCTCCTCAAACTTATTCACCTCCCCCGCCACCATGAGGGACAGCTTCTCCATTCCCAAAACGTGCCACAATCTATGTAATCAGCCAACAGTGGTGGGGAGCGTGGTGGTGCGCCAGTGGATGAGTATGTTCTGAATCGCCGAGCCCAAGGCGATCGCTATCTGCCTACCCTTCCTGGCCCTCAGAGGATACATTAGGCCATTGGGCAATCCTAGCAGGACATAGACCGGGAAGCGGGGTAATTCAATGTCGAAGCACTGGTCTATCTCATCTAGGATCTCCTTCCAGTAGGGGCTCAGTAAAGGACAATCCCACAAGACGTGCCAATCTGTCCACATTCTCGACAACAGGTGTTTACAATGTTCCAATTAATTTCATGTATTCTCTCAGGTGTATAGTACCAGTATGAGGATATCTTGGTGAATGTTTCAGTGAGGCCGGTGTGTTATGCAGAGTGGCGCGCCCGGTAGGAAATGTGGTCCCAGTCCGTGTGGCTCAGTATCCTTCCCAGCTCCCGTTCCCAGCGCTCCCGCCCGGGATTGTAAATGCGGAAAAGGGGGGGTTGCAAAAGCTTGTATAGGTCTGAGATGAGTTTGGAGTCCGAGGAGCGCGTCACCAGCCACTTCTCATAGGATGTGAGCTTCCGGTCAGCTAGAACACGCACCTGCAGCTGAAGCGCCCAGTGACGCACCTGCAGATATCTCATCCGTTCGGTCTCAGGTAGGTGGTATTCTCGCCTGAGATCCTGAAATGGTATGGCGCCGTCCGGGCCGTATATATGAAACAGCGCACTGCATCTAGCCGCTCGCCAGTTCGCGAAGGCTCCCGGTTCTATTCCAGGACGGAAGTCTGGGTTCTCAACCAGTGGCGTAAACGGTTAGGGGAAAGTGGTGAGCTCCTGCTTAGCATTTACAGCGTCCCAAATTCGTAAGGGGACTCGCGTGATAAAGGACACGTAGAGGTTAGGGGGACGGTGTGTCCTGCGCAGAAAGGGCACCTCCTGCAGGGTCCTACCCGTCACGCCTGGTCCTGGAACAATCAGTGTTTGTCAGATTCCCACTTGCTCCATTCCACTAAATACCGCAATTGCGCCGCCGGGAAGTACTTGTGTAGATCCGGTATACCAAGTCCTCCGGACTTAGATGCCAGTGTGGACAAGGCCTTCTTGAGCCTGGGTTTGCGGCCCTGCCAGACAAAGCGCGCGATGTCCGCTTGAGCCTGTCCAATCCACCCCTTCGGAGGTTGAAGTGGTAGGGCCCTAAAGAGATATAGCACCTGTGGCAAGAGTGTCCTCTTCACCGCTGCTATTCTGCCCAGCAACGACAATGTACCTTTATTCCAGCGGGTCAATTCCTCCCTGATTTTCTTACCTAAGGCCTCGTAGTTGGCCGTCACCATGGCAGGTAAAGAGGGCGCCAGTAGCAATCCCAAGTATGGCACTAGGTCCTTGGACCAGCGCATGGGGAAGAGACTCTGTAACTCGACTCTCGTGGCGGTGGTCAGCGAGATGTCAAGGGCTGCCGATTTCCTCATATTCATTTTAAAACCTGCCACTGCAGCGAAGGCGTCCAACTCGGCGATGCAGGCAGGGAGCGCCTTTCTTGGGTCATCGAGTATCAAAATCACGTCGTCCGCGTATAAACTTACGGTGTGGACATACCTCCCCATCCGAACACCCGATGCATCAGGATTCAGACGAATCCTCTGGGCGAAGGGCTCCATGTAAAGAGCTTAGAGCAGCGGCGATAACGGGCACCCCTGTCTGGTGCCCCGCTCTATCGCAAATTTTTGAGAGCTGCAGCCCTTCACTCGTACCACTGCGGATGGGAATCTATAACAATTGAATATCAAAGTGTGGAATTTCTCACCTATCCCCAGTTTGCAGAGAACTTTCTCTAAGTACGGCCAGTGCACCCTGTCGAACGCCTTCTCCGGGTCAACCGAAAAAAGCATTCGTTCCCCAGGAATACGGGATGCCTTTTCTAGGATATGGATCACTCTTGGTATTGTCAACCGTTTGCCTACCAGGAACGAACCCCGCCTGGTCCGAATCCACTAGCCCCGGCAGATGAGGTGCTAGGCGCGCCGCTAGAATCCCCGTGTACAGTTTGAGGTCCACATTTAAAAGTGAGATCGGCCGGTAGGAGCCACACTCAGTCCGGTCCTTCCCCGGCTTAGGGATAACCGACACCGTCGCTTGGAGTAGGTCCGGGGGGATAGCCCCCGGGTCAGAAAAAGGATTTGAAGAGTCGCGTCAGCAGCGGCGCCAGCTCTGGGCAGAACGTTTTATAGAAAAGTGGGGTATAACCATCGGGTCCCGGGGCTTTCCCATGTTTGAGTCGGGAAATCGCTGTGATCACCTCCTCGATCCGAATGTCCCGCTCCAAGTATTCTGCCTGTTCCGGAGCAAGGGCGGGAAGATCGACCGAAGCCAGGTAGTCTGCCTCTGCTTGCGCCGAAGAGGGCACGCCGGCATATAATTCGGCGTAGTAGCGACGGAACCCGTCCGCAATTTGGTCATCCTCCGTGGCCGTCCCCCCGCCGGGAACCGAGAGCTCCGTCACCCGATGGTGTTGGTGTTTAACACAGAGCTTATGCGCCAGTAGTCGGCCGCACCCGTCAACACCGGTGTAGTACGTGTGTTTCAGGCGCAACGCCGCGTATTCCGCTCTATCCATGTCTAGTGCAGATAGGAGTTTTCGGGCAGCTTTAAGTTGCCTCCAGACTCTAGGAGCCCCCGTTCTCTGGTGTACCTGTTCCAACTCCCTCACCTTACTCGTAAGTTCGGCTCTTTTTTGTTAGCGTTCCCTGTTTTCCGCAGAGGAAACAGCAATAAACTCACCGCGAAGACCCGCCTTCAATGCAGCCCATTGGGTCGCTCGGGTGGTGTCATCATTGTCATTGTGCCGCTGATATTCGTCGATCGAGTCTCGTATATGTTGTACTACAGATCGCCTATGTAATAGAGAATCCCTGAGGCGCCAGACCCCCCGTGTGGGAGGCATCGGTGGTAGCTGGAAAGTGCCCGTTACCGGGGGGGTGATCCGACAATGTGAGGACCCCTATTTCGGAGGCCGTTGCTAGTTCGGAAAGCGGCCCAGTCACTAGAAGGTGATCTAATCTCGCATAGGACTTATGTGCGTGTGAGTAGTAGGAGTAGGCTCGGGCAGTAGGGTGGAGGAGTCGCCACAAATCATGCAAATCAAGGTCTCCCAAGCGCGATTTACTCAACTGCGAAATCTCCCCAGTTTGTGGGCGTCACTGTGCCGATCTATCTAAGGATGAGTCAAAGACCATTTTCAGGTCCCCTCCGATAAGTATGTGCCTATCCGGGGTGGTCACAATGTCCTCCAGGGCCGAATGTAGAAACCGTTCTTGGTGGTCATTGAGGCTATATATCGAGCCTATAGTAAACACTAAACCTCCCATCCTGACCCTGTAAACCAGGAGCCTCCCTTTCTGTTCAGTCACTTTGTGCAAGACCTCCCCCTAAACCTCCTAGACACCAAGATTGCAACCCCTGTTGTTTTCGTGGCGCCAGAGGAAAAGAACTGTACTGGGAATTTCGATGATCGCATCCTGTGGCAGTCTTTGGCTAGGAGATGAGTCTCCTGCAAGAGACAGATATCTGCCTGAGTGTTATCAAGTAGGGACAGTACCGCCCTCCGCTTGACCGGGTTGTTCAGCCCTTTCACATTAAGGGTCACTATTTTAAGGGCCATCAATGACAATCGTAAGGGCAGTGCTTATGAGTCTGTCGTGTCCCCGTGGGGTCGTCGCTAGTGTCAACAGTGTGAAATGGTGGTGCAAGGTGAGAGTAACTGCATTAACAGCACAACACGGTTACCGGATCCGAGTAAAGGTAGTGCGAGGTCAAAGCAAATGCAACAACAATATAGCACGGCCCCTGAACCCCCCCATCCCCCTTCCTTTGAACTACCCTCCAACACCCCAACTCCCCTCTTCCCCCCCTCACCTGCGGTCCCCCGAACCCAAACCCTCCCCCCCCCCCCCAACTCCCCCTCACTCCTTCCTCCCTCACCCTCAACCATTCAAACAACACCATTGTCCCAGTCTAGTCCGTAATGGACGAGTCCGCGGAAAGTTATTTAAGTGGACGTCCAGCCACAACCTATGCCCTCCCGCCGCCCCCCCATTCCCCCGAACTCCCGCACCTGCAATGAAGATGAAGCCAAGATGATCTCCCCCCGGAGTATGCTCAGGCTGTGAGGGCCACATCACCTGCCGACGTGTCCCTGGTCACCTCCTGTATTGCACTGTCCATTTCCGCACTGATAGTGGGCGAGTCAGGCCGCAGGGGTGGAGGTGAGGATCGTCGCCTCCGAAGCATCTGCCAGCCATCCCTGGTGCTGCGTTGGCGGCGAGGTGTAGGAGCGTCTTCCTCTGTCGCGGTGATCCCTAGTACTCCGCAAGTGTCCTGGAGGAACCAAATCTGATGAAGGGTCCCGTTCCAACGAAAAATGAGCCGGAAAGGGTGGCCCCAGGAGTACTGCGTGTCATGCTCTCGCAGGAAATCCGTAGCTATTTTGAATGTCTTGCGTTTCTGCAGTGTGATCGCCGATAAGTCCTGAAACAGGGCCACCGGGTGACCCCGGAAACGCAGGGGCTGTTGTCGACGTGCCTCCCGGAGAATCCGTTCCTTTAGAGGGAAATCCGGCAGGAAGGCCAGGATATCCGGGGGAGGCGCTGAGGCTCTCCGTGGCGGACCCACTCTGTGTGCTCTATCAATTCTCACAGGGAAGTCCCCAGATTCGCCCAGGATTTCTCGAAACAGGTCCCGCAGGTAGGCGGCCGTGTCCTCACCTTCTTACTGGGACGGCACGCCCCAGACCCGGATGTTGTTGCGCCTGGACCTGTTCGAGATCTTCAGCGTGGGCCTGAAGATCGATCTGTTGATCTCTGAGCCGCAGTACCTCCTGCTGCAGGTGTGCGATCTCCTCACCCGGCCTCCTCCACAGTGGACACTCTTTCTCCAAGGGAGTCGACCTCCCTTCTCACCTCGCGGACCTCCCCGGCCACTTCCTGCTTCAGCGCTTAGAAGTCTTCCCTGAGGGAGCCGAACAGCGACTCCAAGAAAGATCTGGTCACCGGAAGTTCCCCTCCTTCCGCACCTCGAGAGCTGTTCGAGGGGCTCGGGCAGGCTGGCCCCTATCCTGTCTCGAGGCGCCCCTGCCCAGCATTTCTGGCAAGGTGCGGTCTCCTTTCTTACTCCCTCTGTTGCCTGACATTGTGGAGGGGGGGGGAGGTGCGGTAGGTGGGGTGAAACTCACAAAGGTCTGTGTGATGTGGTAGTGCTAGGGGTTGAGGTGTTCTGCAAGGCCTGGGCACAGCAGCACTCCCACGGGTATCTCTGCACAGTCACACCCCGTTCAGCATGCTCGCAGAACCACGGGAGCAGCGACTCAGGAGGGCAATTTCGGTCTGCTCTCCGCAGTAGGGCGCCTCCCCGCGTCGTGGAACAGGAGAAGAGTTCCGATGTTGTTGACGGCAGAGTAATCCTCCCCCTTCCTGCCGAAGATCCACCGCATGCTGGGCCACTAACCTCTCCTCCCGACCGACAATCAGGCAGTGCCACTCCCGCAGGAGTCAGGGTCGACCTCCACAGCACAATAGCGAGAGGGGATGCGAATCGGTCCTCTTCTCGGCATTTGTTGGCCACTCCAATTACCACTCCAGGAGTACGGCGTTGAGGGGTGTCTCGAGTCCTCAAGGGGCGTCCTGAGGAGTCCCTGCTGCAGCTGCTGGGCTTCGGCCCTGTAAGGAGAGGGCACGCAAACAGGGGCCTACTTCTGGCCGGGGCTGGTGGTTCACGTGATAGCCCTGCGACACAGGCCCAGAGGGTAGGGTCACTTGGGGGCCGGGGCCAGGCCCAGGCGGGGGTCGATTGGCGCGACCCCGGCCGTCGAGGTGTCCATTAGAGTTCCCTGGTCCCCACTCGTCTTCACCCTCCAGTTAGGCCGCCTGATAGGGAAGGTCTGGGGGCCGATGCACAGACACAGGCCTTCTTATCCGCCCGATCCCCGCTCTCGCGTAGCTGTCAACCGCCTGCTCCTCCCCCGACTCGCTCCCGCCAGAGCGCCGCACGTACCGCTCAATTCCTCCACCTTCTGGTTCCGCCAGTGGGTCGTGCTGGGTCCGCTGCTGACCCGCAGGTCACCGCTGCTGCACCCGGCCACTCCGGCGGGGAGCGGCCGCAGGCCCCTCTGATCTCCACCGGCTCCTCAGGCGTGTCTAGTTCCGGGGCCCTTCCGGCGCTGCGCCGCTGGTGTTGCGGGGCTTCTAAGGACTTTGGGCAGTGCCGCTGCTCTCTCGGCTGCACCCGGTGCTGTTACCGCTCGATCCGGGGGAGATCAGCGCTACAGACCGGTGCAGGGGCTCCTAGATCACAGGAGTTCACAGAGAGAGCGTCCTCTCAGCCCGCCATCTTGACCACGCCCCCCTCAGCTTTTATTTAAAAAAAAATTGCATGCTGAGCGCAGCAACCGCTTTAGGGACACCGTGCTCAGTTTAATTTTTTTTTACCTTCTTAAAAAAAACTTTAATAATGAGCGCTACGCCTGCTTCACGGACACTGAAATACAATAGGTCTCACTTTTCTAAATAATAAATGACAATGCTTTTAACTATTATAAACAACATTGGCATTTACAATGCCAATAGCTCAAAATCTTGCAATTGTGAGACCATTGCATTGTAAATGCTTGTTTCCCATTACTTTCAGCTATAATGCACAGCAGATGCACTGCTGTGCAACATGTCTAAATAAACATTGACAAAGTCAATATAGCTGGAATAGGTGAAACCTAATGGCTTTGCCAATGCTCGTAGTCCTTGCTATTTACATTGTAGGGGGTTCTGGGAGGTTCTCACTCCATTTCCAACTCATAGCTTTGGCATGCACCATCCACAGGTTCTTCTCCAAACAGTAGTAAATCTGCCTGCACATCACTTACTTAAACAAAGCAGTGCTCCAGTCCTGTCACACCACTATAGCTGCCTGCCAAGCTGAACTTGAGCAGAAAGGAGTGACAGTACATTTCACTGGGCACCAGCCTGGGCCTCATTTTCCTTCACAAGAGAGAGCCATTATATCACAGAGACAACTACAGCCCTGAAAAAAGAAGAAATCAAGCATTGGCAAATCGAATAGGTTTCCTCATTACTACATATTGGCTGTACCAATGATTTTTGATGAAGAATTGTTGTGCAACAATGGCAAAAACAAACAAGAAAAATCTTGAAGATGTGCATACATGTGAATGAGCAATTTTAGCCCACTGTGATGATGTACATTCACACATATACTACACTTGCACATCCCGTTCCAAGATGGCGGACACCCTTGAGCAGTAAATAAAAAGAAAAAGCTCAAAGACAAATCATGACAAAATTGCAGCCTAGTATGACCGCGTATGTGCATGCATAACGCACCACACATGTGCACCCTACGGCATGACACTGCCATCTTGTTTATATTTTTATTTGCCATTCCAAGATGGTAAATACTGTTGAGCAGTAAATTTATAAAAAATTAAATGTGCACAACAGCAGATATTTAAAACAGAGCAGCTTGGCAGCTAATGGCAGTTGCTGGGCCGTGAAAAATGATAAAAGTAAAAAAATATTAAAGGGCAGTGGTGAAAATGGTGGGGGAGCAATCATGATGTGGTTGGGAAGAAAACACGGAGGGGACAACGGGAAGTAGGTGGAGGGGACAACGGAGCAGCTTGACGCAATAGTAGAGGGAATGAAAAAATGAAAAAGTAGGGTTGGAAAATGAATGCATGAGCTGGGGGAGAAGTGTGCCTTATTTGGGCGGGAAGCAGCACAAGAGGAAGAGAGTGATAAAACACATGCACTTTCAAAGAATGCTGACTGAAAAAGAAAAAAAGAATTGCTCTAAATGTGAGCAGAGGAAATACACAATTCATCCAGTATAAATGCTATGATCCAGGGTAGGAGAAACACAAGAACAGTAAAAAAAAAAAAAGCCCTGAAATAAGAAACAAGAAAATGAGTGACAAGAAAGTCAAACCAGTGGTAAGTAGTGGGCTGACTAAGGTCACAACATTTTTCATATGGTTCAGAAGAGGTCTTTCGACCACAGACAGCTAAAAGATTTCTCTATGTGAGAGCTAAAAAGCAGCTCCCTTCCATCTCTGCCCCCCTACTCAAAACCCAACTGACGAAAAGGATCTCCAAACATGTATTTGTCTATGGGGTTTGCGGAATCCCCGTACAAAATCGGTCATTTGCCATTTGCTATCTTGGACCATATGCCAAAATGTTGCCCCATTTATCAAACCCCAAGGTTCACTATTCGTGCTAATTGAAAGCCTGGGCATCGAGAAACAAAATAAGTAATGCCCTTTGCTTGTCATAATGAAGACGATATGGTCGTACTTCACTCAACATGGTCTGTATTGTATTCACTATTGAATTGGACTACGTTGTGTTAAACAATGGCCATGTTGTGATATAGGATTGTACAATCTATACATACAGCTCAAGGCTCAATCTGTAATTACAGCTTTCTCTGACATGCTTAGACTACTAGGAATACAAGTATGAGATTTCTTTTTTTTAAATCACATCTACCTTTACAGAAGAGTACCAATCACGACAGCAAGTGCTGGATTTCTTCTAGATATTAAAAGATGAGATACCAAAACTACTAATTTGCTAGTGAGGAGCGTTATTAAACTGGTAACCAAGAATGCCAATTTTTAAATTTCATGAAGACTAACGATGTCAAAATACCTGTACACTGAAAAGGGCAAGGAGATCCACTCAACTCCACGTACAATTGAGAGTAAGTGCTATTGGGCAAGGGAAGACAAAAAAAGTCAGTCAACTTTTGGTGCTGTGGGATCAGTTGCAGATAGATTTTACTTTTTACTACTTTCACTGCACACAGTTTTCCAATGGTATGCGGTTTGCAGCCCTGCCACTGGTATGGGGCCGTCTCAGCACACACGTCTGTGGTTTCCATCACAAAATTGAGTCTTGAGTGGTCCTAATATATTTTGAGTATTGTGTTTAGGAATGTCTCTGGTTTTTGATTTATGCAGTCAAAAAGATCTGCCAAAGTGCATTTACAGAAAAGTTACACATCTCTAGGACAAAATCATGCCCTGTGTCCGACCAACAGCCTAGGCCTCATGTGGCCGGTAGAGTTCAGGCTCCGAGTTTGAGATGCGCTAGTGTGTACCAGATGTTAATTCAGATCTCATCTACAGAATGTCTGCGAGGTGGTTCTTGTGGTAAATGTAATTGGAAGAAAAATCTATTTGTACTGAGGAAGGACTCCTGGTTGATTACTTGTGCTGAAGGTGGATTGGTGGTGGATTATTTTTGCAGTGGGTGGATTGGTTAAATAAGCAAAGATAACTACTGGGACAGTAATAAAAGTCGGAGAACTAAAGAATCTGGCACCGATGATTGTAGCCCGATCTACCCGGAAGATGAGATCTGAGAAAACCACATCAGATCCAGGATAGCTATCAAAAGATGTGGGAAGGGTTTAGCTTACACAATAATTGCTTTTTAACATACTAACAAACGCCACAAGTGACTGGCTATCACCAGCCACCTCATTACAAAACAAACAAATGCATACGTTTTGCCTATTCTTCGTGGAGTTTTAAGGTCTAATTTCGAGCAGGTCCAGGTGGACGAGCCACAATTTGGTTACTCCTAGCTAGACAAACAAAATTTTGAATAAAGAACATCAATGCAATTAATGGTCTGTACGGCTACCTAGGCGTGCTGGAACCGATGTCAGAAGAAATGTAACGACTGATCTCAATGAATGAAACCGGATTCACCAAAATACACTGTACAATTAAGTGTAGAATATGTCATTTGAAAAATAAGTCTTGAAAAGTGGAACTAAAAAGCATGAATTTAAGTTTTTTGCTATTCATGATACATCCCGTGCACAGTACAGCAAACGAGGACACACTGACAATAAATAGCCATCTCCTCTAAACTTAAGGTGATTATCTTGGCATGCAATCCTCTATTTCAACAGCTAGCACTAAATTACATTTCACGTCTTAAAAGAATGAAGATTTCGGTCTGTTTCGCTGAGCATAAAGACAGCTGCCCACTTTGGCGCGGCACACTTCTATGAGCAGCACTTGCAGCAGCATGGCCACATAAAACCGGTCTCAAAAGCGCTCTACCGGCTACCAGGGGATACAAGAATAAAAGTTGGAAATGATTTACACCATGCGCAACTTGCTGGAAAAGGAGCCCATGATACATGTGTAAACTGGACGCTCAAAATGTGCCCAAAAGAAACCTGGATTCACAAACAGCAATCCTCAACTCTTACTGAGATTTTAGACAGGCTGCTGATGCAGATCTCTGGGAATCCAGAGATCGAGGATGTAGAATTCACTGACCCCAAGGATCAGGGTACAAACAAGGCGAGAAAACGTAACTGTTGCAGCATACAAGCACAATGATTAAAGAGTATCAGTCGGGTGCCCTCTACCCACCGACTGTACACTAAAATGTTCCCTTTCTGTATTTTACCTTCTGTATTCCAATAAGCACTCTGATGTCACCATAAGCAAACTTTGTGTCAATGAAACGTCTAAATAAATAAATAGAGCAACAAACATACTAAAAGCGCTTCGTGAGACAAGCATAACAGGCTTAAATTACCTAAAAGTCCATGTATATTTAAAGGAGGAAACAAGGCCACCTTTTGGTCAGAAATACATCGGCAGGAAACCAACACAAGAAATGTCAAAACAAATATATCTAGCTTGCATTTGGAGATCTGACTAAAATATTGTTTCAAAACAATTCTGCAGCAGTAAAAAAGCAACAACAAAACATTGCTTTCTATGTAGAATACACCTAGGGGGTAAAATGCTTAATCTAACTGATGAAGTGTACATGGTGTAAAATAGTTCCCAGTGTTTTGCAATTCAAGCACTCTAAAGAGGCAGAATGATATCATTTGAATTATATGTCAAACATATATATCATACAGCCAACAACGTGAGGGCGAGTGTCTGTCAAGGTAAACCTACAAAACAAATTTTGCAATTTGTTCAAAGAAATTGTGGCTTAAATGGAAATCGGGCAAAATGTATACCGGTGGTGGCTCTGGACTTTCAAGGTACAGCCCCGTCACCAAAGTCTGGCACCTATGGCACCTTTGTATTTTTTTTTTTTAAACTAGAGTAACCGTTTTACCAGCTAAATGTAGAGCTTGTCTGAGCAATTGAAGGCCTGGAAAATAGCTATTACAGGGATTATGTGGAAAGCGAGTAAAAAGCTATGCAGGGAGGCAAGAGTAGATTATGTAGGGAGTAATGGCAAATTATGTGCAATAGCCTGTGGATTATCTCGTTAATGCCATTTTATGACTAACACAGTTTCAAACAATGTTGCACCAAGCATGTTGCAAAAGACGAGTAACCCAGTGCATCGTAAATGTTTTAAAGCAACTCTGCACTTTTTAATTTTTTCTGTGTCCCTCCTAGGGGTCTTTGGAGCGACCTCTTGCGACTGAGAAACTATAATATATAAGTCAATATATACTGTATGTACACTTTTTCTTGTTAAGAAGCATTGTGCGAGTAACGTATCGGACCTTTCAAAGAGATCTAAAATATTTGCGATTTGTCTACACTTCGATGACCCTTCTAAAATAATTAGGAATTTTGGTCAGTATTAATTTGCACTGATAACGAAACCAAATATTTTTATGACAAAAAAGAAATAATTTTCACACGGATTGAAATACATTTCAATATAAATACTATTCGTGCTAATTGAAGGCCTTGGCATCGAGAAACAAAATAAGTAATGCCCTTTGCTTGTCATAATGAAGACGATATGGTCGTACTTCACTCAACATGGTCTGTATTGTATTTCCTATTAAATTGGACTACGTTGTGTTAAACAATGGCCATGTTGTGATATAGGATTGTACAATCTATACATACAGCTCAAGGCCCAATCTGTAATTACACCTTTCTCTGGCATGCTTATACTACTAGGAATACAAGTATGAGATTTCTTTTTTTTTTTTTTTTTTTTTTTTAATCAAATCTACCTTTACAGAGGAGTACCAATCACGACAGCAAGTGCTGGATTTCTTCTAGATATTAAAAGATGAGATACCAAGACTACTAATTTGCTAGTGAGGAGCGTGACATTAGCTGTGAGAAGGTAGCCCAAATTATCAGCTCTGCCGCATTCATTTTCTTTAGGTTTAACGTCCAGTGGAGGGTGATGTGACAGATGTTTTGTCCAACTTGACTAAACTAGCAGAATCTGAAAAAGGCACTAACCTTCATTTTTCCCAAGCTGTTTGTCATGGGTATAAAAATGTTTGGAAACATAATCATCATGTTGTTGTTGTTGTTACTTTCTTTCTAAGAAAGATTTGGTTCATTTGAGTAGGAGCGAAACCCTTGACATCATGCTCAAGGGTATCAATTTGCTTTTGAACAAGGGCATAATGTGAAATCGGAATGTGAAACTCAGAGGCAATCACATCATAGCATAGCGAAAAAATAGTGAGAAATGGAAAATAGAAAATGCACTGATAAAGTAGTGGCTAATGGACTCTTCCAGACCGGTTGTCCTGAATTTTGACTGCCCTCAATTTTTACAGTTCTGTCCAGAATTTGCCTCTATTCCAGGTGGGCACCCTAGGATCCATGGGGAGCGTCGTCATTGGAGCCTGCCCATTCATGTTTTGGCACTGGGCAAACATTTTAGCCTAAATCCCTTGACATGCTTTTTTAATGATGATACAAGGCTTTTAAAACAACTCCTAATATTTCTGACTTAAATGTAGGGACTCCATTGGTGGAAGACGCGAAGCCCTGGCCGACTGTCCTCTTCCTTTGGTACTGAAATCTTTCTCCCATCTTTCCAAGGAGAAGGTCTCTAACTTGATCACATCTACCTCTGGAGACCCCTGCCTTTCAGAGGTCTTCCACCCGCTTGCAACAGCCATTGACTCTCATCTCACGCCATTATCGGATATGGCACTTGAGTCAGGCATTTTTTGCCTTTATTAAAACAAACTCTCTCTTGACCCCATTGATGTAAAAACTGTAGGCCCATTTCATGGTTCCTAATACCAGCCACATTTTAGAAAAGACTATGGCCCAAGAAATCTCACTATTTGTCGAAGAGTCTAACTCTCTTGACCCTTCCCAACACAGGTTTATTTGATTTCACTGTACAGAATATGCCCTACTAGTTACGTCAGAAGCCACTAAAATTATAGTGGATAGAGGTGACAACGCAGCCTTGATCATTTTGGATCTTTCGGCCACGTTTGGCATGGTGGATCATCCCTCCCTAGTAAATCATTCAGAAAACATGGGCACTGTAGGACCAGCCCTCAGATTGTTAAAATTCTTTTTGTCCAACCGAAAGCTGTCAGTGGAGTTGGGCAGCTATACCGCTAATACTTGTTCGCTGCCATGTGGGGCCCTGCAAGGGTCCTCACTGATTCCAACTCTATTTAATGCATAAATCGCTCCTTTAGTCACACTGGTACGTTCTCTCTGGTTCTCAGTTATATCGTACGCTGATGACACCCAAATTGTGGTGTCTGTGTCTACTGACCTCAACAAGGCGGCTTGGGATTTTAGATCATGCATGCTGATGATTGTTACCTTGATGCGAAAGAATATGTTTAAATTAATTCTGACATAATACTGTTTGGTAGCGACCGTTCATTCTGGAATGCTTTCTGGTGGCCATCCAGTATTGGGCCCCTTCTGTGTCCTGTTCAGAAGGCAAAAAATGTGGGTGTCATCTTTGAATCAAATCATAGTTTCTTTATTCACTCTAAGTAACTAACTTCATCATGTTTTCTTATGCTAAGGATTCTAAAAGAAAATACTGCCTTTTATTCCTATGGAACTTAGGAAAACAGTTATACTAGCTTTTTTTTATATCAAAGATCGATTAATGTAATGCCCTCTTTGTAGGGGCCTAGTCTCTCCTTCTGAATAAACTACAAATCTAAAATACAGCAGCCAGCATTCTTAACAATCTACCCAAATTCTGTTCGGCATCTAAAGCCATAAGAGACCTTCACTGGCTGCCTGTCAGGGCAAGAATCAGATTCAAGGCACTTTGTTTGGCCCATAAGGCTCTACATCAAGTAGGTCCCCATTTTCTAAAATTCATTTTTAAATGGTACATTCCCTTTCGCACCCTTCGGTCGGACACTGCAAGGTTGGCCTGTGTCCAGAGTATAATAAGATCTCAATGGGGAGAAAAAAGTTTTCTTTATTCTGACCTCCAAATGGTGTAACTCCATCCCCTCTCATCTTTAAATATTTAGGAAAAACCTACCCGATTAGTAATCCGCTTCAAGAGATATGTTATCTGTTTTTTGCCCTCCGTTATTATTATTATTAGAAGGGTACAATGACACTAGCGCCAAGACGTCCTAATGTAATCACACACTATAAAAATGTAATAATGTGACATAACTGGTTTTCAGATAACAGCACTGTTGAATTGTTGAAGGAAGTTAAGCACGTATGAAGTGGAATGTTTTGTTCACAATTTTTGTAGGAAAAATAATGAACTTAATGATAAAGATAATGTTTTGTTGGTGACAGAAGGGGATGTTCTATATTGTAAGGGCCCTGCTATGCTGTAATAGCCCTTCCAGCAGCAAAGGCCGAATTTGCATCAAAATAAGAAGCTACATAAATTCCTCATCACCAAAATCTTTCATTAAACCAGACAAAATTCTTGTCCACATGTACTGGAAAATGACAACAGATCTTTTACAATGCATGGGAAGCAGACACAATTACAGTGAAAATTGTCAAATATCGCTATTGGTTTATACTCTTTAGATATATCACAGTGTGATACTAGAGAATGTGTGCACTCATGATTTAACTCCCTTTGATTTCAAAGGCAATATGGAGGGCATGCTGGATGCATTTCCCTAGCACAGAACGAGTGCTTCGATCTTCTGATATCTTCCTAGTACAGAAACTGGATGGCAATTTCAAAATTGGCACCTCCTGCTACAGAAGAAGCTAAAACCACATACATATGTTCAAGAAACGTGGATTCTACATGGCAAACTCAATTTCAAAAATTAAAATTACTGACAGAAATCGGTAACCAGTTTCAATATTCTACTTGTAGCTTTAGTCACCGTTTTAGTCAATCACTCACCATACGTCAACTGCTCTTATGTGATATATTGCAACTACAACTTAAAATGTGACCAAGTAAAAACAGGTCAGCCATAATCTAGCACAAGAGTCAATGATAGAAAATATCAAATTTGGAAACAGGATTGATTTGTCCTTAGGCAAACTTGCAGATTGATGACTGCAGTAAGCATGCGATGCTGCTATGGCTACTAGACCAGCTGCCAGAAAGCACAATATGTCATTCTAGTGATCAAGAATACCCACCTACGCCGAGAGAGCTGTGTGTTTTACATTTAGTACGCAGAGATGATTTTTGAGAGCCTAAATGCAAAACACATATAACAAAGGGCCTCACACATATGCCTATCTAACCACAAACTGCAGCTAAATTTACGTATAGGAAGATTGTTTATGATATCTATCATTTAGTCTCAGCCGCAGTACATGCTAACTCTCAAACTAATGGCTTGAAATATGTAAATAGAAGAATATTGCATGGTACGAAGTGCTAGGAATATATCTTAATAAGTGTATGACAGATGTCCATTAAACATACACAGTGGGAACATTAAAACATAAACCATCATCATTACATAACATAATTAAAAACGAACCCTCGGTGTTTAATAAACATTAAAAGAAAATGTGCAATATTAACAGCTGAATCAAACAAATACATATTCCCCAAAAAGGTAATTGCTGCAGGGCTTGACCAAATCTGATATTTAAAAAAAAACCTGGTTTTACATTTTACGAGTGTGTAGATAATAACGAAAGTTAATAGGAACATGTCAAATATAACATTTAATTAAAACATTTTTTGTACATATTCCATAATTATCCTTCAATACACGGTACTATTCAGATCGAGAAAACAATTGGATTACAGACAACCAGCATTTTAAGTGAAACAAAGCGCATTTTGGGATCTGGAAGATCTGTCATGTAGGGGAAAACATCTGCTTGACCAAGATTCTTAACTGTAAATGTTAAGAGAGCTTGGTAAAAAAAAGAGGTTCCATCGCCAATGCATGTGAGGCAATAAAGGAGGATTCTCTAAAAGTGAGTCTATTGGAAAATGGTACCACCTATGATACCTAGAGTGCTATGCATAGCTGTAATCTCATTGACTCTTTTAATAGAACCCGTGGCCAATTTCCTATCACTTACAAGAATCTCTTCCCAGCATAATTTTGAAAATGTTGATGCCTCTTCACAAGAAGACAATTTAGTAAGAAAACTTAGGAATCATGAGCCTGCCATAATATACTAAGGAGTGTGGTGAAATTCTCGTGAACCTCTGCTCCATACAAGCTCAAAGGAGGGATTTTATTTGCAAAGGGTTTCATAAGAGGGGCTAACAAGTATTCCCCGGATGTATGGTTACATTTTGCTAAACACCCAGCTTGTAACAGGGTTTTTGCCATTGCGATTTTCACTGGCCAACCCATTTCAGGTTGTCTGAAAACAGCAATCCGAGACATTTATAGGCTGACCACCTCAATTTGCTTTTCATTCAGGAACCAATTTGGTTTGATTACCTTTCTCCCAAATATCATCATCTGGGTGTTTTTAAGATTTATTTTTACAAAAATGTCCCTACAATAGAGTGTTAGAGCGTTAAGTTTCCACTACAAGTCTACTGCTGTATAGTCCATTAAAATTAAGTTGTCAGCATAGTGGAGAGATGGGATATGCTGGGCTCCATCTTTGGTGCGCAGGACTGGGTAGTTATTAGAACTCCTCCCAAATCCAATCCAAAGACTGAAAAGAGAAGGTGCTACTACACAGCGTTCCTTATACGGATTATACCAGATAATCGCCCCAAAGAGTCCAATTCTACATAGGCCAAGTTTGCCGTGTGCAAGGACAGTATGAAAAAGAAGAAACTTGTGGATTGTTGACAGCTGAAAGCATGTGATGCGGCCCTGGCTACCAGATTAGCTGCCAGAAAGCACCATATGTCAGTCTGGCGATCTTCATTACCCACCCACACCGAGAGCTGGGAGTTTTACATTAGGCACACACAACTGACTTCCAAGGGCAACCCGTATTTATAACCATGGGAGTTTACCACCTTTGAGAACGTTTATGTTGATCAGCAGCGGCAAATGCCAACTCATAAAGTAGTGGCTTGAAATAAGTGAATAGAAGAACATTACATGGTGCAAAGTGCTACAAACATATGAGCTAGTCCAATCAGGGTCCTGATATAGACATCCTGATAAAAAGATTCATCATTGCCTTTTATATTGGTATGTTTATGAATATCATAAGATACTGCAAAACAACAATAGCTGTCCGAAGAAGGTAGTTCATATAATAAATAAAGAAAAAGGGCTTCATTATTTTCCATTAGCAGAGAAAAACTATTTTTGTTCCTTACTATGATTGGCATGGCCCTTAGGGTTGTGGTCGCAGATAGTGGAGGACAGTGTTCAGAGCGGTCCAGATCTGTAAAGACCGTTCATGTGTGTTTTAAGAAGCAAGATATTTAAACCGGAATATAGGTTATTTTTTTGTTCATACGCTACCTTTACCAACAATGTTTACATACACGGTTCTATATAAATAACACTAATATATGCCCGATATTAATAAAGAACCATACTCTAGGGGGGTCTATACATTTGATTATGGAGAACATTTTGAGTCCAAACTTACTAAATCTTTGACTCATTTGACTGCAGCTTTCACTAGTAATCGAGGCAAGCAGGTCTGGAGATAGCCCCACACATTTGAGAAAATGTGTTCCTGTGGCATCCGTTGAACCTTTGCTCCTTACCTGAGATCCTGTGGACTTTGCTCTTATATATTCTTATTATGAGGCATTTGCTTATCTGCCATGAATAAAGAAGAGAAAAAGACATAAGCACCATAAGTATTCAGACTAGCGAGGTTCCTCTTTGGTGACTAAGCCAGTGCTCCTGCTAGTCCTTTTGTGTGCATCCATTATATTAGGTGCTTGAGATGTGGCTGGCGTTCATATTCACCCTGCGGTCAGTGCGCGTCAGTGACATAGCTGACCGTGTGTAGCGCAATTTTCTGTTGGATTTCAGGAGTGTGGAATGTATAATCAAGGCAAAATGTGTATGCGAAGTGTAACCTTACAGGCTGATCAAGCAATTATAAGAAGAGCATTACTGGCCTTTTGAGGGTGTTTTTTAGGTCACCTACCAAAGACAACTTGTTGGTCCGGATTGTACTGGAGGCATACAAGTGATAAGTGGCAGTATGCAGGATATCATATTTTCTAATTGTGGTAGTTTAGCCTCTGTTGAGATTGTGAAAGTGGAAAACAGTTGTTTCACACTACATAACGGTTAAGTTAAGTGTCACCAACTCAAGTATTCACTGGAGAGATGCATTGTTATACAGTGTCTAGAAATACACATTAGCATTTTTATTCATTAAGTGCCAGATGTATCAAAGGGTTTACCCATTCTGTGTCTATGGGAAAATGTGTCCATACATATGGCCCTAAGTGTACAAACATAATGATAAAAGAGCAAATAATCGAAGAGATTTCCTGAAATGTGGTGTCTAGTTGTATAGCGCACTAATCACGTGCAAGGGTATCCAGACGCATGACAGGTGTGTAGGCGATTCTCTTTCGAAAGTCAGGTCTTCAGCTTCTAGCGGAACTCAAGAAGCAATGAGGAGGCTCCTTTGCAAAGTGGAAGGTTGTTCCATGTTCTGCGGGAAATGTACAAGATATTTTGTAGTGCTTTGTGTGTGGAGTTTGAACAGAGAGAGCTGTTGTAGGAGGAGCTAGTAAAGTTCCTTGAGGTGTGAGATTATGTGGGTGCAGCGAGGTAGGTTGAGGAGGAGGCGTGCTGCAGAGCTTTGAATGATTTGGATCCTGTTCAGGAGCTGTTTGGTGATTCCTGCACATAAAGTATTCCCGTAATCGAGTCATCTGATTATCAGGGCCTGGGCAAATGTTTCCCTAGAATCCTCGGAAGCGGCTTTATAGCAGCATCCTCAGGATCTAGAACCATGCTTGCTTTGGTTGTTATGTTGAGATCGTCGTCTAGGATGATTCCTACTCTTCTGCCACGGATGGTGCAGATTGCGATGGAGTCAAAGTCTGCCAGCCACTAGGTGGACTCCCAACAGAGGTTTCCCTTCCGAAAATCACTGCTTTGGTGTTGTCTGAGTTGGCCTGGTTACTGTACTCATGCAAGTGGCACAGTTGTTTTTTGTTGCAGGGGTCTTCTCCATCAGGGAGAGTATCAGTTGGATGTCATCTGTGCAACAGAGTATCTTGATGCCATGAGATCTGCTTAGGTAGGTCAGTGGGGTCATGTAGGTGGTAAACAAGGTTTGACTGGGAGCTGATTCTTTGGGAACTCCCCAGTTGAGGTACATGGCTTGTGATGTGTAGTGTGGCATGCTAACCAATAGTGTTCTTCCAGTAAAGAAAGAGCAGATCCAGTTGAGGGTGAGCATTTGGCTGCCTATTTCATGCAGTCTTCTGATCAGGGTGAAGTGGAAGACCGTGTCTAGGATCATCTTAATGCGAACTGTTGCTGCGATGAGGGCAGTCTTGTGTGTGATTGGGTTTGAAGCCTGATGGTGTGGTGTCTAGGAGTTGGTGTGTTTCGAGGTAGTAGGCAAGATGCTGGTTGACTGTTTTTCTCCATTACTTTGGCTTGGTAGGGCGGGGAGGGAGGGAGACTGGGCAGTATTTGGCTAGGTGAAGAGGGGGGGGGGGGGGTAGGGGGGGTTTGTCTGCCAAAGTTTTCTTTAGAAGGGTGTTGACCCCTACATGCTTCCAAGACTCCGGGGACATCTTGGTGGTGATGAAGGTGTTCAGGATGTGGGCTAGTATTTTGCTGATAGGGGAGGCATCCAAGATGTGCTAGAAGTAGTGGTCCATCTGTGCCCCTGAAGTGGATGGTTCCCATGAGGTTAGTTCTCTCTTCTGTGGTGACTGTTTCCCATGTAGTCAGGGTATTTCCGAGGTTTGTTTTGGGTAGGCTGGAGGTCAAGCTAAAGGGTGCAGCTGAAATTGTTGTTGATGGTTTCGATTTTGTGGCTACCGGAAAATTCTGATAGGTTGTCACATAGGTCTTTTGGAGGGATGATGCTGCTTGAGGTGAAAGTCAGAGTGGTGACAATTGCACTCATTTCTTTACAGCTATTTGAGTTGTTATCTATACGCTTAGCTAGGGCCTTCTTCTTGGTCTCTCTGATCTGCTGATGGTGGCGTCTCAGTGCTGCTTTGTTAGTGTCCTTTTCATTTTCTTTGTTGGTCATTCTCCATCTTCTTTTTGGTTATTTGCAGTTTTGTTTAGTTGTGCGGAGTTCCTCGGAGTACAAGCTTGCCTGCATTACAGGATCTCTTTGTTTTGTACGTTTATGTGGTGCCAGGGAATCAGCGCATTCTGTGATCCACTTGTCAAGCTATTTGATGTTGCTGCTAAGGTCGCCGGTGTAGTTGTCTCATGCGCCAGGTGTGGGATTAATTAGCATTTGTGAAACTGATCCAGGTGCTACTGGCAAGGCGGTTACCAGGTCTTAATTGACGATGGATGATATTTTTGAAGTGGACGATGGCGTGGCCGGTTCAGGTGAGAGGCATGGTTGTGGGGACTTGGACACTGTTGAAGGTGGGGAAGACAGGATTGAGGGTGTGTCCAGCAGTGTGTGTGAGTGCGGCAACGTGTTATGTCACTCCGAGGTTTGCTAGACTTTGAAGACGTGCGACTGAGCTGGGGTCATGACTGTCTTCTGGGTGGAAGTTGAGGTCACCTAGCATGATGTAGGGGTGTGACAAAGTCTGCGATGTCTGTGAATGTCGCTTGTGGTCCTGGTGGTCGATAGAGGGGGTTTCCGTTCAGGGTGTATATTGCTGACATTCATAGTTTGAAATGTAGGTACTCCTTCAAGGGGGGTGGGGTGGGTCGAGGTTACTGTGGTTGTGGTGCACCTGGAAGTTTCTTTAAGGATTATCAACATTATCTGGTTTATGTTGGCGGTGCTCCTGTGCGATCTTGTAGTCCTCAGAGATGGCCGTGGCAATGTTGGGTGTCTTCTTGGTGGTCAGCCACGTCCACGTAAGGAAGAGAAGGCAAGGGTGTTGTTGTTCAGGATGTCCCAGATTTTTTATTTTTTTTCATTTTTTCAGTGAGCGTGTGTTAAGGAGCATGCATGATAGTTTATCTTGGGGTGCGTGTTTACTAGTGAGAGTGGGAGGGATGCTGTGCGTAGGTTGGAAGAGTGTGGGTGGCGTTATCAAGATGTGAGGCTTGTGCCACGTGAAGCGGCAGTTAGTGCAAGTGTAGGCTCTGTCTGTGTTGTGCCGTACTGGGCGTCCTGGATAGAGAGACTGGAGTAATGCTACAGGAAAATGCAGGGGGGGGGGGCTGCTAAACCAGGGTTCCTGGTGGTGGGTGCGGTCCAGGCACAAGCTGGCTTGCCTGTGGCACACCAGCGGTGTGTCTGCGCTCATCATTAACTTGGTACTGGGGACTTAGAGGAAGCACAGGAAGGAAACAGGTAAGCAGAGGGTAAAGAAGGGAGATGGGAGGCGGGAAATAGAGTGCAGGAAGTAGGCACCAAGAAAAAGGATAATAAGGGGCAAAAAGTCAAGAGAGAAAGCAGTGAAAAGGCACACAAGAACAAAGATTGATAAGCCACAAGAGCAGAAAAAGTCAAATGGAGCAGTGAGAGACAAAATGCATTAAAGGCAAGAGAGAACGGACAAAGGAGCAAAGAGTGAGAAGCCAAAGAGCAAAGGGTAAAAAGGCACAAAAGAGCTAAGAGTGAAAGGCCAAATGAGTAAAAGAGCAAGAAAGCAAAAAGGGCATTTGTGAAAAAGGCACAAAAGCGAGGCCAAAAAAAGCAAAGAGTTTAAGGCAAAAGAGCAGAGAGTGAGAAGCAAAAATAATAAAGAGCAAAGAGTGAAGAGTGAAAGGCAAAAAGAGCAAGAGGCGTAAGGGCCAAAGGTACAAGAGAGATGGAGAGAGAGCGAGAGCAGAAGGAGAGGCGGGAGCCTCAAGATGCAGGTGCCAGGTCCTCGACTGGCCGGAGGACTGTTCTCAAGTAAGTTCAGGGAGGACAGGGCCTCGGCATCGGCTAAATTCGGCCTTCACCAACAAATAGCTTGGGCTATGGGTAGATCTCCAGCTACTTGTAAGTAACTCTCCTGTCTGCTGCCCACATACTAAATTAGAAGGTTTTGCCTGGTTGGATTAATAGAACTATCCCAAAATTAAAAATTAAGACTTATCACTAATATTACCAGGGACACTGCAGCTATGGCTGTCGAGTATTACAGCTGAAGAGGCATTCAACATTGATTTTTACATTATGGCTGGCACTTCTACCTGATGCACAGACGTGATCATTGCTGGTAATCGTGAATGGGGTGACCCTAATATAATCTTGTCTGACGTGGTCAGTATTATGACACTAATTAAATTAGTGGCTCAGGATGATTTTCATTGAACATAAGTCGTTCTTCTAACAGAGAATGTTGAAGATCACTGGACTAACAGCGCTGACCCATCGCTTAAGTATTAAACAAAAACACTGACGATCAAGGACGTTCATACAGTACAAAGTGTGAATGGGAAGAGGGAAGTGAGGGTGTACTAATATATGAACAATGGCAAGAGTATGAATAATACGTCAGGATTTGACAAGTGTGGAAGGGAAAAACATGTGGCCAAATAGGATCAGTGTATGTATAACACTGAAATGATTCATAAGGAATGCGGCAGGAGTGGTCACAAGGTGGAAGGCATTAAAAATGATGGCATGTTAGAGGCCAAAACCGTGGGCGAGGTTTGTGAGGACATGGAGTTAAGGTTGGTAATTCGAGACCATACAGAATAATGTCCCAGATGGATGGCAATGGTGGGCAGTGAGGAAATTAACATGATGGTGGACTCAGGATCCAAACAGACATTCATTTCAAGTCAACGCATTAATAAACAATTGAACAAAACAGTTCACAAGTACAGAAACTAGTGTGAACTCAGGCGTACTCATTTTACATGAGTAAAACCAAATTACAGAAAAAGTATGTTTCTAAATGTTTTTCTGTATGCTTTACAATAGAATATGGTTTTATGATTTTTAAAAAAGAATAATATCTCGATCTGCTGTGTCAGCCTTGTACAGATGGATAGCCACAAGACAGGTATGACTTCAGTACAGGATTGTCCATTGATAATGAAATAACAGACCACACCATTAAAATGAACAGAAGTAAGCCCAGTTTTAGGTTCTGCACTAAGTGAGGCAGAGCCAATTTCGCCAGTCTACACAAATTTCAACAATTACTCAATGTGGAATGTCACAAGAAAATCTTTAAAAAGCTATAACTGAAAATATCCGACATCTAATCTTACCAAGTTCTCGCCACAGGGGCTCCTACCTGATGTTGAAGGGGTGAGAGCATAATATATGCGTGCTCTGCTGTTTAGCTTAGAACAATGCAAGACCAAAGTCTGCTCATTAATTGGGCTTTTTCCACTGTACTGGCACTAGCTCTTTGGGCACTTTTCTGGTCTGGTGCCCCTGCTCAGGGGCCTCCACGCAGTAATTTGTACATTCAATTCAATAAGTATCCGTATTTGGTGTCAATGTAACTGGTCATGCGACCCAATCAAGCAACCTCAAAAGATGCCCAGCATGCAAAAAGTTATTTATTTCCAGTTACCCAACTTCCTCCACACTAATCCAGGTGGGTCATAAAACAGTTGGGCGCTCACTGCTGGAAATTGTGATGAAACTTCTGCAAAATCACAGCACAAACAATGTAACTGGAAGATTATATTGGACCATCTACGTCACTACAACTGTGTCCAAAGTGCATCAAGTTTTGTGCCTGGAAGTAAAATCTTGTCCGAGAACCATCAGAACATTGATTAGATAATGCAATGAGGGTATAGCATTTGGGCCAGACACAGGTTACAGGGTTCAATAGGTTGGCTTCCGTACAGCCATCATATCAAAGGCCCTTTCTCAAACACCAGTTTCTGCTTCTCAAATACACGTCCCACATGGATGACCATTAGAATGTTCTCTGTTCTATTTGAATAGTGTCTGAAGAAAGGGTTTCTCTGGTTCCTGTGGGGATATAGACACATCGTCTGATATTGCTACAGTAATCCATACATCAAGTTTATCCCTGAGCCAGATATCGCTTTCACTGCAGAGGGGTTACATCATCGAATGACTTCTCATACAGACAACTCTCATTGTGCTATTCTATTGTCACAACTGTTGGACTGGTCAGTCGTCTTCATGAAACGTGAGGAGGGGCCCGAGGTAGTGCTTTTCCTAGTGTAAGCCCTATAAAACTACAAATCTACACTTACCTTACCTACTTGTTTTGGAGAAATCATCCTGAGTTGAAATGCCACACCAATGCAGTTTGGTGGCTAGGTACTGAATGCCAAAGCCCTTAAAAGGATAAGCTGGGACCTGGGGGCAGATCTAGCATAATCTTCAAGGGAAGAATGCAGAGCTAACGGAATGGAGTAATGCACACATGCAGAGACACACACTTTTCACATGCTTTTATATCAGGATGTTGAAAAGCCAGGTGAGATGGTCAGAGAAGGTAAGATAAACCAATGCTCTCTTCGTCAAGGACCAGACTGCAGACACCTGTGGTGTCTCTCAGAATGATGGATCAATAGATCTGTGAAAAGGATGAGCACTTAAATGCATTAATTCAGCCAAGCTCACTTACTGGCACATGGAAGGTTCCCGATCATAATATCTATTGGTGGAAATGCTACTATTCCTAAATCCCTCTGAAGGAGATGGACAAGAGATGAGAAGCGAGCAGGGCTCACTTCCAAACCGTTTACTGTGCATTTGACCAATAAACAAGCTCGCTGCCATACTCGTCCACCCTATAGGAACAGAAGATGTGGTAGAGAGATGTAGCAGGCTGGACTGGGATCCTGCAAGTGTGCATTTGTGCCACTGTATTGTTTGTTTAGCATTCAAAAGAGAGGTATTTAAAAAAAAAGCAAGTGCATTACTTATACAGAAATGTAACTACCTCTCTGATTCGCTTCGTTTTAAACCACAGAAATAGGTACACTGCAGTGCTTGAAATGGAAAAATAGAAGTGCAGGCAGAGGACCTGCTTGTTTCTGAGAAGTGGCGGTACTCTCCAATTAAAAGTATTGCATTTCTCCTGAGAAGTGCTGGTACTCTCCCTCTCAAAATAAATAAGTGGCAGTACACCAAAACACTTTCCAAATTTTGAGCATCCAGGGGAAACTTCAGCATTACCGACAGCCGCCAACGTAAATAAAAAAGGTATGTTGAGTACGTGGCCTCTCCCTAAACTCCTCTTCCTCTGCTCAGTTGATCCCTTGTTGAGCTGCGGAGAGGTACACGAATTATACATACCCCTTCCTTTGTCTCCAGAATAAAGGTTCAAACCCCCCCCCCCCCCACCCCCCCGCCCATGTTCTAGCGACTCAACCCAAATATATATATCATGTGAGCGGAATAAAGAAAACTTTACCAGCACTAATTCTGTGGTCCAATCATTGGGAAAATCGGCGTGTGGTGGTTGGAGATAGATATAGCGCCGGTGCATCCCGATGTTTAAAAAATGACATAACTAGAATCAGGGTCGGATTGGAATCACAATTCGGCCCGGGCATTCACAAAAAAGTAGCCCACATTCCCGTAACGTGCCTTTTCATTAAACACCAACTGATTAGTCTCATTGGGCACATGTTTATAGAACTGTTTGGTAATTTTAACATTGTATAGCTTAAAGAGCCAGTAAAAGGGTAAAAACTAGGAGCACGTAGTTTTGGCCAGTTGGGCAAGGTGAAATATAATGGTCCAAGGTCCACAACACATGGTCTGAATTGAGTTTTTAAATGCTGGCCTGAACGAAAATGACAAAAGTCACCAAAATCCGGTGTTTTTCACCCTAATCAGTATGTATTTTAAGCATATAACCTAAGGCAAATGCACTTTATATTGATTTCTAAGAATGCTGCCTGAATGATGTGTGACGGATCGTCAAATTAACAAAAGCAGTAAAGCCATTTTCAAAAAAATAAGGTTTTTATTCTACATAAAGATTTGTCTTTGATTATCATGCAAACACCCCCTCAGACCCCCCTCCCGCCTCCTCCCCCTCCCCCCTCCCCCCCACCCACACACACCTTGCACTCAACACAGAATGACACTGGGGCTGAGAAGACAACACCTGGCCCACAGCAAAGCCCCTGAATACTCTCTCCCTCCCCATCCACCACGGCCTCAATGTTATGTGTTGGCCTGGTGGGGAAGGGGGCAGGGGAAAGACAGTGATTTTGGGCTGGGTGGAACCTAAGGCAGAGGTATTCAAACTTTTCCAGGTTGAGCCCCCCCAGCTGAATTCCCCCAGATGTTGGGCCCCCCACCACCCGACCGGAACCTCGGGAACCCGACACACCACATGATCGACTGCAACGCGCACACCACGGGCCATATCCGGCAAACAATGCTCAACACAACAAGAGTGCCTAGCAAACTGCAGGCCTGTGAGTGGGTGTGGCGAAACGACAGAGGCGTACCACACAGCTCAAAACACAATCCTCCAAGGCAAAGGAAGTCATCACAACCCTCCCCATCCATCATGTACACCTTGTCATCCACCAACTCCCCCACCATTCATTCCGTCCCTCCATCTGTGCCCCATCCACATCCAAACCCCTTCAACCACTTGCAAACCCATCCACCATCCATCCCTCCATCCACCCCCTCACCGGTCCATCCATCATCCATCCATCCCCTCACCAATCCATCCACTCTTCCACCCATCCATCCACCCACTCATCCATCCAACCACTCACCCCTTCACCCAAGCTATCCTCCCACTCATCCATCCACTCCTCCATTCATCCATCCACTCTTCCACCCATCCATCCACTCCTTCACCCATCCATCCACTCACTCATCCATCCAACCACCCACCCTCTCACCCATCCAGCCACCCCCCCACCCACTTATCCATCCACCCAGTCACTCATCCGTCCACCCACTCAACCCCCCACTCATCCATCTACCCACCCATCCATCCCTCCCGCTCTCCACCCTCCCCCCACTCATGCATGCACTCTCTGACCCATCCATCTCCATGCTCCTCTCCTCACCCATCCATGCACACACCTGCCCATCCACTCTGCCAATCATTCATCCATGTCCTCGCTCATCCATCCATCCATCCTCCCCCTCTCTCTCCATTCCCCTCACCCAGCCACCCATCCCTCCATCCACCCTTCACCCATCCACCCACTCATCCATCCACTCATCCACTCATGAATCCATCCATTGACCTCTCACCCACCCCTTCACTCCTCCATCCATCCCCCGTCCATCCACCCTCCTCAATCACCCATCCATCCATCCCCACATCCACCCCTTCACTCATCCATCCATTCATTCATTCACCCCTTCACCCATCAATACATCAATCCATCCATCACCTCTCTCATCCATCCACCCACCGACTTGTCCACCATCCACCCCCCCCATCGATCCATCCACCATTTCACTGATCCATCCATCCCTCCACCCATCCATCTACCCTTCCAACCATACACACATCCATCCACTCCCATCCATCCCTCCACTCATGCATCCATCCTCTCTCCCACCATCCATCCACCCCTTCACCCATCCATCCACCCCTTCACCCATCCATCCACCCCCTCACTCATCCATCCACCCCCCCACCCATACATCCACCATGTCATTCACACATCCACCATTCCACCCATCACTCCACCCATACATCCACCACCACTCCACCCATACATCTATTCACCCACATGGCAACATAACGGACGTCTGGTGAGTAGCACCAGACGACTGCCGGGTAGCACGGGCTGCTGTGTTTTCTAGTAGCGCTCGAAAAAATATTTTGGTTTTGTTGTTAAATTCTGCAGATTATGCAGCAGATGATGGATTTTGTGTCAAATGTGGTAATCTACAATTATGCAAAAATCACAGCTATCGCACAATTGTTTAATTCCAGTGGCCCTATCAGTGCCTAGAGAACCAGCAACAGCGGCAGTGCTGAGCCCAGAAGGGACACACATTCACAGCTATTCTCTGCGAGCAGCCTCATAAACCGTGTGATCCCCGTCCTGTTTGCATCACATTTCAGCACATCACGTGCCCTGCCCTTTTAAAACTCAAACGCTTGTGTGTGCTAAGCGGAAGTGGGCTGTGCCCCCACCTGCAGAGGACCCTGTCAAGCCAGGTTTCCAAACCTTGTGTAGATTTATTTATTTCAATCTTTCTAGTCTCTGCAGTGGCAGGCGCAGGACGTTATGCATAAGGACATAGGATGCGTCAGCTTATACGGTTGACAGGTTAATGGGCTATTAGAGCTGTGTAACGCGCCTCCAGACCTCACCTTCAGCTGCAGTGGGAGGCAAGGGGTCTCCTCTGCTAAAGCTGAAAGCGTGTCTGTTTGTTTGCTTTCGTTTTTAGCAGAGGAGAATCCTTGCCTGCACTGCAGCCGAAGCCATCAACTCCATTAATTGGCCCCCTCCTGGGAGAATCACTGAGACAAAGGAACGGGGACAGACAAAGGGAAGATCGGAGTGGAGCGCGCGCCCCCCCTGGGATGGCGCCGCGCCCCCCCAGGGGGGCGCGCCCCACAGTTTGAAGAACCCTGACCTAAGGGGATGAGTTGAAAAAACAGCCAGAAGAACAACTGTCCCCCAGGGAGGCCTCTGGCCGCTTCACACTCTCATCCTTCCCAGCCCACTATGGCCTCAGGGCGATGGAGGGTGGGGGGTGGGGGGGGGGGGCAATGGGGGCTGAAGTGAAGATGGGCCATCGGCCGTTATCACCTGACAATGAACCCCCTGCAAGGCGTTTTACTCTTCCTTCCCGGCCTCTGTTTGACAGCCCAGCAGGGGAGAAGGAGCACTGATTTTGGGTGTGTGCAGTCCCAAGGGCTAAACTGAGGTCTAGTGACAAAAGTCAGCCTGTCTTACAATACAGCGTCCTGGCTGGGGGGCTGCCAAAGATTGAAAGGCTCTGTAGATCAGGTGACACATGGCTTAATAAAAACGGCCCACAGGTGACACTTAGGCGCCGGGTCATCGACCAATGCCCGACTGCCCGCCTTCCCAATCCGACCCCGACTATAATACTATCTCTATTACACCCATCTAGTTCGAGTCATTTCCTCCCCCGGACACACACACCTGAAGCTGGGTTCTCTGCTCCTGGTCCGATAGTGGAGAGTGGCGCTTTCCTGGATGCTCTGGGACGTCTGCCGTCATTGAGAGTTACAATTCATGGTCAGTCGAGCACTGAGCGTCAGGCAGGGGGTGAGGGGTGTGCAAGAGCGCCCACGCATTCTCTCGCCTCTCTTGCTTTTCTCTCCGATTGACACTGAAGCAGTGAATAACCAGGTTTGAAGCCTGCGTTTGGACAAAAGTCTTGCAGTGGAAGCCGCCATGCACCGCAACCAAAGCAACCTCTTTCTTACTCGCCCACCTGCGCATTCTTTTGGGCCTCACAACGGATGCGAATCCCCATGCAAAACACCACAATGCAAAAAGACAATCTCTAAACCCATTAGCCTGAACACGAACTCTAGAGCCGACGAGCGCTCCGGTTATGGAATTTGCTCAATAGGGAAAGCATCCGCGAAAAACATCTTATTTGACAAAAGCGGTCAGCTTTTTGTTGTTGTTGTTGAAATATACAAATAAGGTTAGGAGATACAGCTAACTCGTTGAATTCACGTAACACCACTATCAGTAGATTGTGCTCCAACTGTGCTGAACCTTTTCCACCGGGTGGACAGATCTGAAGCATTTGTGCGGATTACGCAGAACAAAAACCCAGCCCAGTTTTAATCCTTCTGTGTTTCGCGCTCGCAGCACCAGTGTTTCAGAGGTCCACAATCTAGATGAGAGTTACTCATGGGGAGACCACAAGCTCCAGGAAGCTGTTGCAAAGTCAGGATCATAAAACAGGGCTGAAGCATGACGTAGCAAAACTGCAAGCAAAAAACACACAATAAAAGCGCCTTGTCACGTTTACTTTGCACTACTGTTGTGTTGTATATTACTAACGAGTCACTTCAAGGTGCTTTAACGGATCGTATGAGGGAAGAAACGAGGAAGGGAAAAAAAGAGGGAAAGATGTATTAAACCGTGCAAAAATGAGTGAGAATTAAGGACAGGAGGTGAACTTGAACTGTTAAGACCCTGGATCTCAGAATAGGAGGAACACAGCGCATGCCAGCTGAAGCAAGAGCCTGTGCCCTGCTCTGTGTGAGCTAACCCTGCAGACTCATTTTAACTTTAGCATACAATATTTTAGTGGCATAAGGCCAACATAGCCACTTAGCGCAAGCCTTCTTTAGAAGGAACGAAGGTTTTATTGGCACTATAAGAATGCTGTTTGCTCTGGACATCACAGAAGCAGTCTGCTTGGAAAACATTACACTTTCAAGGTACTCTACAAAACGAAAAGTAAAATGGAAATAGCTATGGCTCAGTGACAATGAGAGCCTCCTCGGCAGGGAGCCGTGCTTGGTACACTGCAGTGTCCAGATGTATTGTATTGTAATTCATTTATACAGCGCTTACTATCCCCGACGAAAGTGCATTAGTAAAACTGGAGACTCAAGCTTCGGAGGCACAAAAAACATACTTTATATTTAACCTAAACAAGCCATAGTTTATAATTATTACGTGATCGAGAAAGAGCATTCCACAAGCAATGCTAACTCACCGACGGAATACCTAGATTGAAAGACGGCTAGAAAACTTATAGCCAACAACATCCTGTCAATTTGAGAATTTTTAGTTAAATGCAGTTTAACTAAACTTCCATCACCCAGATCAGGGGCCAGTTTAACAGAATCATTAATATCGAGCAAATGTGAAAAACTGCAACTAGATTTGATGGCACGAACAATTCAAAACCTAATTACCAACCTTTGAGGATTAATTCTTAGCACGTTGTATTAGTAGAAGGTGACAAGTAATATATTCGTAAAATGTGGAATTGTTAGTACTGCAACAGGTCTCTCTAAAGTTATGATACCATGTCATGTTATATGAAGCAAAGCTTCTCTGGGTACTTTAGGGTTGAAGCTTACCAGACAGCTCAGTTCTCTGGTTGAAGAGATATCTTGGGAAAATGCCTAAAGCTTACGTATGGATGCAACCCACCCCTTGAATACTATTGGCTTTGTGTTTTGTCACTAACATTTGCCTGGTTTCCTTTTGTTTGCTATATTAGTTTTGACTCGTTCCTCTGGTCTTTGCTACGCCCCCACCCCAATGTAGTATAGCTTGTTTTTCACTCTCACTCGCTCATGCTATTCTTTCATGATGTTCGCTGTTTGAGAACTATTTTTTGCTTTTTCGTAAAGAACTCCAAGAGAGTGCATGAGTTTCCCAACAGTCCTCCTCGTGTGCTTCTCTGTCCACAAAGTATGTTCCTGAAGGTATCTACAGAGTTATGGGGAGATGCGCTACCATTGGGGGCATCTCATAAAAAGTTACGGACTGGCCTCACACACAGCCCAATGTCATGCTTAATCATCGGCTGTCCTCGCCCTCTAAAAACTTGGTTTGCTAGAGGGCGGGCATACACCTGGAGACAGGGATGCACTTCTACATCTAAGTGATGGCCATGAGGGAGTGAAAAGTGTATTAAAAACCATTACCTTTGCCCATATCCTAAGTTTATTCAGGGATCAAAAGTATGGTGGTTAAAAGAAGTGATCGGTGATGTGGGACATTATTCTCCCTTCACCGTGTTATATAGGGTCGACATGTTTCTGCTTCTGTGTCCCCAAAGGGTACATAGCATTCTTCAGGACCAAAAGGGAGGGGATACTACCTCAAGGTCCACCTCCTGACACCTAGTGTCAGTGTGTCTGGACCTGCCTCTAGTGTGCAAATTATCCCTCTTGGTGTAGTACTCTAGTAATTAACTCCTAAAGTCTAACTTACTTGCTCCATGTGAGGGCAGGGGTGGAAGGACCTACTTGGACTTTTGTCTGGACTTTTGTCTTTCTTCAGTGCTTCCAGCTGCTTTCCGTGAGGCATCCTCTCGACCTCCCAGTCGATGGGGGCGAGGAAAGCCGATGATGAAGCATCCCCCCAACTCTGTAGATACTTTTAGGAACATACTCTAGGGGCAGCCCTCTTTTGTGGATTCATAGTAGAGTGGAGGCTGGCTTGTCCCTAAGCCCTGTGCCTCTGGTTCCCACCCATGGCGAACGCTAAGGTTAGTGTGTGTGCTTCTCTGTCCACACCCAGTGCCCCTGTTTTTAGGTCTCGCCTGCCATTGCAGCGCAAAGCGCTGCTCGCTCGGCAAGAGATATTGTAAGAGAGTAGATTTGAGAAGGGGAGTTGAAACCCAGCCCCTCATTTCCATTGGCTGGCGTCACCGTTTATGCTAAACGGCGGGCTGCCATTGGAAATTAGGTCTTTTTGTTGCCACCCTTTCGCCTTTTTGTCCGGCCCATCCAGACTGGCTCGTCTGCTTTGTGACTGTCGCAAATCAATTTCTTATCTTTAGTGGGGCCATCTGTTTAGAATTAGCAGTATCAGGTTACTTCAGCTGCATGTTTATTTTGGCATTGCTCTTTCAATGAAAGTGAAAGCGCAATGCAAAGAAAAACAAGCGGCTGCGAACGCTTGTTAAAGGAAGGCTTTGTTATAAATTGTTTAACTTCAATATGCATGCCAATTAATAATAGTACTCGAGTGACGTATTAGGCTATGCTCCTATCAGAGATCCAGAGCCTGCCCCATTTAAGGGGACTCAGTTACACCATTTGGACTGACTCTCAAGGTATAGACACTCTTCTTTTGAACCGCCCTTCAAGCGCTGCGCCTCAAGTTTAAAACACCAGCGGCTGTTGGCTGCATTAACTGCTCAACTTTCTAGTGGCAACACACAAATCTCGATTTTGGAAAAGGGGGTGGTGATGGACAGAGTTTCTGAATGATGCAGAATACTCTTACCCAGTCAAGAGATCAGGGCTTGATCCATCACCGTTTTATAGCTCACTGCACCATCCCAGCTCAGAACCTGGCTACATGCAAATTAGTCTGTTCCTGTCCCAGTGCATGATGGGAACAGGGCAAACCAAACTACCAAGCCAATTCTTATACTGGGAAGGAAACAAGCTTCCGGGGAACGGTTTCTGGCATTTCAGCCGTCGTCGGCCCGGCTTGCTTGAATCCTGATGGTGCAATGAGCAAGGGACTCACGTCTGAGTATACCCTCCCACACTTAGTGTGGACAAATCTCAGCAGGAGGCACCGAAACCACTGAGCTTACCAAAGCTCTGTGATATAGATATGGGGCTTTTTCACAGATATTTCAGACCTGTCTCTCGAACTTCCCGTATGTCGGTTCACTTCACAGGGCCCCCAGCCCCCCCTGTTGGTTCGATTCACAGGATGCCCCATCCCCAGCTAATAACTCCCCCCCCCCCCCACCCTATGGGAAATCTAATTGCTTCAGCACAGAAAAGCAGTCACATTAAACAGAAATCTGTTCCCTCTCAGAGAGGTGGTCCGCGGCGTTTATTTATACCAGCCTCAGAGGGATAAAGGTGAGGGGCAGAGGGCCTGGAACACAGACTTCCTGTGTGTGACTTCCCCTACGGCCGCTGGCCGGTGGACCACAGGAAGCGCCCCTCAACCCTCCTCAGGTGCCAGGCATCATCCGGACACCCCTCCTCTTACCCCTGATGAGGACTGGGGGCTTCAAAGGCACCCCTTGGTTTTCTGCCCCTGGCTGCAGCGCACTGACTGTCAGCGCACCAGACTGAGGGAGTCAGACAGACCACACAGAAAATTTAATCAAAACCACATTTGAATAAAAGCTGCTGAAGGGCCCTGAGCTATAAAGCTCAGGCGAAACATGTTTGCCTCAGATCAAATGTATCAAAAATAAGCGGCCACGCCGGGCACAATGGTGCAGCAAGGATGCCAGGGGGCCCCGGTGCAAGAAAGGAAAATGGCCTCTTTGACTGCAGAGGGAGCAGTAAAATGCAGCAAATGGCAGGGTTCAGTCCCCCCTCACGGCTCTCGGACGGTGCCACTACACCTGCTGCACCAATGGTAACCACGGCCCTGGTCAGCCATTGCCAACGTCCTCGAACTTGGTAGGAATGCATGTTTATGGTGCGCCTCGTTGCGTTGTTGGTAAGCCTTGGAAATGCCAAGCTAATATTATTGCACAATCTATTGGCACTCAATGTATTGACGTCAGACTGCCCCTATCCCGGGATTCAAATGTTTGCCCGCAGATCACTTAAGGTGTTGGCAGAAGAGCTGCGCTGACAGCATGTGTAAAGCACTTTAAGCAGCATGAAAATGGGGGAAGGGGCTGTAAATGGAGTGCGACCTTAGTGCGTCTTTAAGAACACCCACAAGATGCGTTATGTGTGTGTCCAAGGTCAAAGTCAAATACATGTGAAATAGTTATTACTCTTTGAAACGCACAATTCTAACAGGCTGATTTCACATCTCAGGAACAGGTGCCTTACCCAATGCGCTGTCTCCATCTTAACTGACGTGCTTTAAAATCAAATAATATAAATTATCTTGTTATTGTGTGTGCTTCAGGTGTTTGACAAAGTGTCTTCCGGTGATGTTTTCGGTTTCGTTTGATTTGGTTCGGCTAGCACCCCCTGCCCCTCCCACCCCCCTCCCACCCCCTCCCTCCTCCCACCCCCACCTCCTCCCCAGCACAACAAATTGTGTATCCATGTAACAGTTGATGTTGTTGCACCAAGGATATTGTGCTGCATAACTAAATACGTTTAAGGTCCCAAAGGCGAGAACTATTGGCTATGCAAATGCTCGTTTTCCCTCTCCTGTGCTATGCCTGCCCCACCCACCTGTCCGCCATTCCTCTTTACTTGCTCCAATTCTGCCCTCTGTTACTTTTTACTTTCCCTAATCCTTTGTTGCCGTACAGCAGCCACAGTGCTGTACAGCGCGGCAAAAAATCATCAAAGACAACAGGTCTATTAGGGGAGACATATTGGCTTTTCCATTGCTTGTTTATTTTTGCATATGAAACAGGCCTGATTGTATAGTGACAGAGGTTTTTTTGTGCATCTACCTTTGCACAAAGGCGTGATGGAAAATATAGGGCCTATAAAGCAGTACCCTTCTGTACTCATTTCTAATAAGGAGTATTGTTTTCAATCCTCTGCAGCAAATAAGGAGCCCAGCATTGGCTGACCCCTCGTTCGCTCCATAAAGAGCCATGCATAAGAAAGGTATATAAGATACAGATGTACTCGCAAGATTTTAGACAGCAGACTTGTTGATGGAGGAATGCTGAATCAGGCTGTTCTACATTTAGGACTGATGGCACAATAACGTACAATGTGAGCTGTTACATGACTTGGCTTATTAGGATACACAAATCCAACTGTTCGGCTGTTACAATTTTCGTAGTGTTTAGACTAATTGTTAGTGATGTATGATAAATTATGATTGTGGATTTTCTAATCTTCAATCAATCAAGGATTTATAAAGCACTGCAAATAACTAGTGAGGGTCTTAAGGCCCTAGAGTTGCTAGTTGCTTCCTGGTGATCTGTTCAATCGAACAGCTAGGTCAAGTCCTTTCCTGAATTATAGGAGCAATGGGGAGATTCTGAGGTGCAGGGGAAGGTCATTCCAAGCTTTGGCCGCCAGGTGTGGGAAGCAACATCCGCGGGAGAAGGATCCTAGGTGTCATGTCGGTTGGTGCAAGGTCATGCTTGTGCATGCTGGTCCTTCGTTACGCAGGGCTTTGTGTGCTTGGATCAACATCTTTAACCGGCATCTCTTCTGATCGGGAGCAGTGTAGCTTCTTGAGGTGGGGTGTGATATGGGTCTGTCTGGAGAGGTCAGAGGATGAGTCTTGCAGCTCAATTTTGTATTGTCTGTAGTCTCTTCAGGAGGCGTGTGGTTATTCCTATGTAGATTCTGCTCCCGTAGTCCAGCCTGCTGGTTACTAGGGCTTGAGTGACAGTCATTCTGGTGTTCACACCTGAAGAGCTTGCGGAGCATGTGTAGGGTGGCTCTGGTGGTGGATTGGACTTCCGACAGCGAGAGGATGAGCTGGGCGTCAACGTAGGAGACAATGTTGAGGCCATGCAATCTGACCGAGTTAGCCCGGGGGGTCATATATGAAGAGACTGAGGCTGAGGGACGATCAGGTTCGGGAGATGAGGGCCGCTGTTTCCCTGCTGACCATGAGGACCATGATGTCGTCGGTGGCTGCGATCAGGGCAGTCTTGGTGCTGTGGTTGGCTCGGAATTCGGATTGAGAGGGGTCCAGGAGGTTGTTGCAGGGTGTTTGGTTAATTGCTTGTGGATTGCCTTTTCGAGAACCTTCGCTGGAAAAGGGAGAAGGGAGATCGGCCGGTAGTTTTCAAGTTCAGCTGGTTCGGCGAATGGGTTCCTCAGGAGGGGCCTCACTTCAGCGTGTTTCCAGTCTTCAGAAAAGGAGGAAGATGTCAGAAGTGTTTAGGACCTTCTCGAGCTCATAGACAATCAACTTACTCCCGAGGCTGAAGATATGATGGGGACAGGGGTCTGTGGGTCCTCCCGAGTACACAGACTTCACAATGGAAATTGTGGCTCGAGTTGTGAGAGGATCCCAATGGGCGAGCATGTGTTCACAGTTTGTGTTTGTGGTGTGAGCAGGCTGATGGAGGGATGGGGTTTGAAGTTTTTATAGATAACAGAGATCTTCTCATCGAAGAAGTCTGCCAGGGTGTCACACATTTCATGAGAAGGGGTGATGTCGTTCTCTGCAGATGTGGTGTGTGCTGGCTTCTATGTTGTCTCCTAGGGAGTTCTTCTTTGTTTCTTTCAGGAGGCAGAGGAGGCGGTACTGGTTGAGCCTGTCTGGTGAGCCACTTTCTTTCTAGTTGCCAGAAGTTGCATTTGGGGGATTTTCAGCTCAGTGGTGAACCAGCTGCTATTCTGCCAGGGGCGACTGTGTAGGAACAATCTGTGATCCTTTGGGAGAAGTTCTTTGCAGCCTGTCTGTATTAGGTGTTGCGTACAACAGGTGGATGTTGAGAGCATTGTTCCACTTGTTTGCTGACATCTTTTTCCAGTTTCTGCGCGTGAAGCTGAGTGGGTAGGTGGGTGGGGATGGGTGCTAGTGTTGGCAGGTCCTCAAATGGTGAAGTGGACACTTTAGTGGTCAGTCCGGGTGAGCTGCGAGACGTGGTTGTACTGGACTCTGTTGCTGGAAGTTTAAATGGGGTTGAGGGTTTGTCCTGTGATGAGGGTAGGCTTGGTGACAAGTTGACTGAGTCCGATGTTGCTCATGCTTTCCAGATTGTCCGTTAAGTTGGGGTTGCTGGGGTCATCGAGGTGGAAGTTAAGATCCCCAAGAAAGATGTAGTGCTTGGAATCAATGATGAGTAAAATGCACTGGAGATGTGCATATCGGTCACAGTCGGTGTGGTAGGAGCAGTTATGTTTGTAGCCTATCTGGCATTGTTGGTTGCTTCTGTGCTGCAGGTGAAGTGACAGTGCTGGCAAGAGAATGGTCCTCTGGTGGTGCGTGGAGACAAGCTTCAGCAGTGGTTCGTGTTGATGCACCCAGGATCCAGAACTCAGAGGTCTGCAGTGGTGTAGCTGCGTAGGCTGGAAGAATCAGAATTCCTGGCACTGGGTGCAGTTTATGCACCGACGGGGTCAAGCAGGCTTACATTTGGAGCGCCCGAGCTGCAGTTTCCATAAATAGCCCTGGGGTTGATCAGTTTATAATATTTACAATCTTCCTAATGAACATAATTTGCAGATAGATAACCTATAATAACCGTATGGGGACTACTAATACTTTAAACGATCTGAGCCTAACTCACTAGGGAAGTATTGGGACATATTTGACAATTTTCCTTTTCTCCAACACACTTTCAGTCTGGGTACTTGACCCCAATAATTTGAGGGTAAAACTTCAGTCTGCGAGGAGAAAAGAGTAGGAAAGGATAGCTCTCTATAGAGTTTTAAAGAGTAAAGCAATATGAAACGAGGACCCTAATACAGAAGTGAAGATAAAGATCAAGCCCCTTGCTACTTATTGATTTCTATTGATGCGACCAAAGATACTTCTATTAACGGACTGTCTCTCTACATTGTATTTGTAGCACTAACAGTGCAATGCACAGAAAAAGAGACAAGGAAAACCATATAATTAGAAGGGACCAAGGGTAGTAGTTTTTTAAAGGAGACAGTGGTCCCGTACAAGGTGAGTCAGTATGATGCCACAATTTCACAATCAAGATTGGGTCTATTAGTGTCTCAATTGACAGTTCAAGGATTGTATTCACAAATAATTAAAATGAAACAATTCATGAAAAAGTTGAGTGAGCAGGACGTGACAGTGTATTGGGAAATCAGCCGATTTCCTTACCACAGGCAGGTGACTTAAAAGTGACCTTCAAAGTGAAAAATTGTGGCTAAGCAGAAGTCACAATCAAAAGTAAATTTTGTACTCCACAATTATTTTCACCTACAGCTTACTCCTTGGTGGAGGAAGATTAACCATTGAAAGCAAACACATAGTGGCCCGTCTGTTTCCTTTCTAACTTTGGAGGCAGGGTGTGGATAAAGATCAGGCGGATGGGATTCTCAATCAATCAAGACATTTGTAGAGCGCACTACTTACCCGGAGGGTCTCAAGGCGCTTGGGGGGGGGGGGGGGGGGGGGGGGCTGCTACTGCTCGAACAGCCAGGTCTTGAGCTTCTTCCTGAAGGAGAGGTGGTCTTGGGTCAGGCGCAAGTCGGTCGGGAGGGAGTTCCAGGTCTTGGCGGCCAGGTAGGAGAAGGACCTTCCTCCTGTTGTTCTTCGGATGCGGGGGACGGCGGCGAGGGCGTGACTGGCTGATCGGAGATGGCGCTTGGGAGCGTAGAAGTTGATGCGGTTGTTGAGGTAGCTCGGGCCTTGATCGTGTAGGGCTTTGTGTGCGTGGGTGAGGAGACGGAAGGTGATTCTTTTGTTGACGGGGAGCCAATGCAGGTTTCTCAGATGTCCGGAGATGTGGCTGTGTCGTGGGATGTCGAGGATGAGTCTGGCTGAGGTGTTCTGGATCCGCTGGAGTCTCTTCTGGAGCTTGGCGGTGGTTCCGGCGTAGAGGGCGTTGTCGTAGTCCAGTCGGCTGGTGACGAGGGCCTGGGTGACCGTCTTCCTGGTCTCGGTGGGGATCCACCGGAAGATCTTCCGTAGCATGCGCAGGATGTTGAAGCACGACGAGGAGACGGCGTTGACTTGTCTGGTCATGGAGAGGGAGGAGTCGAGGATGACGCCCAGGTTGCGTGCGTGGTCTGTCGGTTTGGGTGCGGTGCCCAGGGCGGGGGGCCACCAGGAGTCGTCCCAGGCGGAGGGCGAGGAGCCCAGGATGAGGACTTCCGTCTTGTCTGAGTTCAGTTTCAGGCGGCTGGTCGTCATCCACTTGGCTACGTTTTTCATCCCTTCGTGAAGGTCGGCTCTGGCGGCGGCGGGGTCGTTGGTCAGGGAGAGGATCAGCTGGATGTCGTCAGCGTAGGAGATAATGTTGAGGTTGTGTTGGCGTGCGATGGCCGCGAGGGGGCTCATGTAGACGTTGAAGAGGGTGGGGCTCAGCGAGGATCCTTGAGGGACGCCGCAGATGACTTTGGTGGCCTCTGACTTGTACGGTGGTAGACGGACTCTCTGTGTTCTTCCGTCGAGGAAGGAGATGATCCATTCCAGTGCCTTCTCCTGGATTCCGACGTTGCTGAGGCGCTGCACTAGGGTGCGGTGGCAGACAGTGTCGAAAGCCGCGGAGAGGTCTAGAAGGATGAGGGCCGCTGTTTCCCCATTGTCCATCAGGGCTCGGATGTCATCGGTGGCAGCGATGAGGGCGGTCTCGGTACTGTGGTTGGCTCGGAAGCCAGACTTTGAGCGGTCGAGGGATCCATTCGTCTCGAGGAAGGCGGCCAGTGCAATGGACCCGTACCTAGCGGTGAGTGTTACCTGCCGGAACCTCGGTTGTGAAAATTATATATTATACAGCGCTGAAGGGCCCTTGGATGGAAAAAAAAGATAGAAGAAATTAATAGAAAATGGACAAACGTGACACCAAGCAAGCACACAAGGAAAAGAGTGAAACACCGATGCAGTACTGAAAGAAAAAACTAAGCACTGATTATAAGCAATGGAAGGGTAAAAAGTATCCTTTCAGAAATATTGTAAAGGAGCTAAGCTCCAGAAAAGGGTCAGCACAGGAAAAGGAATGAAACCCATTAAATAAGGAGCAATGAAATGAGAACAAGGTAGCCAACCAGAAAAGCAGTGGTCTGACCAAAAGCCAACGCTATGTATTGCCGGTATAAAATACATCTTCCAAAAACAGAGAAAGACATAAAAACGTGGATAACAACTTTTCGCTTTGTATCATCACAGAATGCCTGCTTTTTCTAACTTTGCTCCACTCCAAGTCTTTCTCCACTGATATCAAGTTATAGAGGACAAAAAGGGGAATAAAAAAAGGTTCGGCTGATGCCATGGTCAGATAAGCTCCTGTGAAATCACACACAATCAACCTTGCCTTTCTTCAATACATTGTATATGTTTACACATAGTTTTACCACCTCTCCTACTTCATTACTTCAACTTGCAACCTTAATCTCTCACCGTGAAGAGGCATTAGTCGGGAATTAGCAAGGAGTTGTCTTATACAGGGTATCTGAGTACTAGGAATAAGTCTCGTAAATAAGCTACAACTGATACATTTTTTTAAACTGCTCAGTACACCCTGACTTTTGCTTTTTTGGTCGAGCCTGGGCAGCCATGCGCTGCTCTGCAAGGCATGCTGTATTAAGGTATGGACGTGAAGCTCCGCCGACTCTCCACACAGTTTTTTTCATTGGCTTGTGTCACTGTCCATTGTAAACTGTGGCTTTTCATTAGTCAATAGGCTTACTAGTCCCTCCTTTGTACCACCTTTTCCCATTTTGTACCCTCCCATGAGGACACCCCCTGTAGGCTTTAATTACAGCCTCCGAGCACTATTTTCTCAAAGATTTTTGTCCTGCCTGCTCTTGCTGGCAGGAATGGGCAGGTCACACTTTCTCCCAACGTATTTACAATGCAATAGGTCTCGCATTTGCGAGAGTTCAAGCTATTGGCATTGTAAATGACAATGCCTTTTATTTACCTGTTTTATGCTTGTGATTTTTAGTAATAAGACTTTTTTTTTATTACAATATACGGGCCTCTCGCAAAGACATGCGGAGCCTACTGTCAGTGATTTCTGTGCTGAGAGAAAGGGTTAACCCTCCGTACCCTCGACTTAGGATGCTTTGGTTCATTGTTTTCCTTATCCATGACTTGTTCACAGCCCTTCCATGCAAATTGAAGAGTTTTTACTGCGTTTTAAAAATGTATTCGTGAAAGTAACATGTTTTCCTGTGGTTATTTGTTGTTGAGAAGGCAGCTTGGCTTTCTATTTAATTTTTTATTTTGGTTTGAAGAGTTTCTTTGTTTTCAATAAGGTGTGCAAATCCCTTAACTTCTACATACAAACAACCTCCATGTATGCCAGTCACAGCAATGATAGAGATTTTTATGGCTATGCTAATTCTCTCTTTAGTCGAGCAAGGCTGACTCCTTTCTTAACACAGTTTGCAGACCATTGAATCCTTTCTCGCCTCTCCAGAATCCCGGACTCTAATTTGGTGCTGTTTGTGTGGAAAAGCAATCTATTTATGAAGGTTTGGCCCTGACCCATGATCACCGATAACCTTTAGGAGCACTGTTTTCCTTCACTGAACAGAATTCCAGGATACAGGAGACTACCCAGAGGAATATAGATGATTTGGAAGTCTGCTTTTCCAAGAAGCCCTCATCTAAAGTCTCAGATAGTCTAAGTCATTCAGTCAGGGAATGGAAAAAATCAGGAAGAAAATTTATTGGTTAATATGAACTTCTGAAGGTAGAAGATATAACGAAAACTCTGTTAAACGTCATCAACAGTACAAAACATTATCGTTTTGATAATCGTTCTCAGGTGTCTTCAAATCATCCCAGCACACCACTTTATCTATATTTCAATCAATCATCCAGTTTAACCGAAGAACAGCAACCAACCTGCCGGCAGAGCACTGTTTAACAGCACAAGAACATGACTTTCCTACTGTCACCTTGATTCCAGAGTTTGTTAACAAACCTCTTCAACATGGTACAGTACTTGCCTCACTGAAACACACAATATCTCTGCTGACCCTGGGTTAATGCCATCAACTGCATCATCCCAAATATACCTTATATTAGAAAGGTCCTATATGTAAGATTGCAAAGTTTCCATCCCTTTGTGAAGGCTGATGTCAAGAGTTCTGACACTTTCACACACACTGTGTTGCAGACTAAGCTGTCTGCTCCTCTCCCCGCTCAAATTTCATAAAGCATAATTTGTCTGTCTGTGTACACTCTCTCCCCCACCTACATACCGACCTTGCCGCTTTCAATTTCAGTGAATAGGAATGAGACACTATTATGTCATTGAGTTACCACAGGCAGGGCATTGCCCGGGAAAGAATCACTGTTCAAGGAGGATCACTTAGCTCAGCCTATTTGATAGGGCTCACTAAGGCCCACTTCAAAGGCCCCAGTCATTCCTCTTTATTTTTATACTTGTGTATGCTCACTTGCTGCCTGAAAATACCAGTGTATTCATGTCGTTTTTTGGCAATTTAAACTATTTCCCAAAATGTTTGAAAGATTCATTCATAGCAAAACAAAGAAGTTGTACAAAACATGCACTGACATCCAATACAGAGTCCCAAATGTATATTTAATGTAGTAAAAAGAATAACGAAACTCATCAGCAAAATTACTAATTCTTCCAGGGTGAAAGTGCCAATTATTACCCCTCACGATGCTCTGGAGGAAGTGAGAGATTATTTGCATTTATTTATTATTGTGTTTTTTAAACTACAAACCTGACTTCAGGGCATTGGAGCACTTCAAACGAGCATCAGAATATGCCACATGTTTGTTTAGGCACATAGACATGAATTGTTTTGCCCAAAATCACAGGATGTTGCGCCAAAATCAGGATTCAAACTTTGGAGCTGATTACGATGTCAGTCAGAAAGGCTCTGAATGGAAATCCTTCCAACCCACCGATTACGATACTCTGAAAGCATTCGGACTTTCCAAGTCTGCTCCAACTCGGTTCTGAATGGCATTCGGGGGAACCAAGTCGGTCAGAGCCGACTCGTACAGGTCTACAGACTAAGTTTCTACAGACTAAGTTTCCGACCGAGCAATTACGATATCGGATTCTGATAGCCTTTCAGAATCGGTTGTTCCAACACGGATCGACTGTCGGAATCTGACTTTGGGGGCCCATAGCAGGCCCCCATTTACCCGGGGGCCCCCAAATGGGGTCCGTGGGTGTACCCATGGGTCACCCCTGTAAAACCATGGGATGCCTGTCACAGGGTGCACAATTTTCCCCACCCACCCCTTTCTTCAATGGGAACCTGTGTTGTCAGTCGGAGAAAAGGCTCCCATTGAAGTCAATGGGAGTCCGACTGAACGGTGTTCAGAAGCATCGTAATCGGTGGGTCGGACCCCCCCGAATCACATTTGGACAGAAACCAATCCGAAACCGAGTTGGTCTAAATGCTTTCTGACCGATATCGTGATCGGCCCATTAGTTTCCCTGTTCATGATCAGCAGCTCTGTCTGCAAGGTCACATGCCCTTACAATAAGCAAAAAAGCATGCACTCAAGAACTTCCTAAAACACAGATCCTGGCCAGTTAATCTTCTGTATATTTAATCACATTAGCATATACTGTGGCTGCACTACACCCATTTGTCCATAACTTCTCACGGACAGATGGAGATTTCCACTCATGCAACGCTACCTTGCTGCAGCTGCACACTATTCAGATGAAATTACTCAGACAAAAACTGGAGATGGACATCCAAGAGATTCCACATCACAGTAACAGTCACTGGTATATATTTGAATTTAGGAGGAAAGGCGAAAGATCCTATACACAGGCGGACACAATCATAGGTGAGATTGCCTACAAGTACAGAAATTCAATCAATCTGGAGGCTAGTTTACTAACTTGCATGTGCAGATGGAGGTCTTACAATTTGGTTGGTAGTAGGTCTGCCAATTATTGAAAAGCCACTATTTTGCACTTAGTAAGGATATTATGATATTATGATCACTGGGACGTGTCTTTAGAATCATCTCCTCTTTAACCATGTTCACTTTTAACATGTTATCTTTGAAATGATGAAGCCCATCTTTATAAAGTTTAACAATTAAATAAACAAACAGTGAATAGCTTCATTAATGGCACCTCCTACCTCAGTAATGAGGCAGAGGTTGGAGGGCACTCAGTTGCGATGTAGCAGTAATTAAATAGTAGCAGTAATTAAATAGTGATACTTTACAGTTATTACACACACATACCCTTTGAGCACCTCGCTTATATGAATGAGCTCATGATGAACAAAATTAGAGCTAACAAAAGGGAAGAACCTATTGTGAGAAGTTGGCCCGATATGCAACGTTCGCTATTCTAGCGACCGCTATGTATCGTTCCAACGACCCTTATGGTGTTTGGTTGTAAGTCAACCTATAGACCAGCTATCCTAGTAGCGTGGATACGAGCAGTCTAAGGCTAAAGACTCGAGAGGGCGCGTTAAGCCAGCTGTTTACCACACATGTACCCCTTGAACACCCAGTGAAAGGACACCACACAAGTGTTATGAAAATAAACAGTATATTTATTAAGAATCACAACAGCCCTGTACTCTTTATGAGGACAGGGTACTAAGCACAAACCAAATCTCTTTAGCAAATACTTCAAGTGCACAGTTTAAAACAAGTGTCCGGGGACACGGAAAGGTTAAGGCAAGTCGGAAGCGAGGGACTCGGGACCCTAGAGTAAGGAGGCTATGCAGGCACCGAAATGCCGAGTTACCTAGCCACGAGGGCTGCGGCTGCAAGTCTTACAGGCGTCGGGGTCTTCGCTGACGAGCCAGGAGCCGGAAGAAAAGGAGTTGCTGGCCGGCGACCAGTGGTGTATAGTTCGTAGAGATTGATGAAACCTGAAAGCAGAGGGGACCAAGTTCGTACTACTAGCCAGTAGTCAGAGGGTACCAGGAAGGCACCAGTTGGCCGTCACCTCGACCCTGTGAGTGGGCGACGCTAGGCTCTGCAGTCTCACGGACCAGGAGGCGTTGTCGGCGACCACGGTGGAGGTGCGAGCTGTCCCACGACGGATGTCGCTGTCGGCGTCTTGGGTGGACCAGGAGGGTCCGGGGTGCTTCTCAAAAGATGGAAGCAGGGGCCAGTCTGGAGCAACCAGACCGGCAGTGTTGATTCTTGGTCGTCGTTACAGAAGGGCACAAGCCAGCGGCAAGTGACCAGACAACGTGCTGAGCAGCGAGCAGAAGGGCCCCACGCAGATCGTGGAGATGCTGGGAGACTGCACTTCGGTGCTGGAGCGGCTCAGGGTCGGGGCTTCTCGGACCCCAGAGCACTCACCAGAGAGTTACCTCGATGGTCGTGCTGGTTTTTAAGAGCGTGCAGGTTCTGATGATGGCCGGTCCCTCGAGGTCTCGTCGCACCCACAGATCACAGCTGAGCTGATGACGTGGGTAGAGGTCAGAGGTGCCAGGGAAGCCGGTTCTCGTCGAGCTGGGCCGTCGGATTCCTTGAGGAAGGACTTACAGCAAACCGCAGAGTTCTTAGATGGTGCCCGCTGATGCAGGGTGACTACTCCTTAGTCACAAGGGAGAAATCTTAAGAAGAGTCTTGAAGTCCTTTCGTAGAAAGTATTCTTGATTCAAAGATGATCTAATTTGGAAGGGTCCCCGCTCCGGCCTTTATCCTAAAGAAAGGGGTGGGTACATGACTAGGTCCTGCCCTAAGGGTGGGACCAGGAAGGGGGGTAGTTACACCCCTCTCCCCTGCCGGACTTTCCCCAGGCCAGGGCTGTCGCCCCTGGAACTGGTTCTAACCGGCAGATGCGTAGTGAGCACCGGGGTGCCACTCCGCAGTCACCTTCTCGCAAAAGCCCTACCTACCCAGAATACACAAACCCTGTCTGGGACGGTGCGAACACCGCCCTCGACAGGAAACCCTTTGTCCAAGTGCTCCTCGCTGGAAGGACTCCCAGCAGCAGGAGGTCAGACTTGTGTCTGTGGTGGCAGCATCCATTTTGTGGAGCTGAGGCTTTCGTTAACTTTAACCGGGGTTCACAGTTACGTACATGTCGTGTCCCTCTAGAAGGGCGGAATGCTAACCTCGTCGCCAGAGTTGGTGAGAGGGCAGCATCCCGATTCGTATGACACCTTACTCGACATGTCTTGATAACGCGACACCGAAGTTACCGATATGGTACGCGTTATCATGGAACAGCCATTGGGTCTTGATTCCGCAAGCTGCAACCGGGCTCGGCTCGGGCCAGCGATTAGTTCACACGAGCCCATGCACTCTGCCTTCAGGATTGTCAAGGCCTGCCATAGGAGTGACTGATAGGAACTCGGGTGTCCATTGGAGGGTTAGATATAGGGCTACTATATCTAAAGCAAAGGGTGATTACACGACTTTGCCCCAGCTGTCATGCAGCCAGTTGTGTCAAATTTAGGAGGCCAGCCAGGGGTGGCATAATACATGCTGCAGCCCCTGGCGGCCCTGGGTACACCTACGCCCTGGGTTACAGGGTCTGATAAGGTGGCCCAGTACCAATTGGTAAATGCACCTAGGGTACATCTCGTAATTTAGAAAGAGAACAGCCAGGCTGTGGGTCTGATTGGCAGGCCCACAGCCAGAGAAAGTCGTAAACCAGTGAAACAAAAGCGAAAAATCTGGGTGATCATAGGATTGCAGACCCTACTCTCCTACATGACCCCCCCCCAAACGTCGGAACAACTAACTAACCATGACCAGGTAAGTCTTCTTGTTCTAAGTGGAAATATCTGGAGAGCCCATCGGCATTGCCATGATCAGTACCAGGTCTATGTTCCACTGTGAAGTCCATCCCCTGTAGGGAAATGGACCACCTAAGCAGCTTGGGGTTTTCACCCTTGATCTGATTTAGCCACAAGAGGGGCTTATGGTCGGTCTGAATCTTGAAGTGAGTGCCAAACAAGTATGGCCTCAGCTTCTTCAGGGCCCAAACCACAGCAAAGGCCTCCCTCTCAATAGCTGACCAATTCTTCTCTCTAGGGGTCAGCCGTCTGCTTATAAAAGCAATGGGCTGGTCTTGACCATCAAAATTCAGTTGAGAAAGAACAGCTCCCACACCCAACTCAGAAGCATCTGTTTGGACAATGAATGGTTTGGAGTAGTCCGGACTCTTGAGGATAGGCGCCGTGCACATGGCCTGCTTTAGGTCATCGAATGCTTTTTGACAGCTCGCTGTCCACTGAACCTTTTTTGGCATTTTCTTACTTGTCAGTTCGTTTAATGGTGTCACGATGGAACCATAGTTCCTGACAAACTTCCTGTAGTAACCAGTCAGGCCCAAGAAAGCTCGAACCTGAGTCTGGGTGGTTGGAGGAGCCCAGTCCCTGATTGACTATCTTGCTCTCCAGTGGCTGAACCTGACCTCCACCGACAAGGTGGCCCAGGTATACAACCTGTGTCTGCCCTATCTGGCACTTGGTGGCCTTGATAGTGAGACCTGCTGCTTGCAGTGCCTCTAACGTCTTCCGCAGGTGGACCAGGTGATCCTCCCAGGTGGAGCTAAAGACAGCAATATCGTCAAGATATGCCGCACAGAAGTCATCCAGCCCAGTAAGGACATGATTCACCAACCGTTGGAAGGTGGCAGGTGCATTTTTCAGACCAAAGGGCATCACCACGAACTGATAATGCCCACCAGGGGTTGAAAATGCTGTCTTAGGCTTGGCGTCCTCAGCTAACCTGATTTGCCAATACCCAGCTGTCAGGTCAAACGTACTTAAGTAGTTGGCCGAAGCCAATCTATCGATAAGCTCGTCTGCCCTTGGTATTGGGTGGGCGTCAGTCTTAGTGACTGCATTGAGACCCCTGTAGTCTACGCAAAACCTCATCTCTCTCTTACCACCCTGGGTGTGAGGTTTCGGCACTAGAACTACGGGACTAGCCCAAGGGCTATCCGAGGGTTCAATGACTCCCAGCTCCAACATTTTCTGCACTTCACTTTTGATGCAGTCTCTGACGTGGTCAGGCTGCCTGTAGATTTTACTCTTTACGGGCAAGCTGTCACCAGTGTCGACCTCATGGGTGCACCAATCGGTCTGACTGGGTGTCAGAGAAAACAGATGTCGGAACGACTGAAGAACCTGTTTACAGTTGCTCTGTTGATGTTCGGAGAGGCTGCCACAAAAGACAACACCATCTACCGAGCCATCGTCAGGATTCTGAGAGAGCAGGTCGGGGAGAGGGTCACTCTCCTCCTCCTGTCCCTCATCTATGGCCATGAGCAAACTCATGTCCTTCCTGTCGACATATGCTTTTAGCCTGTTGACATGAAGCACCCTGTGGGGGCTCCGGGGAGTTCCCAGGTCGACCAGGTAGGTGACCTCTCCCTTTTTCTCCAGGATGGTGTGGGGCCCGGACCATTTGTCCTTGAGTGCTGCTGGGGCCACCGGCTCCAACACCCACACCTTCTGTCCGGGCTGGTAAACAGTCAAGACAGCCTTCTGGTCATGCCAAGCTTTTTGGAGTTCTTGGCTGGCCTTAAGGTTTTCGGATGCCTTCTCCATGTATTCAGCCATCCGCGAGCGGAGACCGAGCACATAGTCCACTATGTTGGTTGCAGGCTTTTTGAGAGGTCTCTCCCATCCTTCCTTCACCAAACACAGGGGTCCTCTTACAGGATGCCCGTACAAAAGTTCAAAAGGGCTGTAGCCAACCCCCTTTTGTGGGACTTCTCTGTAGGCGAACAAGAGGCAGGGGATCAGGACGTCCCATCTACGCCGAAGCTTTTCCGGTAGTCCATGAATCATCCCTTTTAGGGTCCTGTTGAACCTCTCAACAAGCCCATTGCATTGTGGATGATAGGGTGTAGTGAATTTGTAGTTGACACCACACTCCTTCCACATAGCAGTTAAGTAGCTCGACAAAGTTTGCACCTCTGTCAGAGACGACCTCCTTAGGAAAGCCCACCCTGGAGAACACTCCAACTAGGGCTCTTGCCACAACAGGTGCTGTAGTGGTCCTAAGGGGAATAGCTTCAGGATACCTGGTGGCATGATCCACTACCACCAGTATAAACTTGTGCCCTGATGCTGTCGGTGGTTCCATGGGACCGACGATGTCGATCCCCACCCGTTCAAAGGGCACCCCCACCACAGGCATTGGTATAAGGGGGGCCTTTGTCGTGCCACCTGACTTACCACTGGCTTGGCAAGTGACACAGGAGCGGCAAAACTCCTTGGTATCTTCGTTCATGTGAGGCCAGTGAAAGTGCGAGACAAGCCTGTCCCACGTTTTCGTCTGGCCTAAGTGACCTGCTAAGGGAATCTCGTGGGCCAAGGTAAGTAGGAAACCACGCTGAGACAAGGGGACGACCAGCCTCCTGGTCATGCCAGGCTTGGGGTCTCTTGACTCAGTGTACAGGAGTCCATCTTCCCAGTATACCTTGTGGGTACCTGTGGCGTTCCCAGCAGCCTCAGCAGCAGCCTGCTGTCTGAGGGGTTCAAGAGAAGGGCAGTCTAACTGGTCCTTCCCCAGGTCTTCCCTTGAGGGTCCCCCTGAGCCCAAGAATTCAACTTGATCAAGTTCGAACTCTCTCGGCTCAGTTTCCCTCAATTCCTGTAGGTCAGCCTCCTCTGAGACTTGATCCTCGACCTGGGGCAAGGGGGAAGGCGCAGCCTTAACCCTACTGCTCTTTTTCTTGGGAGGTGTCTGGTCCATTGTTCCAGGATCCAGCACCTGTTCAGTGGGGCATTTCCTGACCTGTGACCTAGTCACAGCGAACACATGTGCTGGCAAACCTAACATTTCCATGTGAGTCCGGTGCTCCACTTCCGACCATTGTGACGACTCCAAATCATTGCCCAACAAACAATCCACTGGGAGGTCTGGACTAACTACAACCTTCTTTTGGCCAGTTACCCCTCCCCAGGAGAAAGCTACAATTGCCATACTGTGATTGGTAGTGACATTGCTTGCATTGGTCACCAGGAATTCTGTACCTGGCATGATCTGTCCAGGGTCCACAAAGTTAGGCGTCACCATGGTGACGCTGGCACAAGTGTCCCTATAGGCCTGAGCCATCTTTCCATTTATAAAAGGCGTCTGCCTGTATTTGCCCAAAGTATTGGGGCTTACGTCAGGGGACACGTCTACGTCCCCTGTACTGACAAGGACAGCCTGAGTGAGTGTGCCAACTAAGTTGTCACGCCCCTCAGAACCCAGGGTTAACCCTACTAAACCCTTGGGAGGCGCACTACCACTGCTGACTGTACTAGGGGGCACAGGTGCCTTAGGGGCTGCAGTGGCAGGAGTCTGCCCTCCTCCTTTCTTGGTGCACTCACTAAACCAGTGAGATTTACTCTTACAGTACTGGCACCATCGTTTGGATTGGCCTTCTTTCTTCTTTTGGGGAGCCTGACCCCCACCCTCTTTGGGTTGTTGGGGACCTGTCGAAGACTTCTGGTCATTTTGTTCCCCCTTAGAATCTTTACCCTTCTGGTCTGCTTTCTTCTGACCACCTTGATTCTGGCCCTGGTTCTGTTTAACTCTCGTACGAACCCATTTGTCTGCCTTCTGCCCCAATTCTTGAGGAGAGGTCAGATCCGAGTCGACAAGATGCTGATGCAACAACTGGTTCTGACAATTGTTTAAAATTTGTTCTCTCATCATCAAATTATACAATCCTTTGTAATCAGTAACCTTACTGCCCAGCAACCAGCCCTCAAAAGCCTTAGTGGCACAATCGACAAAATCAGACCAATCTTGAGACTGCGTTTTCTGGGTATCCCTGAACAGCACCCTGTACTGCTCAGTGGTTAGGCCGAACCCTTCAACGAGTGTATTCTTCAAGACTTGGTAATTGTTAGCGTCCTCTACCCTTGTGGTGAGGAGCTTGTCTCTTCCTTTACCTTCAAAGGAGAGCCACAAGATAGCTGCCCACTGACTCTGGGGAACGCCTTGCACAGTGCAGGCCCTCTCCAAAGCAGTAATCCATTTGTGGATGTCGTCCCCTTGTTTAAAGGGGGGCACTATCTTCCCAAGGTGCTTCGTATCGAAACTCTTTTCCCTATTACTAGGTACATTGCTGCCACCAGTGGGGACTGCCCCACTTAACTGTTGCTCTCTAGCGAAAGCAAGCTTTTCCTTGGCCAGGGCAAGTTCTTCCCTTTCGATCCGCAGATTAGCTGCCCTTTCTTTCGCTTCGTACACTCTCCTCTGAGGGGACGTCATCCCTCTTTGAGAAGAGTTGTGAGAGCCATTGGTTCGAAGGGATCTGTTAGAACCTCTTGATAGAGACCTAACTCGTCCATTCCCAATGTTAAGCTGACCTGATAGTGGCCCCAGGGGTCCCCCAGTACCGCTATCATGTTTGCTTAAGTTGGACCTGCTTAGTCTGACGACTTCTACCTGTCCCTTATCTGCCTCGTCCCCAGAGAGATCCTCATCCTCATCCTCCTCCACATCCCCGTTCTCGGTTGCGAGGTGAATGAGGTCAGGATCGTCCCGGGTTCCCTCGAGGGGAGGCATGTCTCCTTCTGGATTAGAAGGGCTAAGAAGCTTCTCAGCCTTCCTGGCATCATAAGTCTCTAGGAGACCAATCAGAAAGGAGGTGGTGGGGTTAGCCCCTTGCTTAATTTTCCTAGAGGTACATACTTGTCGTAACTCATGGAAGTTAAGCGCAGTATATCTTGACGGGATGACCTGTGGAGGGTCAACTGACACCAGGGGAGACTCGATGTTTCCTCCTGTGACTGACATACTGCTTCTAGTGTGGTGTAAGTGATGCACCTACCTACACTATGTGTTTACCTACTTTTTCCCTTGCTAAGAGTTGTAGCCAAGGTGTGCTAAGCCTTGAGGAGCTACAACAGCTGGTTCAGTAGAACTCAGAGTATTCTAAGCTTTAGTTATATGTACTAACAGTACTTGTGTGATCTTTCAACAAGATATTCTTAGGATACGTGTGGTAAAACAACAGCAAGCTCAAATCCCAACCGCTGCTCACCAATGTGAGAAGTTGGCCCGATATGCAACGTTCGCTATTCTAGCGACCGCTATGTATCGTTCCAACGACCCTTATGGTGTTTGGTTGTAAGTCAACCTATAGACCAGCTATCCTAGTAGCGTGGATACGAGCAGTCTAAGGCTAAAGACTCGAGAGGGCGCGTTAAGCCAGCTGTTTACCACACATGTACCCCTTGAACACCCAGTGAAAGGACACCACACAAGTGTTATGAAAATAAACAGTATATTTATTAAGAATCACAACAGCCCTGTACTCTTTATGAGGACAGGGTACTAAGCACAAACCAAATCTCTTTAGCAAATACTTCAAGTGCACAGTTTAAAACAAGTGTCCGGGGACACGGAAAGGTTAAGGCAAGTCGGAAGCGAGGGACTCGGGACCCTAGAGTAAGGAGGCTATGCAGGCACCGAAATGCCGAGTTACCTAGCCACGAGGGCTGCGGCTGCAAGTCTTACAGGCGTCGGGGTCTTCGCTGACGAGCCAGGAGCCGGAAGAAAAGGAGTTGCTGGCCGGCGACCAGTGGTGTATAGTTCGTAGAGATTGATGAAACCTGAAAGCAGAGGGGACCAAGTTCGTACTACTAGCCAGTAGTCAGAGGGTACCAGGAAGGCACCAGTTGGCCGTCACCTCGACCAGGTGAGTGGGCGACGCTAGGCTCTGCAGTCTCACGGACCAGGAGGCGTTGTCGGCGACCACGGTGGAGGTGCGAGCTGTCCCACGACGGATGTCGCTGTCGGCGTCTTGGGTGGACCAGGAGGGTCCGGGGTGCTTCTCAAAAGATGGAAGCAGGGGCCAGTCTGGAGCAACCAGACCGGCAGTGTTGATTCTTGGTCGTCGTTACAGAAGGGCACAAGCCAGCGGCAAGTGACCAGACAACGTGCTGAGCAGCGAGCAGAAGGGCCCCACGCAGATCGTGGAGATGCTGGGAGACTGCACTTCGGTGCTGGAGCGGCTCAGGGTCGGGGCTTCTCGGACCCCAGAGCACTCACCAGAGAGTTACCTCGATGGTCGTGCTGGTTTTTAAGAGCGTGCAGGTTCTGATGATGGCCGGTCCCTCGAGGTCTCGTCGCACCCACAGATCACAGCTGAGCTGATGACGTGGGTAGAGGTCAGAGGTGCCAGGGAAGCCGGTTCTCGTCGAGCTGGGCCGTCGGATTCCTTGAGGAAGGACTTACAGCAAACCGCAGAGTTCTTAGATGGTGCCCGCTGATGCAGGGTGACTACTCCTTAGTCACAAGGGAGAAATCTTAAGAAGAGTCTTGAAGTCCTTTCGTAGAAAGTATTCTTGATTCAAAGATGATCTAATTTGGAAGGGTCCCCGCTCCGGCCTTTATCCTAAAGAAAGGGGTGGGTACATGACTAGGTCCTGCCCTAAGGGTGGGACCAGGAAGGGGGGTAGTTACACCCCTCTCCCCTGCCGGACTTTCCCCAGGCCAGGGCTGTCGCCCCTGGAACTGGTTCTAACCGGCAGATGCGTAGTGAGCACCGGGGTGCCACTCCGCAGTCACCTTCTCGCAAAAGCCCTACCTACCCAGAATACACAAACCCTGTCTGGGACGGTGCGAACACCGCCCTCGACAGGAAACCCTTTGTCCAAGTGCTCCTCGCTGGAAGGACTCCCAGCAGCAGGAGGTCAGACTTGTGTCTGTGGTGGCAGCATCCATTTTGTGGAGCTGAGGCTTTCGTTAACTTTAACCGGGGTTCACAGTTACGTACATGTCGTGTCCCTCTAGAAGGGCGGAATGCTAACCTCGTCGCCAGAGTTGGTGAGAGGGCAGCATCCCGATTCGTATGACACCTTACTCGACATGTCTTGATAACGCGACACCGAAGTTACCGATATGGTACGCGTTATCATGGAACAGCCATTGGGTCTTGATTCCGCAAGCTGCAACCGGGCTCGGCTCGGGCCAGCGCTTAGTTCACACGAGCCCATGCACTCTGCCTTCAGGATTGTCAAGGCCTGCCATAGGAGTGACTGATAGGAACTCGGGTGTCCATTGGAGGGTTAGATATAGGGCTACTATATCTAAAGCAAAGGGTGATTACACGACTTTGCCCCAGCTGTCATGCAGCCAGTTGTGTCAAATTTAGGAGGCCAGCCAGGGGTGGCATAATACATGCTGCAGCCCCTGGCGGCCCTGGGTACACCTACGCCCTGGGTTACAGGGTCTGATAAGGTGGCCCAGTACCAATTGGTAAATGCACCTAGGATACATCTCGTAATTTAGAAAGAGAACAGCCAGGCTGTGGGTCTGATTGGCAGGCCCACAGCCAGAGAAAGTCGTAAACCAGTGAAACAAAAGCGAAAAATCTGGGTGATCATAGGATTGCAGACCCTACTCTCCTACACCTATGAAGTAACCAAAGCATACTTGATGAGCCAATAGCACTCAAGAGTTATGTGCCAACTTATTTCTTATATAGTATACACCGTGAGAACCAGGATTTACATTCAAGTGAACTGCCTTAGTGGAGAACAAAAGGCAGAACGCTGCTTGGGTCATTGCTTTAGTAAAGGAAACACAGAGGCACTGATGAGAAGTCGGGGGGAGGGTGTAAAGCAATGCAAAAGCTGGTTTGGGGCTGGTGTGACCAATTAAAAGAAAAAAATGTAAAAAGGTGAGAAGGGTGGGTGGGTGCAGCAACAGAAAAGCTAGGAAGTGACAGCACCTAGAGCAAGGATGGGGATAGTGGGAAACAGCAGACCGGGTAGAGAACATGAAACATGTACTCTCATGGAGTTCTAGAAAAAAAAATTCCTTGTTGTGTACCTGATGAATGCTACAAGTCAACCACTCAAAAAGATTGTAACGAATCAATGTTCAAGTAGGGGCACAAGAAGAGGAAGTAAAGCCATTGACTAAGAAGCAAGCACATTAGATTAATAAGAAAGCCAAACAATGGTAAGCAATCTGCTGACCCAAAGCTTACTGTAAGTATCAGTACTGTACATCATAGGTCTTCAACAACAGAGAGCTAACGCGAGACCTAAAAACAAGGGAGTAGCCAGAAAATGTAAATAACTCCCACTCTGAATCAAGTCATTGAACCGGACCCTCCTTAGAAGAGTACCATTCACACTTTCTTCCGCCTTCCTATCATCTATCCATCCATACTTTTGACCTTCCATCCGTTCGTCCTTTTTGCTTTGCATCCACTCCCATCAAACATTACTTTCTTTATTCCATCCATACATATTTACATCTATCCTTTCACCTATCTGCCTCCATATGTTTACCCATCTGTCCAGTCTTCTATTCACTCATACTTTCACTTATCAATCCTGTCACTCTACAAGTCACCTGTTTACCTTTCCTCTATTCCTCCTTTCACCTACCCTTTCATCCATCCTTTCACCCTTCCATCCCTTCAATTTCCCTGCATTCTGTCTACACCTTTCACCGTGCCATTCATTCATCCTTTTTTCCTTTTACCTTTCCATTCTTTCACCTTTTCTTCCTTCCTAGCCAGTTTGCTTCCTTTCACTTTTCTTAACTCCTTTCTTTATTTGCACTTTGCATCTTCTCCTCTCTATTCTTCAAATACGTACATTTACATTGCTTTTCATTTCTTTCACTTACTCTTTCCATTTTCCCCTCTCTCGGTTTCCCTATTATCATCATTTCACTTTTTGTTTCCTTCGTAAATCATACGTTCTAATATAGCGCCTTTCACCGTAAGGTCTCAAGGCGCTTGCTTTGGGAACCCGTCCTGGCCTTTCCCTGCGAGATTACCCCTACTTGGCATCTACAAGGTGAAGACCAGGCATCCCATTGCGGTGGGGCCGTTGTGGAGATTAAGCAAGCTATTGCCCAGAGTTGCAGAGTGTGAACCCACGATTCGAGTAGGCACCGAGGCGAGAATTATGGAATCCGTGGACATTTTGAGCTCAAGGCCCTGCCGAGTCGGGGATTGAACCCTGGTCCCTGGTCTGACCTATGCATCATGGACTGCCTCCTCTAACCGGTGAGCCACACTTCTCTGGGCACTGGGCAAGTCGGCCCAAGGGCCACATCCCTCTGTCATAGCATTCCTTAAGAGTGTTATTTACCAGCATTTGTCTGCAAGCCTGCAGACATATGAAATCTGTAAATAACGAATTCATGTTTTAGACCGAGTGAGCTCACTAGCCTATGGGATCAAGTGGCACCCCCATTAAAGCTACCAGAGCGGGACTTAACTATGCCACTGCCTAAAAAGATCTACTAGGAAGCAGCCTAGCCAAAATTAAGGTCGGTAATCTCTGCAAAGCAACACTTGCCAAGCAGTGAAAAAAGCTCCTGAGGGGGGAGGAAATGGAACACAAAGCACCCTCAATCCATAGAAGCCACTTTGGTAATCAACATTTTTACGTTAGAGCCACAAAGCGTTGTTCACTGAACTTTTCTGGAAGTAGATACATTACATTTATATTGGGAGACAAAATTTCGAGTAGCTTTCAATTAGTTACCTAAGATAAACATTTAGCAGCAATATTGGAGCAAGAAAAAGAATGGAGCTTGCATTGCTTGTACTATATACAACTGAAAAGTCAGTGCCTATGTCAACAACGTATTTTAGTCTATAATTAGACTTTAATTACCAAGTTAATATAACAAATAGATGTATTTCAAGTAGATCAGGCTAAGCCGTCCATCGCCTAATACTTCGCCATAGATGCTCTAGTGTGTTTAGAATGCAAATTTATAGACACTACGTTTGTTTTCAAAATAATCTCCGTTAACCTAATTTCCAACTCACTCAGCTGCTTGGAGAGACAAATATGATCCCCTTTGAGTCACAATGAGCGATTAATAACAGAAGGCTAGTTCAATTTTCTGCATCTTGCCGCTGTTTGCAATTAAACTTGCAGCATACAGAACAAGAGTTCAAGACAGGAGTGTTGTATAAGGTACTAAAATGTGGAAGATTCAAGCTTTCATGAGCTTTAAGAATAGTTGCACTACCGGCCATTTTGTCCAGAAATTACAACATAGCAGTTGAGGCTTGTCAGCGTGTATGCAGAATTTGATTATTCGAATGTGCAGTAGTGAAAGTTAGCCTTCCAATGTGATCCTTCAGATACTGTAAACCTAACACTATGAAATGTAGAAACCATCGGAATTAAGCAGTCCCCTTCATCCCTTGAACAAATACCCTTCCATCATTTTATTAACAAGATTTGGCAAGGCCAATAGGTCTTGCCTGTGTGAGAGATATTGGCTTTGCCAATGTCTTTGAGCCATGTTGTAGAGCAGTGTGGCTGCTGTGCAGCATGGTTAAAAGTTATAAAAATAGGTGTTGGCTGTGTTTCGGCCTGGCGAAAGCAGCGCATGCGCTGCTCTTGCCATGCAGAGGGCTTCTTGGAATCAATACGGATTCCGAAGCCGTGTCCCAGCTCTGCCTGCAGTTTTCATTTGTGCGCGTCATTTGGCGTCACGAAGTATGCAAAAGGCAGTGCAATGATTGCACCGGAGGCATTTCAATCCTGCATGGTTGCCACCCTGTCCCCTTTTGGCCCCGTCCAGCGGGATTGGATTTCTCACTCGCGGCTTTACACACTCTCCTTCATTAGCTGTGATGCACTATGTTTTTCACACAATGCCGACAGCTTGTTTGTTATTTCTGTTGCAGTGAGTTTTTTCATTGTTAGTTTTGTGCAGGAGGATGTTGTTTTTGAAACAATGGTGTTTGTGTTGGTACAATTTCTTGGGAGGAGGAGAAGGGACAATGTTTGTCTCCCTTACCCAACCAAGAAAGTCATCTTGGAATAGTAATGAGGGCTGGGATGGAGGTATGAGGTAGGTGCTCAGTGAAGGGGGTGGGCCCACAGCTGCTTGCAAAGGGAACTCAAAAAACAATTATTGTAGAATTGTGGAGAGGAGTAACTATTTTTGTTAAAGTGGATGTTGCCGGCTGATGTTGAAAAATACCAATTATAGCGTCACGGAAATTTGCATGTAATCGGCCGGGACCTATACAGCCATCAGGAGGATAGCAAGTAACTCTACTTATTTAGACAGTCGAAAGACAAGCTAATCTGCATGTGAAAGAGACCGGGCTGCTATTCACCATAGGGAAAAAAGTCTGTTATTCACGCTGGTGTGGAAAAACTTCACGAGGATGTGAAAACCACGTGCCTGCCATCAAGCCTGTGCGAAGCGCAAAGATGGCATTGAGTTAATTCTATTAAACGAAATCTTCACGGATGTCTTTTAAACTATTTTGTTTTGTTTTCTTGTTATGGTTCACACGTTTTCCGGTCCTGTGGTTCACCAATGACTGGCGGATCGGTTTAGTGTATTTTATTGAGTAGTTTTAATAAGAATTGTACAAATATTCTGTTTGGCTGGTGGCGCCCCGCCCATGTATGTGTCATTGAAACTTTTTAAACCAAATAATCGGAGTATTTGTCTCTGGAGGTAATTTATTTCTTTACCATAAAAGGGTTGTTGTCGATTTTACATGTTCGCTATTGCCAGTCAGTTCTCCACTTAGTAAAATGTTTTCGCCAAATTAAATAAACTTCTCCATAAAACTTGCAGTTTTTGCTTAAGCAAGAGCCGTTAAAAAATTGTCAAAATTCATTCATGAAATATAAAAGCGCTAAAACTGGATCTCTTTTGTAAAATTATGTGTTTTTTCTTTTCAAAATTACATGAATTTTCACCAGTTTAGCATTAGTTCGGCTCATTAATGTTTTCGCAGTGGGAATTTGCGATTTCAAATTATTTAAAGATTTTATAATGATATTGCTGTACATGAAGCCAAGTCTGGACATTTTTCGCATTCCAGTATACATAAAGCTGACATTTCCTCAATTTTCCGACTTTAAACAAATTCACCAACCAATGTTTTTTAGGCACCCAGACTGTAGTGCTGACTGAAGTCAGGGGTAGGCAGTTTATTTATAGTTTAATTGAGGGATGTCTAACGTAGGCCCAAGGATTTCATTATGTAATGATTTCCATTCTCTGAATAGACTGCGAATCTGGCCTGCTTTCTAGGGCCTGGTTGGGCACCTCTAAATACATTACAATGAGTCCAAGCCCTCCTGTGTTCGATTTGTCACCAGAAGGAGAACAAGCATTGAAAATTCAATAGGTCTCATTTTTGATTAAGTTAAAGCCATTTGCTTTGCTATTAGTATTGTATAGCAAAGCAAATGGCTTTAACTTAATGAAAGGCAAGACCTATTACATTTCAAATGCTTGTTTTCTTAAGAAGAGTGAGGGGGCAACACAGACAACCGGGATGAAAGGGAAGAAGCAATGCAGAGAAGGGAGGGTGGGAGGGAAGAAGCAGCGCAGACAAGGGAGGGTGGGAGGGAATAAGCAACGCAGACAAAGGGAGGGTGGGGGGGAAGAAGCAATACAGACAACTGGAGGGAAGAAGCAACGCAGGCAACCGGAGGGTGGGAGGGAAGAAGTAATACAGGCAATGTGTGGGTGAGAGGCGAAGAAGAAACACAGACTACTGGAGGGTGGGAGTGAAGAAACAACGCAGACAACTGAAGGGTGGGATACAAGACGCAGACAATGGGGGTAACTGGGGTGGAAGAAGAGACGCAATGGGGAAAACACAAAAAGACAATTGGTACCTCGATCACAGGAGCAGAAGGACCCTAAATAGGATAAAGCAAATCAGTATGTGGTCCATGCTCCAGACGAAAGAAGAAGTATTGAAGTCGGTACATGCTATGAAGCCCATAAATAGTACGCTGTGGGCAAGTCCCTTGTAGAAAAGAATATCTTTTTGCAAGTGAGATTGGATGTGCTCTCGCGGTAGAGACCTAAAAAAAGCATGATCATATTCCTTTCTGTGAAAGCTCGAATGTACTATTTTGTAAAGTCGTGCAACCCCAGTTAGCGATGCTCCATGTATAGGTTCAGATATACAGTGTATGCATAAAGTAAATTTAGGTCTTTCCGAGCTACCTGTGCTGAAAATAAATACCTACAGATTGGAAACAATCTGCTTGTTAAAAAAAAAAAGCCCCAGTGACTTAAACCACAAAACTGCTCTCCGAAAGGTGTTAACAGGAGATCTGCAACCATAAGGGCACAGTATCCTGCTGCCAAATGGCAAGGGAGAGAAGCAGAGGTTCAAATATGCTGCTGCCAATTTAGAGTCCTGAACTTCAAAAATCAGGTTGACTTTTTTCAAGAATTCTTGCACCTTCTATTTTACACGGTGACAATTTCTAGAAGGTATCAAATGAAAAGAGTCTCGAATGATGTTAGAAACATATGACTGTCTATTTATGAATATAGCATTTTTACAACAATTGCTCTACATAGGATAATGTTAGGAGGGTGGGGGGTGGGAGTGGAATAAGGAACACGGACGAGGGGGTGGAATGGGAAAGAAGCAACACTGACAATGGAAGGGAGGAATAATAGTACCTCAATCCCAGCATGACCAGCGGAAGAAACAGCAATCAAGTTGAAGAAATCAGTACTTGGTCCATGCTCCGGGCAAAAGAAGAGGTTGTGAGGCAGCAGGCGCTGGCCAATGAGAAGGCAGCAAGTGACAATGAAACAGAGTGGTAGACAAATGGCTGTCATGATGTCTGCAATATCTCTCACACGCGAGAACACATGCTCTGTTGAAGGCAAGACCTTCAAAACTACACACATGACTCACAAAACAGTAGTGAGGAAGCAAATCATCATATAGTGACATCTACTTACTTGCTTCAACTCCAGCAATGTTAGGACCAAAAGGCAGCTTAAAGAAACTTGTAGATGGCTCACCATATACACGCAGGTATCTTAAACTGGTGTGCAATTTAAGTCCAAAAACATATCCAAACACATGGAATTTTGGGATAAATTTACGAATCCAGTAAAAAGTGTACTTAAAATGCAAAGATCCAGAGAACTTAAGAGGTGAAACATTCTAAACAAAATAAACTTTAAAGCACAACCTTACAGTTAGACATTATAGAGCTCTAAAGACAGGCTTCTGAATTCCAAACTATTGTTTCTTACTTTAATGTACGACATCTGTACATTTCTGCAATTCCTTCCTGCTGTGACCTCAAGCTTGTGAAAGATTATCTGTGAGGAAGTGTCACAACAATGTGAATAGGAGGTTTCCCGCAGAGCTTTAGCTAGCATCTCAAAGCACCAATTTCCTTTCTGCTCTACTGGTAGTGTCATACCCGGAATCGCAAAAAAATATTAACAGCGTTCGTCAGCTCTAGCTTTCTTCAAAGTGTATCTATGTGTACACAGTGTCCCACTCCCTCAGCTGCTTGGAGATACAAATGAGGTCCCACCTGTGCACAGTGACCACCTCTTATCAAAAGAGAAGATTATGGGCTATATGTATGAACACATTTTCCCATAGACACAGAATGGGTAAAACACTTTGATACATCTGGCCCTATGTTTTCTGCATGTTGCCTTGTGTCGATAATGTAGCCAGTGGAATCGGCACAAAGCAATTCTAGTCATTTGAAACAATGCAGCTCTTAGGTTAGGGAAACCACTGTCAGGTAGCCTTTGCACTCTGCACTGTCCATCCATTCTATGGTAAAATCCAGACATAAGTGCTTAAGGATCAAATTAAAGGTGTTCTTTTATGTTACTGATATGTATGAAGGAGACATAGGGCAGAAATTGACATGTGGCTCCTAGTGCGAGTTTAGGGGTGCATAGTAGACAATGAACCATTGTGCCAAGCTAGAAACAAGGTTTATAGAGCAGGTGACTTTTAAAGGACTTTTAAAAAATACAAATTTAACGGTTAACAAAAGAGTGCATGAAAAGACCCGGGGTGACATGCTAAATATGGTTGTAAAATATTTCAAATGTACTTTGCTCAAAAGACACCCTGTGGAAGATCCAAACAGCCCTCAATCATTTGCGGAAGAAATCACCATAAGATGCACCTGAACGCAGCAACTATTGGGCCATCTTACGACTGAGCTTTATAGAGTCGATCATTCAGTGCTTTCAGTGCTTGTAGCCAGTGGCCAAAATAGATATAAACCATGACAGCTGGATCTTACTTTAGCCAAGACCTTCTGTTTTTTGTTCTGCATTAGATAAAACCTCTTAACCTGATTTGTTTATTTATTTCTTTACTACCTACATCTGTAGAGGGACTTTCATCACCCTCTATTTGTCTGTTATAGTTTCATTCACATTTTGTTTCCACGCACCACAGCATGTAGTGTAATGGGTCAGCCAGCTCAGTACTTCAATCCACTCACACTGTGAGAGACTGCATTTGTACCTGTGCAATCAAAGTAGTCTACAAATGTGTCATTTTAAAAACATTCTATTACCCTTTAATTGTTTTTTCTTTAGCGGATGACATCCAGCATTGTATGCCAATGGTAGCTTATGACTGCATTTCTTTCCTAACCCAAGATGACAGCATTTGTGTAATCCAATTGTGAATTATCCACAGAGCCCACTAAGTTCAGAAAACTAGGAAACTATTTTCTTATTCTGACACAGCACATGGGCTTCTAGGAACAGATGAGCTTCCAGATACATTCCACGGTTCGATGATTAATATTGTTTTTTGATGGGTAGCAAGTAGCAATTATGTTACATATTTCTATGCAGTTTTAATATGGACACTTAGTCACCCTAGACCCGATTGGACAGCACCCCCCAGGTGAAAATCAAGGACAGCGTAAGAAAAAGATCTAAAGAGGATTCAGGAGCTCTGTGTTTCAAACAAATATTGATGAAGCCAAAAGGTCTGTCTTGGGCTGCAGAGCTAAAAGTTATGTCAATGTTTGTTTGCATAGAGAGTGTTTATGTGAAACATTATTACAAAGAAAACAAGCATTTCCAATGCAGTAGGTTTGCCTTAGTGAAAGTTTGAGCTATTTGCGTGGCAAATGATAATGTATTTTAGATGTTTTTTGTCACAAAATATCCCAGCAGTAGCATAAGTAACTAAAAGAAATCCATTAAGAAAAGGTTGCAATAACACAGGCTGTAAGTAGGTGTCCCAATGGAGTTGTAAAGGGACCTCTATTATTCACATAAGGTACTTCACCCTTGATGCAATTATAAAGAGAAAGATTGAAGACGAGCATACGTTTCCATTTGTTTTTTATTGAAAGTGAGATTTTTGTTAACTTACGATTTAAAACATTTACCAAAAATCTCACTTCCAATACAAAGAAATGGAAACATATGTTCAGCTTCAATATTTCTCTTAATTACATTATGGGTGCAGTACCTTATGTGGCTGATAGAGGTCCCTGTACAACTCCACAGTGACACCTAGGAATTGCCTGTGGTACTGCACCCTTTTCTTGCATCGTGGAATATCTTTTATTACTTATGCTACTGCTGGGATATTTTTTGACCCCCCCCCCCAAAAAAAAAAAAACGAACAAGGGCTCCGTGGCAAGCCGAGATGCGAGACTGTAGATCTTGCAGACAGCGTGAACTGCAAGCTGGAGGGATGGCAAACTGACTGAGGGGGACGAGGCAGAGTTGGCCAGCAGTTGGACCGCCATGTAGCTGTCCGGACCACCTCCGCACGCTGGGCGACTCTAGCCGGGCCAGAAGCCTGCACACAAGCATCCAGACAGCTGTGTGACCCTAGGATCGGAGTGAGAGGGCCCTTCCCATTGTCTGCTGCGGGGACTGAGCCTGAGAGCTGAAGGCGGGGGACCGAGGGGCTGACTCCCATCGAGCCCTAGCGTTGCCTTAGAGAGACGGCTCATGCTGTGGAGCTGGATTGGGGGCTCAATGGCCTGCCTACCTGGAGGTGACCTCGTGGACCGCCTGACTGAACGAAATGAGCCCTGCCCCAGTTTCCTGGTCTCGAGGTGTCCATGAGCCCTAATGGTGAGTGGTGCAGTGGTGATGCAGCTGGACTGCCTACATTAAGTAGCCTGGGCTTGAAGTGAGAGGTTAGATGAGTCCCTGTAGGATCTGAAGGCAGTGCATCGGGGAAGTTAGAGAGCAGCCCCCTTCTGGAGATATTTTGCCCTGATCTTGACCCTGAGGGAGTGCTTTGGGCCCGTGGTGGAGCTGTGAAATTCTTAAGGCCTGAGGGACGAACTTTGCTGCATGGCTCAACGGGCTCGTGGTGGGTAGGGACCTGTGCCCCCCTGAGATACAATCTGCCATGGGGCTTTGCCTTTGATTGACTTTTGCTCCTCAGCGGAACAAGGAGACTGCCGTTTTCGTTTGGGACTCCAGGTCCCAGAACCCATAGTGCTTGGAGGTGCCATCAGTGGTGTTGGGTGCAGAACATCCTTGTGCCATAAAACGCTGCCTTGTTCCCTCTACGCGTCAGCGATAGGAAGAGGCAGGGCAAGGCCACCCCACTTGGCCCAAGTGCTGTGCCAACAGAGATCTAGACTGGGTAAGATCTTGCATGCTTTAATACTTCGCTTCCCACATTTTGCTTCAGCTCTGCCCTAATTATAGCAGCTGGCTATAGGAATTTGACTTTTTGCAGCCTGTCGTAGCTTTGCTTATCTACGTTCTTTTCTGCCTTCTTCTTTCTACTCTCTGTCAAAATGTGGAAACACAAGGCCGCAACAGCCACAGTAACCCCAGCAATTGAACTACCTTGGATGGCTTTTAATAGCATGCTGTAGTAGCGATTTCTAAGGAAATTGAGTTAGCAGTAAGCCACCTTTCACTTTCATCACCACGAGGAGGCCCTTTGATACCAGATACGGCTGCTCGAAACAGTGTTGAGATCAATAATAAATCTACTACTTCAGTGTAGCCCCCTACAGGGGAGGGGAATTCATATCGCCCGACGCCCGAGACTAGTTGATTTCTGTCAGGGGCAAGAAGATGTAATGTCTATTTTGTCCCACGGTCAACTAGACATTAAATCAAAGGAAATGGAGACGTCCCTACTTGGTACCGCCCCTACAGCTATCGGCTCGGTAAGTGGCCAGAAGTGTTCTCTCAGATGCAACTTCTCTTCGCTACTGGTTGTGGCTTCTGCACGCATGCATAGCTCTTGTGGGCACAAAAACAATGGTCTGCCTATGAGAGCTCTACAAGTCTCTCTCGCTTAGTTTACTAATGCCATAGTATACGTGATGGCACAGGATGCCAAATACAGAATGAACGCACAATTTATTTTCCTTGCAGGCTAGGATTTTAAAAACAAGTTTTTGTGTTTTACTAGCAGCTAATGCCTGTGTGGCTAGTGCTGAAAACTGGACACTTTTGCTCCGCAATCTTATGAAGTGGGGGATAGAGGCGGCATAAAGAGAATGAAACCAGGATGAGCAAGGAGAGGGGTCTTTGAGAGCGGCCGTAGACTCTGCCAGTATATATTTTTTTCCCTCACTAATTGCCACAACAACACACAAAGGAACTCCATAGTAAAGTCATTTTTTCTTTTTTTAGATGATAATAAGAACGCAATATAAAATCTGCTGCGGCATGGAAACTCCTTTCTTCCGTCTGTTTTGTTGTCCGTTTTCACTTGCTCCTGTGGTGCGGCTGTTCAAAGAAATCGAAAGTGTGGTGGAGATTGCTCATGCAGGTAGCGAGTTTGCATTTACAAGCCTTATTTGCTGGTGTGCCAGGAAGCATTCCTGCATGGGTAGCACCGGAAAGGACTGTCTCATCTGGCGTGTGGGGTCCCATTTGGCTCAGATTCTCCTGACTATGGTGGGTCTGCAGGGGTTGGAGTAGTCGGCTGTAGCTGTGCTAAAGAGAGCAGTGGAGTTGGATGGAGCATCAGGTTCCGGACCAAGAGACCCTGATTTGCTGCTCGGAGGGCACAGACCTTGTTATTCAGCGTCTGAAAGGTGAGCTTTTGCTTGGGAGAGGCGCTGACAAGTTGTCAGTGTGCTTAGGCATTTCAGGGTATTTTTTTTGTGGGTTTTTTTTGGGTATTTTTATTTAACGTTGTCTTATGTGTAAAATGTAAGAGTTATGCTTTTGGCTCTTTTAGCTTTGGCTCTTTTAGTTACACACTTAGCCCAGCCTTTTGAAGGCCTTTTGTGTGATGTGCTACTCATAGCTGCCGACATTTCATTGCTTATGGGTGACATTTCCGTGGTTGCAGTGTACTTAAAACGAGTGACATTCTGCTGCCAAATGTTGGCCACCTCAAGTGACATTTTATTGTGAGTAAATAAATAACAAAGACATGTAAAGAAATGCATATCAGAAATTAACCCTTTTGAGAAATGAGAACTGCAGCGAAACACCTGAAATAGACGACCTAGCCTACAGGGCATGTTTTGAGAACAAAACAAGTAAAGAACGTGAGGCTGTCTGTCTGAGGAACCAATGCCTAATATTAGGAATTAATATAATCTAGAATTAACCAATCTCATTCTCAAAAATACTTTGACATCATAAGGGTCCGGGCAGGATATTCTTTTCAGATCTAAATAGTATGGATCCTCAATGGTCTGAAAGAATACCTTTTTAAAAAGCAGTAATCTTTACTATAGTGCTTCAACCTGCACTCCTGCCATTTCTAAGCCCAAACAAAACACATAGCTGCACTCTACAAGGGAATTATTGATTGAAACATTTAATGATATATTACGCATTAGAGTGAAAACAACATACTTTTTTAGTCAACACGTACTTTGCCCAACAGTAATACTGTCTCCATTTTTCTCCATGCTCTCTAGAAAAGGAACTACAAAGCAAGCAGTGAGACCTTTCCCTACAATCCCACCAATTTAGGTGGTGTTTTCTCCCCACTTCCAACCTGGACACAGATTTTGTCCGAAATTTGATATGAACAAGTATTTGCCCATGTCCATGATGCGAATAGGCTGTGGCAAGATTTGTGAAAACTCCCCAATGCATTATTTTGTGCGTGTGCACAAACTTCCCAGGGGATTCCAACACTGAAACACCCTCTTCTCACACCTCAGAAAATATTAATTCACAAGAAAATGTAGGTGTATCTTTTACAAGTCCACATCTGCACTCTGAGCCTAACAAACTGAAAAGCTGTGCTTTTTGTGAACCGAAGTTGAAGCAAGCATTGGCAAACAAGCCAATAAACAGCCAAAGAGACTGGGTGTGTGCAACGTGTGTCAAGGACAGCCAAACAAATACTAGATTTTCAGGATTATCACATAAAATAAACAGATACTAACTTAATCTCATTAGAACGAATTTGAATAGGAAGTGGTCATTTTGAAAGTCTGGCCATGGATTCTATTCTGACCTGCCCTCATGGACCTATGCTGGACATCATTGCCACCTAATCCTAAACTTCCTACAAACTCTTTCCCTTCTGCAACATACATTTGTATTTTTTATAAAGTTGTAGAATATCCTACCTTAGAAAAGAAAATCAGTGGCTTCTACCAGCCTTTTTGGAAATCCGTGGTATTTGTGCAGGAAGTATTTCTGCTCCAGTCATTGGCAAATTAGGCACATGTTATGCAAACCGTTCCTGTCAGGTGCAGCTTGTTTATAGAGAGCGCTTGCGTCTATCTATAGTGGATGTGTTTATGTCTGTGCGGGGGTAAGTCTCTAGGGGTGTGGTCCTGCATGTCTTTGTGCGTTTGACCATTAAGTGATGTATGAGTCTATGCATCTGTAGCTTAGCGATGTGTCTGTGCAACGGTGTTTGTGTGCAGTGGGTGTTTGTTTGTTTGTCCCGGGAGGGTGTGTCATTGTAGTTGGATTGTGTGTCTATAGTGGATGTGTTTGTCTGTGCGGGGGTAAGTCTCTAGGGGTGTGGTCCTGCATGTCTTCGTGCGTTTGTCCATTAAGTGATGTATGAGTCTATACATCTATAGCTTAGCTATGTGTCTGTGCAATGATGTTTGAGTGTGCAGTGGGTGTTTGTTTGTCCCGGGAGGGTGTGTCATTGTATTTGGGTTGTGTGTATGTTTAGTGAGTATGTCAGTTTGGGCAAGATGAAAGGGGAAGAAGCAATTAGGCTGGAAGCAGGCCAAACCTCTCATGACAGACAGCACCTCCTACACTGCACAGAATTTCTTATAGATTTCTTTTTTACTGCAACCCTGAGGTACTCTACCTTAATTTTGACTTCAGAATATCGTGCTACCAGAATATTATATACAAAATATTGAGGGTCAAAATTTTGAGAAGGTAATTAATTGGTAAGTAAAGATTTACTATTCTTATCTCCAGACTATATTTTGGTTCTCAATATTTGGCAGCATGATGTTTCTGCAGTAGGTATTTTCACATAAAACCAACATGGATCGATGTGCAAATATGCTGCAGCTTATTTTTGGACCAGTATATCCAAACTACCATACCTAAAGTCCGCTATTCAAGATCCTTCCAACATTTTTACAAATCATTGATAAATCACTGGTCAGTTTTATTAAAACAAAAATCCATTAATGGCTCTGTGCCATCCCACGTAATTGATTTGGGAATAGGTGGGACAAGTTGATTGTTTTACAGGACATGTAGGTTTATGATGCATTTTGTCCCATGGACAAGTAGATTATAAAAAAAATTCCACACCCCTGCCCCTAGTACTGAGACCACTGTGGCCACTCCCATTGTGAATGAAATAAGCATAGAAGTGGACAGTGGAGCTACTAGGGGTCAATTAGGCAAAAGGAAAATAACAGCGGTGGTTTCTAAGCGGAAACGACCCTGCATAACTCCTATATCCCCTCTACCCTCAGTGATTGGTAAAGATATGATAGACTCAACTGGCTTCCACAGGTTTTGGAGACTTTTGTCAATGATTTTAAAGTGTCTGTTTTGGGGCACATTTCAAGCTGTTTTGACTACCTTTCTTCTCGATTGTAAGCTACTGAGGCCAATTTAAAGAATCATGCCTTCCTTTATGCTGCCAATTAACATCTCAATACACTATTAGTGCGGAGGCAGGATCAGGGGTAGGACAGGTGGCGTCGCCATCACAACATGATATAAACCAAATCACTAGTGGTGGTCCTTCTTTGAGACTACCAACCCCATTAAATGTATTCACAGGGACCTCTAGCACAAGCCAGCTAGATAAAAGGCCGGCCCCAAAACCGGAACAAGTTGACCTCGTCAGGAATGGCACCTCCGGTGAAGTCCCAACCAGTGCAGAATCTAGGCAAGCTTATCCCCATCTCCTCCCGAATGTACTCCTTACGTTTTTTATGTATTAAACTTCCCCACTCTTTCGTGAAATGTACATGAGGATTTACCTGGGCCTGAAGAATAAAATTATCAATTGGTTCAAGGATAAGGGCGGTCAGATGGTGGACCTCCCTTCCGAAATATTGATGATGCGGAGAACCCCCTCAATGGGTCCTGTCAGAAAAGAATCAACAGGAGACTATGTGGCTGTTAATTGTAGCAGCTAGATGGTGGCAAAGCTCTTTTTGGATGCGCAGGGTACCCAATCTCAATCTCTAAGTAACATTCAGGTGCTTCTTTTAGGTTATTTTTACAGACCCATCAATACCCCGATGTTAAGACAGTCCTTTTCCAATGAGCAGCCGGTACAATATTCCTACTGGACATTTTTTCGATCCTCTGTCCTTATTAGAGGAAATTTATTGGCACTACAAGTAATCTTCTTTACCCATCAGCAACAGATCTGTTAAACCAACAATACCTGTTACGCCTGAATCCCACAGCACCCAAACAACAAGGGACGACTGCACACAGGAGCAAAGCATTGACTCCGGTCCTTGACAACTGGTACAGGTCCAGCAAGAAGCAACCACTATGGAGACAAAGGCTCTCAGTATAGTCTGTTGGAAAATTGCGGGAACCCAATTAAAAATTGTGAATAATCATTATATGAAATTATATGTTGTCAAGAGCCCTGGATGCAATCAGACTTGAAAGAACATAAATGGGTATCAGGGCCTTTTTCAGTCTGCATTGTCTTCAAAGTCAGGCAGAGCAGGGGGCTTGGCCACCTTTCCTTCCGTTAAAATCACAGATATAATTATCACAAAATGTTGGTCTTCCACCTATTTTCTTAATTTACTTTTACAATTGCGGGGTGGCTTTGATATATTGTTAATTAATTTTTTTGATAATATTTTTATTCAGTCATCCAGGGACATTATTGATCAGCCATGTGATTTTTTTAAAGGACTTCTTCCAGAATGCCAAATGCACTGTACATATCATTTGGGTTGGGGATTCAGCTTTTCAGATACAGGGTCTGTTACCTTATTAATGGTCATGTTGGCAACCCCACTAATTTTTCTCATTCTATTTATGGTGGGGCACTAAATGATCTGGTTCTAAAATATAACTAGGTCTTCCCTAGCGACATTTGTGGGACAAAAAACACCTGTGCCCCAACCTTTTTTGGCAACTATAAGGGCTGTACTATAGATTATATTCTCTTGTCATATGAACTGTGCCCGTTTTTAATCTATTTTTCGATAAACAGTAGCTGCATAAGTAATCATAACCCCCGTTTTATTAAATCACATTATTTTATTTAGACACCCAAGGTAAGACTGCCTGATAATTTGGAGCTATCTAGGAATAAAGAACTCAATATACTGACATTTAATAATCTCATTGTTGATGAAGCAAGGACTTCCTTTATGGCTTGTCTTTCAGAAGAAATGGGACTGGCCCCAAACCAGCCTGAATTCTCCAAAAATCGGTAAAACTATTTATAATCAATTGTATTTCTTATTAGGCCTGGTTTGGTTTGATTCAGCTTGTTCAGCCGCATATAGAATCTTGCAAACCCCACTAAAAAAAAATCTCCCAGGGTAGTATCCAAAGTAAATCAATCCAGGGGTTTATATAAACAGTTTATGGAAGACAGAATGGTCAAGAGTAGAAGTAAAGTTTGGGACGACCTCCAGGAGGCCGGCAATTCGAAAGATAGTACCACATTTTGGGAAGTGATCAATAGAGCATTTTTTAAAGGGGATAACAATCCTGGTATAGATGTTATCTCAATGGAGGCATGGGTAGCGCATTATACAAGAATTTTTGCTCCAGAGGCTGTGTCCCCTTCACGAGCCCAAGACTTAGGGCTAAGAAAGGCTTTTTTCATCTTGCGTTCATTGATTTATCCAGTGCCTTCGATCTTGTGAATTGAATGAAGTTGTGGGATCTCGTGGGTAAAAGGGGAGTGGAGTGAGATTTATTGTTAATTATGTGCCTGCATCAGGAGCTTCTTGTTAGTTTCTGATATGGCCCTTCAGGTGAGTGATACGCCCACATAAGATCGACTAGGGGGCGTTAGGCAGGGGTGAATTTTGGCCCCTTTTCTTTTTCGGCTATACATCCATGGTATTAGTAATCATTTCGTAGAACATGGCAAAGATGTACCTCACATGGGCAAAAATCTGTCCCCATTTTATTATACGCAGATTAGACAGTCGTACTGCAAAAAGCCTTCAGTCCCTTTTAGAACTGTTTTTAGCATTCATGGAGGACCTGGATCTTAAAGTAAATTTCTCAAAGTCTTATGTAATGACATGTGCCCGTCTTAGCACTTACTTAACGTCTTTTAAAATGGGGGACTCGGTCTTATCAAAGGTTAAAGTTTTTAAATTATCTAGGGATCTTATTTAAACAGTCACTGAGCTGGACCCCGCTTTTAACACTTAGATGCCAGACTTTTATCTGGAACACTGAAGTCATTTTTAGATTTGCACATAAGCTCCAAAATAAACCAATTCTAGAAATGTTGAATCTATACAGGAGCAAGTGAATCTCAGCGGGGGTATATGGTCCTCACCTAGGGGGGTACAATAAGGTGGATATCTTACAACGCTCAGAAAATAAATTTCTACGTAGGCTACTTTCAGTCCGAGGGGGCACAGCTGCCTTAAAATGCCATGAGGAGCTTGGGATGCCTCACCTGGAAGATCATATTGGATTGGCTCCTTTATTTTGGGAGTTAAAATATGGTTAATCTCAGAGTTGTGCTGATTAGATCTTGCATGTCATTAGACGGGGTAGACCACATACAATGGCTAAGGTATTTGAAGGTCACCTTTTATAGTTTGGGCCTCCCCGATCTTTATAAATTCCCCAAATCAATTGGCCCCAATCACAAATGAAGTGCTAAAGAACTGTTTTAGAGCATTGGACGAATAAACGTTTGGCTGCTGCTCCAGCCAAACAATAAATAGTCAACTATGCCACAGTCTCAACAACTTAAGGCTTAGAACCTTACTTGAGGTGGTGTGTTTCCCCTACATATCACTGGCTGACTTGGTTTAAACTTTGCACTTTAAACATATGCGATAACTTTTCGATCCAAAGCACCGTTCAATTATTTTTGTTCTTCCCATTATATCAAGATCCAGGACAACGTTTTTTGGTGCTGTTTTTGCACACGGCTAACGTGAGATGGCATATGGATGGTTTAATAAACATGTAATCTTTGGGCTCACCTGAAATCTGTTATGCAATTTTAAATTTCAGTAAATCTGGGTTTTGCATTAGGAAGACATGAATTTTAGGGGTTATTTTTCAATGTTTTAGATATGACTTGGCCCTTCTGACGTGTCTTTTTTAAATATTGAACTCAGAATTGCTACTTGAAAATTGGCCATGGTTTATAATTTTGTAATTTTTCATTTTATGTGTGGTTTATGGCCTTTGGCCAAATAAAGTTTACTTTGACTTGACATCTAACAAACATTATCATCTGTAACACCAATACCTCAAACTTTCACTTAGGTGAGACCTATTGCATTGGAAATGCTTGTTCTTCTATGAGTGGGGAGCGAGTGCACATTGAGCAGTAGATATGCTGGATTAAAGATTAATAGTTTTACTTACGACGATACTACTGTACTGCGATAAAGTAGAAGAGTAAGGTCAGGGAACGAGGAGAATCAATGCTTCTAACTTTGTTCCGGATGTTAGGCAACTCAGTGATCTCTACACTGGTGTAGAAGATTTGCCACTGGGTGAGTGCAAGCAAAGTAATTTGGGCAGTTAGTCTGTGAGCGGAGGGGTAATCTTAGAGGGCTCAGCACCAGTGACAACAGGCTGCGTGCCCATGCCACAGTCTTAGAACAGAAGTGTGTAGACATGTTTGACCTAGATGTGCCTTTGGTGCTGGCTGCAAGCCTCCATGCAGTGGGATATTTATTTTTAAAAGCACTCCATGGTCTGCACATGCCCAGAGAGGAATGAAACACTAGAGCACTAACACTTACTCAAAACAGGGAAAAAGCACTCTAGCTAGAGGAAGGCAAAGAGGTCAGCACATTAAGTAATACAAGTACCTTTTAGGAGGCAGCAGTGAAGCCCTCCTCTCAGCGGCTGGAGGAGTGATGGAGTCACTGAGATTTGTAGCGGTCTCCAGGAAAGGGTAGAGGATGGCTGTGGCGCTAACCTTAGAAGCAGCGAAAGGTGGGACGGCACAGTGGGTGCCTAAGCTTAAGAAGCACCGCTATGAGTCCGAAGAAGCAGCGAACTCGGAGGTGTGTTGGGGGCGGGTATGCACTGCTGTGGGAGGGGTGAGGTGGTGTGATGAAGGGCACAGGGAGATTAGGAGCGGCACAGCAGGCACCAAAAAATTAAGGTTTCATGGCAGGAAGATGAGCAAAGGCAGGCTAACCTAAAAAATAAAAGAGTGCGTTTGAAGTTTGGGAAATAAAGTGAAGTGTAAAAGCACATGTAATGGGGCAGTCCTCATGGGAGGATACAGAAGCCCAAAAGCAAGGACTACTAAGCCTATTGACCAATCACAAGCAGCCATTTACAAACAACCGTAAGAGAAAGCCAAGACGGGCGGTGCTTAAAGGCCGTATCCAGGAACAACATGCCTCACAGAGCAGCGCATGCGCTGCCCAGGCTTGAGCTAAAAAGCGTAAGAAATCTGCCCTTGTGAGCACACGCAAGTGCACACACATCCAGGCAGTCTGTGCAGCTACATGCATGTGCTTACACAGACAGCCATCTTCTAATGCTTTTTGTAAAACATTTTACAAAAAACATTCTAAGGGTAGTCGCTGTGCAATCGATGGTCCTTCCTGGAGAAAGAGATTGCAGCACTAGAGAAATGGTTCAGAACATAGGGTGCTACAAGGGACTTATTTCAAAAATGTTTTCTCTTTGTAAATGAGTGGTAACACAATATCACACTCTTTAGTATCCAGAGGATATCAAATTTGTTGAACACAACATGAATTCATGGAAGGTTAAAAACAGAGCAACAGAGAGGAAGTTGGTTTTGAATCAAGTCTTTACTTAGAAAAAGTAACAGGGGATGTATGTACACAAATTAATTGAAGCAAGGAAGGTCATGAACAAAGAAAGACAGTATTTTTTCTATGGTTCATAACATTAAGTATCAACTCCGGCTAATTCAAACAAACAACCCAAATTGTACAATAAAAAGTGGTTGTAGGTTGGCGTCTAAAGACAGCATTAAAGGAGATGATAACAAGATGTCGACGTTTCGGTCTTTGTTGTATTCATCGATAAGACCATCATCAGGACGATGTTTTGTTTCAATGCTGTAAACAACTCCCTTATAGTATTTCTAGGGGAACCGTGACAGATGCTGTAAACGGTCCGAATAGATGTCTCACAAAGAATGACAGGTGTGGGACAACGTTTTCGGTTTCCGAGTAAGCTGGCTAAATAGTCCAGTCGAAGAAGTATTCTGTCCTATTTGTTCGGAAAAAATCGAGCGTCCGAACAAATAGGACAGAATACTTCGACTGGACTATTTAGCCAGCTTACTCGGAAACCGAAAACGTTGTCCCACACCTGTCATTCTTTGTGAGACATCTATTCGGACCGTTTACAGCATCTGTCACGGTTCCTCTAGAAATACTATAAGGGAGTTGTTTACAGAATTGAAACAAAACATCGTCCTGATGATGGTCTTATCGATGAATACAACAAAGACCGAAACGTCGACATCTTGTTATCATCTCCTTTAATGCTGTCTTTAGACGCCAACCTACAACCACTTTTTATTGTACAATTTGGGTTGTTTGTTTGAATTAGCCGGAGTTGATACTTAATGTTATGAACCATAGAAAAAATACTGTCTTTCTTTGTTCATGACCTTCCTTGCTTCAATTAATTTGTGTACATACATCCACTGTTACTTTTTCTAAGTAAAGACTTGATTCAAAACAAACTTCCCCTCTGTTGCTCTGTTTTTAACCTTCCATGAATTCATGTTGTGTTCAACAAATTTGATATCCTCTGGATACTAAAGAGTGTGATATTGTGTTACCACTCATTTACAAAGAGAAAACATTTTTGAAATAAGTCCCTTGTAGCACCCTATGTTCTGAACCATATACTGCCCAAGCCTACAAGGGTTGATTGGGTTTCCCCTGACAAAAATACTGCACTAGAGAAATGACATGTGGAGACAGAAGAAGTGCACCTACTGGGCGAGATTAAAACCGAGTTAGATGACAATCATGAAACCGCCTTGCAGGAGGTCACTTAGGTAAATATGCAGTTGCCAGGGTGTATGGAGGAGAGAGGCCTGGGGCCACGATTGCCGTTCTGCGGCCCCGCCGGGCCGAGAACACAATCACTGACATACATGATGGGGAATGAAGGAAGTTCGAAACAACCCCAGAGATACTTGATCGATTTGTTAGATACTACACTGAGCTATACAGCTTGCGGATTGACCCAGAGGATGAGTCTGCTTTGGCGTATCTAGCTCATATTGCCATGCAACAGCTTACTAATGAGCAAAGAGAACATCTTATGGCTCCGCTGAACCCTGGTGAAATTCATGCTGCACTAAAACCTATGTCGTCGGGGAACGCCCTGGCAAAGACAGCCTTACAGTTGCCTTTTACAAAGCATTCCAAGAAGTGCTGATACCTCACCTGATCGCACTGTTTGAGGAGATAGCCACATACGGATGCATGCCTCCCACAATGCTGGAAGCTCTGCTGGTGATGATCCTGAAACCTGGCAAACCCACAGCAGACTGTTCTTCCTATAAGCCATTGTCCCTACTAAACGTAGACATTAAAATCTCAGCCAAAATTTGAGCTAACCGCCTGGCACTATTGCTTCCTGGTCTGGTTGGCGTGGAACTGGGGAGTGATACAACCCTAGATGGGAACTGTGGGGATGTGATTTGAAAGGTAGTAACTGTGCAGGATGTTGTACTATACCAAAATGAAGGGAAGTATAATACAAGTGTAACGTGCTCTGTAATAAGGAATTATTCGCTCAGCTCCATTTGTTCTTAGGCCACTACCGTATCACTCATATAAGAAGAACCGGACTGTAAATGGTATCATTGTGGAATCATCATGCAATGCAAAAGGTTCAATGTGCAGCTGCATCTGCGACCAATAGACATATTGCTTTGTGTTAAAAAAAAAATTAAATATTAAAAAACACTTTCAAGAGTTCGCCACCCATGGGCCTGCACCCTTGAGGGGCAATCTTGGAATGGGTTACAGTGTCAACTGAAAACTGACTTGCACATGAATGGTCTCTCTCTCTCTTTAGAGTGGCAAAAGTGAGCAAAAAACAATAGTCTGGAATGCTGCCATCATTACTGCTGTCCACATTATAATCACTTGCAGCAAGTAGTAAGCTCTCTCAGAGAGCGATTTGAAGAATGCATTTAAAACGGATTATTCTTCCTTGATTTGCCGTGTCTTCCTCCTTTCAGCCTAGAATTTTCACCATCTGCACAGTAACTTAAACTCCCTCTCGGACTAACACCTCTAACTCTCTCTTGGTCTGAAACCTTTTATTCCTTCTATGTCACAAATAACTCCAGTTCATCACCTTCCTAGAGGATTTCTAAGGTGTCTGTCCTGCAGTTTTAAGTGTGCTTTTCATATTCTGCAGAAAAATGCAAAGAACTTAAATAGCCAATTATCCATCACAGCCAAGATTTGCGCTAACCAATGGGTGAATGCGCAATCCTATCTACCTTTTATGCATATTGAGGTGCTGACTCCATTTATTCCTTCAATTGAGGACTCCTTACAGGTATGGAAGATACCTCCCTCTAAGAAATGTGCAAATTTGGACTCAAATAACTTACCCTTGTGCAAGATCACAAAGAACATACAATTCCTTGAACGGTTATTCTCACAATGCTTGGCCTAATCGGTTACAGACAATACAGGTGACATTACTGTTCTACTGCAGGCAAAAGAGCCCAGAAGGATGCATTACTACAAATTCTAATTATTTTAAAACTACTTTGTTAACTGGGACTTTGAGGGACTTTGATCCTGGGGGGACTCACGGTAAATGATTATGAAGGGGACGAGGCAAAGGGACGAGGCAAAGGGACAACGTGGTAATTGCTTTAATGCTCTGCAGGGTCATGCATGAAGCCTGGTGACTCATTGATATAATTCATTTTCCAGTCCTAAGAATTGAGCATCCTTGCCTTGGATGTATCACGGTACTCTACGGGTGAGCACTGAAGAGCTGAAACAAAGTTTTGAAACATCGACCCACCAGAGACCCAGGGCCAGCGCTATTTAAATCTAGCTTTTTGGCAATTATTTCCCGCAATATCTGGTAAGTATTCCCATCAAGGTACGAATGTGTACTGTTGAGTGGTTGTATGTGATATAGCAAGTTAGAGTCAGCCCTCCTCACCACTCCCACGGAGTATGGTAAAGAGGTAACTTTAAAAATATCAACAGGATGATGATTTGTCTGTTTGTAACAACTGTAAACAAACATACTTTAGTGACTAACCCGTACCAAAGGTACCACCTGGAACTGGTCCATCACACTTAAGCAATATACTCTAAACATTTATATGATAACAGGCAGTTTAAGTAACTCCAAAAAACAATACTAAAGTAGAGCTAAATTATTTAATGGCTATTTGATATGAGCATCTAGCTGTAGATAGATTTGGCCACTGCCAACAACACCCCTTTGGCAGTTATAGCTTTAGATGCAACGAAAGCCTTTGACCGGTTCAACCTATTTTTTGTACGATAAATCTACTTGCCTAACAGATTTTAGCCCATGGAAATTAAGATCAAGTGCACCTCTCCGCTGCAAGGCCTAACATTGCAGAGTATCACTGCGCTAACACCAGAAACAGGTGCATAAGGAAGGGGGCAAAACAGCATCCAGCAACAAGCAGGCCGCACGTGTCCAGATCAGAAAACAACCAGAAAGACCAATGCTAGGTACGAGTTAGCTCATGAAGAGGTAAGGAGATTCACAAATAAGAAGAAAATGGGAGTGGCAGATGTGTTGCCATTCAATATATTCTCGGCTCTTCATAGCATAATGAGAACTTAGTTCTGGGGCAAACGCTCATCAAACGAGACCTGACTAGCACAGCCTTCTTTCCCTCCACAAACAATAAGTATAATTGACAAAACATTTTCGAAGTAATTATAATACTTCACAAGTCATTATGTAGTCAAATAGCTATTTGCAAAGCAACATACCACCAACAATTTATTAAGGACATATCACAAGCAAAAGTATCCTGCTGCCTTGACAATGGCTGTTGCTTACTCAACTCTATCATGTTAGGTTTTGTTGACCTCAAAGTAAGCAGGCGCTGGAAATTGTGACCTGCAGAGAGTACACTCATTTCTCTGCGTTGTGTACTCCAGCTGTTCAATTATCTAAATGGCCTGCGTGAAATAAACACTAACTGTTTAGCAATGCTATTTTCAGTGCATCTCATTAGAAGTTATCACGTCTGATTTTCGGTTCTTTCAGAGCAATATTTGTTTTTTGTTGATCTTTTTTACGAACTTGTATGCAGCGAGCTCAGTAGTGTAAAGGAAACAAGCTCAGATTCTACATACACACACACACACACACACACTGCAATTTATTGGAGAGCATTTTAGTTAAGGTTTTAGTGAAGGCGGTGTGATGTGAATAATGGCAAATTACAGTAAACAGACCAGGGAAGCTGAGATCCATTCTCAGCTTTCTTCTATCACGTTTATAGACTAAAACTTTGATAACTATAATACCACTCTACAGCATGTACAATATCAGCATACAAATATCTTTACACATAGAATCCCACTCAAAATTGGCAAAAATGTGGACCAACATAACATTAGGCAATACAACGAAACAGTGTTATATAGAGAGGAGTAATCAACAACAAAGGCTGACATATCACCAGCATACTGGGAAACATACGTAAACATGCAAACATTACACACTGAGAATAAGTATTCGTACCTATAACATAAATACAATTGGTATTGTATGTGGGGGCCCAGGCACAAACTCTTCCCTCCTTTAGTGCTAGGCACGTGTTGTAGGGTGCGGTGTCATGGTAATTTCCCCTCCAAAACCTTTAGACAAGTTCAAGAGGAATCAATGAGTATTTGTAAATATGGGACCAGGGTCAAACTGTACAAGGGAAAGAATAGGTAGATCCTATGGGTGGAGCAGGCCCAAGAATGCTCGCCCAGCCAGGTGCAAGCCTTAGAAGGATTTATTTATTTTTTTACAAAGTGGCCCTTTAAGGAAAGGGTGTGTTTTCAAACAACCCTACAAACTTGGCTTGGAAAAGCAGGTGAGAAGTGAAAGGCCTTATTTTCTTTTGTAATCTCTCCACTAACCGAGGGGCAATGTGCATAAATGGATGAGCAAAAGGACAACCCACCTATGGGAAATACAGTATCAGCTCTCCCACAGTTCTTTAAATTTTTTTTATTAGTAATAGGTTATGTCAACAAAAAACAACATCTTACAACATATTCACTGATTTCACATGTCTAATGTGACGGAGCAGGGTTTTTGTGAAACAAAACCTGCTCGGATTAAACCTCCCATCATGTAGGATAATCATTAAAAAGCTAACTGTGTGATACTAATCGCTTTTGAGTTAAACTGCGCATGCGTGAACAAGAATGTGTTAAAATCTTGAGGTATGCAGCAAAGCCTGCACATGACTAATGCAGAAACTAAAGGGCTGCACGTTTAAATCACATTAATGCTTTTTGAACATTGTGCAAACCATTAGTATTGCTGGTCAAAACACTATTAGAAATAAACTCGTGTAAAGTTATGATTTTCATGTTGTATTTGTGTTTCCTAGAAAGTGTTTTTTCTGTGCTGGAGAGAAAAGCCGCAGAGAAACCTAGTTTGAAGTATTAACCATGGTGTGAGGAAGGGAGAGTGCTTAATCAGCTTTCAGTGTGTCACTGGTGATGGCCAAGGCTACGTGGAGGAAAACAATAAGCTACTGAGGGAGAGTTCCTCTGGAAGCGGACATGTGTACCAAAAGATACTTTTACAGAGAGCGAAATGAGAACATGCTTAGGAAGAGAAAGATACCGAGGCCCGAGGATGAAGTATTGAGCTTGGACAATAGTTTATTTGAAAATTAGAACTTGCCTGGAGTGGTGTGATCAAGACACCCCTTGTTTTAGCCAATTATAATCTTTAGTTAGGTGGGATGGACAGAGTAGGGGTTGGACTTGTGTGAATTTGGGGTATAATTATATCTAAGTAAGTAGTAAGATTTGTTGCATTTCTCCTTACTTTGCGAGAGGAGAGAGCTGTGACGCCGTTTCCTATTTTCATGGGCTGGCTGAGGATCTGCTGCTCCTGACTTATAATCTTTGCATTTGAAACTCTTCTTTGAAGCGCCTTGCTTACTCTCATGGCCAGAGGCTATCATTTCCTAAATCTTGAATGAATAGGTAACAATTACTAAATTAAATTGCATACCCGTTTTCAAGAGATTTTTCTTCTTTTGTCTCTCTACCTATCCACTCTCTCATTGCACAGATCAAAGGGTGTATTGATATTAATAGTTTCCCAAGTTACTCTGTGTGAATAACTCTGTTTTAGCCTTTATCTTACTTAATGAGCATTACATTATACAAGATAAAGATTACTATTAATTAAATGGTGTTTGTTGTTATTATGGTATGACAAGAGTTTATGAATATGATTTACCAATCCCTGTCTTCTTACAAAGATCTATTGCTTAGGTAAGACCAGAGGTGATGAACAAGTTGGTAAGTTTGGTCTAAACCTATGTAGTGTGGAGGAAACTGACAGGTATTGGGTCCAGGTTATAGATTATTCTGACTGTGTTCCCACAAATCAGTCATTGATAGCAGACAGGATGTTTTAAATGGTTAAATTAGTAAGATAATAGGTTTGAATTAATGATTTTGGTGATTACACATTATACCATAAATTGTACGTAGTGGTCCATCGTTAATCTTAAACTCAGACACGGAGTGGCCTAAAATTCTGGGATATTATTAGCCTAATCTGCAGAGGAATTAGTGTGGCATACACTACAGAAGTGTTTTGTCTGCTGGTGTGATATTAGGCAATGAAGGATGTTGCTAATATTGCAAAAGGAACTCGGAAGTTAGTATAGTGGAGATTTATTTAGGTACCTTTAGAAAGCGAAGCTGAAGAAGTCCTGAGAATGTTTCACTTGATTATGGAGTAGAGTAACTCTGGTCGATATTCTACTAGTAGCGAAAGAATTCTTTGAGTGCTTGTATCTATCTTTCTGTTTAGTGGGGCAGACAAAGCCCGATTGTTTAATGTTGTTTCTAATAATTGTTTGCTTCAACAAAAAAAACACAACAAAAAATTGACATATAATTCTGTAAAAGGAGGGTAAGTTGTAGGAGTTATATTGATGTTACTCTGTGCCGCCCTGGCATTGGTCAGCTAGTGTGAAACGTCACAGTATGTGCTGCGATGCTATTAGTTGGTTTGTGTGAGACGTGCTGGTATTGGTTGTGGTGTACGAACAACATCTGAAGATTTACAAAAGGGTTTTGAGTTTATTTGGAATTAGCGTAGTGAGGTAAGAGAAATTTAATTGTCGAAAATGATGAGAACATTATTTAGAAAGGATGAACCAATTGAAATCAGCGAAGGAGTCCAGGTGTCGAAAGATGGTACGCCAGCTGCTTTCATGACTTTGGAATGTGGTTATCATGCGTGCACATGATTAGAGAACTGGGTGAAATATACAGAAGAAGATGGCGATTTGGCTTTCCCAGGGAATGGTACTTTTAATGTGAGGATTTTAGAAAATCTAAGATATCAAATGAATAGGTTGAGACCTAATCCTAGGCTGATGCAGTATGAAGTGCTTGAGGCATGGGAACATAAAGCATATCAGATGGAGAGAAACAGGACATAGAATAGATACAGAAGTACAGTGAATAGATACTCAGAGGCAAAATGGGATGTACAAATAAAGAGATAGAGGAGAGAATTGAGAGAAAGTGGAGGTTTATATCTGGTTATGGTAGCGGAAAATCAGACAGCAGATAAATGTAAAGAGAAAAAGAAGAATGCAGAAAACACAGAAACAAAACCAAAAGAAATTGAGTTTCTAAATGAGCTATTATTAAATAGACTACCACCATACCAGGAAGAAAAAAGGAGAGTTACTCCGAGCGCTCCATTAATTGAAGTTGAGGTTTCTCAGTCCTCTCAAAAAAGAAATGTTAATAACTCAAGAGAAGTAAAAGATGATTTGGCACAAAAAATTACTCAATTAAATTTGAATGTGGAAGCTTTATCAGTACCAGTGACAATTGGTCCAATAGTTCCTTTGTATAGTGAGGGTCAGACTATATCCCAAGTACACGCTTTGACAGTACCAGTAAATGATAACAGTGTTTGTAGAGGTGCTGGAGTGAGTGTAGTGGAACCTTTGATTGATATTTCAGGGAGAGCTGTAGAAACTCCAAAACGTGGTATGCAGATAGAACCAGGAGATTGTTACAAAATCTGGGAGAACCAACATCGGGGGGGGGGGGGGGGTTCAATAGGACCATCCCCAGAAGAATTGGATGAATGGATTAGAGGAATGGTGTTAAAAGTGAATGTTAACATGGATGTAGGTAGATTCAAAGTAGACTTGGAAGAAATGATTCTAGGTACAGTAAATCCACAGAGATTGAGTAAACATCAGGAAGAGGAGTTGTTGTTTTTGTGTAAGAATTCACAATGAGAGCCAAGGTTCTTCATGAGAAATCTGCTGATGTAGCACAGACATATGGAGTGGCTATTGAGAAATTAAAAGCTTTACAAAAGACATATCGATTGGACTTTAGAGACAAAGATTAAGAAAGTTTGAATGCTTCCGCGAAACGATTGCAAATTAAAGAGCTGATTAATACATTAAAGCGTTGGGGTGAGTTAGAACGATGGAAAGACAAATGGGCTAAAAAGAAAGAAGAGATGCTTGTAAATGCAGGAACAACATCGTCCATGTATCCAGTGAAAGAAACAGATGAAGAGACAGTGACAACTGAAATTATATATCTAATGGAAGAGGTACCAGGTGGTGGATATGTTCATGTACCCTGGAATAGATAGGATATTTTGTCTTTTACAAACGACTTTCCAAAATTGCCATTTAAATGGTACAGACAAGTATAAACGATTGTGATGGTGTCAAAGGTTTTGTTAAAAGATTTGGATGGTTTGCTTGATATTGTGGTTCCAGCAGATTTGTGGGTTGAGTGTTAGGTTGCAACAGATCGGCCTAAGGAAGAAACCCAAGAAATCCAAAAACAGGGGCACCGTCAGATGAAGAAATGAAAAAATATAATCAGGTCATCACCTATTTGAAGGGAAAATCTTCACAAAAGCAGACAGATTGGGATAAAATAGATAACACAACTCAAGAGTCAAAAGAGTGCTTCTCTTTTCAATGAGCAGCAAGGGAAGTGGAAGTAGGATCCAGAAGATAGTTTCAAATCTGCAATACGGCGTGCTTGAGCTTACTGGTGCAACGCTATTGAAAAAACAACCGTAAAGCACTCAGCGCAGCCGTAGGAATTTGAATCCGTTGAGTTGGGCAATTCTGCATTTACCGTCGGCAAGCCGGGTCGCGGATTGACAGAGCTAGTCTGGCTTGCCGACGGTAAATGCAGAATTGCCCAACTCAACGGATTCAAATTCCTTTACGGTTGTTTTTTCGATAGCGTTGCACAAGTAAGCATTTACTTTTAAGTTGATGTTAGCAAGACAAGAGTTAGAATTGAGTGATGAATTCCCTTTATTTACAGTGAAAGATTTGCCAGTTGAATTGTTTAAGGGAAGAGCAATGAGACAGCCAATAGTTCCAGCAAATCAATTGATGACAATAACCGATTATCTAGTGCTTGATTATTGCAAAGGACTGGCTGATGTGGCACATTCTGTGTTTTATCAGGTTGGAGAAGCTGCATCTACAACACAGCAAGAACAAGCACACAACCTAAGTCCAGGTGAGTGAGTCCTGGTGAAGAAACATGCAAGAAAGTTGTGTTTGGAACCACGTTGGCGTGGGCTATATCAAGTGATATTGGTGACAACAACAGTAGTGAAGTGTGGTGGCTTACCAAATTGGATCCATGTAAGCCACAGAAAAAGAGTCCCAACTCCACTAAAAACAAATGAAAGAGATCAAGAAAAGGCTGAAAATAACAGAGTCAGAGAATGATCGACCAGAGTGGGCATCAACTACTGGATCTCAAGAAATTGTTGAAACTTGTCAAGGAAGAAGAACAGCAGAATCAAGCTCAAGCACAAAAGAACAAATCTATCAAAAGAAGTTTTGAAAGTTGTCCTGAATCTGGTGATTCTGTACAAGTGAAAAAGGCAAGAAAAGGAGATATATGGCCAAGAGGAGTGAAAAGACTGAAATACAAGCTGAATAAGAAAGTTCCAAACGCAATAATAGAAGTATCGAGCCAAACCGAACAGAGTGATTCAGAAGACAAGACAGCGCGAAGAACAAAGAGAGCAAGAGTTCTGAACAAAAAGTACACAGCACCTGAATGGTGATATGTGGTGACTGAAAAGGTCGGGCATAAGGATCAAAGCCAAGAAGAGACCGATACAGGATTGAGTCAAAAGGGTTGTTATGACCCACCCTAAATGAACTGTCAAGTAAATTAAGGGTGTAGAAGATTGAAAAAGAACACACAATATGGGTGTATAAATACTTAGTTGGAACTAAAGTCAAAGCTGTTTAGATAGATATAAAAAAAATTAAAGGGGGGCAAAGAAGCAGGCTTAAGAAGTGCTTTGGATAAACTATACTCTTAAAAGGTTTAGGTTTTTATGTTAGTTTAGGTTTTTGAATTGATGGCAGAAATAAAACAACAGCAGACTGGATGTCAAAATCAAGGTGGTAGACGTAGATGTGTTAAGGGATGCTTCTTAAGTATTTTACTACTAATGTTTGTCTGTTTAACATGAATTGTTGTAGTGACTTATTTCCTGTATCCCACTAGAAGTAACATTACTATGAAGCCTTTCACGCCAACCCGAATAGAGAACCCCCACACAAATTCAGAGTCATAAATAATGACAACCTCAAGCGAGTTAACATCATCCAGACTCTTCCCTCCCACAAGCCGGTACGGCTTAAATGCGTACTGCTACCCTGCAGATCAGCCAGAAAACAAGCCTCCGATATCTACGACCTCATCCAACACAATGAGATGGATATCATCATCCTCACGGAAACTTGGCTTAATCCCTCTACCACCCCTACCCTAGACCTCCTAGTTCCTCCTAGCCATGACATAATTCATCTTGACAGAGCGAAAAAGCAGGGCGGTGGCCTAGCCTGTATACAATGGAGCACACACTTGGTTTCCCACTCTGAGTCCACCATGTCATCCTCCAGTGAATACCTCTGCCTCAACATCTCAAGTAAACATCCCCCGGTTTTCAAACTACTTACATTCTATCACCTCCCCCCTCCCCCCCCCCCATCCCCCCCGTGGGACAATCTCTCCTTTATCTAACAAATAATGGAAATCATCTCCTGCAATGTCGACTCCTCAGTGTCCCAAATATTCCTCTGTGATTTCAACCTTCGCTGGTCTAACCCCAATGACCAAGCTGTAACCTGCCTTAAATCATTCTTATTGGATCACAAGCTGATTTAATACGGAGACCAGCCAACTCAACAAAGGAGAAATTTTTTAACCCATCATCTCTAAAGGAAACACCATCACACTGGATACCGTTACCCCTTGCAATTGGTCCGACCATCACAACATCTTTTTTATTAACAGTGAGGTGTCCCTGAGGAAGGATCAACTGAAGAAATTGAAGCTATGGAAAAGGAACCTCAGAAATATCAATACGGCTGAACTAGCAACCCACTGTAAATGTGCCCTGTCTACCCGGGTTGACATGTCAGAGGTTCATGTACTCACTGACTTCTATAACTCTACTATCTCTAGTATAATGGACTCCATTGCATCACTTCAACAAAAAAATGCTTCTACAAAAATCTCCAAATCTTGGTTCAACCAACTTAAATTTAGAATGTCGCAACTTAAGGGTAGTTGAATGATCCTGGAGATCCAAACCATCCTCGGATCAGCTAACAGCCCTTAGATCAATTAGTATTTCTTATAACAAACAAACCAAGAACGCTAAGGCCGACTACTTCAGATCCCAGCTTAATCAAGCCTCTAATTGCCACAAGAAACTTTTTGAAATTGTTAAACAACAATCGGTGGAAGCACCCAACTGCCCTGACCCAAGAGTTAGCCCACCTTCATGTGACGAACTGGCTGCTTTCTTCAATGAGAAATCAAAATATTGAACTGGAATCTAAGAAGGCTCTTATGCCATCCTATTGGTTTGCGCCTCCTCCTGCCCCCTTGGAGAGGCTCAAACCATTTAGTCTGAGCACCAAGAACAATGCCTCATGGGGCACCTTAACAAGATTCTTCAGAGTATCGACCCATCTAATCAATTCAGCGACAAGCTGCCACCACCCGTCTTCAAAGAAATCAAGGATGTTGTCATCCCCTTAGGACAAAGATTGTCAATGCTTCCCTGTCACAAGGCACAATCCCTGATTGCCTAAAAGCAGCTCAGGTTTTACCTATTCCAAAAAAAACTAATGCAGATAGAGCTGACCTTAACAACTTCCGCCCTGTCTCCAACATCCCCACTCTGGCCAAATTCCTAGAAAAATGCATTCAATCACTAATCTGTGCTCAAATTGAGATTTTCCAACTCCCGGACTAACATCAATCTGGCTTTCGTGGTGGTCACAGCACCGAATCGGCACTCACTCATGTGCTAGACCAAAATGAATCTTGCCTCCTAATCCTCCTTGACCTTTGATCTGTGTTGGACACTTAATCACGACAACCTCATATCCATTCTGGAGCACAGGATGGGCCTTTCTGATCTGGTGTTCCAATGGTTCTCGTCCTTCCTTCACCACAGATCCCAAAGAGTCAAGGTAAATCAATCTCTATCCCAGCCCTCGTCAGTCTCCCTGGGAGTCCTACAAGGGTCCGCCCTATCTCCCATAATCGTCAACATGTTCTTCGAACCATTAGCTAATGCACTAAATTCAACAAATATTCTTTTTCATATGTATGCGGATGACATGCAACTTGACCTGAAAATCACCTCCCCTGAAAACCTCATATCACTCAACACTACCCTAACGAATACTCAAAACTGGCTAACCGAGAACCACCTCCTGCTCAACACCTCCAAAACAGAATTTCTTCTCAATTCTTCTCCGAATCACACTCCCAAGTTAGACTTCTGGATGAAGCACCTCACTGCCTTCAATTGCTCCCACCACATTACAGGGTCAGCCACATCTCTCTGAATCACCCTGGACAAGCATTTGAACATGAAGAATCATATTACTAAGGTGTGCAAGGGTGCTAATCAGCTGATGAGGCTACTCAGGAATCTCAAACCTTTTCTTCCACGAGCTGACTTCAAGCAGGTGGTCCAATCGCTTGTTTTGCCGAGGCTAAACTATGGCAGTGCTAAGCTCTGTGGCCTCCCCAAATATACCTTGGCCCCAGGAAGGGCTTCATTGAATGCTGTTGCCAGATTGATTGCTGGTTCAAAAAGAAATGCTCACATATCCCCAGTCTAAAAATCCCTAAATTAGTTGCCCTACGAAGCAAGAATACAGCTAAAGATTGCCTGCTTGTCTAATAAAGCTCTCCATTTCAAAACCCCCAGGTACCTGGCTCAAAAGCTAGAATTATCTGGATGATAATAAAGCCAGAAGATAGAAAGAGAAATTACTATGAAATAGTAAAAGACATAGATAAAATTAGGATGAAACAAAAGAAAACTACTGCTTATTAGATAAAAAAAAAAATGAGGACAATAGGATTTTTGGGTTCGTTTCTTTGATGGCTCAAATCGCCATCAAAGGGGGATTGATGGCTCAAATCACCATCAAAGGGGGATTGATGGAGCAGGGTTTTCGTGAAACAAAATCTGCTCTGCTTAAATCTCCCACTGTGTAGAATAATCATTAAAAAGCTAATTGTGTGATACTAACCGCTTTTGAATTAACTGCGCATGCGAGAATAAGAACGTGTTAAAAGCTTGGGGTAGGCTGCAAAGCCTACACATGACTAATGCAGAAACTAATGACTAAAGGGCTGCAAGTTTAAATCTCATTAATGCTTTTTGAATATTGTGGAAGCTATTAATATTGCGAGGCAAAACACTATTAGAAATAAACTTGTGTAAAGTTATGATTTTCACGTTGTATTTGTCTTTCCTAAAAAGTAGTTTTTCTGTGCTGGAGAGAAAAGCCTCACAAAAATCTAGTTTGAAATATTCACCACGGTACGAGGAATGGAGAGTGCCTAATCTTCTTTAATTCGAATGTTATGATGATGAAGTCAGGATTTCAAGCTGGAAAACAAAAACATTGGCTTTTTTGACCACTTTCGCCTTTCATGAAACTATCCTCCCTTCACCATTATGCACGATATCAGCGGTTTTTCATCTTTTGATATCTGTGGACCCCTACTAAATCATTTTGAAATCCAAGGATTCCCATCCAGTCCTTGTTGGAAGTTGGGGACCCCATGGCTAAAAAACGTCTAGGATTTTAGCATCAAAACAATACTCACTAATCTAAAACCAAGTACACACTAAACAAATTCTCAAATATTTAAATATTTTAATTTAGAATCAAATATAGAAAAATAACTCAATTTTTGCATACCCTTTATTCATGTTAATATTATTTAATTTTCTAAAACTGTAGTGAAACCCATGAGTATGCCTCACGGACCCCCAGGGGTAATCGGACCACAGATTAAGAACCACTGCACTATATATATCCAGCAGGATGAAAGTGATTACTGTACACTGGTTAATTCCAAAATTAGGAGCAGGGACAAAAGAAGAAGAAATAGGGGACTCCCTGGATGTATCAGAGCAATTACAAAAATGTAGATATCGCTTATCTGATACAATACCTTATGTACATACATTCACTCTGAGTCTGACTGGAGAGTGAGATATAGCCCTAATTAAGCATACCAAGAATCATTGAGAAGACTGCATAGAACGTAATAATAGCATGACAGGACTGAAAACAATCTGCACTCCTCCTACCAAATCTGCATATAAAACCCACCAGGGAGAAACGCAAAATCTCAAACTCCTACACCAGTAGAACTGCGCACAGATTCTACCCAAAGTAGCAGAGTAAATTCAGATGCCCTCTTCACATCTGGATGTTCAAAAACGTTCAAAGATACACCTCAATCAACTCCAACTGTAACGCATTAAGTGGCACGCCAAAGGATTCTACGATCCAAAAGCTGCACACATAAATACCTTTCACAGAAGCAGTTGCTGTGAAGTCCCACAAAAGACTCTCAAATAGCTAGCAATGCTTTGTCACGCTAGATTCCATCATGAGAGAACTTACAGCAAGTAAACAACTCACTGGAGCAGTAGAAGATACACTAGCCAAAAAGGCTAAGGCCATAATCTTTGTGCAGAATGGCACAGAGTCCAATGGTTTCTTTGATTACGAAGAGGCAACTATTTTGCCCACTGCAATTAATTGGACCTTTAGAATTCACAGACCCCAGTCAAGGCTTCTTGGCATTCACCCACAACAATAAGACAACCCAGCTGGGTAAATAGACATGTATTGCCACCGACTTTAAGGAATAACGGCCTTGCAAAGAGAGTTCCAATTTAATGTTAAGGAAGGAAAAGGAACAGCCACCAAGCAAACATTATGGGTGTAAAGGTACTCAACTGCATGGAACATTGTCGTAAACAAGTTAGAACGTAAGCTTGAAGTTTGTTTTGAATAAAGTCCTGATCATCTGAAGATAGTCAGCACGAGCAAGATGTAGACCGTGAAAGGGTGATATGTTTAGTTCCCAGACGCCAAGAATATGGCCCAAGATAGTCTCTCACCATTTGAGGTCTAGCCAAAAGCTACCAGCCACGTTCTGAACGAGCTGTAAATATCGTAAGAGATAACTAAGGAGACACAAATTAAGGACCTTGGCATAATCAAACCTCCAAGACAAATTGGGCTTACCTAAGAGTTTCAGATGTGTCAGTGGGATAAGATACAGAATCTTTTTGACAGTGCAAAAAGAAAATGGAGCAGCAAATGTGCTCATCTATTGGGCAAACCCAAATTTCTTCAAAACAAAAATCAGACGAGGAGGAGCTCTCATAGAGGTATAGATACTTGAATATACCCGATCTTCTGAAAATGATTTTAGCATTATCAAAAGTACCTTCCATACAATGGCTACATCTTGGAAAAATATTAATGCTTTTGGCCAAGGGGACACCTGCAGCATCGACCACCCCCATTTTTTGTGTTGATTCACAGTCAAATTTCAGATGAAAGGCAAGCGTCATAGGATAATACTTTTTAAAACTCAAGTTGAATAAAATTAAAGTTAAGGGTCAATAACACAAGTGAAGTCGTACCAAAAGGGAAATGGCATTGTGAACAGAGTCCTTCCCAGCCAGAGATGGTCTGGCATCATCCATATGAATAAGAAAATCAAAACAAATTGGGAAATTAAGTGATTAACTTTGTTTAAGGTCTTATCATAGGGTCCTTAAGTAGGTTCTCTGTGGCCAACGTTTTCCGTGTAAACTAGTTCACTGGGGCTAATAGTTTTGGTTCCAGTAAGTGCAATTCACATCTACATGTGCCGGGCAGATAACATGCATACTGGCCGAAAATACGTATATAAAACGTTGGTAATGCCCTATGGCATAAACTATAAAACTCACAATTCATTAACATAACCACCCAACATGAATACAATATAGCACAATCTACTGACCGCTAATCTCCACAAACTGAACAAATCTCCAGACTATTATGGAAACGTCAGAATCGAATGAAAAGATCACACAAGTAGTTTGACAAAGCACCGCAAAACCATAATGACAGCAGTGTGTGCGATAAATACATGCCAAAAATATTACCAATTAGCTTCCACGAAGAGCTGGACGCATCTACCCTTTGCATGGGTTTAATAGGGACTTCGGACATGCCAACCAAGCGCTATATTTTGCAATAAAAATGGGGTGATCTTGTGCCCAATATTTTACATTGAGGATTTGGCCAGGTCCAATGCTAGAGGTTTCCCAAACTGTGTTCTAATGGGACCTGCATCTTTGCCCAACGCGTTAATGGCAGCAGATAAACACTACCCATTATTTTTAAACAGCTGGGTGAACTGTACCCCTAAGGCCTTAAAATAAGAGGGTCTGAGCCAAACCCAACTATTTTAAATGCTTTCCGAACTGTAGTTGCACAGATCTCAACCGATCAGTTACAATGATGTTCTTGGGCATCAAAGTGCTCCAACGACTTGCATCTTCCATTGAAATGCACAGATTTGGAAGGTTATTGTAGCAAGCGCGCATTTTCTGTGTACATGAACGTTGGAAACTTGGACGGTCGCGAGAGCAGGAACGAAACGGTTCGCTGCACTCCCGAGTACTTTAATGCAAGATTGCGCTTAGGTGGGGGCAGCTGCACTGTATCATGTTTCCACGAGGAGGACAACTATCTCAATGCTTTTCAATAGGCTAAGGGAAAGCATGTCCATTACCGATTAGGCACGGGCCGCGCCCTGTGCATTTTGGTGACAGTTGGAAGGAGGCCCGCCCGTACCCTGCCGCAATGTGTGTAGGGAGCTGTCACCTCTCTCTCACCCGAGCGCACGCCCCCTTGCAGATCCACCCCACTAAAGCGCAGGTAATGCCTCTGCAAAACCACGAACCATACATCTCCTCCTCTCCCGCAGCCATCATGTAAAGCGCGACCCTGTCCTCAGCTTCCACAGCATGTGCACTCACCCCACATACAGCCGTCCAGCTCGCTCACTCGTCCATTGTCTGCCCACAGCTCCCCCAGCGATATCCGAGGCAGCACGGCCCCTTCTGAGCCTCCGGCCGCCACTTCCGGGGTCGGGAATCGGCAATTCCCTAGAACTCCCTTCGGAAACACTCGGGAAACCTCGACAAAGAGGACGGACGAACAGCCTCTTGTGGATGAGTGTGAAAGGAAACGGCCATATTTGAAATGTCAGTTCACGTGCGAAGATGTATGAGATAAGAAGGCTTAAAGACAAGATCTGAGTGTATTTAAACGGCGTTCATAGTTTGGGTAGTAGGTGCCAAAAAGTGCAAGTGTGTAGGTTACTTAAACATGGAAACTACTCATATTTACAGATTAACTGTAGTTTTTTTTATACAAAAATTATTTATTTTTAAAATGACAAAGTGGGCATATACATTATTACCCTTAAATAAATATTATAAAGTTTATTCACTTGCAGCCAGTTAGTTTACTTCAAAATGTTCATTATTGTGAAACTGCCACGAATCTTCATAGGTTACAACTTCTTTAGTGAAGGACACTTTGACCCTAAGGTCCATGAATACAAGTGGGGAGATTTTGGCAAGAGCAGTATAGGCTGGTGTTTGCTGGAGTCTACAGTAGAGTTACTACAATACAGTTGTAAAGAGTGGAGTGGCATAGAGTAGAGTGGTGTAGAGTAGATTGGCATAGACTGGAGAGGTTTACAGTAGTGTGACATAACTGGTTTGGGTTGTGATATAGAGGACGCCACATATTTACTTACTATTTCAATAATATTTGTAGCTTCTGAACAAGTAAAATGCTTTATTTCAAATCAGCCAATTTATTTATCACAATATTTTTAAATGGATCAAGTCGATAACAGAGTCTTATGTTACTACATTTCTACACTGAGGTCATCAGTTCATGTACTCAACAGATCTGCAGTTCTCTGTTACCTTGAAAATCGTTTTTTTTCCTATCTTGTCCAAACATTTTGCTACGTAAATGAGAAGGTGGCAATGTGCTGAGTTGGCAAAAGGGGAACACATTTGGGATTCTGTTCTGTAACCCATGATTGATGACACCTTCCACATTATGAAAGCCGGAATTTGATTCAGTATTAACTTCAGCACCCACCTTCTTACACTACACCTTTTTATTTTTTTTCAAATAAGGTTGTCTGCAACACTCCCGATTCAGATGGGAGGCTCCAGATTTTTAAAGCCAGAAATAGCTTTATTTTACCTACCTTGCAACAAAAATTGTGTTAATTTCAAAGGAAGGCAATGGGGAAAATAAAGTCTTCTGATCATTTAACACTCCCTGTTTCCTCTTCTCAAATTTTGATACGTATGAATGCCTTATTTGCGACACTTTGAGTGGCACTTTATTGCAGTACAAAAAAAGCGGTTGCATGTATGTGGTGCAAGAAATTACATAAATTAGTGTCGTTTGTTACTGTAGTTCGCTAAAAATTGCCTTAAAACTACTGCGACTCTTCTAATGTACTTATGCTACCTCACTTACCCATATCAAATTTCTAAGAGGATTTAACTGGAAATTCTTGTGGCAATGGACTAAATTAAATACAATTCACCTGACTGGAAAGTCCCCCATGGTAGAGGTTTGGAAGTAAGTTGCCAATGAGAAAAAAATTAACTTATACTCAGCTGAATTTTGATTTAAAAATGTTGACAGGTATGCAGATGCAAGGCATTCTTGTCAGCAGTTGACCTGTTTAGTAGGGAGCGTTTAGGGAGAACATTGGGATTGTTATTTCTATAAAATGTCTCCTTTAGCCATCAATTATTAGAGTAATGTAAATGTAAATGTATGAAGCTTATATAGCGCATGACTTACCCTTGGGCATCTCCGCGCTTGCTTAGGGAACCCGTCCTGGTATTCCCCTGTGAGATAACCCTTGGCAGGGTATCAACAAGGTGAAAGCCAGGCATCCCACCGCGAGGGGCCGATGTGGAGATTAAGCAAGCTATTGCCCAGAGTCGCAGAGTGTGAACCCGTGAGTCGAGAAGGCACCGGAGCGAGAATTATCGAGTCCGTGGAATTATTGAGCCCAAGACCCGCCGAGGCGGGGAATTGAACCCTGGTCCAGGGCCGAACTCAAGCTCCAGGTCTGCCGCCTCTAACCCCTGAGCCACACTTCTCCACAATAATGATATTAACATGTTTGTTACATAGTGCTTCATACTGTACTCTTGCCAATTCCAAGTCCCTAAAATAACAGATTCCAATATTATGCAGTGTAATGGTACCAACTTTGGAACAATGGAATGCTGAGTTGGCCTTGCTGAGATGTGAACTTGTGAGCTTTCAATCACTGTATATAGAAGTAGAAACATTCAAATCTCTGGGCCACACTGCCACTTAATTGAAGACATCTGTTTTCATAGACTAAGCAAACAAAACATCACACACAAAACAAACACTTTGAGCCTATCAGCTCTCAAGATTTCTGATTTGGTGCGTGTGAGTAGGTCATCAAATACTGTTTTTACTTTACATTCTGACATTTGTAGTTCTGGGTTTATAATGGGATAAATACACCTAAAAGTAGCATAATGCAAAGAAAAAGAAACACCTGGCTTAGATGTAGTGGCATAGTGATGATTCAAAGCAGCTTGCAATATGGCAGTTACAAGGGGAGAATCAGCACACAAATGCTATATGCATCAAAACAGTCATGAGTTATAGCTACCGATAAAGTAGAACATGACGCTGGAGCCTAGTCACAAAGATAAACATAAGCATACCCATGTAAGTTTACTCATACACTTTGCTGTAAATTTACTACTTAGCCAACACTTTGTAGTTTAAATTTACTACAAAGTGTAGTTTGCATGTCACTACCGCCTCAATTCAGGGAATGGAGCCTAATTAACGAGTGTAAAGTTACTGCTTGTAACTTTTCATACAAAGGATGAGATCTCCTCTGCTGGGATGGAGATCTCTCTATGTTAAAGTGTAGGGAAACGTTTACAGGTTTATTAAAGTTTTAAAAAATAGCAAACTTACTTTAAAAATACTTTTAAGATACATAATAATTTAAATTAATGAAAATTTTTTATTTTAAGTGTAGAACAAAAGAGAAATTTGGAATTAAGAAAAAATCTAAAACATTATCAAATTTATTTTGAATTACATGTTTAATTAATTTGAATATATTTAGATTACAGTTTACATTTATTTGCTTTGTAATAAAAAGTATTTGAAATTATATCCGGTATTAAATTACATAATTTAACTATTTATTAAAACATTAAAACTACATTAATTTTGAAATTTATAAAGGCTATTAGCATATTTAATAGTAGACTAATAATCATGTTCTATTTATATATCGTTTTTTTTATTAAATTCAATGTATTTTTATTATTAAAATGTTAAAATATGTAAATTTAATGTACCATTATTTCCTATAGGCTTTTATTTTAAGTTCAAGCTTCCATTTCTATAGGAAGTTGCAGTACCAGTGGTTGGCTATGTGTTGTGCTGTACCTAGGCCAGCTCTGTGCTGGAGCACATTTACGACTGTTTTGGTTCCTTTGTGGCTGTAGTAAAAATAGAAGCGCAGTTTGCGAATATCAGCTGGCTTACTCTATTTGGGTGGGTGCTTCTTCATCACTATACTCTTCCCTAGCCCTCTCTTAACCCTCCTTACTCTCCCTCACCCCCTTCCCATTAGTAGTAAGTATCCCCCGTTTTCTAGTCACTCCTCCCTGCCCTCCCACATTTGCCAAAATGCGTGTGGAGAGCTCTGCAGTCAGGGTGGGGATCTCCGTACATAAACGATGGGAGAGGAGCAGGGCCGTTTCTACCATTAGGCAAGAGTAGGTGGCTGCCTAGGGCGGCAAAAGGGCTAGGGCGGCAAAAGGGGGATTTTGTTTTATTTGCACCTACGAAAGTAAAGCTAGGCGGCCGCCGAGTCTTGCGTAATGGTAGAAACGCCTCTGCGCACCAACAGCACCTGCCCCACGGACCCCTCTGCGGCCCTGCAGCCCTGACGAAGCAGTGTAGCATCTCCTGCTGAGCCCGCCACCCACCCCGAAGCAGTGTGCTGGCCTGCGCTGGTCGGAGAAGCCGCCCTACTCCTACATCGCGCTGATCGTCATGGCCATCCAGAGCGTGACTGCACGGCGCCTGGCGCTGGGTGAGATCTACCAGTTCCTGCAGGCGCGCTTCCCCTTCTTGCGCGGGGACTGCCAGGGCTGGAAGAACTCGGTGCTACACAAGTGACAACCTCTCGCTCAATGAGTGCTTCATCAAGCTGCCAAAGGGCCTGGGCCGGACCGGCAAGGGCCACTACTGGACCATCGACCCAGCCTACGAGTTCATGTACGAGGTGGGTTCTATCCGGTGGCAGCCCTGTGGCTTCCGGCGCAAGTGCCAAGCGCTGAAGCCCGCCATGTCCAAACTTCTTGCTCTCCACAGACGTCCCGACGTGCAGACACATCTACGCTGTGACAGTGAGTGCACCGATGACTGCACTGAAATGCACATTGCCAAAACTGAAACACAGCAGTATATCAGAGGCCCATCTCAAAGCGTAGATCATAGAAGCCGAAAATAATACACTTTCCGGTACTTGACTTTACCATCTAAGGCACCACTACCTTCAATGAAAACAAAACCAGTACAGTGCTCCCACCTTGAAGATGGCACAAATGTTCACCGCAGTGCCGCTAAAATCTGCGTGGTCAACGGCCTGGGTTTTGGGGCCTTCGACTTCCAGGCGCACAGACCCTGCTGGGTTGCCACTCGGGGCTACAACTCCATGGGCCTGGAGGGGATCAGCTGCGCCCACCACATGCCCCCTAGCCCTGGCTCCAGCTAAATGGCCAGCTGCCCCTCCGGGGGGAATACATGCCAGAGAGCAGCAGCAGCCCCCTGCCCTCCTTGCCTGCCCTGGCCAGCGCAATGGACGGCCACTCGCCTTATTCCAGCCCTCCGGTGCAGTGGAGCTACCAGGGGGCAGAGCCTACATGAAGCAGCAGCCCTTGCCGCCTGGTGGTGCTCCTGCGATGGGGGTGCACTCGGGGTGGTCCCTTACTCCCTGGACCAGGGCTACCTGAACCAGAACACAAGGGATGAGCTCTAAGGTGAGCGCTGCCGTTAGCTAAGCAGGTTACAGCTGGAGGTGGGCGAGGAGTCTTGTTAAATAGTTTTGCTTTTGCACATTGTTTTTTTTTTATCTACAGGGTCTCTTCTTCAGCAACCGGACTATGGTGACAAATTCCTCTGCGCATGCATTTATTATCTTGTTAATTCACACATCCATATATTCATTCCTGGGCCCATTTGTTAATGCATTCACAATATAGCCATGCAATCACTTCTCGTTTAAATGATTATTTTCCCATGAATTAATTTATTTGCACAGTTTATTCTTCACTTCTAACATTCCTCTGTTCACTCACAGAATAATCCATCTTTCCAGCCATTCATGGATCCATCTAATCATTCATCGATTTCTTTCATGAAAAATTTGGCTGTGAGGAGGAGTTATAGACTAAATTTAGCACTCGAACACTACAAAGATTGTTTCTTTACAGTGCGACCCGCCCTTATATACATTTGTATGCTTTGATTCTAAACGGATATTACATTATTTTAAATACTTAGATTCTGTTTATAGCGAAAAGCAGACCTTTTGCACCAGCTAGCATCAGGGTTCCACATGCCAACAAGTAGACCCCGCTTCCCGTTTGATCAGCAGTGTGGTCCTGGGGATACCCACTTATAATCCCAGTACCCCTGTTCCTTCACCTGACAAACTGCTGAGCTCTTAAAATACTCCTCACATGCACTCCACATCAAGTGTCGTGTAAAAATGGGCTTTTACAAGAAACTGAACATTAACTTCTTTATAGTAATCTGGTGTGTTAAAGAGAGCGGATGCGGTAAAATCACGGCAGCTGAGCAGGAGACCCCGATTTGTAATCCCGGATCCTCATTTAGCCAAATGTGTGGCACCCTGAGCAATGGTAGATGATAACTATATCAGGTGCCTCAGTGAAAAAAACAAGCGTTGGCAAAACCACTAGGTCTGGCCTTGGAAGATGGTGCAAGTTACTATTTTTGTTGTTTCTGGTTTTGAAAACGAAGTGCACTTGATGCCTCTGTGGTATTTACGATTCAGAAAAGGGGGTGGTGATGAACAGAGTGTCTGAATTAAGCAGACCACTCTTACCCAGTCCAAAGATCAGGGCTTGATCCATCACCGTTATTTATCTCACTGCACCATCCCAGCTCAGAACCTGGCTATATGCAAATCAGTCTGTCCCTGGCCCAGTGCTTCATGGGAACAGGGCAGACTAAACTACCAAGCCAATTCTTCACCAGAAAGGAGACAAGCTACCGGGGACCGGTTTCTGGCATTTCAGCTGTCTTCGGCCCGGCTTGCTTGAATCCTGATGGTGCAGTGAGAAAGGGACTCATGTCTGAGTATACCCTGCCACACCTATAGTGGCCAAAAACGATTCAGAAAAGGGGGTGGTGATGAACAGAGTGTCTGGTCTTTGGACTGGGTGGGAGTGTTCTGCTTAATTCAGATACTCTGTCCATCACCACCCCCTTTTCTGAATCGTTTTGTCCACCATAAGCGTGGAAGGGTATACTCAGATGTGAGTCCCTTGCTCACTGCACCATCAGGATTCAAGCAAGCCGGGCCGAAGACGGCTGAAATGCCAGAAACCGGTCCCCGGAAGCTTGTTTCCTTCCCAGTATAAGAATTGGCTTGGTAGTTTGGTCTGCCCTGTTCCCATGATGCACTGGGCAAGGGACAGACTAATTTGCATGTAGCCAGGTTCTGAGCTGGGATGGTGCAGTGAGCTAAAAAACGGTGATGGATCGAGCCCTGGTCTTTGGACTGGGTGGGAGTGTTCTGCTTAATTCAGATACTCTGTCCATCACCACCCCCTTTTCTGAATCTGTGGTATTTAAACACAAGGCTCTATTGTGCATCCGGGTACATAGTTCTGTGAGTGTATGGCTACCGTAACTCTCTGGCCTGGGCCTTTCGTTGAGGTTGCTTGCAGGACTGACTGTAACATAGAAAGGTTCCACAGTAGAGGGTGTGCCTCTCTAACCTGGATGACAGGGGGAGAGAGTGATGGCAGTAAAAGGGAGAGGGGCGGCATTTTTCAATTCTCGCCTAGGGCGGCAAAACACCTAGAAACGGCCCTGGAGAGGAGGAGATGATGACCTCCGCATGTAGGTTTGTGAATAGCATTTTGTATTATATTAGTAGTACTATTGTAGTACTAAATACATAATACAAAATACAGTTTGTGAATATGCCCCATAATGTGGATGCTTGGCAAACATGCTAGTGAAAACACCATAGTGAGTCAAGTAAAACAGAGGAAAGCCTTTTAGTGCCAGCCAAGAAAGCACAATTTGAAATAGACCCACATTAAACTCAGAAGTTTGTCGAATTCCTTCAGGCTTACCTGTGGCCAGGATGTTTTTAGCAGCAATAATGGCTCTAAAGCCAAACACCAACTGGCTTGTAAGCCATCTTCTATTGTGAGCATATGAAGACCCTTGTGAGTAGAGACTGGCCCCAACCTTTGTCTCCTACCTGTTCTTGCATAGGTACCTTTTGGCCATACACTCCCCACAATGCAATCTGGTGCTGGAACCGAGGCACACTTTCACTGCTGCACACCGCACACTTCATCGGAACTCTATGCTATTGTCTCTCTTGACATCCAGGGCTGCTGCATACAGAGGCTCTTTTCTTGGAAGCCGCCAAGCCTCAGGTGAACTGTAAATGGAGCCAAAGTTCACACAAAGATCACAGACTCTCTTGATATCGAGGACCCTGGACATTGCTCTATGATGTGGGCTCATCAGCATTTTGTAAGGTAAATATTTTGGACATCTAAACAGCAGTCCAGCTCCAGTGCATGCTACACTGGGGTGTAGGTAGCAAACAGGTAAATACGCTGTTAGCATCCATTAGATATGTCTCATATGTCCCGACCGGTCTCATCGCTGTAAGTCTGCACCTGTATAAATTAAGGAAACGGTACCTTCTACACAAGAAATAAAAGCTCAATAAAGAGCAAGTATTAACTACTAACTGAACATCTCTGCACCTTTACATCTAGAAAGTATAAATACAAATAAATGCTGACACCCAGAGAACACGCTACCAGCTGAGTTGATTTGAATGAAAAATGCCAGACTCTGCAGGATGCGGATATTTATCGAAAATGTGTTAGTGTAACCCGGGATGCGTTATACTTTGCAGGGTTGAAAAAGTTTGGTTTTAGCACATCTTCTCTAAAACGTGGGTATGGGAAAATCTGCAACCAAGCTAGTGGAATGAGATGAGATCACGGCAGTAGAGAGGCGTTGCAAGACTCCAGCAGAGTGGGCAGTGAACACATGAGAGGTAAACAGCTCAGCAGAGCACGACAGAGGAAATAATATAACATCTTTTGTTTTTTTCAATATAGCAGCTTTTGTTTTTTCCAATCATAGAAGGTTTTCTGGAAATATAGCAATGAAATTCAGGGGGGACTTTGAATGTTTTACCTCTGTTGTCAGTAGAGGTCGGACTCATGTGCTGTCATCAGAATCTAGTTTTGCATTAGCACTGTCTGATGGTACAGACCAGTTACTAAATATTGACATTGATACCAAATGGTATGAATAAGAACAGGATTTGGAACGATTTAAAATGCTCAGCAAATTGCTGCTCCGAGAGCGATAATTGCATGGCGAGGAGTTGGTGTGAGCAGCATCCATTCTGCTCCATCGCACTTTGCTCCTCTGAGTTGGTCAACGTAAGACCATGCCTCTTTGATACTGCTGAGTGCTTTTTCCAGCAGCTGTGTCACTACCAAGACACCTAGGTCACCACACATGGTGACCCTATTTCCACCCTTATTTAGATAGCAACTAGGGCTATGTTTCTTTGAGTATTTGCGATAGTTGTTATGCACTGATTTATTACACAGTCACTTTGTTACATTTCTGACTGATTTTGAGGCAGAGAAGAGGAGCTTTGCAGAGTTCTTTCACCCCCACAGCAGTTCAGCTGGAGATTTGCCAGAAGTACGTGGAGAAGTGTCCCAATGCTCTCTCAGAGTCTGTAGAGTATCCTGGTGAACTTGGGAATATGCACCACTTTCAGATTTCCCTTGAATTATTCCACCATGCCATTGGCTTGAGGTGATAATGGAGTTCTCGTAGTGGCAGAACCCAGGGGTTCAACAAAATTGTGGAAATCTTTCCAACTAAAAGGAGGGTGGTTGCCTGCATTTATTCTATGTAGAGAACGTGATGTAGAACTAGTATCATAATTTCAGCCGCAGAACTGGAGAGTTTCACAATTTTAGAGAATCTGAAAGATTTAGTCAGGATTGCAGTAGACATTGGGTTCAGGTGACAGGGCAAAGAAATCAAGACACCAACCTCCCAGATTTTGACAGGCAGCAAAGACATTACCCTCTTGCAATTTGCTGTACTTTATCGTCAGTTCGGAAGAATTGCAAGATAAGGTAGATTTGTTTTTATACAAGCAGAAAAGTTAACCTCTAAACTTTGTGCCAGAAGTTCCCCTAAAAGAATGTTGCCAGGACTTTGGAATGTGTTTGATTCTCTTCACTAGTTACTACCCAAACACCCCAAAAACACAGACAGAATGATATGTGTGTCCATCTATAGCCCTCACAGCAGTTTGGTATAAAAGGAGAAAATGCATTGTGCACAAAGGAACCTGAAAAGTCAAAAATGTCATGTAAAGGGCTTCTAAAATTGAGGATCACATTGTACATGATACTATCTTTTCACCCACAAACTCATGAATCATTGCTGTCTGCCACTGATTGCTAGGCACTTTACATGCTGCAGATCAGGTGCCTAGGATTTCACCCAAATACAAAATGTGGTCACCACAAAGAACTTGCATTTTCACTGAAAGAGAACACCTATTGAAGAGCAAATTGGTCGTTTGTGCAATTTGTTTCTACCCTTAATCATATTTATCTGGGGAAGACACAAAACTACGTATAATGCAACATAAAAGAATGATCAACTAAAAAAAGGAAATTGTGCCATTAGTGACAGACTTTTAGAACACAACCAATCTCAAAATGACATAACTTGTTAAGCTACTGAAGTACCTAAGTGCCTCCCATGGTGGTGGCACTGTGACATCACTAAATACTCAGAACTGGATCGACTGTTTTGACTCCATTACCAATGGCAGAAATACCACTGACCAATAGAATTCACTTTTCACTAAATAAGCAAGTGAACTTTCTGCTAACACCAAACACTCTAGATCAGTGGCCTCTCACCTTTTCAGTAGTGAGAGCTAATTCTGATCAGGCAAAATCATTGTGAGCTACTAAAGGCTGAGCAACTCAAGAATTGTCTCACTGCTACCTTGATAGACACCATAAGTGCGGAGGGAGGGAGCTTTTGAGCTCTTCAAAAAGCCAATGTTGGGGCTCCAGTACGAAAAACATCTATTTGGAAACTATTGGCCATGCTGTGTTTGGTAATAAGATTTAGGCAGGTGGGGCTGTTGTTGGGATATCCACCTCCCCCATACTCTTTCATAGTTCACATGCTACACTGCTCCATAGCACCACGGGTGTAGCTTCAGTTGGTGCAGCAGGTGCAGTGGAGCCCAGAGGCCTGAGGAGCCCACTGAACCATGATTGTTGTTGCATTTTATAATTCAAACAGTAGCAGAGGGGTCCATTTCCTTCCTTTAACTGAGGCCCATGACACACGTTGTGGGTTCATAAATGCATGGACTTGGCAGCATCTTGGTAATCTCTGTCACTGAGAATGACAGAAAACAGCCGGGGGCCCAGTTTTTCCTCAGCTGTGGAATGATAACCTGAGATAAGGTGGTAAGTCTTATGATTTGATAAAATAAAAAGGGTCTCAAGAATGAGGAGTGCTGGCGACAGGGCCCTAGTTCCTGGCTGAAGCGCAATAGATGAAGCCTAGGTCCAGGAGTTGGAAACTCATAAAGGTTTGTTATAGTGGTGGCAGAGAAAATGCGAAGAACTTTTCAAACAACCACCAGGACCTGCAGGATAGGTGAGTGATCTGTAGTCTTCCCACGAGTACCACTTTAGGAGGGGCAGTCTATACTCGGATCTACAGCTCGTAACTTATGTAAATGTGGACTTTTGTCTTCCAATTTGTTTCCTCCATGCTACGGCCTCTCATTCTTATAAGAAAATGTCCCCCTTTCACCATTCTGAAGATGTAATTAAGCACTGAGAATGAGCAACCGCGTGTGGTAACTTGCCACTTGCATGCATTTACGCACGAGGAGGATGGTGAAATACTGCCTTATTTCAAGCACAAAACACCCATATATAAGTTCCCACAAAGCCATGCCCCTTTCCAGTGATTTGAGCAGGTGCTTTCAGGTGCTCAGCACCAGCACTTCTTTCACAGAAACAGGGCTACGATTTCTGGTCCTGCAGGTGGTGGTCTCAATATTAATTGCCCAATTTAAAATAAAAAGAACTACATACCTTGCATGGTGACAGGCTGGTATGTTTTCATAGGCAGGCATACATCTGTTCAGGAAGGCATGATTGTGTATAATCACTTTAGTGATGATGTCGTCACGCCTGTCATGAATCTAAGAAGTCATCATTAACGAATGGCTTGCATTCTATTCCCAGAGTCTGCTGCACCCTGCCACTGCCTGAGCCTAAGCCTCCCATTGGATAATTGTAGTGGGGGCCTGCAGCCCTGCATTGCTACTATCCTCAAGGTGCTTGATGTGGCGATGGCCCACCGCAACTTTTGCGCTATGGAGTTACCTGTAGTTTCTGTTCTCTGCCTCCAAACATTCTAATTGCTAACTGTGCTTGAGCCCAGTAGGTACAACAGCCATACTCACATCTCACAGGCATTGCAGCATCGCGGCTGGGGACAGTGCTTGTGCTGTGGCAGGCAGGGTCACAGCATGCTGAGCAGTGGATGCCTATGCCGTCGTCATAACTGGACCAAACTAATTACAGACAGCACTAGCAGTGACATGACCTGCTGTTCTCAAGCAGCCTCCTGACCTGCAACAAACCCAGTCAGACCGCACTGATTAATATGTTAAAAAAAAGCATTTTCATTTGGAGTACATTTTGTTTTCGCTCTCATCTGTCGCTGTAGGTAAAGAAGTAAAACGCATGTCTTAGGGGACAGACAGCAGAGCATGTTTACAGGATAGAGACTGAGGCAGTGTGGGTGTTGGGCACACCGGAGGTAGAAGTGAGCTGCAGCCTCCTTGGCAGCATTTTCAGCACGACACTTCATGTTTTAAAATTAAGCACTGCTCTCATTGCAAATATGTTCTGCTGTTAAGTTGGAGTTATTAAGGCATCCTACTGCTGCAGTAACTGCAAGAGCACACCCTAGAAAGTGTTGTTTCAAGAAGAGCTGCTGTTTTAGGTCTTGAAAATTATGTGCCTAACAAAAATGAATGTGTCCTTGTGTAATGAAACTGGTGTTATGTAAAGCACTCTGTTACCTGTTTTAACGCATCTTGTTTGCGCTATATAAAATTCCCCCCGCCCCCCTAAAAAAAGCCAATTGCCTTTTCAATATTGTCTCTGTGTTGCGGTTGGATTTTTCTTTCTGTCACCTTGTATCTCTTTTGTGTTACTTGGTGGTTATTTTCTATCAAGTATCTATGCAGATTGCATTTCATGTTGCGTTTCATATAGTTGATATGGGCTCACTTTTTTTTGTGTGCATATTTATATAGCGCAAACTCGAACCAAAGGTATTGGAGAGCTTTACATGAGCACCGTATTTACATTACACATTCAGGCACGGGGAGATTAAGTGATTTGCCCAGAATCACAGGATGTGGACACGACCCGAGGCTCGAACCCTGGTTTCCAGCACCAAAGTCGGCAGTCTAGCCAACGGACCACACTTGCATGTACTTACAATTTCCTGGCAGTTACTTTTCAGTGAAAGTAAGTACTCTAGTGATGTGCTGCTGCCACTCAGGCCTCTGAGCAAACCAGAGCCTGACTGGAGTTTGCAGAATGCAGGCAGGGCTAAATAGTGCACCTTGCAGCCAAGGTAGGTGACGTACTAACGCGCGATGACAGGATTGTGAAATGCACCACCTGTCCTCCCTCAGCTGAGCTTGTAGCACCCGGTAATGAATGAATACATTTGGAATTTGTATTGCGCAACTTAACCCGAAGGCATCAAGGCGCATCTGATGGAAACAGCTGAGTGATCGGAGGAACGCGACAGAGGCGAATTACAGGTAGGACTCTGCGAAAAGCCAGGTTTTTAGACTCTTACAAAAAAGGGCAAGAGACGGCTGGCCCTTTAGGTCAGCTGTAAGCGTGTTCCACAGTTTAGGGGCAAGGGAGAAGACGGCCCTCCCTCCCCACCTGGCCTTGACTGTTCGGGGGATAGACAGAAGGTTTTTGTGGGCCGATCGCAGGGCCCTGCCCGGGGTATAGAAGGACACGAGAGACCCGATGTCCTCAGCACCCAGGCCGTGTAAAGCACGGTAGGTAAGGACAAGAACCTTAAAGTTAATCCTGCCCTGCACAGGCAGCCACTGGAGGTTTTTTCTGATCCCCGAGGCAGAGGTACGTCTGGGGCATCAACTACAAACCAAGCTGCTGCGTTTTGGACAACTTGAAGGCGATGAATGAGCTTTTTGCTTATGCCAAGGTAGAGGACATTGCAGTAGTCCAGGCGAGGAGAGATGAGGGCCACTGAAACCTGTTTCCGGGCGTCAGGGGAGAGGTAGTGTACGAGTTTCCTAAGGATCCTCAGTACACCACAGCCGGTGGAAACAGTCTTGTTGGTGTGTGGAAGCTTTTTCTGATTGCTAAATTTTGAGTGACAATTTTATTTTGAATACTAATGTTTTTTATAATTAATTTAGTTGTAACTGATGAACTGATGATGTTGCATTTGAAGTGATTCTATTTAGAGGTACAGAAGTGTTTATTAATGAAGTTTAGGTATTCCATATTTCTGCAGTGACACCATTTTGTTAAAATTGATGCTGTTTTTTAATGTGCTCTGTTAATCTTGCTCCTCCCAATCAATGTCCCACAGAATACAGTACACTGTGACACAATTGATTATTTTCCTTAAAGAGCATGTATTGTGAATGAAACTTTCATTGTGTTTCTAATGTTTAGACAACAACCTCTCCATGATGAATCATATCAGCTCCACAACCATAGGGGCCAATTTCCATCTCCACGTCTTAAGAAAACTAAAGCCTTTCCTGCCCAATGCAGATCTCAAGATGGCAGTTCAGGCTCTCGTGATCTCCAAACTTGACTATGGGAATGCTACCCTTTTTGGCCTACCAAAAATAAGACTCGCCCAGTTGAGGCCTACCCTCCAAGCTGCTGCACGGCTCATCACCGGCGTAAAGAAAAATGATCATATCTCCCCAGCCCTCCACTCTCTGAACTGGCTATCTTATGAATCTAGGATCCACCTAAAAATAGCATGCATGACATACAAAGCCATCCACCACAACACTCCTCGCTACCTGGCTCAGACACTGGTGCTATTCGAAAGGAATAGAGCGTCTCGTATTCCATGCTTCCTACTGCTGAAACCCCCAAAATTTCACCAAAAAACCTATCAGAGACCTTTCTGTGGAATTGCCCCAAGAATTTGGAACTCTCTTCCCCCAGAGATCGGGTCCATCCTTCATTTGATCATTTCAAAAACTAATAAAAATTAGACTACTGAATATTCTCCTTCCAATCTGAGGCGACTATCCATACCAATTTGATTTCATTGCTGGTGTTTTCACTATGTCTCTTTGTATTATCTTTTCATGCTGTATATTCTATATTTTGCTCCTTGTATATTAGATGCTATTTATTAGGTTGTACAGCACTCTGACACCAACATTTTGGTCATGTTTGCGCTTTATAAAACTTTCTAAATAAAATAAAATAAAAAAAATTAAATAAATGTAACTTTCCGGAGGACTTTTCTGCTAGAAGTTCTGATGTAGGCTTGCTAACATAAACTAGCGATTTCCTCTCCCTTAGTAATGGTTTGGTGCTATAATAGTTTTAATGGTGCTGATTATTGCTATTAACACCATGCTGAATTTGCAGATTTTTTGTTTATTACCTATGCGTAAAAACGCTTGGTTTTGGGTGAGAGCCAGAGATGTTTTGTTTTGTTCACAGGACTCTGTCAGAATTTTGCAAGACTTTTCCTTTTCCCCTTGAGATACTGTTGGCGTTCTTTGCGATTCTAACAGTTAGGACTTCATGACTTTTTGCTGCTTATTAGGAACAGAATCATTTTTCATTTTTTGACTATGAATTCTATATCTGAGCCTTTATGGCACTACATTCTTATTTTCTGTATTGGCTATTTTGAGATTTTGTAATAAACCCTTTCATTTTTTGCAGTCTAGAATTCAGTTATTGAGCAGTCCCAGTCATTTATTTAATTACTTGGCTATTTGTTGGACCTGTAGTTAAAAAGGGGGGTGACTCGTAAAGTCTTGTGCTAGAGACTCCTGAGAAGTGACTAGCTGAACGTTTTGGAGTGTAAGTATGAATAGGGTGAATTGATTTGTATGTGGAATATGCGTTTGTAATGTATGTTGGAGTTTGCGTTTGAGTAATGGATCTCTGTTCCTGCTGTGAGTTGATTGGGTATGCGTTGATGATTGTGGGTTGAGTTAGTGATGGAAGCCCCTGAGGGAGGCCTAGGATGGGTGGGACCTTGGGAGCTGGAGGGCAGGCAACGTAGGGGGTGGTAAGGGACAAAAAAGCAGACAGACTGTACGGTCTAGGGTCTCTTTATCAGGCTATGAGCTTTGACATGCATAAGAACTTTCTTAATAACCAGGGCCTTCAAAATGAGACACCTAAACATCTAGCTATAGAAGGAACTGATGTCCACCTCCCAGTTAAAAACGTTTTACATATTTCCTATGATGAGTAATATACTTATTAAAATAGCATTGTTCAATATTAATGGGGCTAACAATCAGGTTAAACTCAATCCACTCTCGAATGGCTTGCAGCAGCCCAAGTTCAGAATATTCTTGTACAAGAAACGCATCTCAACGCCCAATGCGAATTTCCAAAAATGCCAAAATGTATCTCTCAAGCATTCTTTGCTTTCGGCAGGTGCAGCAATCAAAGGGGGGCTATTCTGATATCACAGACATTTAAAGAAGAGATTCTAGAGGTGCTTACAGATTCTAAGGCTAGATGGATCATACTTGAGGTGGGAATTGGAACACAGCATTTGTTCTTAGTCAGCTTCTATGGTCCTATTGATGACAATAAGAGTCATACAAAGCATTGCAGGCTTTCTATGGCCTGTTGGTAATAGGGGGAGATTTTAACATTCTGCAGGATAATAGATTGGATTCATCCCTTATAAATATGGCTCAGAACAAACCCAGAGCATCGAGATTTTTAGCCAAAATGGTCAAGGACCTAGTCCTAGTCGATCCCTGGACTCCAGATAATCCTCAATCCAAGGAGTTTACCTTCTTTTCCAAAAGGTCTAATACGGCCTGTAGGATTGATTCTTTTCTGGTCCAGTATCTATGGGCTAGGAGGAACTCTGGCATATGGTCTAAACCCTTTTCAGACCATTCAGTTCTGTTAATAGAGTAGAGTTAAATGTTAATTTGGAGCAGGTTGAAAGACCAAGGTGGTCCCCAGATAAATCACTGTTAACCAATAGAGGATTGGTAGTAGCTATGAATTCAAATCCAGTGGAATTTTTTCAGAGAAATATAGGGTTGGCGTCCTCCTTTTCTGTCTGGGAGGTCTGCAAGGCCTTTATACAGGGTGAAGCTATAGATTTTTAATCTCAAGAACTCAAATTAAAAAGGGAAAAGGAGCTAGCTCTGCAGGTAGATGTGGGGGTGATGTGCAGGATTCTGGTTCGAGATTAAGCAAAGCAAGGCAACCTCTGAAAGAGTACTACTTTGGCCAGACAATCTTCAATCAGAACTCTAGCTTTAAGCAGCTTTTCGAAAAGAGTGAGCAGGGCAGATGATTCCTAGTGTGGCCCGTCAAGAAGAGGCATAACAATTCTATTATTAAACCAATCTATGATGGAACTAGTGGGCAGAAGGTATCTTATCCTTAGGAGATAGAAAAATTCTTCCTAACCCACTATACACAGCTATATAAGCCCTCAACCATTATTATGCCTGAGGCAATCAACAAGTTTCTAAATGGTATTGACACACCTACTCTTAGCCAAGAGCAGCAGTCTAGTGCAGCTGTTCTCATAACACTTAGAGAAGTACAAGAAGCGATCAAGAGTTCCCCAAATGGTAAAGCTTGTGGGAATGATGGCTTAACAGCGGATATGTATACATTTTTTGGACTACAGTTGCCACCCTTCCTGGTTATATTGCTCACTGAAATTCTAGAGGGCTGTGAAGTACCTCGTAACTTTTCGGAGGCAGTAATCATCAGCTTTTTGAAACAAGCATTTACAATGCAATGTTCTCGGCATTCTTAAAGTTAGAGCTATTGGCATTGCTCATGACATTATTTTAATTTATGTTTTTTTTGTTTAAACATAAATAAAAGGCATTGTCATTTACAATGCCAATAGCAGGGCAGTAGAGCAAGCACAACGAACGAGGGGGCAGGACAGCAAGCACAAGCAACGAGGGGGCAGGACAGCAAGCACAAGCAATGAGGGGGGCAGGAGAGCAAGCACAAGAAAAGAGGGGGGCAGGACAGCAAGCACAAACAACGAGGGGGCAGGACAGCAAGCACAAGCAACGAGGGGGGGGGCAGGAGATCAAGCACAAGCAACGAGGGGCTTAATATTTGATTGTTATTTTGGGCTACTTTTAAAATGTAAGAGACATTAACGGTTGACAACGTAGAAAAGGTTGCAAGTGTTTTTGGTGGTGAACTGCTAGCGAAAGGGGCGCTCCATGTTGTTGCTCTCTGGATTTTCTTTTTTTATCTAGTCAGTGAAAGAGGCAAAGGTTTTTATACTATTCAGCAGATCACATACAAACCTTTGTTGGTTGGTTCTTATTCAGTCACATTTCTAAGGTCAAAATACTGAACAGTTTGCTAGTTTGGTTGCAGCCCTATCAAACTCCGGCCATGTCTTTGTCGTTCTGTGGCCTAGAAACACCTTGCAGGAAGCGTCCAAAGTTGTTTTTTCAGCAGTCTTTGTAGGTTGCTGACCATATTGGCTTCCAACACCTGCATTCCAGCCTGTTCATATTTGCCATGTCTGTATTGAACCATTTATTTGCTACTTTGGCGGCTAATTTCAACTGTGTTAACCAAGCTGAAGCTACCACATGAAGATTTCAAAGAACTTGCAGCTGCTCTTGCTCAGACATTTTACAATGTATGTTCATGGCATCTTAAGAGTCTAGATGGGATGGCCTTCCGCCAGCAATATTCTATGGGGGCACTTGGCTCAGTTTCTCGTGACACTGCTGCATTTCGCCTGGTTGGTTTTCAAAGTAACTTTTGTTCTGTTTTTCAAGCACATTATTGGTAACGTGGCAACTGGTTAATTGGAATAAATCAAAATGGCCAGAAGCAGATGGAATTACCGGATGTAGGGCTCAACCTTCTTAAATCGCTACTTTGAGGAAGGGAATTCAAGCAGTAGGGGAAAAGTAGCCCGTACAAGAGGCCATTTTGGAGGGACGTGGAAGCAGTCACCCACTCAAATTACACTGAACTTGCTTGCAGAACAATAAGAAATTCCATCTACAGCAGCACAGGTAAAAGAGCGGTTGAAACACAAGGTCGACTGATAAATGTCAACAAGAATCGTGGCAAAGACAATCTTATGAATGGAACGCAATACATGCAACAAGGGGGGGCAGGAAAGCAAGCACAACAAGTGAGGGGGCAGGACAGCAAGCACAAGCAACAAAGGGGGCAAGACAGCAAGCACAAGCAACGAGGGCGGGGGCAGGACAGCAAGCACAAGCAACAAGGGGGGTTGGACCGCAAGCAAGAGCAACGAGGGGGACAGGAGAGCAAGCACAAGCAACGAGGGGGCAGGATGGCAAGCACAAGCAACGAGGGGGCAGGATGGCAAGCACAAGCAACGAGGGGGCAGGACAGCAAGCACAAGCAACGAGGGAGGGAAGAGAGCAAGCACGAGCAACTAGGGGGCAGGACAGCAAGCACAAGCAACGACGGGGCAGGACAGCAAGCACAAGCAAGGAGGGGGGGCAGGAGAGCAAGCACGAGCAACGAGGGGGCAGGACAGCAAGCACAAGCAACGAGGGGGCAAGACAGCAAGCACGAGCAACGAGGGGGTAGGACAGCAAGCACGAGCAACAAGGGGGCATGACAGCAAGCACTCACCAGAGGACTCGGCAGCTTCTCGACTTCTTGCGGCAGCGGTCGGGCAGAAATGGCGTCAGAAAAGTGCCAACATTTTCGCATTCGGGGGCGTGTTTTTTGCTGTTGAGTGACGTATGACGTCACTGAGTTAAAAACTGCAAAAAACACACCCCGAATCCGAAAAAGACAGGGCTTGAACGGAGTGACGCCCCTCTCCTCCAATGGCTGGCCTACGTTTAGGAAGCCAGCCAATGGAGAAGAGGGGCGGGTTCAAGCCCCCATACTAAGAAACATTAAATCTCGGAGCGAGACTGCGCAAGCGCAGCCTACGGTCCGAGATCTAAAAAGGAAGATCCTCTGATCAGCCTGGCTCTTATCGCACTATCAGCATTCTGAACAATAGTTACAAGATCTTGGCCAGGGTAATTGCCTCCAGAAAAAGAAGTGTTTTTTTTGTTAATAATAAGAGTAAGGCTTCTATCATATTGAAAGACAAGGAAAAAGCATTGAACTTAGTTCAGTGGGCGATTCTCTTTGCTACCTTGAGTAGATTTGGGTTCCATTTGAAGCTGGTGAAGTGTTTAGGCAATCTATACAACAAAGCTCAAGACAAGGTTTTGGTAAATTCACATATGGCATTTAAATCAGCTGGGGTACGTGCCAGGCTGCCCCGAACTCTCCAGTGTTTTTTGCACTATTCATCTAACTCTTGGCTCTAACTCTCCATCAAGATCCCCAAATTGAACCCTTTGTTTTGGGTTCCCCAAACCTGATATTATTTACAGATGACTTGATCTTATATCTGTAGTGTGAGTATCATAATATTAAAATATCTTTTGACAAAATTCAAGGCTTTTTTGAATGGGGGGGGGGGTATAGAATTAATCATTCAAAATCAGATTTTTTTTCATTTATTATCATTAACTGTGTATTGCCTAGCGACATGCAGCCCGAGGTGCAAGCTTTGCTTCCCATTAGATAATTAGGCATTTTCATATCTCATGGTTTTTTGGATCTATACCAACTCATCTATGCACCCATGTTAGTGAAAGCCCACAAACTATTAATGCAATGGAAGTTATATCCGCTTACCACCATTTGATGAATAGCATTAATTAAAATGATTATAAAAGTCCCTCAGAATTTTTTTACAGAAATCGACTAGATGCTGCATCATTTTATCTGGGCAGGCAAAAAGCCTTGTGTCAAGTTTGAAAACTTCCATTTATTAACTGAAGATAGTGGATTAGCATCCTAATTTTAAGAAATATTTTCAGGTTGAATTTTTAGATTGGTGTGTGTGCGCAGCAACTTCCGAGACTCCTACAAAGAATTTCTATCTTAACCTTATGCTGAGAGAAGTGGACATCAAGCTCTTCCCCTTTCTTAAAATTCCCAGGCTCCCGTAATGCTGCAGGTATAGATTTCGCTTGGTTGTAGACTAGAGATTTAACCAACTGAAGGAGGAGTACGATTTCCCCCAATTTCATACAGATATTCCTTTGAAAGATTGTGACTCGTTAAGTTTACATTTAGGAAGAGTGTTTATTCAGGATTGGGAGAAAGCAGGGATTTGTAGATTCAAGGATTTATTAGTGGCTGGAAGAATGAAGCGCTGGAGGCAGCTCCAAGAGGGTAATTCGGCAATTTCGGACACAATGCTTTTCTCATATTCTCAACTACATCTCTATTATGAAAGCCAGCCCCCAGGACATTCACCACCCTATGCAAGTAGCTATGAGTTCTATGTTTCTCGGCAAGTGGGAGTAGGTAAATGGTATGATATTCTGCTGAAAAATGTGTACCCGAAGGGGGTGCCAGCTACCCTTGAGAACATTGCGACCCCTACTGGTTGCAGGAGAGAGCCCTCAACTTGGAATATGTTTAATGTATGGGCCCACAAAGCCATTAGATGGGCTAACTTCAAGAGGATGGCTTTCTTTGCAGAATATTTGTTTTATTATACGCCATCCAAATTGCAAAAGATGTTTCCAACTTTACCTGCAACATGTTTCAGATGTGAGGCTGAGATGGGGGGACTGGCTCCAGATAAGTTTTACCTGGCCAGCACTGTTCGACTTTTGGAGCAAGGTATTTTAATGGCTAGGGGTAAAGTTACAGACCCCAGCGACATCAGAACTTGTGGGAGCCCTTTTGGGGATATGTAATTCGGCAAACCTGACAATGCATCAGAAACAGCTATATTTTATTGCATCCTTGAAATGGTTGATAATGGGCCCATTAATTATGGAAAGGGTTATGGAAGTTGCTAGGCTTATGTAAAATGGTATGTTGTTTTTCTTTGACAATTTGTTTTTTGAACTCTATGGATTATGGTCGCCTTAGTCTAGAATGAAATGATAAGCTTTAACCATCCGAAGCGAAGGATATTTATTTAACCATGGGTATTTGAAATTAATTTACGAATTGTGTTTGCTAGAAAAGAAAATCGTTTTAGTATTTTATTGGGAAATTATGAAGCGTCCAATTGTTTTTAGCTCGATCTTGTGGGGAATCATTAAATGTATCCTATTTATTCTCTTTTTTTTACCTTCTCGGAAAAAATAAATAAAAAAAAAGAATTCAAAGAGATGGGTTTAATTTCATTAAGAGCCCATATAATTTATTTGATTGAGAAACAATAGATTGGAGTAATTTGAAGAAATAACGAGAAAGACAGAAGAAAGGACGAATAATATAAAGTGAGTAAAAGGGACTGAGAAGTGTCTCAAGTGATTTGGAACTAGGGAAAGGAGCAGTTTTAGAATTTCTTTTCAGAAAACTCCTTGGAGTGAATTTTGTACATGTGACATGGAATTGAGCATATCGGAATGTATTTACTAATCATTTTCAAAAATGGAAAGAGAATCCATGAAAATGGTATGAAGTGATGTTTAAATTGACACATATTTCCCAGATGTTATGGGCTGATTTGAATATGTTTATTGAAATTGTGGGTTGCCAGTGATTTGTGGGCTGAGTTTAAGGCTGATGTTGGATGGCCCACACAAGAACCCACAAGTAATATCCCTACTGGTGCTCCTTCTGAAAAGGTAATTACTAAATTTAAAAATGTGATGAGTATTTGAAAGTGGGAGTTCCTGAAAAGGATATAAATTGGAATAGAATTTTGAGAACTTCACAAGGGCCAAAAGAGTCAGTACATGCTTTTTATGTAAGTCCTATACAGATTTTCAAGAGACAAAGTGGAGTCAACTACGCTGAACGAGGTGGGGATAGTATAATCGTGTTTGCTTTCGTGAAAGGTTTAAGGCCAAAGATTAAGCAGAGTGAATTGTGTTGGCAGACAAATAAAATGTATTACATTTTTAAATTAGCTAAATATAGTAGTGTATATACTGAAATGAAGCAGAAAAAGATGAAAGAGAATTAGATGATCTTGCAAACAAAATATTTGTTGAAGGGATCTCGGAATCAAATGGGTTCGAATACAAATATGAATATTGGTTAAAAGGATGGTGGGAGCACACTGCCTCACATCCCAGCACTAAAGGTGCCCAAATGCATCATGATAGCACTTACTTCAGTAGTAGTCTTTAATTTCTGCACCCTTGTTGGTTCAGCTTATGCTGTGTAACTCTAGACACGTGTTTCTGGATTCATTACTTCACCAGTATAGAGCAACAAGTTGTTTTGGGGTTGCTGGGAATGCTGCCTAAAGGCTTCTCAAGTCTATGTACCTCTCACTGGGCACAGGTGCATCAACACAAGCTTGTCAACTCAGTAGCTCAAGAGCGCCTTTTCAAATTGCAGAGTGGGAGCACACTGCCTGCATTTTGGTTAGACTGGAGTGAATGGAATGAATGAGATGCAGATGCAAGGTGCTCGTTGATGTACTGGTATGAATATGAGTGTTGAAATGCTGAAAGATAATACAGCTTGTCACTTCTGTGGGAGAAACTGCAGTTCCATCAATGATTTCAAACAGGAAGCACATACTTTACAAAACAAGCTTCGGGACAGGGGCTACCCTACACGACTTCTGAAAACCTCTACCAAAAGAGCGCTAAACAACAATAGAGAATCCTTACTCGAAGTGTATCCCAAAGAGCAAGACGATACGATTACCTGCGTGACCTCGTTCACCAAACATTCAACATTCATAAAAAAGACTGTTAATTCACATTGGGGCATTCTCAATTCTGCAGGGATGGAGCTACCGCGCCCACGCTTTGCATTTAAGAGGACAGCGAACTTAAAGGACACCCTGATTCACACCCGTCCGAAGAAAACAAGTACCCAGCCTGTCAATACTCTCTGGGACCTCCCACCAGTCACCGGGCACTACCGCTGTGGTTCCTGCGTCGTGTGCCCTCAGACCATCCAAGGTAAAACCATTGAACTCCAAAGAGATTTTACATGGACAATTAACAAACACACCAATTGTAATAGCTCCAGGTGCATCTATGTCCTGATTTGCCCATGTAAGATGCTGTACATTGGGATGACCATGCGCCCTGTCAAACATCGGATTATGGAGCACAACAGTAATATCCGTTGCCATAAGACACACTAAACTTTATGAACACTGCAAAGAAAACAATCATTCCACAGAGAACATTCGGTGGACTGTCCTCGAATGTTTACCAACCATCAATCAACAAGCCCTCTTTAGACTTGAACAAAGATGGGTACATCGTTTACACAGCGATGAACTGGGGCTCAATGATGGGGTGCCCTGGACGACTTTAGCCAGATAGTCTTTATCCAGGACTGTATTGTCCAGCTCCGAGTGACTACCATCACGCTTTAAAAGACCTAACTCCCGTTCCAAGATGGCCCCCTTATTTTACCTCCCTTACCTCGCTGTTTGAGCAAGACCTTCTTTGCTCTCTACCCCCGCGTGACGCTGCCTAGCAACCGAAGGGACACGCCCCATTGGTGCGCGCACAACTCGCCCTTAACTGCACCGGCCATTGCTCCACAACTTTACTGGCTGTCCTGCTTTTGGCGTTGACGTGGGAGGGGTAGGTGCCTAGATGCCTGCTACCAGCGATTCTTGAGGTAAGGTGCGGAGACAATCCCTAACCCCCGCTGACTTCCGCGTGCGCTCTGTTAAGCACGCTGCGGCTGATCTCTCAGCCGTACCTCAGTCCACGGTAAGCCGAGCCGCTTGATTAACCTTCGGTCTCGCGGTGCGCCTTACTCTTTTGTAGGAACTCCTCACTTGTTGCTGGCCCCACCTGGACAGCTTGTGAGACCTACAAACGGGATTAACGGGTAAGTCCATCCTTGATCTTTTCTACTCCAACCCGGCGAGCATGGCATTCTATTTGTGATTTTCCAGCTGATCACGTTTATCACGCCGGCGCCGGCCACCACCTAGTATTAAGACAGAGTGTCAAATGGTTTATTATCATTATTTCTGTGCGGTTTTAGCAATTTCATTTGCCTGCTCTTATAAAGATATAGGCTCCTCACGTCACTCGACTACTGTAAGGTTCAAAACAATGACTGGTGTTAGTGTTATTAGCACACCCCATACAGTATGTCTCACCGCCGTGAGCTCAACATTTCACTACGATGCATGCAACGATTGAAGCATGCCAGCCACACACAGGACGTAGCATTCCCCCGTTCTGTCTCACCCCTTTTCTCTCACAGAAACTCCAAACACTGACAGGGTTCGTGCAGTTTCTACCTCCCGGCACACATCACTGTCACGTTCTTGTTGGCACCACATGATGTACTCGGGCCACAAATACAGTAATGTTAGTAACTTCTTGTTTATTTCCTCCCTAGTTCCCAGGAGGTCCATCAAAGGATACAATCACTGTGCGACACTGTACAGGTCGTATATCCGAGTCCTCTCACTTAAGAGGATTCCAAGCAATTATATGAGCACTGAAGGTCCTGATGAATTGCCCTTATGGCAAGAAACATGTCGACCGAACTCACACTAAGGGTTGAATAAGGATTGATCACATTGCCCATCACTCCTTAATACCCCTTTACTTCCTTTTAATAAAGCAGTGAGCCAGACTATTAAAATAATTTTTAATGGACTCTACTGACTTTTTTTAGTACACACACACTCACGCTCACTATTGCACTTTTTTAGGCCCCTTACACGCACACACCCGTTGGCTCGGAATAAAAGAACTCCGCCAAAGTGCAGCCCCCCATGCTGCCCGACGGGCATTGCACCGCCAGCCTGCCGTAGGAGCAGGATACCAATGATGACGCTGGACGGCCATCGGATGGGATGACAGTAGTCGTCCAACCGGTAACCTGTGTGAGGTATCCTTAAATTCCGAAAAGGGTTCACATCATGCACTTGCCTTTTCATAATTAGTGAGAGAAAAGCTAGCTTGAGCCAATTCATTGGCTCCCACTGGGGAACTCTGTACAACCTCTTTGTTCACTACTTCTCAGGACGAGTACATTGGACCCCACTAAAAATCGTCCTCTTTTATTCCCCTTGTTTGATACCAACTTCTGTGGGAAGATCAAACACTGGAAGAGGGAATGTCGTCACAATCCTAATAGAGTGCAGGGGAATGTAGAACAGATTTCATAGATCCAAATAAATAATGTAGAAGATTCAGAATATGCAAAATTGTGAGCAGAATGAGCAGAGTCAAAAATCATTTTGAATGCCAGTGCCTACAGCCCTGGTGATTCAGCAAAACATGAGGAATGAGGAATGAGATGCCTCATGGTACAGTTTACCATCAGAAGCCATTGATTCAGATTGATGAGTTGGTAGGAAATTGTTCACAATGACGTTGTTTGAGGGAGGATAGTATTGCATACACGGAGTAGTCCTAGAAATAGACCAAAGTGACCCATGTGTTGACAGAAAAGTCAATGGCTATCACTTTTTGTTTTGATTTATACAGGGGGGGGGGGTTCCCATTCTACCATTTGTTCTGTTAAAGTCCCAAACCTGCCCTCTCAGGCAAGATGTCCAAATTATAGTATAGGGATTAGTAATAAAAAAAATATTTATTAGGTTACAGCAGATGTTCCAGTTAAAATTGGCCATATGGAGAATGAGCATCAATTTATTCTGTGTGATTCAAGTCCAGTGAACTTGTTGGGAAGGGACTTGCTTTGCAAAATGAAGTGCATGACACTGGATGGTGTTGCTATTGATGGGTACTCTATGTTCTAAATAGATTCAGCAGAATTGACAGTTGAGTTATTCTCCGTTTTGATCAACAAGGACCTTCTTCTGGATTTAAGACATACTGTCAAATATAAAGTATGGGATCTTTCTGGAAAAGAGACTGGATTGATCCAAAAAAACAGAACCTGTCAAAATGAAGATGAGACCTGATGCAATATTTCTAGTACGAAATGATACAGACTTACTAAAGAGACAGGAATGAAGCCATTGATTGAAAAGATGATTGAGTAGGGTATCCTCCGGTAGGTACTTGGTAGTTCTTGTATACCTCCTGTGATGGGAATTAAAAAGCTGAATGGCAAATGGAGAATCATTCAGGATTTCCACAATTTGTTGTTCCATGTTGTCTAGTGGTACCATGTCCAACAATAATTTTGTTTGCGATTTCATCGAGGTAGAATGGTATACAGTCATCGTTTTAAACCAAGTGTTCTTCTCAATTCCTTTACATGAGGAATCATAATTTATTGTTATCATGTGGTGTAGAATCCCATGAGGGTATATGGAAAGTCCTTCAAATTTGAGCAACATCCTGAATACAGCTCTTGAGTTTTAAATTGCAATGTAATTTAGTCTTGGTGTAATATATTAATGATCTACTGGTCATATCTAAGACCAAAGAGAACTGTACCCTTTATACCATTGCCTTGTTAAATTATTTATCTGAAAATGGACCTAAAGGTTCCCCAACTAAAATGCAGTAATGTAAAAAGGAAATCATCTATCTTGGAAACAATATTGAAAAAGGTGTAGGAATGTCTCAAAAGAACGTGTTTCTCAATTCTGAAATTAGGTCAACCGGCTACCCAGAGGAGGTTTGGATGTTTCTTGGAATTGTTGGGTACTGTTGTCAGTAGATTTCAAACGTTTCTTTCATTGCAAAACCTTTAGTAAGGTTGATATGCAGCAAAGTCCAAGATCCGTTACCATGTAGTGAGAAATGCATTCACACATCTAGCAACCACAACCCAATTTTTAGAACTACAAACCTTTCGCGACCCACTTAGCTTTGGTGGAAAATCAGAAATAAGCACTTTCTGATTTTCCTAAAAAGCTCTGTTGGTGAAAGCTAATATTTTCCTCATGAGTGTATGTCAAAATGACAATCGTACAAAGGAGGACTATAACGCAGTCTATCTGGGCCAACCGATGATTTGCCCTTACTCTTTCTCCACATTTCTTACCTCCTCAGTTCCAACCTTGTTCTGTAGTAAGCACAGAAAATTGAATTGTGAACATAAAAGAAAATTACCAACACAATAAAGGGACCTGCAAAGCTAAACATGTGTCGGCATACCACATATATAAAGTGTGCGTCTGTCATTCATACTTCTAATCATTACACCACCACGTTGTGCATGCCATAACATGATAATCACACCTAGGTGGTCATCATGCATGACATGGAACACTTCCCGCGTAGGCTCAGGTCAAACATAGCACACTTCCAACCACACAAACATATATAGCGTAGTGTTGTATCTGTGGGGATAATTGCCCTACATAGGGGCAGTAAGAGCTATACAAATGCTATAATGCAGTACAATACAATATTTGCAGCTAATTTACCTTGTTACACACTTCAAACACTTTATCCGGTTGCGATTGATCCACTTGTTCTCTACCAGCAGATCCCTTTAACTGGTCGTAACTTCCTTACTGCATGACCAATCTGCACTCCGATAACTCTTCTGGATATAGCAGACTCTTGTATAACTTTTGCGGGTCAGAGCTCGGTCTCCCAGGCTGAAGTTTGACAGCCAGTGGAGCTCAGGCGTTCTGAGCTACCATTTCAACAAGGCATGACTTTTTAGCTTTTGAGGCCCTGGAGCGATAACAGGAAGTCAGTCAACTGACTCTTGGAGTCTCTTCTTCTGTCTGAACCTTGGGAACCACTTTTCTTAAGCAGGGCATCAAAGGCACAATCCTCTCTTTGCTAGCTCAAGGAGCAGCAGGTGCAGTCAAGTCTTTGGTTCAGTGTAAGAAAACAAGGGAACCCCAATAGGCGAACCTGGGGTTATGATATGTTTTATGAAAATAATGGTTCAAGGTGGGCCTTACTAGGTCCTGAATAACACCCCTGGGGGTGGAGCAGTGTGAGATAACTTTAGACTGGACAATTAATCAAAAAGGGAGCGAGAGTGTGTGGAGAGACATATGCAATTTAAACATAGAATTCTCCAGATATTATCAGGTTCTCACATAAGTGACAAGGTGTGTGTTGTGAGAAAGTGAAAGTGAACTAAAAAACATAACATCACAATTACAACAGAGAAAGGAATCCCAAGTAAGTATGTACAATGAGGAGGGGTTCCTGCTGTGAGGGGGTCGACGGCGTTTCGATCTTTTACTTAGTAAAGATCATCTTCAGGACAAGGGAGTGAGCAATCTGAAATTCAGATGAAAAGGGATTATTGACAATAACTTGGTATCAAGCGGTAGACATCAGTTTGAAAGTTGGGAACGCCTGGGGCCAGTGTCTAGACAACTGGTGGCGTGGCGGTAGAGGCTGGTCGGCAGGGGAACCCACTTGCAGGTAAAAGATCGAAATGCAGTCGACCCCCTCAGAGCAGGAACCCCTCCTCATTGTACATACTTATGTGGGATTCCTTTCCCGTTGTAATTGTGATGTTATGGGGGGGATGTATGTCATTACCACACATGGTTTTACTAAGCATGTCTTTACTTCGTAGATTTTACCACGCATACCATTAGCACACTTTAGCATTAGCATAAGTTTAAAAAACACTTGCCACGCAAACGACTAGCACACACACACTGTCACCATGCATTTCGTTACTACAGTTATTTAATAATATTCAAAACAGTAGAGTTGCAAAAATATCAGCAACAATAATATTACTGCAAGTAAAATTAATTAACAGTAAATGTCTGAGAATTTGCCATGCAGTTTGAACATTCTTTTTTGCTACTGTATTAAATATAACCACACATGTGGCACTCACTGCACACAATAGCAGTTCAGCAGCTCTCCCGCTCTCATTATAATCAGAATTTGAAATTGTCCATGCCAAGTTAGCAGAGATGCTGACTGACCAAGAATAGGTGCCTGCTTCTCATTCAAGTTTATGCAGGAAATAAATAAACATGTAAATAATCACTTGCTGGACAAAGGCCAAGCTTTAAAAGTCTCGTCCCCCCTCCACCCATGACCTTTCTGTGGCTTTTGACTCCCTGGACAATGGCCCTCTTATCTCCACCATGAGTGTACCTATGTGCGCCAGAGCTGAGGTGATATCACTGCTGGCTTAAATATAGCTATCTAAAAGTAAGGATAAAACCCTAGCTCCTCCCTACACCTGACCCTACACAGACCACGCCTCCCTTCCCATGCCCCTACATGCCTCAGTATCTATGGCAGTCTCCAGGAGAGCTTCTGGCCGACGTCAGTGTCACCACATAGCAGTGCCATCAAGATACCACACTTTAGCTCAGAGCCGTAAAGCAATAATTTACATCTTAATTTATTTCCTGCATGGAATGAGAAGCAGGTACCTATTCTCTGTCAGTCAGCATCTCTGCTAAAATTCTGATTATAATGAGAGCGGGAGAGCTGCTAATGTGTAATTATCTAAAATCCGGTCATGAAATGGGCATTTGAAAGAGGAAACTTAACTGCTATTGTGTGCGGGATTGCCACATGTGTGGGTATGTTTATTGCAGCAGCAAAACCGCATTTTCGAAATGCCTGGTAAAGTCTTGCGATGTTAAGACTAGTGTGGAAAAAAATTTCCGAGCAAAGGCTGTTTCCCCCAATGGGGCCACTAGCCTTTCCACAGCAAAAATGACAGTGCAGGACTTTTACTGTCTGGACCTGTAAAGTTTATAAAACACATGTCCAAAACGCACCGTACCCTGGCATTCATGCCGTGTGTGTGCCTCGTATCACTATTGTGATGGAGCCAGCATGTGTAACGCACCGTACCCCGGCATTCATGGTGTGTGTGCACCTCGTATCACTATTGTGATGGTGCCCTACGTGAGCGTGTGTAACGCACCGTACCCCGGCGTTCATGGCGTGTGTGCGCCTCGTATCACTATTGTGATGGAGCTATACGCGAGCGTGTGTAATGCACCGTACCCTGGCGTTCATGGCGTGTGTGCGCATCGTATCACTATTCTTATGGAGCCATAAACGAGCGTGTGTAATGCACCGTGCCCTCGCGTTCATGGCGTGTCTGCACCTCGTATCACTATTGTGATGGAGCCATACGCGTTTGTGTGTAACGCACCGTACCCCGGCATTCATGGCGTGTGTGCGCCTCGTATCACTATTGTGATGAAGCCAGACGCGAGCGTGTGTAACGCAGCGTACCTGGGCGTTCATGGCGTGTGTGCGCCTTGTATCACTATTGTGATGGAGCCATACACGAGCGTGTGTAAAGCACCGTACCCCGGCGTTCATGGCGTGTACGTCGCGTACTGGGTATGCGGTTTGGGTCGGACTCTTCTTTTCCGGACGTTTTGAGCTCCTGTAGAAAAAGAGTCGTATGGAGTGTCGCAGAGACAAATCGTACTTGCTGGGCCGGAAACGGCTGCTTAATTACGTACGGACATCACGTACTGCGTGTTCTGGATACAAATCGCACATTTTTTTTAGTCGTACAGTTTTTAGTATGATTCATATGGAGATCTGCTTTGGATCCAAATCGTAGTTCATCGTACGTACGGGGACGTTTACGGGTACGATTTGTACGGGAAATATGCTCCGTACAGTAATTTGTAAAGGGATTTTACCGAATCGGAGTCGCCCCCTATATATAAAAATAATATTTTTTAATATACATGCAATGCAAAATAAAATACAAATAATATACCATTACATTTTTAAATAAAGTAAGAATACAACAAAAGTTCAAATGAACATTAATTAGCAGTTCTCATATAAGGAAAAAACTGCCAAATTAATTGAAAACATTAGTAACAACCAATGAAAAATATCTACAACTAAAGTAACCCAATAAGATTGAAAGCCCAATTAAAGAAACACTATATAAACAAAAGAAAATGTAACATTATTTTATGCTCCAACAACAAAATCAAGAATAAGGGGAATCCCTGCCGGATTGCTTCTGGATTGAAATCTCTGAATACAAGTTTAAAAAGTAAGTAAAATATTTATTTAATGTTACAACTGCATAAAATAATCGTAAAGCACTTTTTATAATACCCAAATAATTAATATATATTTATTTTTAATTATATCTCCTCCACAGAAACTTCAACACCTACTCAACTACCTTCAAGCATCATCCAAAAACCACCTTGCCAAAAAAGTAAGTATAAATCTCAATTAGACTATTAAAGCAAGTCATATTCCCTATCCAAATCGCCCACTAACCACACAAACCCCAAAATGAAGTAAATTCTGTTAAACAAATTTATTAAAATTTGCATTTTTCTTCTGTAGGAAATCAAAAGAAACACTAAAGGCAAGCACCAGCAGAAACACCTCAGCGTCAAAAAAAGTCCAACATGTATGTATATGTTGTATATAAAAACCTGTATTAAGATTAAAATAATTACAATACATTTAATATGTTTTATATACATTTCTCATAGCATTTGAAACACAGAATGATTGCAGGTGCCAAATTCATAACTTCCCAGAAAGGTACATTTTTGTTATGTTATATGGGATTCGTCTACACTCAGGAGAAACAGACAGGCGAAATAATTAATTGGAAATGCAGCAAATATTATTCAAATGCATGATATGGGAGGGCTATAACAAATGAAACTACTGTGTTACATGTTAAACAACATAACCACCCGACCAACATAGCTGAAATAGAAGCGAGAGACACTTGAAACACTCTGAAAGAAGCTAGCACTAGCTCTCAAAAACCTTCTACTGAAATATTAAAGATGTACTTCCCAGAGTTCCAGAACATGTAAGTGGCCAATTACCCTCTGTCTCAATGTTGAAATGCTAATAGCTAGAACAAAAAAAGCAACTGCGACCACCCCACCTACACCCACAACGTTCAGTGTAATACAAATACCACCTGAACTCACTGTAAGTCATAATGAAGATCAATTTCTACTTTATGACAATAAATCTAATGACATAATCATATATGCACCTCCTACAAACTTACTTAAACTTCAGAATTAAGAGACATGGATGATGGATGGAACATTTTAAATATGTCCCAAACCATTTTACCAATTATATACAATACATTAACTGTATCACAATACCAACATCCCCTTTATATATGCCCTGTTACCAAACAAACAAACCACTACCTATGTTTAACTCTTAACAAAAGTAAAGCAAGAAACTAATAATTACTATCCTCAAAAAATTATCATATACTTTGAACAGTCAATGATACAAGCCATCCTGAAAAACTACCCTCACACAGCAATACAAGGTTGCTATTACCACTTTATTCAATGCATTTGGAGACAACATAAAAAATCTACGCTCATTGTAAAATATGCAACTAATAGCAATTTTGCATATGAAATTAAAAAACGAATTCCACTAAAATACGTCCCAATAACTGATGTAGCAGAACACTACAATCTCTTAATAGAAAGTTCCTACTATCAAACAAATGAACATAAACTATGGTGCTCATTATGATGGCGGGTGGACCTGAATCTGCCTGGCATCGTTGCAGAGGTTGGGTCAGCCCACCAGCCATGATGCGGTCCCACCACTGGAATTATGATGCACCCCCCAGTATGGCGTGCGCATCCCAGTGTTTTAACATTGCGGACGGTGCTGCTGGCTGCAGCACTGTCTGCAATGTTAAAATGTCATACAGTGCAGTTCCCTGCACTACGTGGCAGGCACCACTCAGTGCCTGCCACGCAGTGCAGGGAAATGCAGGAGGGTACCATGGGTACCCCACCCAGTGCAACAACAACTCCTCACAAGACAAGGGGGCCCACAACGAGTCCCCAATCCAATCCTCACCAGCCTTTCTATGGCGGTTTCCCCACTATGGTAAGGCTGGCTGAGGCCAGCATTGTGATCTGGCAGACGATGCCTGCTAGGCACCGCCACCATTTTTCCGGTCCTGTCTGCCCCACCAGGCAATCGTAATGATTGCCTAAGGTGGAAGTGTGGTGAGTGGTCTTTGCGCCCGCCACACTTGCAGAACTATTCCACCCGCAATTGTAATGTGTCAGGGGAAAATTGGCAATCGATGGTGGAGGGCCCACCACCGCCAGCCACCCTAATGACCCCCAAGTTCCCCTATGTGACTATTTCGAGAACACCTGGGTGGAAGGCCACACAGATCTGGACACAGGAGACAGCCCAAAAACCACATTCCACGATGGAATGTATATAACAGTACCCTAATCAAAGAAGCAAAAACTAATAACACTGTGGAAGGATTGCATACTGCTTTTCAAGTCAGAACCCCACCAACCCTATATAAATTACTCCAATAAGTTCAAAAAGAACAAAGCTACCAACAACTAAAACTTGAACAGTCTGTAACACAGCTAGGTCCAAAACTTACTAAACAGACTAAAACAATGTCGGAGCACCTACAATACAAAGTAAGACTCTACCCAAACACTAAAGGGCTAGAGTATCTAGAAACAATAGCTAAATCCCTACTTTAGAACAGTACTACAAAAACATATGAAAATCTTAATTGTGCACTAAATTCTTAAATAAACATTTCTTTGCAAACATGTAAAATATAAATATTATGATAATTAATTGTAACTTATTTTTTATTATTATTTGACCTAATAATAGATATATTTGATATATTTACAAACATCAATAAAAATGACAAAAATTACATTTTCCTCCCATTGTAAATAATTTAAAATGACTTACTTTTTTGTTGCTGAAGAATTGAATCCAAACTGCCATAAATGAATCCAAATGAGTAAAAATCCCAAAACTTGCTTAAAAGTCCCCCCCAAAAATGGCAAAATACAACTGTAAAAAATATAATCCGGCGACAACATATCCATAGACTCCAATCCGTTATAAACCCGAAAAATGTCATTAAAAAAAGAAATGTTCCAGGAAAACTTGAAAAATAAAGGAACTGTAAAATAATTATTAGTTTACTGGAAACTAATACACAGTTCCTTTTAAAAAAAAAAAGCATGCTTCTCCCAACGGCAACTTTCAAATGACAAAAACCTGAAAAAAATCCCTCCCGCACAAATGCACAATAAAATCATTAAAAAACATGTATAAACACACTAATAACACCATACTCTAAACATATTTATACATATAATACATACCCTAAAACCTACCTATTAACGAACTAACCGCATTTCACAAACTCAAAACTAACTAAACCGCACCAAAAACACAAAATGCTAACTATACATACAATATACACTACCTAACTACCTTCACTCGACACCTAAATTAAGCCTAAAAGTAATGAAATTAAACTTACCTTAGCTGATGCGACACAGCTTCCAACCGCGATAGCTTACAAAATGCAACTTAGGGGTCTATTACAATAGCGGGCGGATCACCACCGACCCGCATGGCGGTGGCGATCCGCCTGCCATTCCTCCCCACCTGCCTACCATTTACCCCTGCCATATTATGATGGCGGGAGGGACCCCGGCGGACGGGAAAGACCAGCAGAAAAGGGGTATAATATGGTGGTGGTATCTGCAAGACACAGCCATCCATATTATCAAGCAGGCGGGGATGTGCCTTTCTACGGCGACATTGCCGCCATGGGAAGGCATGCAGCATCTGCATGTGGGGCCCGTAGCGGGGTCCCAGGGTGTTGCGGTTGCGCATGGTTTGCATTCACAACTTGGCAGTCAACGCGCGGTGCCTGCCACGTTGTGCATGCAAATGCACAACATGCCTTATTTACATTGCGGCTGGTGCTGCTGAAAGCACCGCCTGCCACAATGTAAAAAATGCTGGATACGCCCGCCTGTGTGGTGGGTGCATCCTAATCTGCATCACTGGACCGCTGCACAAATGGCGGGCGGTCCCTTTTGCCATTACGGTGGCGGGCGGAATAGACCCCTTAGTTTGGAAAATGGCTACCTAAATGAAATATTAGAAATACCTTTTTATATTAAAGTCAATGTACATTAGAAATGCAATACATAAGGTTTACAAATAATAATTAATATTACTAATGTACAAATGTTTTTTCTTTACTGTTTAAAAATGTTAAAGTATAATACTAAGGGGTCCATTAGGATGTCGGGCGGATTGCCTCCGCCAGGGTAGCGGTGGCCACCGCCACCCTGACGGAGGCAATCCGCCCGACATCCTTCCCTGCATTCCCCCCGCCATATTACGATGGCGGAGGGGACCGCAGCGGTGGGAAGCACCGCCCGCCTGTTTTCCGCCACGGTCGCCTTGCGGCCGGGGCGGAAAAGGGATAACATGGTGGCGGTGTCTATCAGACACCGCCAGCCATATTATAATGGGCATTTTTAATGCCTTTCCATGGCGGCAATGCCGCCACGGAAAGGCATGCAGTCTTCACTCCTGGGGCCCCCTGCGGGCCCCCAGAGTGAAGTACAGTTGGGGGGGTGCACATGGGGGTTACCTGGGGTACCCCCCTTCATTGTCATTTGCAAAGCGGCAGGCACCGCGCGGTGCCTGCCCCTTTGCAAATGAAAATGTGAAAGTGCATTTTCAGCATTGTGGCGGACGGTGCAGAGAGCACCGCCCGCCACAATGCTGAAAATACATGATGTGCCCGCCACTGTGGTGGGCACATCCTAATGGCACCCCTGGGACCCCCGCCCTTATGGCGGGCGGTCCCGATTTACGATAGGATGACGGGCGGGCAAAGTCCGCCTGTCATCCTAATGGACCCCTTAATATTAGAAAATAAATAATATGTATTACTATACATTAAAATAAAAAATGTTAACTTACCAATGTGATTTATTTATAATGCTCGCTAAAAATGTGAAGAAATATGTAAATATTTAAAAATATTTTTCTTTTTCAAAATGTTTTCTTACCTTAATAATTTTATTTGTATATACAACTTAAATATTATTACACAAACCATAATATTATGTATTAAAAAATATGCAAACATATGTAAAAATGTATACAATGAGAAAATTGGAAATAGATGTTATTAAAAATGAACACTGTATGTAATTATGTAATACATATTTACAATGTAAATAAATATTCTATAACTGTTACCAAAAAACAATGTCACATATTTTTATGAAAACCAGTGGACAACTACATCTTTTAGTTCTTTATTATAAAAAAGTTAACATTGTTTCATGCTGAATATACTTAAAAAATATATGCTTATGTTTAAATATGTACTAAATATGCAATGTAAACAAACACAAGTAATAATATTTATCTATATGACTATATATATATATATGTGTATATATATATATATGTGTATATATATATATATATATATATATATATATATATATATATATATATATATATATATATAATGTTTAATAAAACAAAATACATATTATTTGTTTGCTTGACTCTTTGAATGAAAATAAAAATGTTAATAAAATATAAATATTGTGTTGTGTTTTATTCCTATATCAATTGTTGTTTTCTGTATTTAGAATAAAACAATTATATTAAAATATACATCACACATATATATTTTTTAATACACATACTATTACCACTTAAAAATAGATTTGTATCATTAACCTTACTAAAAGAAAAAAGAACAAATATTTTTCTATTCCTACTCTAAACTATATCAGCTCAGGAAAACTGTAGGACACTACACATATATAATTTACTATTCCCGCTCCAGACTGTATTAACTCAGGGAAGGCACTGGACACTAAACATAGATAATATATTATTCTCACTTCCAAACTAAAAAAAGTCAGGGAAGGTGCTGGACGCTAAACATATATAATTTTCCATTCCCACTCCAAACTGTATTAACTCAGGGAAGGTGCTGGACACTAAACATATATACTGTATTATTCCCACTCCAATCTTGAAAAAGTCAGGGAAGTTGCTGGACACTAAACATATATAATTTACTATTCCCACCCCAAAATATATTAACTCAGGGAAGGTGCTGGATACTAGGGGGCACATTAGTCCGCCCGCCACCCCGACGCAAAAAGGGACCGCCCGCCATAAGGGTGGGGGTCCCATGTGGGCAATTAGGATGTGCCCGCCACAGTGGCGGGCACATCCTGTATTTTTAACATTGCGGCAGGCGATGCTGAAAGCACAGCCTGCCGCAATGCTAAAAATGCATGTCAAGCAGTTCAATGTACAATGTGACAGGCACCTCGCGGTTCCTGCCACTTTGTATATTGAAATGCAGGCCCCCTGCACCCCACACTCTCCAGAATCCCTGGGGGCCCTCAACAGGCCCAGGCAAGTAATTTCTGCATGCCTTTCCGTGGTGGCGTTGCCGCCATGGACGCCGTCCGGGGTGGTCCCCCCGCCATAGTAATCTGGTGGGGCGAAATGGGTGGCGGGTGGGGACGGATGTCGGGCAGATCGCCAACGCATTCGGGCGGTGGCTATCTACCCGACATCCTAATGGGACCCTAAAATTACTATTCCCACTCCAAACTATAAAACGTCAGGAGAGGTGATGGACACTAAACATATATAATTTACTATTCCCACTCCAAACTACATTAACTCAGAGAAGGTGCTAGACAGTAAACATATATAATTTGCTAATCCCACTCCAAACTACATTAAGTCAGGGAAGGTACTGGACACTAAACATATATAATTTCCTATCCCCCCTCCAAACTACATTAACATATATTATTTTCTATTCCCAGCCCAAACTATATTAACTCAATAAAAGTATACAAAAATATAACTTTTAAATGTAATATTGCCAAACAAATTGCATGAAATCATATACAATAATACACATAATACATATATTTACATATTCCCATGTATAAAAACCTATCCAAAAATAAGTAATATTTGTAATTAACTTTATATCATAATCAAAAATATGTATTTTATTTTTTTTACATTTATTTTCAACATTTCTCAATGTTCATTTTTTAATTCAAACATAATTTAACAAAATGTTTTACAAATTTCACAAAATATCACAACAATTTTCATTTTATTTCAAAATGTTAATTTTTTTCAAATATATTACAAATTTATTTAAAACATTAACATTATTTTAAAACTACCCCCATCATCACCTATACCCCAATATCACACTCCTAAAATCCAAAATTTATATTTTGTATGCAATTTTATTTTTTATTTCAAGTTTTTTCATATTAAAACATTACCCACCCTTATCCCCTATAACCACAACATCCCTTTCCTAAAAAAATATATTTTTAAATATATTTTTATGATTTTTTTCAAAACACTCCCCCTTAATCCCCTATTAACCCAACATCCCGCTCCTAAAACACAATTTTAAATTTCACTTATAATGATAAAAACTTTTAAAATTAAATTTTGTGTTTTAAAACACTACCCACCCTTATCCCCTATAAACCCAACATCCCGCTCTTAAAACAGCTTGTATATAAAACATATACAATTAATAGAAAATATATAATACTTTTAAAAAATAGATACTATATAACATTTTTTACAACATTTACAAAATCGATATTTTTTAATAACGATATTTTTAAAATCGATATTTTTAACAATATTTTATACAACAAAACAAATCGATATTCTTGACATCGATATTATATACAACTATGTTTTTGACTTTCGACATTTTAAACTCGATATTATTGCAGAACAATATTTAAAACTCAATATTTTGTCTACTTACCTTCCTGATTTTCCCCCATCTGCCACCATGAGACTTGTCATGTGTGCTATATCATGGTGTAGTTTCAACCCTCTGAGAGTTTCCTGGGGCACTAAGGTCTACAAAATAGGTGACTTTCCCTTTCTTTTCCGAAAGTTGATAGGGCCCTGTCCATTTGTTTTGAGATACCCTGGGTGCCACAGGTTCTGAAACCCACACAAACTGTTCTGGTTGGTATTCCAACAATGAGGATGTCTGGTCATACCAGTGCTTAAGAAGATCTTGACTGGCCTCCAAAGTCTTGTTTGCCTTTTCATGTACTGAGCCATTATGAAATGAAAGCCCAGTACATGGTCCACTATTTCATGTTTAGGCTTATTGAGGGGCCTCTTTAACTCCTCTCTTACCAAACTTAGTGGAACTCTTACAGGGTGACAAAACTCTGACAATGATCCAAAGTCCCAACCCCTGACAATGGTGAACTTTGAGTGGGGCGGGGTTACTGGCCTGAAGGAGGTAGCTGTGTCCCCTGCCATCTCAGGAGCTCAACAGGACTGAAGTGTAGTCCCTTTTGGCAAACAGTAGGGATGGAAGCAGAACAGTCCATCTCCTTCTGAGTTTATCTCTGGTTCTAGGAGAGGTGTGGAGCAGCAGCCGGCAGCTGACTCCGGAGCACTGGGCTCGCGGTTTGATTCCCAGCGCCGGCAGCAGCTAGCCCAGCACCCTGTGACTCTGGGCAATAGCTCGCTTAATCTCCCCTACGACCCCAAGCGCCGTGAGACTCTTAGGGGTTATTAGTTTACGCTTTACAAATACTGGGCTATTAGTATTTCTTTGGTAAACCCATTATTATGCCTTTCATTGTCTTGTTAAATCTCTTAAACAGACCATTATCTCGGGGATCGTGGGAAGTGGTGAACTTGTAACATTACACTAATCCCACATTGCTTTAATATAGACAGAAGTAAAGTGGTTACTTCTATCTGAAATCACCTCCTTTGGAAACCCCAATGTGTTGAAGATACCAAGTAGGACCTGCTGGTGCAGAGACTATCCTAGGTGGAATTAGTTCTGGCTACATGATGACATGGTCCACTACCACCAGGATGAATTTACCTGTTCCCAGATGCAGTCTGTGGGTCAAGGGGATCTACACTATCTCTCTCTACCCTCTCAATGGGAGTCCACCACAGGTGGTTATATTAGGGGAGCCTTTGTCTTGCCACTGGCTTGACAGGTGACATAGGAGAGACAGAACTACTTCCCTTTCTCTGACATCTGGAGCCAGCAAAAATGATTCACCAACCATTCCGAGGTTTTGGTCTGCCCCAGATGACAAGCTAGGGGAATTTCATAGGCTAGTATGAGGAGGAACTCTCTGTATAGTTGGAGGGGGCCACCACTCTTCTAGCTGCCCATGGTTCGGAGTCCCTTGTCTCACTATACAGAATTCCCTCATCCCAGTATACTTTATGAGTACCTTCTTCATCCCACTTTTCTTATCTTTCAGGCAGTTGCTTCAGGCCTTTAAGAGTGGGAGACGTCCTCTGGCCCTGGCACATGTCCTCTCTGGAGGGACAACCTGTCCCCTGACGTTCTGACAACTCTGGCAGGTCTCTCAAGGGGCCATACTCCTCTTCTGGCACCAAATGCTTCCCCTCAGAGTGAAGCTTTTTCTGGGCCTCAGGACTTTTGCAAGCTGGCAGACAGACTTCCTGCCCTGCCTCTCCCTTGCCCCCACACATGCATGCATGCGCATGCACACACACACACACACACACGCACGCGCACACCCGCACACACACACACACACACACCCACACACACACACACACCATTGCTGCATGAGCTCTCCATTTCACACCTGCCCAAGCAGAAGTTTCCAGGCCATTCCCCAACAGACACTCTGCTGAGATGGCAGGGGATACAGCTACCTCCTTCAGGCCAGTAACCCCGCCCCACTCAAAGTTCACCATTGTCAGGGGTTGGGACTTTGGATCATTGTCAGAGTTTACTATCTGGTACACCTCATCAGAAGTGATTTGGTCTGGGGAAACCTGCTTGGCCAATACCATGGTTATGCTGCCTACCATACCCTCAGAGCCTTGACTTCAACCCCATTAATCTTTGGCTACTGATATACATGGAGGTCAGAAAGCCAATGCGTCAATTAACACCCCACCCTATGATCACATGGAATCCCCAGGGACAGCTCTTACCCCATCGTTAGGCTGGCAGTGTGCTTGGGATGGCTACCAGCGGGTTACTTTTTGGTGCACACAGAATCTCCTCTATTGCATCCTGGCTACTGAGCATCATAATGTACCCCACATTGAAGTGTTATAAATATTTCCGAGATACCCGGTCCTCTTGGACTGGGAAGGGTCAAGTCAAAAAAGTATTTTATTCGGTTAATTAAAACCATAAAAGCATTCTATACAAAGAATATTAAATTAATGTAACATTTGTTAGCAGCAATAGTATTGCACTGGTTTTCAACATAAGATAGACAAAAACAGACAATTTAAAATACAACATTAAAAACCCTGATTTGTTAAAAGTTAATTAATGTAAACTAGGTCATAGAAATCACTCTCACTTTTTTTCTCCATATTCTAACTGCTGCTGTAAGGAAACTCGCTATACTAAAAATCTCCCAGACATTGGACAGCATCTGCAAATATATAAGTGCTGGTTTTGCTTGTAAAAATCCTTTGCCTGTTATAATTAGGAGGATAAAAAAGTTTCCGACTGTGCAATGTGTCATGGGTGGAGAAATTGTTGCATGAACAAACTTCCAGGTCCTCCACCCTTCTCCATCCTGGAGGATCCGCAAGGAGAATATTTAACTGGTTCAGCCTAAATCTTACCAGGAGGAAGCAGTGGCTACAGTTGGTTACCACATTCAAATAACGTTCGATTGCACAAGATCTTTTTAGCAATTGATGGCACGTTCCATTGGTTTTGCCAACTCCCTTTCTTCTCTTTCCATGAAAGCCATATATAAATAAGATTTCTTCAACCCATTGCACATCACCCTTTACTAATTTGTCTGGGGAATTAAATAGTTCTGGCTGTCCCAGTTTCACTGCCAACCTTTTAACATGACACAGCCAAGGTATACTACTAGCTCGGTCTAGAACTAAACAATCTCTGGATTTAACCAGGTTGCTATCCATTTTAGGAGAGGTGCTATTACAAGTCCTCCACAAAGCCTGTCCCAGTCTCTTGGTGAATTATGTATGTTGGCGTGGATTGTGGCACCGATAGCAAGTTTCTTAAAAAAAAATTCTCAACTGCTTGGATTTCCCTTGCTTCTCTAAATCCCCATATACCCGCGCCGTAAATTGCAATGGAGGTACATTTTGCTCTATATACATTTAACAGTGCTTGCATTGGTTTTGCCCCTAACCTACGTGCAAAACCTAGAACCGCAGATGGGGATCTAGCCAATATATTTCTCTTTGCATTCAATTGCGGGATCCACGTACCTCTATCATCAAATAAAACACCTAGGTAAGGGAAAGTGGTAACCCTAGTAATCACATTACCCTCACAATAGAGAGTTTTAATCCTTTTAGGCTTAGAACTTATTATCATTGTATGTGATTTTGAGAAATTTACACTTAGGTCCAAAGAGTTCATAAAAACAGCAAAGGAGGTTAAAAAACATTGTAGACCAACCGCAGTTCTCGCTAATAGGGCAGCATCATCCGCGTTTAAGAGTGCTGGAATCAATCACTCCCCACACGCGGAATATCTTTACTGGCTTCCCCAAAGACTTGATCCAGGTTATTGATATAAAGGGTAAAGAGTAGGGGCGCCAAAATATATCCCTGCCTAACACCATTAGCGATGCATATTACCTGGGTACAGTTCCCCCTTTGATCGTACCTCACTGTGGCGGTCAAATCCCTATGCAAGTCGGCAAGGAAATGGGCAATATTTCTATCACACCTAGTTTGAGGAGTATAGCCCATAATTTGGATCTATTCACTCGGTCAAAGGCCGAGGAAAGATCCATGAACGCCAAGTACAGTGTTCCCTTCTTAGCGATGGTGTACTTCCCAATTAATAGGTGCAGATTAAGGCACTGGTCAGAAGTGCTCCTTCCTTTCATAAATCCTTTTTGCAGGTCTGATAGGGTATTGGTTTCAGTTAAACAAGCCGTGAGTTTACTAAAAATCACCCTTGGGAAGGGTCTAGAGTCTCCCCCACTTCCTTTGGCTTTCTTTAGGGGCCCATTATAGAACTCCTTCTTTCTATCTTTGTTGCCCACATCTTTCTCTTGAAGACAGGCCTGATCTCCTTTCTTAGGATAACCTTCATAGGACTTCTTGGGTAGTCTAGTGCACACCCATTCATCTGCCATCTTGCCTTTGTTACTGCCACCATTCTCTTTGGTGATTCAAGCCCAACCTGACAATCCTCTTCTCGAGGGCGAGCCTCTTTTCTCTAAGCCCAATCTTCTCTCCTCCAGGTCTAGGGAGCTTACTTGGGCTTCTAGATCTCTTTGCCCCATCTCTGATTTTGAGCTACTCTCACTGCCAGGCATTGAGGGGAGCCGTGGGTGGATGGTGGTGCGTCAGGAGGTCGTCATACCCCTCATCCTCCTCATTGATGACTCTCCTGTCATCATTCTCTGTCCCATTATGTGGGATAGTCTCACGCTCCAAGAGTGCTTGCACTCTGAGGGCCTCCTTCCAGGCCCTGAGAACCTTCTTGAAATCCTTCTTTTTTTCTGAAGAGGCCAGATTTATCTTCCTCTTCTTTCATAATTCTCTCATTTATTTTGGTGGTGGACAGGGTGACCGTTTTGATCTCTGTAGTACGTGAACTCTTTTGATGACTTTTAGAAAGTTTACGAAACTGTTTTATACTTTTTCAAACATTATCAAAACTTGTTTAAAGTTTCAAAATTATGGAATCAGTGCTTTGGAGACTTTAGAATTTGTCCAAATGAAGCAAAATTGATTGGCAAACACAGTTACTCCTTTCTAAGTGCCGACTATTTAAGTTTTCAAACTTATTAACTGATTGGTACTGCTAGACACAAGTTCTGGATCCCACCGCTAGGCACAAATGTGAGGAAAGTGGTTTATTATATGGTGTGGCTGCATGACCTTACCGTGTAATAAAGGCACAAACCCCTATTGGGTCTAGCCAGATTCATTTGAAAAACCTTAGCTTAACCCTGGGTAGCAGTGGCTCTGAGCAGTCAGGCATTATTGAAGGAACAAGCGTAAAGCATTAAGAAGTACCAAAACAGTTGAAAAGAAGAAAACACACCACAATACAAATCTGATTCCAATTAATAAAAATATTTTTTATTTTTATCAATAAATAGACATCTAAATGACAAAAATCCACAGGAGAGTTCCGGGAATGTTCATTTTTAGAGGAATAATACATCACAGCTTTTCACTGAGAACAATAAATCATTGTAATGGATCGCGATAGTGGTACATTTTTCAAATGTTTACAAAGTTGTAAGCCACAACTTCAGCACTCTCGGAGTGACCAAATCCAACAGGGAGCTAATCATGGAAACCAACATGGTCCAGTTGAACAGTAACCTTGCATTCAGATGGGCAAGCTAGGCTTAGCAGGACAGTTACCTTCCAGTCAAACAGTCTCCAGTCCATTTCCAAGTTCTATGGTTGAACTGCCATGGATGTTTGTGGAATGGTCCTCATGTAGGGTATACAGAATGCTGAAGATGCAGAGCTAGTGACAGGTGTCTTCTCAGGGCCATTCCTCAGTCCACAAACATGATCGGGCAACTTTGGCAGCAGGGATCGATTTCCCACAAAATCAGGATGAAGTCCAGCCACAAACCAGTTGCCAGTGGTTTACTGTAAAACCAGTGGGACCCATTAACTGTTAGGATTTTTGTTTTTGGGGGGGTGGGAGTTTTATATAGCTCGAACTTGACCCAAAGATATCAGAGCACTTTACATGAGCACCAGTTGCTTGCTTGCTGGGTGTCCAATCTCCCCTCCAACAACTCTCCCAGGCCCAGCTATGTTGGGTTAGGACTCAGTCTCCCAGGCTGCACTTCGGCAATCAGTGGCGCTCAGGCGTTCTTGACTACCAACTCACCAAGGCAGGCTTCTTCAGCTTTTGTTGCCTTGTATCCATAACAGGAAGTCAGCCAAATGACTCTTGGATGCACTTCTTCTGTCTGGGGCCTCGGGACCCCTTTTCCTCAAGCACGGCACCACAGGCACAGTTTATCTTTGCTAGCCCAAGGAGCAGCAGCTGTAGTACATTCTTTGGTGCAACCTGTCTTTGCTGGGTCCAGGGAAATGCAGGGCAGGTCTTCTTTGGTCCTCTCGCCAGATCATATGTGATCTGGGTGCCAGGGGTGCCACTTTTATGCCCGGTTCTTGTACTTGGGAGGAGTGGTGACTACTAGCCAATGGACCATCAGGTCACCTCCCACCTAGTGACGACTTCCTGTGAAGTGTGGCTTCTAGCTAGCTCAGAATGCACCATTCTGCCCACTTCTAACCTTGCAGAACCCTTCTCTTGGTGTGTAGAGTTCCTTGCCCATCTCAGAGATGTGGCTTCCCGGAGGGCTACATGCCGATGAAATAAAATGGTTTGGCAATGGCTTTCATGCTCTGTCCCCGATGCAGCCTGTCTGCAAAAACAAAAGAGTAGTCACTCTTGTGTGTGTCTACTATTTGCCCATCAAAGGCGGCTTTTCCCTTGAAGTTCACCTTTTGGGCTCACATTTTGTTTGGCCTTCCTGCCAGGGAGAGGTCACACGTCTTCCAACTGCAGGTCCTTTGTGTTCCTTCCTGAGAGTCATTAACATCTCCCTCCAGGAGGGTAGAAGGCTGCCTCTTCTACACAAACCATAAACTTTGGGCAACAAAGTGGCAACTTTCTAAAGATGCCCTGTGTGCAAAGGTTACATTAAAATTGACTTGAGCATTAAGTCAGGTTAAATACAATGATTCTTTTGATACCTAAAAGTATTATTTTTAGTATTGCAACTCAGGAGTTAGCACTGCTAAGTTGTCCGTGTATAACCCTGTACTTGCCTATAGGGTTACTAGCTTTTCCACGGTAAAAACAATGATGTAGGGCTTTTATTGTCTGGATATGTACAGTTAAAAAACACACTTACACCTGGCCTTTAGGGATTAGTAGGCCTGCATAAGCAGTGACTTATAAATGTTTAAAAAGAAGGTTCTTTGGTTGCTTTACTATTACTTTAAATGGCAAAGGCGGGTTAGCAGTTTGAATACTACTCTGCCAGCCAGCAGTGGTGTGCTGGGACTCACACTTTGCTTTGCCTCATCTGTGGTGGCACAATAAATGATGTAGTCCACAAGAGACATTTTAAATTACAGGCCCTGGTTTCCCTTGGTACCATAGAATAGAGAATTATAAGTAAGTTAACTTATGCCAATTGTGGGTGAACCATCAGCCATACACGTTTTAAGGGTCAGAGGACTGGTACTGAGGCCTGTTTGACAGTACCCAGTGCACCTTCAGAGTCGAAAAACCAGCAGCATCATTCCAAAAACATGGGGCTCATCCTGCACAAAGAGACATTTCCTTACAAAAAGAGCATCTCTGCAGTTGCCCTCTGTTGTCTGCAGTGTGGTCCTTGTCATAAAATTTGCTGGTATACAGTCTCTATGTGTTATACTTTTGGTATTCATGTAGAATAAGTTCACTGCAGCCACTCTCGTGTGTGTACATATTGTCGTTGTAATGGCTCAACAGGTGATGATGTTTCACCCAGTAATGTGGCTGAGTATACTTTGACCTGGATCCATGTTGAAATTACCTATGCAACTCATGGTGTGAGCCAACTTTCCCTCTATAACCCTTGTAAAACATTCTGCCTGCTCTTTACCTGACCTGGCATCTAAAAAACAGGTCTAAGCAAGTTTTGTTCTTCTATTGCCTTAAACGTGAAGAAATGATGACAGTAACAGTCCTCAGTGCTAGCAAATGCACAATTATTCACATCAACAGATGTCAAACATTCTTTTGTTTGCTGAAAAGGTAACTAGGCAACTAAAACTTTACATGCCATAGCATTTTCTAGGCTCCAACAGTTTATTTACAAAGAAACTCTTCTCCTCAGTGGAGTTTTTACGAAGGTAACGGTCACTATACCTCAATAAAATATTCCCAAAAGAGTTCAGTTTGAGTGTACCATTAGTTTACTGACTGCACAATCCTTTAAACTCAATCACTAATTAGTAGCGGCATGCGCTTCCTTACCAATTACATATTACTTCCCTGTGATTGTGGTGAATTTTCATCTGAATGTGCTAACAGCTGGTCTTGACTTTACCCCTAGCATTCAATTCCTTTTACAATCACCCATCACCAGCTTGTGAGTCACACTTATGTAACCAGTTTGCCTACTATCATAGCTACTTACCTCTGGGGCTAGCTGTATGAATGATTCTGTCTAGTTTGCCTGTAAAATCTATGGCCCCTGGCCACCGCTCCACTCTTGACTGTTAGCTCCTCAGTGTCTGACTCCCACCTGCATCACATTCTCCTCACCTGAGCACCATCATTCCATTACTGACATCACCAGTATTTCAGCTCTAGCTGATTCCAGCATCTTCTTCACAATTTCACTCAAACAGATGTTTGCAATGCAGGTGTGTGCAAATAATAAACACCTGAGATACATTACTACTATTTTGCAAGCAACCCAATGATGCATAAAGGCCGTACAACACAAATATTACTGACACACTCTAACCCCTAGAGTGGTGTTACTACCTCCCCTATGTGGCATACAGCCATTAACACACCTTCTTATTTTGCCTCTTAGAGTGAATTTAAGTAGGTGTGAGGAGACTGGATAGGAAGCGGGAAGGGACTGCTAGAGTGAATGTTAGCTTTATGGTGCCACCCAGGGCCCCTCAGAGGTACAGTCTGGAAGGGTACCCTGGCTCCAAGAGTCAAGCACAACCCAGACAAGCCACCACATCAGGGTTGTGAATAGCCAATAGGGAGAGAGGGACCCAACACATATTGATGTCTGGGTGGATTCACAGGATTCAAATAGCACAGAAGAACAGAAACCCAAGTTTTTTACATTTTCCATTTTTTCCTTAGTGGTGTGATGTTACACTTTTATATGCATGTATGCATATGAGATTTCTATAGTGTGAACCCAGCCAAAAGGCAACAAAGCACTGTACGGGTTCAATGAAAAGCAGATATTTTGTCATTGGTGAATCGGTAGGTATACACCCACTGATTCACAAATGACATACATGCCTGTTTGGATGATTCCGTGGGTGCATGACTGACTGTACAAGTGAGTGACTAGGTGCCTCAGTGAATGTATGGGTGAGTTACAGGTTTTGTGAATGTCTGTATCAGTTTGTCAGTTGGTGTCTAATTGGCTGTATGGGTGTGTGAGTGGGTACATGAGTTTCTGAATGGATGAGTGATTGGATCTCTGAGTATCTCTATGAGTGTCTGAGTGGGTGGTTGATGGGATGTGTGGCTCCCTGTAAGTATAAGTGAGTGGGTGAGTCATTGGCTGTATGGACTAGTGAGTGTATGTGTGAGGGGCTGTATGGGTGAGTTAGTGTGCGTATGGCTGTGTTGGTGAGTAAATGAATGTGTCAGTGGTATATGGGTGAGTAACTGGATATGTGAAATGCTGTATAGGTGAGTGATCGGTATGTCAGTGACTATGTGTGAGCAAGTGAATGTGAGAGTGGCTGTATGGGTGAGTGTGTTCTTGTGTGAGTGACTATATAGGTGAGTGAGTACCTGTTAGTATCTGTATGAGTAAGTGAGTGAGTGTGTGTAACTGTATGTGTGAGAAAGTGGCTGTGTGATTGACTGTATTGGTGAGTGAGTAGGTGTGTGAGTAGCTCCATGGGCGACTGGCTCAGTGTGTGAGTGGCTGTATGAGTGTATGAGTGGATATGTGAGTGGCTGTATTAGTGAGTAAATGGTTGTATGGGTGAGTGAGTGGATGTGTATGTTAATCTATGAATCAGTGAGTGGCTGTGTAAGTACTGGTATGGGTGTAAGAATAGGTTTTTGAAGGGTAGTATGGAAGTTGGAGTGGGTTTATGAAAGGTTGTATGGGGTGTGAGTCGGTGTGTCAGAGATTCTGCGGATAATGTCATCAGTGATATCATCAGTAATGTCAATTGAGATGTCATCAGTGATGTCTCTGACCATGTCATCAGTGATGTAATATGTGAGGTCATGCCAGTGCTTAGTGGGGGCGCAAGTTATAGTTAGCTCGCTAACTATAACAGCTGAATTTCACTGGTTTTGTACAAGTGAAACGTGAGTCTAATAATATCGTCCCTGTAGCGTTTGTTTTTTTACAGAGAATTTCTAAAGATTTTTTAATTCCATTTCCTAACTATAATGTCCCTATAACCTTTGTTTCTTTCAGTGAATTTTCAAGGTTTTTTAAGTGCTAATTCCTAACTATAACGTCCCTCTAACCTTTGGGGTTTTCAGTGAATTTCTATGGTTTTTTAAATTGTAGTCCCACTTACAGAGTGGCGGAGAAAGGGGAAGGGCCTCCGACCAGCTCTCAGTAATCCCTCTGTATAGGACTTACAGGAGGTACCAGGAGGGCTTCTTGGCCTACAAGGTCCCTCAGGACTAAAATTGACTTCATCCCCAACCAGTAGTGCACCTGGAGCAATGTTTGCAGAGTGGTGGAGAAAGAGGACATGGCCTCCAAAGGCCTCTTAATAATCCCACTGTGTGGGACTTACTGGAGGTAACAGGAGGGGTAGTTGGCCCCAAGGATGTCCTTGGGGTCCAACTACCCCTCCTGTTACCTCCAGTAAGTCCTACACAGCAGGATTAGTTAGAGGTTGTCGTAGACCATGCCCTTTCTCCCCCACTCTGCAAACATGCCTCCTGGAACACTTCTAGTTGGGGGATGAAGTCCCCTTGACTCTTGAGTGTCCTTGGGAGTCAACTACCCCTCTTGTTACTTCAATGCCCTCTTTCTCCACCACTCTGAAAACGTACCTCTTAGGGCAATACTAATTGGGGGATGAATTCTACTTCAGTCCTGAGGCCCTCAGGAGTAAAGTGGAATTAATTCCCCAACCAGTAGTGTGCCAGGAGGCGCGTTTGCAGAGTGGTGGAGAAAGGGGGAGTGGCCTCTGACAATCTCTTAGCTATCCCACTGTTTGGGACTTACTGGAGGTTGTTCACCCCCAAGGACCCAATGGAGGCAAGGGGACTTCAGCCCCCAACCAGCAGAGTGCCAGGATGTGCTTTTGCAGAGTGGTGGAGAAAGGGGTGGGGCCTCCCGTGACTTGTCTTGCTTTCTTAGTTTATTTATTTATTTTTCATTTTTGTGCAAGGGGGCTGCATATCCCCCTTACCCTGGGCCTAATTAGGTTCCGGGGACGCTATCCCCCAGGGCCAGGCATTTTTAGAATGGGGAAGGCGGCCTAGTGGCCCCCGCCTGGGGCCGATTTCAACCCCAGAGACCTCATCCCCCGCGGCCCAGCCTTTTAATTTTTTTTTAATTTTAGAGGGACGGGGGCTGCGGCCCCCCTCCCGGGTCTATTTTGGCCCTGCGGACCCCATCCCTAGTGGCCTACCCCTTTTTATTTAATTTTTAAAAAAAATAAAAAGGGGCAGGCCCCGAGGGAAGGGGGCTCCGGGTCCAAAATAGGCCCTGGAGAGCCCATCCCACAGGACCAGGCCTGTACTGTGGGTGCCCTGGCCCCACCTAGGGCACCCACTCTCATCTGTTGGTGACTGCAGGGGACCCTCATTGCCCCTGCAGTCCCTACCGGCTCCCCCTCTCCTGTGGGAGCCAACATTGCTTTTGGACAGAGGGAGCTAATAAACATGCAGCTCCCTCTGTCCAAAAGCAATCATGCTCTGCTTCGAGTAAGCAAGAGCATTTTACATGCTCTCGCTTTCTCAATGTAGAGCAGTTTGCTACAGATTCACGGGAGCGGTGATCCTGCCAATCCATAGCAATGTGCAATGTCCCTGGTGGTCACCTGGGGACATTGTAGGAACTGACCCTGAGCGTGGTGGTCTCCAGGGCCATCCAGGCCCCCTTATTTTAAGTATTTAACCCAGGGAGGTGGTGGCCCCTGGCCAGGTGTGGAAAATCAGATTTCGATGTGAACATTACCGGCGCCATCTTGTCCAAACCTGGGCCCATACGAGCGTGTAAGCGGCAGCCATCTTAGGCACCATGGCCACTTCATACATTGCCGATTGCCTGCACGTCTCCCTGACCTCGCTAACATCCCCTGCGCGCTGGCAGCCCCCATGCACACATGCCTGAACCATGATCGCACCTACAGCGCAACCCTGCCCCGGAGCCACTTCCCGTGCCGGACCCTCATTCTCTTTCATCCCTTTCACTCGACTAGCCCCTTTTGATAACCCCTTCCTCTGTACCCGATTGTCCGACCTGATCCCAGGCCATCACCTAGCCCTGCGGATGCAGTTTATTGCCCCCCTACTGTAGAATCTCGCCTTTCATCAAAGAAGCCGGGATTAATCAGTGTCACCACCCCATGAGATCCGACCGATTGCACACATTTCGGTTCCAAGCAGAATGTCCTGCTGCGCGATAGTCATCACCTGCTGAGATTGGGGTGGGGGCCTCTACTGTGAATACGTGTGGGAAAGGGCCTGAAGTGGGGATTCCGGGGATGTCTAACTACAATAAACTACAGTATAAAAGGCCAGGCCACAGAGATGCAGTTCGAGCACCTCGAGACGATACCCTGTTTGTCCGATCCGACGTGCTTTGCTCTGGAGAAATAAAAAACAGTTTCCTGCTTTCCAGTTTCCAGCGCCCGCCTCTTTATTTGATAATTATTGACCGTCAAGCAGTACTTGAAGGTCTTCTGCAGAAAACTGCTTTTCCACACAGGGGTTGGCAACGGGCCCCCTTAATTATTCTGTTTGTGTTCCGGGCTGCGGCGAAGGCCGTAGGGCCTCCCCGCATTCTTTTCAAAATAATGTTTGTGTTTAGGGTAGGTGCTGCTCCCAGGGGCATCGGGGGAGCTTAGCGGCTCCTCCGCATATTATTACTGCCCCAGGAAGGTGGCAGTCCACAGGGCTGTGGGGCAGGGAGTATGTCCCCCCGCACTCCCCAAGGAGGTGGCGGTCCCTGAGGCAGACAGAGAGCTACTCAGCCCCTGCAGGTGGCAGTTCCCAGGGCTGCAGGGGATACCAAAGGGCCTCCACCACATTCTTTTCAAAATAATGTTTGTGTCCTGGGGAGGTGGCAGTCCATGGGGTAGTGGGGGAGCCGTTTGGCTCCCCTGCATATTATTACTGCCCTGGGGAGGTGACAGTCTCCGATGTTGCAGGGGAGGCCTTAGGACCTCCCTCACACTCCTTTAAAAAAATCTTTGTGCCCCAGGGAGGTGGCAGTTCCTGGGGCAGGGATGGAGCTGCACGGCTCTCCCGCAGGAAATTTACATTTACTGCCCTGTGGAGGTAGCAGTACCTTGGGCTGCAGGGGGCCAAGTAGCCCCCTGCACTTCCATTGTTCAGTTCCCCGGGGATGTGGCTGCCCCCAGAGATTTTCCAAAAGCCTAGGAGGGGGGCCTATGAGCCCCCCTCCTTCATTATAACCCATCATGCCCCCGGGATTTGGGCCACCCTGAATCTTCTTATAAAAGACGAGCAGGCGCCCGTGAGCCTTTTTACTTTTTAAATTTTGCTGCAAATACATGGATCCACCCACGAATTTGAAACTTTTTTTCCATGGCAGGGTCGCTGTGGGACTCACCGCACCATATCTGGGGGGTCAGGGTATTCCTACCCTGCCCCCTTTTCATTATTCTTGAATTTTTTTGTGGGACTCTGCTTCAAGCCACATCCCAAGATAGCTGTCAAAATTTCCAGGTTGAAGTGATGGCAGCCAATCAAATTTTAGTAGGATCCGCGAGTCCACTGCAAGGACTCCTGTCCCCAGATATCTATATTTTTTAAACTTTAATATCCCTGAAACTACTGAATGGATTTACACAAAATTACAAAAGCACGCTTTCTGCCTAATTTGGTGTAATTCTGTTCAGCGGATCGGGCTGAAGTCGTGTTCAAAAAATGAAATATCCCCATAGACATAACATAGGGGAAAAGTGTTTTAGCACACCCCTTTTTTCTCGGTCCCCGCTTAACGGATCCCCCGAAGCTTTCAACACAGCAGATGAACCAAAAATGTCATGACGATTAGTCAAGCAGTGCAAAGTTACTGTCAAAACAAAAAAAAGGGTTTTCCTATGGAAACTTTGATCCTAACTATGTGGTGTGTGTGTGAGTGTGTATGTATATATATAAATATATCTTAATAACTCCACTGCCCAGCGGCTTTGCAGTTTCACAAAATGGAGCACAGACCACAATTCAGTGCACAGAATCTTTATTGTTTCCAAACTCTGCCAGCCATTACGTGTTTCGGCTCCGAGGAGCCTGGATCACATGACACGTGAGTCAGTCACCTGACTGTATTTATACCATTTTATCACCATTTTTTTCTCCACCAGGGTTAAAGTGACAGTGCATTATTAAACAGTTACCGCCTAAAGGGTGGTCTGCAACCTCCGTCTGGTCAAACTTCACTTATTATGTAAACCATATACAGCTGTCATTTGTTTGGATCATGGTTTGAATACCCATGTCAGAGATCACTGTATGAATACCAGAAATTCATTGTCATCCTGACTCCCTGACCAGTATTTTGTGCAAAACTTCAGCAATATGACACAGTGCAATATAGATATATACAAATTAATAAATAAATAAATAGACCTTAAAATCGCATAAAATCTATTGGAGACAATTTTAAGTTGGAATCTGTGCAAATATTGGGTGTCAATACCCTCTATATCCACTTGGGATTAAATACATTAATACCTTTGGATACCCTTGCAAATTAAACATAACTATGTAAACATACTGATTTGATCATTTCTAGACCCCAAATATGTTTTTGTTGAAACACTCCGCAATCTGGAAGTCCCAGAGTGTTAATCAACATTGATGTTTAATTCATCTCATCTATTATGTATAATCCTATATTGCTACTGCCTGGTTGATGGTTATTCTTTTTACATATTCAATGTAGCTATCTTTCCGGACCTTTCTGGTTGTTCCCAACTACTCGTGCAGTAACTCCTACTTAATCGACAAAAGTCTCTGTCTTTAGTAGTGTACATTGAAGTAAGATGTAATCTAAATGTGTAAAAAAAATGACACATAATGATTAAATAACAAGACAAAAGCCTTTATCTTGCAATACGTTTTTTACAGTACTATCCGTAAGGTAAATGACATTTTAAATCAATAAACTCAACCATACCCATTTATGTGATTATTGAGTCCTTCTAAAATGCAACATCACTACGTTTTTGTGATTAGGACCCTTGATCGGGCAGACCCAGTAAAAGCAAGACAATATAAGACCTATAGAAAGTATGTTGTGTCTAAACAGGTTAGAAAAGTATTATATTAAAGAGAAAACCATAGGCATGCGTACAGATCTTCAGTAATATTAAGACCATTGGGGTGCTTGGAGTCCAGTTCTAAAATGTACCTGGTTTCCAATTTACGCCGGGTTCCTTCTCTATTGCCCCTCTTTTGTTAAAAGGTACACAATCAATTAAATAGTACTTTAAATGCTTTGGGTCTGCTTGATGGAATTAATTAAAATGTCGGACAACGGAGTATACTGGATCTCGGTTCTTAATTGCTCTAATGTGTTGTAAAATCCTCCTGTGCCCCTGCAGCTTGGTACTTCCCACATACCGAAGCCCACAGGGGCACTCGAGGATATACAGAACAAATTCGGTTTTGCACGACAGAGACTTGTTGATCACATGGGCACCTCCCCCAAATGCTGTTTTAAAGGTGGTGGTATAAATGCCATGTTGACAGGCTTTACAGGTCTTACATTTGTAAAAAAACCTTCCTTTGGCTTAGCCAGTTCCCCTTTGGCTGATCTATTGGATTTTTAACCACCAATCTATCTTTCATATTGGGGGCCCGTCTGTTGGTGATAGAGACTCTCGAGGGCAATGTATGACCCAGGACCGGATCATTTTTGACCAATGGCCAATTTCTTTGAATGATACAGTTGATTTCTTTGTGCTGCTTACTGTACCCCACAATCATTCTGAGTTCATCATTAGATTGATCTGTGGTTTTCCTTGAACGTATATTAGTGTCCATTTCTTTATTTGGTGCTGGCCCTGCTGTTGTCAGTTTTAACAATTTGTCTCTGTCGGTTGCATTGCTTTTAAGAAAAGCTGCATCAATGCATTTTGCAGTATAGCCCTGTTCAAGGAATCTACGTTCACTTTCCAGTTGGGCTTTTTTCAATTCACTTTGAGTGCTACAGATGCATTTTATTCGTATCATTTCCCCATAGGGGATGCTCTGGACAAGGTTTTTTGGATGTAAACTATTTGCGTGCAAAACTGAATTTACAGCAGCAGGTTTTCTATGTATTTTCATTTCAATCTTGTCTCCCTCTATGTATACTTCAACATATAGAAAGAGGACCCTGTCTGCACTGATGTCTGAAGTGAATTGCAAGTTGATGTAATTATGGTTTAGATCATTGATGAATGCTGTTGCTTCAATTTCTGAGCCGTGCCAAATTAAAAACAGATCATCTATGTACCCCCACCAACATTTTACATGTTGGTTGAGGATGTTGGCATATTTTCTATGTAGGACCAGTTCCTCCCGCCAGCCCATGTGGAGACAGGCATAGCTGGGGGAGAAACTGGCCCCCATAGCGACACCCCGCAACTGTTGGCACAGTACATGCTGAAATAAGAAAATATTATTATACAGATCAAAAATCAATCATGTCATTGATCATTTTACTATGGTGTTTGTTTGTAGTTGGTCGCTGTCCCAGATAGTATTCAATTGCCCTCATGCCATCCTTGTGGCTATTGCTCGTATAAAGAGCTGTTATGTCCATTGTTATTAAGAGGTAATTGTTGTGCCACACAAAGTTATGTATCTTGGCCAGAAAATCCCCAGTGTCTTTCAAGTATGGGGGAAGTTTTTGGACAAAGTCCTGTAGAAAATGATCTTTATACTGTGACGTGTGTTCCGTTAAACTTTTCTTGGCAGAAATGATGGGGCGTCCTGGTGGTTTACTTAGATCCTTATGTCATTTGGGTATGAAGTAAAGAACCGGCATCATTGGTGAATTGTTCTTTAGAAACAGGTATTCGTCTTTACTTAACAAACCCAGTCCCTTCCAGGGCATCAATTTGGTGTAAAGATTTTCATATATTGCCTTGACAACTGATTGATCACATCGGCAGTAACATTCCTTATCTGATAATTGCTTTAGAGCTTCATTGATGTAGTCAGCTTTACCCCAAATTACCAGATTGCCACCTTTATCCGTATTATGATGTCTTTATTATTAGATAGTTTGTTCATCAGTTGATGGTATTTGATCTCCTGGGTATTTTTCTTATTATTTTTCTGTTTGTTGATCTTGTAGTTTAGTTGTTTTAGTCTCATGATGATCTGTTCGTGATAGCTGTCGGTGCCATCCCTAGGCATAACTGGGACAAAGGTTGAGCGAGGCTTTGAATGTTTTGCTTTGCCTAATATTCTCAGTATCTTTGTTGGTTTGCCCTGCTCCACTTACACATTGTGTTTCCATTTGTGCCAGTGATTGCAGGTCTCTGAGAAGCGGCATATCTTGACTTGTGAGATTAAACAAATATATGATATAAAAATTCTACTCTCATTCGAGTATAAACAAGGGACACAGCGGGGTTTCACAGGTTGTTTATTGGGAACTCACAGTCATGACATGTTTCGGTGATTAGCCTTTTTCCAAATGCCACAGATCAAAATAGAGGTTTCCCAATGCATGTCCTTTATAAGCTCCTCCTTTCACAGTGGTGGGGAGATCACCTGCATCGCATTGTCCTGCTGACTCCTCAGTAGTCCGAAGTCCAAGACTACTGCTCCCATCATGCAATATGTTGGATTTTGAAATGCGGTGCAGGAGGGAAACTTCCAGAAAATCCAGGAACAAAAGGCCTTGTGTTCCCTACTTCCAACCATCCAGACCCACAGGCGCAAAGGCTGGAGGCGTGAGTACAGTGCCAGCACCTCTCCATGTCGTAATGGACCGCCAATGGCAGCAGATTCTCAGCAGCGGGTGGGGCTGTGTGGCTGGTCGTGGACATCCGATACCTCGGCATTGATAAAGTCACTAGTTACCCATGTATGCTGTGACCTCTTCGTGGAAGGGTCCCTTGGGAGCGTGCCACAGGCAGCATGCTATTAATTATATGAAAATTCTCCTCCCATTTGAGTAGAAACCAGGGACACAGCGGGGCTTCACAGGTCGTTTATTGGGAACTCACTGGCATGACGAGTTTCGGCGATTAGTCTTTTTCCAAATACCACCATTCGTAATAGAGGTTTCCAAATGCATGTCTTTTAAGAGCTCCTCCTTTCACAGTGGCGGGGAGCTCACCTGCATCGCATTGTCCTGCTAACTCCTCAGTAGTCCCAAGTCCGAGACTACTGCTCCCATCATGCAGTATGTTGGATTTTAAAATGCCTTGCAGGAGGAAAACTTCACCAAAATCCAGGGAACAAACAGCCTAGTGACCCCTACTCCCAACCATCCAGACCCAGAGGCGCCAAGGCTGGAGGCGTAAGTACAGTGTACAGACAGAATATATATATGGTGCACAGACAGAATATCGAGTTTTTAATTTTGACTTACAGAAATATCTAATTTTATATATCTAAGGGACAGAATATCGACATCAAGAGTATCGTCACTAGAATATCGGCCTAATGGTAAGAACTATTGTTTTTGTTAATATCAAAGTCAGTAATATCGTTTGCAGAAATATAATTGTTAATAATATCAATGTTTATATTATTGTTATGTATTTTAGCATGTTTTTTATATGTATGTGTTTATGGGGGAATAGAGTGGGAAGTAATTTAATTATAGTAAAATTAATAATAATTTTTAGAAATTATGAAAAAAATAATTTCATTTTGCGTTTTAGTGCCGTAGCTGGTTGTAGGTTTATAGGGGAATAGGGTAGGAAGTAATTTCATCATAATAAAGTAATTAATATTTTTTATTTATTGGTTTTGATAAATAATTTATTGTTAATTAATTATTACTTGGTAATTAATTTGTATTAATTGATTAATTGATAATTATATTAATTGTGTTCATATATTTTAGGAGCGGGTTGTGGGTTTATAGGGGAATAGGGTGGGAAGTAATTTAATTATAATAAACTAATTATGAATATTTAGTTATTGGTATTGATAATTAATGTTATTTTAATTAAATATTAATTGGTAATTAATTGATTAATTGATAAATGTGTTAATGTATTTTAGGGGCGCATTGTGGGTTTGTAGGGAAATAGGGTGGGAACTATTTTAATTTTTTTTAAGTAATTATAATTTTTTATTTATTTGTATTCATAACGAAGGAATTGTTAATTAATTATTAATTGGTCATTTCATAATTTTTTTTATTGATAAGCATGTTAATTTGAACTCTCTGCTATCCAACACTTTCACTACAGTTACACTTTCTGGAGTGGGAATAGTAATTTTTACCCCTTCCCTATCCAACACTTTCCCTACTGTTGCACTCATTGAAGTAGGAATAGTAATTTTTACCCCTTCGCTATCCAACACTCTTCCTACTGTGGCACTCTCTGGCGTGGGAAACGCAATTTTAACCCCTTTCGCTATCCAACACTTTCCCTACTGTTGCACTCACTGGAGTGGGAATAGTAATTTTTACTCCTACGCTATCCAATACTTTCCCTACTGTTGCATTCTCTGGAGTGGGAATAGTAATTTTTACCCCTACGGTGTCCAACACTTTCCCTACCGTTGCACTCTCTGGAGTGGGAATAGTAATTTTTACCTCTACGCTATCCAACTCTTTCCCTACTGTTGCACTCACTGGAGTGGGAATAGTAATTTTTACCCCTATGCTATCCAATACTTTCCCAACTGTTGCACTCTCTGGAGTAGGAATAGTAATTTTTAACCCTACGCTATCCAACACTTTCCCTACTGTTGCACTCTCTGGAGTGGTAATAGTATTTTCACCACTTCCGCTATACAATATTTTCTCTACTGTTTTAGTTAAGGTAGTGTATAATTTATTTTAAAAAGATTAAAAATATTGTAATTTTTTAATTTGTTATATATATTTATTATATTTGTATGTATATTATTGGTGTATGTGTATATATATATATATATATATATATATATATATATATATATATATATATATATATATATATTTATAGTTGTTTTTAATGCTTTAAACAATTTATAAGTTATTACAATAATTATTTAAAAAATATTATTAAGTATATATATTAGAAATTAATACATATATATGTTTAATCATTTTTTATATTACATTTATTATTTATATTTGTTAACATTTTCTAATAATTATATATTTTTATTTATATGTATTATTTAATTTACTTTACATTATTTTTTATATACTAAAAAAACAATATTTTGTACTTCGATATTTTTAACAACGATATTCTTTTCGATATTTTTGATCATCCCATGTTGTAGATAGGATGTCACTATTTTGTCAGTGATTCTATCTCTCTCTCTCTCTATATATATATATATATATATATATATATATATATATATATATATATATATATATATATATATATATATATATATATATATATCTTCTAGCTAAGTAGATGTGGAGTTAAGAACAGTAAATCGATACCACCCTCTTTGCATGTACCTTTGAATATTTTGTCCCTCAATATTGTTTTAGTGATATTCTGCCCCGTCGATATTCAGGATTTGATATTCCTATGCGCCTGATATAGATCTTGGCCGACGGGTTACTTCGTCACAATGTTGACGGATATCCGGTCAGCCAAAATATAAATCCTGTTCGATATAATGGGATTTATATTTCGGTGGATGGGATATTTGTCACCGTTGTGACGGAGTAACACGTCCACCAAGTTCTAAATAAGGCCCTATAATCTATAAAGTACACAAAGATGTAACAGATACCAAACACCTGTTGCCATTGTTAAACAACTAAGGTATGTACTGTGCAGGGTAAATCCATAAGTGATAGATAGCCAACCCCTGGAAGCACCATAAAACAACCAGGGAATCTAACATTACAGTACATTGGAATATGTACCAGAGGACTGATAATTCGAGGGCCCTGGAATTGTGGCCTGCCCTGTGACTCCCTAGTTTTCAAAGGGATCTCATTGTCTCTGGCTCATCTCTCTGATTCTGGTACCCATGGTCCTAGCCTGCTGACTCTTACAATTGCAGAGATATCAGTCATGATATGTTTTTGTATCATCATTTTAAGGTTCAAGCTCATGCCGTGCCCTGCTTACTCGGAACTGTTTGGTGCACCTGTACTGTGTTGGATGTGTTAGAGGTGTTCTGTCTAAGGTTTCATATTGGGTGCAAGAGCCAAGTGTCCAGATGTTCTGCATACTGGGATCTGCTGGATATGGGGTGGTCCTGTGTGGGGATCAAGAAGGTCAGTGGTGCAGTGCTGTGCTGTATTGTTTACAGCAGGGCCGCACAGGAAACTCAAAGCAGCGTTGACAATTTTGTCAGACCAGCCCATGGGGTGGGGGGTGGGCTGTAGGGTGATGCAAGTGTAAAGCACTGCTTCTTATGCTACTGGAGGCCGATATTGCAGCACCGCTGCAAAACCGGTCCCCACCAAAGCAAAACCAGCCCCCACACTTCCAGCCTCCCGGCCAAATGCCCGATGCCCGGTATGGCCAATCCTGATCTGGTTTACAGCACAAAGGGGTAATGCTGGCAGCCCAGTACCACAAAAGGTAACACAGACAAGGGAACAAATCAATCAGGGGTTTATAAAGTGCACGACTCACCTGTTAGGATCGCAAGGCGCATGGGGGAGGGAATGTGCAGCTCCGTTGGGATCATCTGAAGAGCTAGGTCTTGAGACCTTTCCTGAACTGGAGCAGTGTGGGGCTTTGCCGGAAGTGAGACGGGGAGGACATTCCAAGTCTTGGCTGAGAGGTTGGATAAGGACTTTCCACCCGCTCTGTTCCTAAAGATTTGAGGGACTGTGGTCAGAGAGAGCCCGGCTGAATGGAGGTTTCTATTGGGGGCGTGGAAGGAGAGACTGTTGTTAAGGCATTGTCGTCCGATGTTGTGGAGGGCCTTGTATGCGTGCGTGAGCAGTTTGAAAGTTATTCAGGGAAGAATACTTTCAATTGAAGACAATTACACCAAAGGAGCAAAATACCATTTGGAGTAGCAATAAACGTTTATGACAAAAGCAGGCGCTATGCAGCTTTACAGAGTATTCATAGGGCCTGTTACTATACATGGAAGTCACAAGAGCTAGGCAAGAAGTGGAAGTGGTATCAAAGATGTCAACCTCAAGAAACCTATGCAACCCTTTGAAAGCCAAGATTTCACCTACTCCTCCAAGGACAGAGGATGTCAAATTTAGAGGAGGGGTCTGCGTCCCTGGTTCCTAGCATGCTCCTGAAGGCAGGTGAAACCTAGTTGGTTCATGGCTCATTCCTAGACAGATTGCAACCATGAACATGTAAGGAATAGACATGAAGTGCTAGGTAGACCGCTGTGCTGAAAGTGCAAAAGAAAATTGCCCGCCCCTTTTTGCACTCATATCCTCACCCCTTCCTGCACAGCCCAATACTTTATTTTAGATACCCTTGTTCTTTCTAGTTCACATCCTGCCATTCTAAATTCCTGCCCCACATTTCCCACTTTCAGTGGTAGTAGGGGTTCACATTTCAGTTCTACAAAGTAAGAATGTGCCGAAAGGAGACGTTCCCCTGCGTCCACTGATTGGGTCAAGACACCATCATTTTTTTAAAACTATCTTTATTAAAGTTTGAAATTGATAGTATTTATTTATTTAGAAAGTTTTATAGAGCGCAAACAAAATCCTAGGCGGATATCAGAGCGCTATACAATCAGTAAAGTTAATAGAGTACAGACCAGGTCAAAACCGGTTAGGTTACGTAAAGTACATAAATACATGATAAATCATAGAAACTTGGGAAAGGTCAAGTTGAGAGCAAAGTACATGATCGTGCCATCTTGGCGTGGCAGGTTAATGGTGTGTCGTCATCTTTGTCCCAGTATGGGCGATGTAGGTAAGATGAGGAGAAATAGAGGGCTCTTAATGGAGCCTGTATCCGGTATAGGAACAAGGACCAAGCTGAAATAATCTTGCTGTGTCTGAGCATCACGCTCCGCAGAATTTGTCCATGAGGATCGACTTCACATGTTTTTTGAAGGAGGCTGTGGAGGGGTTCAGTCTGACTTCTGGGGGGAGAGCATTCCAGATTCTGGGTGCCATCCCGGAGAAGGATCGGTTGTATGTTTTTTTCTTGTGGAATTTTTGTGGCTTCAGTAATAGGTTTTGCGTGCTTCTAAAGGCTCTAGCCCTGCCCGAGAGGGTTAGTTTCTGCGCTAAGTAGCTGGGCGTACTTAGATGCAAGGCTTTATGCACAAGTCAAGAAGAGCATCGCAAAGGTTACAAGTGGTGCTGTCAAATAGATATAAAGCGAGCATTGCATGAAACATATAGCGGGGTACTGAGCATATGACCACATATCCAAGGTGCTAGATAGTACAGAAATGCTTTTGTTACGTACTACACTTTAAGGACGCTGTTCTATTAGGGACTGGTATATAAGGCACCTCATCCCAACGGGTGAAGGAAGGAACAAACAAAGCCCATAGCAATTTTATTTATTTATCTCACTTGTAAATCGCTCTATCACCTAACAGGCATCCTGGTGATGATAATAGAAAGTGCATGATTTAGAGTAATGCCACACGTGAACTGACAACAGATTTAAGCTTTAGGGAAGAGGCAAGTTTTTAGTCTCCTCCGGAAGGGGAGAAGATCCCTCAGTAGTCCCAGTTCTTGTGGGAGTTTATTCCATAATCTGGCGGCCGATACACCAATCAACCTGTGTGTCGTGATATTCCCAGTGGTGAAAAATTGGATGTGTGTTGTGGAGGCGAGAAGGGTGGTAGAAGTAGGGAATGGAATCTACACAGGACCTTATGTGTTTGTGTCTATGTTTGTGTGTGTGTGTGCAACCATGTGAGGTGTAGGTGCTAAGTCCAGGGGGCAGGCAGTATGTTTTCCCTGTGGTCACCCCCTGCGGCCAAGTGTAATCGAGATGGGTCATTGTGTTGCTTGTCCACAAAACATTTATTCAGGGTGGATGTGTGTCATCTTTGGGCTGAGCCTGTGAGTCCATGAGCAATGCATCCCATCCCTGCGAAGGGAGATGCCTTCTCCTGCCCCTGGCCTCCTTGTGCATCAGTGCGCTGTGTTTCGCACCAGCCAAGACCACCACCGATTTGCGCCATGCAAATACCTGAGGTGGTGCATTCAGCTTCTAGTGCTTAGTCACCAGATGCTTCACCAGCAACAGTGCTAGCTCTAGTTAGCAGGGCTCAAGCCTGATCTTTAGAGTGCAGCAGAAAAGCTCCAGTGTGCAAGCCTCCCAGCACTGAAGGACATTGACTCCAGTGAGACCACAAAGGTGTGAAGTAGCACCCCCTCCTCCAATATAGAGAGAGGGAGGGGCAGAACCCGAGCATATGAAGCATGTCAGCACTCAGTAATGGCAGCCGAAGCGGCAACAAATTTGCATCAAGGAAAAACTCATTTACTTTAGCAGAAATGAGGTAAGGTCTTTGCAGAAGGAAAGCTGAAGGAGCTTGAAACTGGCATTTCTAGTCACCTTGCTACGCTAAGAATCCGGCCCACTCCTTGTCAGTGAGGGCCCTTCTAAGGTCTGGCCTCCCACTTAGTCTTTCGGCCATTCAGGGGGACCTAGGTGCTCTGACCAACACCCTTGATCAACCATTTTTTTTTTTTTTTTTTTTTTGTCCAAGGCGTAGTCTTTTATTCACATCAAATTAGATAATCACCATGAACCATTACAATAGTAAAAGTATTCCACTTGGATATATATAATTATTCACAGCATCACACTTTAGGGACATCCACATGTCAAAAGCAGTAAGGAAAATTAGCCCAGACATTACACTTGATCTTCAGCTTGGCCGTACACTTTAACTTCAATTTGGCCAACACAACCGTCCCACTCAGCTGCGCACATTGTGCCAGCAGGCCCCAACGCGCTACAGCAAAACAGTTGCATTACTTAAAAAACAGGGCACCGGATAGTGCACCTCGAATTTGGCCGACACAGCCGTCCCACTCAGCTGCGCACATTGTGCCAGCTGGCCCTAACGCGATACAGCAAAACAGTTGCATTACTTGAAAAAAAGTCCCTTAAGGTTTTTGGCGACAAAGTATGTCATCCTGGAGACCAACTGCAATGATCTCTATCCCACTAGAATCCATGCCAACCTGACAGAACCAGAGACAAATCAGCAACCGTATGATCGCCCTTTGCATTTCCAATACCCTCCATCATGGAGGAAATGACCCAACCGAGGGCCTCCTCCAACGCATTGTCCCCACCATGGTGAGACCCCTCTCTCGCCCGCCTGGAGCTCAATATGCTAATTACCGGCTAAGCCATGTGCACCTTACTGATGCCTTTTGGGAGCCACACAATGACTCCCTTCTGCTGGGAGCCCTTGCTCACATCTTGCCATCTTGTGTCCTGCGTGAGTTGAAGATATTTCCGTTGATCTACAGCTTTCCCCGTCTGACTTAGGTTGCCACAAGGGTGTGATCACTGGTGTACTTATGATGTTATACAGCATGATGTGAAGTCACACTGGACCACCTGTACCAAGCGGCCTCCAGCGGGGCTGGACCAGTGGTCTAAACCAGCTGGTACACCATATCCAGTGCTCAGTCTGTCCCATGCATGCGGCGTTTGTGATACTGCAATGCATTTGATTTGATTTGATTTGATTTAAAGCGCTTTCTATAACATGGACTTAGCTTGAAGAACAAGTACAGATCTTTATAAAGAACATCTGGGTTGAATGAGGGGCATCATTGACGCGCCTTGTGAACACCACCAGACAGCAAAAAGAAAATGTTATTATTAAGCTCCAGTTACAGTGTCCCCAGGTAAGTGGCTCAGCTTAGGTCTCGCTAAATTATGTTATCTTCCTGGTACAACTAGTGCATTTTATTGAACTGGTGACACTCATTCAGTCTCCAAAGCATATTACCTCTATTTAACCCAAGTGCTTATTACTTCTTATTTAACGTGAGTGCCTAACAATAAGAAAAGTTGTGTTGGCCTTGTCCAAGGCAAGCAGTAGCCATAGTTTTTTTTCTTCTTTTTTTAAATCTGATGACTAGTCAGATCGTGCACCCAGGCAAAAAATAGTAACCCGTGCAGCCAAACAATCTAATTCTATGATGTTTCTGATGTCCTCAGTTATTGGTATCGTTACTGCGCTTGCGTACAACTAATGTCCCTAGTAAGGTGGCACTAAAGGTTGTCTAAACCGCCCTTGATGAATGGAATAAATGCGCCTTGAGAAGGATCTTGCACAGGCTGCATAGACTCATTAGAAGTACCATGAGAACAACATGGTCCCGGACTGATTGACCCAACTTTGGGTGGAAGGCGGTCCTCTTGCGACAATCGTCTTTAGAAAGATCTCGCACTGGCTCTATAGACTCATTATGAGAACTATGAAAACCCCATGAGCGCCTACCTATTAATGCCGGGAATTAGTTCCCCCCTTTGCTATCACCCCAGCCATGTGGTTAGATGTAAGCATAGGAATGTAGGCTGGTACCGAACACCCTTGATCAACCATCTGATGGGATGTCTGCTGTGGTCCAAGACATTAAGGTACTGGAGAGCCGAATGTTGTGGCGGTTCTTCTGCGTCTATGCCCGAGTCTGACAAGAGCACTAGTGTCAGAGCATTATACATTAAAAAGTGGCCAGCAGGAATGTCACATTGTTCAGTAATTTCAGAACTGAGGAGAACACAATTGTGCAAAAGCTCACCAAGAGATGCCAGGTCTGCAGCAACTCAGTGACACAAGTTCAGAGCATCCAACGTGTTCCTGTCCCTCAATAGGCTGAGGAGGGCGATGTCTGGTGTGTAGGGATAGGCTTGAGGCATGAGCTGCAGTCCTCTCTCAAAGCATTCACGAGCCATGCAAGTCAAGTGAAGCCTTGAGAAGAGAAAAGTAGTTGAAGCATTTCCAATTGAAGAGGGTCGCTACTGCAGCCGCGGCTTGTGCGGGTTAGGGCGGGGGCGTGGGGGGGGGACAGGTTCTAGAGACGATGACGAGGGGAAATGAATTATTTATTTAACTTTCCTTCGTGGTCGTCTCTTGAATCCCCCTCCAAACCGGCCCCACGGCTCTTACCTATTTGGGCCGCGACTGCACTCGAGTGAGAATCCCTGGCCAAGTGATCTATCGCATCTGAGTAGCCAAATAGTAATGTTCAGAGTTCAGAGTCCCCAAACATCCTTGATCCATTGGGTGCCACATCTTGGTGAATGCCACCTGGTTTCGACCATTTCCCAAGATTACATCACAGTGTGTAGAGTGTGAAGGAATGGCCGAAGGAGAAGTATGGGCAGGTTGGCAAAATAGCAGGGAAGGGTCGATCCACCAGAAGGCCCCCCACCTGGCCTCTAAGCTCTGTGACTGCTCTTGTGAAGTTACCAGCATGTAAATCCCACTCCTTGTGATAAATAAGTATCCCCAACTGTCAGAACACAATGCACGGCCATTGAGGGCAGTCGGAGTAATCGGATGGCAAAGGGTTACGCTGCCCAGGCAAAAAGGAGGGGGGGTAGTGTGGGCAACCCTGTCTGGTGCTACAATGAATGGCGATGGAAGCAGAGATAAGGCGCCCGGCCCGGACACTTGTCAGGGGCACGCATAGAGCAGCCCAATCAATCGTAAAAAGAAACTTCCAAAGCCAAATCTACCTAACACCTCAAACAGACACGACCAGTCTATCGAGTCAAAGGCCTTTTCAAGGTTGAAGGCCAACCTGGCCTCCTGGGGCTAAATTCTGGGCATGAATACTAAGACTCCCATAGAGCCTGCATATATTTCACAAGGGACTTCTGCCCAGGACTAAACCATGTGGTCCTGGTGTGGAAGAAGGGAGAGCAATTGACTTGCTAGAATCTTATAACGTATTTTACAATCAGTATTCAAAATGGCGAGGAGGTGAGAGATCGCTGAAGTCCTTGCCAGGCTCATGAAATGGGCACAAGTTCAGCCTCCCGCAACAAGGAGGGAGGAGGGGAGGACTGTCATCTTTAAAGGCCAACTTATATCATTCTTCCAGTTTCAGGACAAGGAGGTCAGAAAGCGTCCGGTAATATTCCAATGGCAAGCCAGCAGGACCAGGAGCCTTGCACGCTGACAGTGAGAGCTGGGCTATTCCTATCTCCCCTGCATCCAGTTCCAATGGCTGTTCTTGGAAGATACGTGGCAGGGGTGATTTCATCTAGCAGGTACTCGAGGTCCTCACAAGGGTAGTGTTAGGGAGGGGAAAATAGCGCAGGCCAAGGATACCATCATATCTGAAACAAACAGGTGACCAGGTAGGCAACTGCGAAATTGCTAAACTACACCTAGACAATCAATTCTAGGTACATGTGGTTTATTTCACTTGTTTTTTAACACATTTTTCAAAATTTTTAGAAATAAAATATCATCATGGCATGGAGAGACACACCATCAATACAATCTAAGTACACACATAAAAATGAATTACTGACAAATCACATAAGAAAGTAACAAAAACTTAAACATCAAAGATATATACAATATGACAACCATTCATATTATCATTGTCCTTGTCCTTTTAAAGTTTAAGGGACACCAGTCCTTACGTGAAGCACACAGAGCAGGTAAACCCTATACAATTCAAAAAGGTCCTGCCTGTATACTAGGCTGAAGGCAACAAAGTCATCAAGTGGGTCCCTTCACTCATGGGTATAAACAACTTTTGCCAATTCCCATATGTGGCCCACCAAGTTGGTTATCTTCAGCCAAAACTGCCAACGCGTTTCAAACCCCACTAATTTCTAGGGTTCTCCTCAGGGCGTGGACTGGAGGTGTCTTAGCTGATATGTCTAGAAACTCCTATGTACAGCTTTAAAGGTTCATGGATCAGCCGGTTTAGGGCATACACCTGGCTTCAATTGAAGGATTCATGCTGCCTAATTAACGTTGTCCTCGTAATGTTGCTGTAGTTCAAATGCCCTGAATCTTTGTTTGTTTTAACTGTGCCCCCATGAAGACAGCAGCATCATTTCTTTGTCGTGTCCTCGACCATCATGTCATTGGGAGAAGGCTTATTTTTCCTCCCATAGCCCAGTTCTTACATGGCTTTTCAGTACTAGTTAAACCGGTCTTAGTAGTAGTTCTTACATGTGATAATAATATTACTGGTACTAATACTATTCTTGATAGCCATAGTATGCGAAGGAGAAGTAATAACTTTAGCTGGGTCTCGTGACTCAATCAAATAACATATCTACTTGAAGGACCGATGGTCGCTTAGTTGAATCCCGGTGTGCCCACTCAGTCTTTCATCCTTCTGAGGTTGATAACATGAGTACCATTGAGTTGGGCTGTAATAAATATCTGTTTCCCATCAATACCACCCAAAGGTTAGTGGTACCCATAATAGATAACGTAGTAACAATCATGGTAGTTCTAGTAGCAGGTACAGCAGCGGTAATGGTAGCATATGTGTAGAGTTCTACGTGTATTAGTCCTCTACTGCCTAGAGTAGTGGCGCTAAAGGTATTACTGATAGTATTATGAGCATGAATAGTGGCTGCGCCTGCCTTTGCAGCCATACCATCATTAGTAGCAGCACTAGGGTCATGGGAGTAGGTGACAAGGATCTGCGAGTAGGCATGGTTTTGGGCATGGGCCCAGTTAAGTGACAGGTTCAAAAGGTTTATCATCCGGTGTGAGGTGTAGGATTGCCAATGGTGTGTTTAAGCACAGGATTATTAGTATGAATAGTTGTTATTGGAAAGAAAAATGAAAATGCAGCCTTGGTGCTGTAGGAATGTAGGTTTTGATTCCTTAATGTGAGTTGGGTTAAAGCTTCAGAATGATTCCCTACACGCTTCACTGTGATTCTATGCCAGACTGCACGTCTTGTTCACATTTCATTCCGTTGGCCTCTCTGTCGCTCTTCTTAGACGAAGCCATGCTGCCATCTTGTGGGCTTTGGTAAGTATGCAGCACTGGATATGCAACATGGTTGCAATAAGTTAACAGGCATTAGCAATGCCACTAGGTCTCGCATCTGCGGGAGTGAGAGCTATTGGCGTTGTAAATGACAATGTCTTTTACCTATGTGTTGTTTTGGTTTGCAGTGCAGTGGCCTTTGGGACCTTATAAGTAGTGCGATGCAGTATATTATCCTGGGTGCTGTGCCACCAGGGATTGAATAGCTATACAATTACTGTACAGTGGGTCATGCAGTCTGATTCAGGAATACATGCTTGCCCCTGGAAACATTTATTGACACATTCCAAGGCTTTTTATTGCGCAAACAGAAAGGCAAGTGCCTTGATGCAAGTGAACAGCACTATAACATTTTGTGTGTGACTGTATAACTAGAGTATTGAACAGCCTGAAGAATCAGCGTCAGGGGCAAATTATACCTAACTCAGTAAGATGACAGATTTAACACACCTCACTCTGACAACTATGCACTGAATTTAGAAGCACAGTTGTTTGAGCAGTGCATGAATCTTGATCTATCTGAGTTCATGGACTGTCACCGTTCTCTGCGTTGTATTGCAGTCTCAAAATAAATGTAACTGCATTACCCTGTCTCCATCTTAAATGAGGACACATGATGTCTAGCTGAAATGGGACTTCTCTGTCTCCGTCCCTGGCCGTAGATGCCATAAAACAGTAAAATATAAATCTGCCTCCACTGCATTGTCTGGAAAACATCATAAAAGGAGGCCATCTTCAGAAAATGCTGCTGCTCACTCAGGCTCTAAACAGGGGGTTATAAATATGCTCTTGCAGGAGGATAACAAATTGTGCATCATTGGAAAATAATGACATGCGCATATAAAATTGTTATTTGAGAGTTAGTGTGTACAAAACTAATTTAGAAATCCTAACGCATAACAATACCATTTTAGTTATAAACTATCTTCATATTGGATAGATCCTCACACAAACGTTTTTTTAAATGAAAAAACAGGTAATATTGAATGCCAGATGTCTGGACCATACACCCTCCCATCACATCAACTCTCCCCAACGAGATTTGGGCTGTATGGAGAGTTCTTTCAATGCAGGGCTAAACCAAGTTAAAAAGACCTATTAAAATTAAGTGTGGCCTAACAAAGGTATTAACGTTATTTTTACCAAAGTAATATTTAAAGTTGACTATCACGGTTTTACCTTACCTGAAAAAGCGGAGCAATTTGGCTTATCCACAAAACAACTGCATGGGTATGTGAGGCACGGCCATGATGCTAAGCAGATATATTAGTGGTAAATATTGTAATTGTGGGCACAGAAAGGTTAACTGTCTTTATTATGCTATGTAATCTGGTTCCTCTTGAGTTCGAGATGCACTATATCAATAAATAAATAAATGTAATCGTACTATATTTGTGGATGATCTATGCTTATATCTTGGGACATGTGTTTGACAGTGATTTAAGTGCAGGCTGACGTTTTGTGCGGAGATATTAATGCAAGGCCCGTTTTCGAATCTTTGTTTTTGCAAAGGAGGTGTTTTAGTGACACAGTACACTAAAAGCTACAAACATGGCTATACACCACTAAGCCCTGCATGGTGCCTGCTAGGAGATGCTCCCCTACCTTAGGTTCTTGCAGCCATGTGCATGCCGGCTTGGGCATTACCTCCTTAAAGAAAGGAATGTGCTAACACTACTCAATCAATCAATCAGTACATTTGTAGAGCGCGCTACTCGCCCATGAGGGTCTCAAGGCGCTGAGGTGAAAGGGGGGGGGGGGGTGCTGCTACAGCTCGAACAGCCAGGTCTTGATGTGTTTCCTGAAGGTGAGATGGTCCTGGGTCAGTCGTAGGTGTGCGGGGAGGGAATTCCATGTCTTCGCTTCAAGGTAGGAGAATGATCTTCCTCCGGTGGTGGCTCTGCGAATCCGAGGGACGGGGGCGAGGGTGAGGCTGGAGGAGTGGAGTTGGCGCATGGGGTGTGGAACGAGATGCGGTTGTTGAGGTATTCGGGGCCCATGTTGTGGAGCGCTTTGTGTGCGTGGGTGAGCAGGCTACTGAGGGGGAAGCGGGGGATGCCCGGCCCCTCAACCTCCTCTTCTCTAGCTCGAGGGGCTGAAGATCGTCCATAAAATTGGTGATATCCAGGAGGAGTGGGGGAGTCATGAGGGATGGAGAAGAGCAACGGAGGGAGGGGTGGGTAGATGGGGGAGTGAAGTTTAAGGGGTATGTGTTGAGGGGGAAGAGGAAGAGGAAAGAAAGGGAGAAAGTGATTTGATAAAGAAAGAGGGAGGGGAAGAGTAGAAGAAGGAAGAAAAGAGTGAAAGGAAGTAAGAGAGGCATGAAGGGAAGACGGGCAAAACGTGTCAGCAACAGGCGGGGAGAGAGAGGAGCGCACACCACAGGATTCGCCGCCGGGCACCAAAGCACTGTAAATACCAGGCAGTGACGGGCGGGAGAAAGAGCCCCCTGATCATAGACTGTGCTCTGTGCCTGCTCACACGCAAGAGCTGAGTAAAGGCTTGGAGACTAAGGCACTTCCTTCACAGCCCGGCCTGGTGCTTAATTAAAGAGTCTGTGGTCCGTGTTTGCAAGAGTCCTTCAGGCTAATCCCTGCCACATCCCACATAGTACATGCCTGAAACCAGAAGCGCATCACGGTGGACATGTGCAGATTAAACAAATGATGTATAGGGCTATCGGAGCAGCAGCAACGTGCATTCTTTTACCAACATGGCACCCGCTTCACGACCACTGAGCTTCATGAAACATGAAGCATGGTGGCCGTGAAGCGGGCGCCATGCTGATAAAAGGCGCGCGGACGCACAAGCACCCACAGAAGTGTCCATAATAAATTTCAAAAGAGGCCCTGCTGCCATATTTAAAGATAAAGCGCAACATTGTGGCGTGCCACACTGGAATAGCTTTGTGTTGATATAAAACAAGTAGGAGGAAGCTGCAGCCAAGGAGAGGGAGCAAGCATTAGCAAATGTGAAGAGCAGCTGAAAAAAAGAGTGCTCAGAAGGTAATAAATAACATGACGAGAAGACCACATGTAACAGGGGACGACCTCATGGGAGGTTGCAAAAGTTCAAAAGGAGGGACTACTGAGCAATTTAATCATCCCATCCGCCGAAAATTAATATTTCCTATGTATTTTTAATTTCAGTGGACGAGATATCCTTCACCTGTCCGCTGAATCTAAATCAGACGCTCAGTCTTTTTTTCCATGCTCTCTTAAGGGACTCCCAATTTAAATTAATTCACAGGTTATTTGCAACTTAGCTATGTGCCTTGCTTATTTAAAATCCCACATTCTTTAGCCTTGGTCAGTAGTCAACATTCTATAAATATTGAAAATTATGTGACCGGATCCTTTCACGTGTTGCAGAAGTCTTCTTTCCTTTTAACAGCCAACAAAGTATTTGAATGTATACAAATCAAACATTGTAGCCGATAAACGCATATATTTTTTCTACTTTTTGAAAATATTTTTCTTGCCTCCTTGTTTCCTATTTTAGTCCCACGGCCAGCCTTCCAGTTGAGAATGTCTGCCCAGAACATTTCAGGTGTAAAAGATTTGTTTCCAAATGTTGGCGTGAATGGGAATGGAAAGGTTGGGTATACCCACTTGACCTCCTACCATCCAATAACATGCTCGTCTTTGCTCGGATAGCACCTAGAGCTCCATCAATTTGAGGTCATCGCTGCTAATAGAGCTTAAAATGAGGCAACAAGGAGGTCCTCTTTTGTTTGCAGGTAGGCTCTTGGGTTATTATATCAGACAGTGATTGGCCTCTGAACATAAACATCTTCCCCCCTCCACCCATCTCACCAGAATCGCCCACACCTCAACTGCCAGCACACTTTTCGGGACACTGCATTTTTTTCAATTTCTCTTTTTTTTTGTTTTCAGCTGCTTCCAACGCCAAGCTTTCTGGTACTTGTCATTTCCATCCAATTCATGTGAAATACTCCTAAGAGTTAGGATAGGACATGTGGCAAACCTTAGAGCAATTTTAGATAACATTTTCAGGACAAAATTTTAAATCCACATATGTACATTTCAATTGACATGGCAATCACCAGAGCCGATCATTCACACCCTTTCAGAGTGAGGATGCCTGAATGCTGTTCTTTTAGTAAATTTTGGTTTATTACCAGCCAGGAACAAGGTGCACATCCGGGGGGCAGAGAACTCCATTATATTTAACTGTTGCAGGTTCCAGCTCCTTGTCAGCACCTTCTACACCGGTTGCATGAGATGGAGAAACATGGCATGCTTCCTGTGGTATTTCACATCTTTAGTATATAAACCACATGTCATAGTCGTTAAAAATACTTTTCTGTTCTGAAGAAGGACAAGAACCATGGAACACATGTCAGGAGATTTACAGTACTACTGTGCAAGGTATTTGACTGCAAAATAATTGAAATGTAGTTAAACTGAACACTAGCTGCCATAATCCACTGCATGAGGAATAGTGCATCGTGTGGGATCGTGCAACCCAGCCTGTGAAATATTTTAAAGGGCCATCTGTAAGCAAGAAGCAAAGAAGATCCTATATCAGTTTACTGAGTTGATGGCCCAGACCTTGCTTTGTTTTGTATTTTACTACAGTAGAACAGCAGCATGGAATGGAAGGAATATTTTTCTCAGAAGAGTGGCAAAACCATGATAGACCTTCTGGAGACTGAGAATAGCTTAGACATTTTTTGACCTCAAAATCAACTAATATGTGAGTGAGCTCAAATGCATTTTGGGAGGTCTGTGGCAATATGTGAAACACCAAACCACAGAAATGTTTGATAACCGAGGCTTTGAGACAAGCTGGCTGTTACATCCTTCCTATCCCTGTAATATCAGGACTGGGGTTGAATTGGGAACCAAAAGAAACCCATACCAAATGTTTTAATACCAGTCTCTCAAATGTCACCAAGAATCCATGGCAAGGCTGAGTCTGGTGCAATGCTTGTTTTGTTGGGGGTAAGGGGCCGAATACTGCATATTTGCTTTGAGAGACTGCCAAATTACCCAGGAGCAATATACTTCTTCAACAGCAAAATCAGGTTCTGGAAGCCCACAAGGAAAATTCCCAAGTCTATGTGCTCCAACTACGGCCATGATTATGAGTGTCGTAGGAGGCATACTCTATTTATTGCACCTGATAAAATATGAATCCTCAGGTTCAATAAATTGCAACTATTCTGAATTTCTGGGGAAAAACATGCAGCTTTTGGTAATTATCTCACTAAAATCTCCATTGCACGGTATATACGATGTTCATTTCTCCTGTTAAATTGTAGCTGGTTTGACCTGCTGAAATTTAATGAAGGGTGGGTACATTATTCTGATCCCTGCACAAAAAAGGGTCTGAATAGGGGTCTGAAAAATCCAGAACACTCATAAGCCGGGAATTTACCTGGCTGTCACATGCCACTTGCCAAGCATCTTTTCAGGGACTGGCATACCAATGAAGCTGTCTTTTCTATCAGACATGGGGTGGATGGACCCCCAAGAGTTTTCCATATATAAAACCTAATAGAGAAACATATTCAGCTAGGCTCATAACCTTGTCAGTTCACTAAATATAAAAGATAATAGGGAGATTTGAAATTGCAAATCTGACATAAAACCATCCCATATGATTATTAATTATTATGTTTGCTGTGTTGTTTTCTAAATATGCATGTGTTATTGGCCACATACTCCACCTGCTGCTGAGTAAATTGCAAATATCACAAAATCAACAACATTCTGCATGTGTTTTTCAGTGCAGCTCCTTATACATTTGCATACATTATCAGGGAATCACCCTGTACTCAAGAACCAATGAGGTGGGATTTTCACTTAGATTGTGTTATTAGCCCTACAAAAGGGTTTAATGTAAATATTTTAGTATTGGGCAAGATACAAAAACACCTAATTTATAAGTATTTTAAAACAGGGTGTAATTCATGCTTTATTTTTATTGTGATATATATTTTTTTTGCTATAAGTGTTTCCAAGACGCATTTTTATTCAAAAGGACGGACTAGATAGAAAAGTCCTGAACATATGGTGTTGTGTGGCGTTTTAGTCTCCGAGTGAATTTTCCCGATTCTTACCCTTATATAGGTACAATTCACATTGCCCTAATATAGGCATAGAAATCTAGCCCTTATTTAGACATAACCCATGCAGACCAAATACAGGCATGGCTACTTCCACCCGTACCAAACGTCACAACGATTTCTTGGAAAATCGGCTTAAGCAGTTAGGGAACTTCCCCTTGCTTGAATATTGATTTGTCCAAGAACTCATGTACTTTGCAAAGAATGACAATTCCCTAGAGGTTCCTTCCTGATGTTATTATGCCCGACTTTACGTCAATGTATGGCATTCCTAGACACCTTCAAGGTATAAATATACCTACACTTGCTCTAGCAAGTCATGGTGGTTCGGAGAAGATCGACTATCTACCAGCCCGACGCAGCTCGCTACAGCAAGTGCCGAAGGAAGCCGACCCTCCAGCTGATGCACTGATCAGGAAGCTGTCCTTTCTCCTGCCGAGAATCCAGCTCCAGTGTTTTCAAGCTCCCCTTGCTGGGTGTTGGGAAATCGAGTCCCGAGACAGAGATACCAGACCTCCTTCATTCTAACCCAGGTATGGAGCTGATTAGAACCTAAGAGAAATCTTGGACAGATTCTTGGCAAAAAATCGAAACCCATGCTACACAATACTTACTTCTTCCCACGTACTAGACCTAGGTTAGGTACATTGGGGTAGGCGTATTTTGCGAAGCACTAGTTGAGTATTTTAGTCATTGTTATTTATGTATGTATTTTTATATGGCTTAGAAACCATACAATGCTCTTACAGTATTATTTTATAATATTTGTCTTGCTGTACGCATTATACTTTGCAGTCTGCATTACGATTGTAGCAGTTCACTTCTCCTGCATGAGAAAGAAGACTGTTCAATAAACCATTTTTATTGAAAACGCCCGTCTCTCTACTTTTCTGCAACTCTGTAGAAACGAAGCATGCACGATTGACTGAGTGAACTACTTATCTATTGTTTCCACTACTCTAGAGATATATTTCTTATTCTTGGGAAACAAAGTTGTCATGTTTATGCGGTAGTCAGAAACTAATCCCTTCTTGTGAATTCGAGAAAGTTTCTAGTGACCTCTGAGCTAGCTGGTATTCACTTTTAAGTTTAATATATTCGATAGAGACCTAGTCGACCTCAGTCCTACGTCTAATCTATAGGATATATTATTCCAATGCGCAGAGCCTATTGGAAATATAGGAACTACACTACAATGGTATCTACTCCAGAAGATCATTCCCTCATAATACTGTGGCCAAAAGTTCAAAACGTGGGTGTTTTTCAGTGAATTTCATAGTTTGTTAGAAACTAATCCCTTCTTGTGAATTCGAGAAAGTTTCTAGTGACCTCTGAGCTAGCTGGTATTCACTTTTAAGTTTAATATATTCGATAGAGACCTAGTCGACCTCAGTCCTACGTCTAATCTATAGGATATATTATTCCAATGCGCAGAGCCTATTGGAAATATAGGAACTACACTACAATGGTATCTACTCCAGAAGATCATTCCCTCATAATACTGTGGCCAAAAGTTCAAAACGTGTGTGTTTTTCAGTGAATTTCATAGTTTTTTAACATACATTATAGTGTTATAATCATAGATAAACATGACTTCAATGTAATCTTTGGTCTTAGTTTTTTTATGTGATATTTAGATATAGATATATAACATTTACAGGTTTTGGGTTTGTCTTCAACCCAAAAAAATAAAAAAAATAATTAAAGCTCTGAAATAATGGTGCAGACACATGCAAGGCCAAAATAGTAGTGAAATGAAATATAAAATCCCAAAGAACAGAAACTGAAATTGTGGAATGAGAAACATTCAGCCCCTAGGGTGGCATCATAAAAATACATCAATATGTCATACATATGTAGAGATGACATGGACTACTCTTAACATTGTTATTCCGAGATCACCCCCCCTCATTAGCCAATGGCTTCATGGCCAATGCCAATGCCAATAACAAAGTGGAAACCGGGCATGTCTGTTGGATTCCCCTCTTTGTTTGGACAAATGATCTATCATGCTTTCAGTGTTAATTCTACTGCTCAGGAGGGGAATACAACATAGTGGCCCATCCCAAAACTGTCTCACCTATTCCGCCCCTCATAACACTTCGGAAAGATATCTTCAACAAACCATGTCAAGGCTTTCTCAAGGTCCTCTTGAGGACTACTGGGGAAGGGGTCATCGCATTGTTGATTAATTCACATACATTAGGCTTCTAATTTTGGGACATGTGTTCCAACCAGTCAAAACCCCACTTTGATCTTTGTGTATCAACTCAGTAGCACCTTGAAAAAGTAGTTCACTTTGATTTTCCTGAGAACCTTGTACCTGTTTTGTACGAGACAATTAATACCTGTCTAGTGGTGAATGGTAGCCTTACTTTCTGATAGGTTGCCTCCTACAACACCAAAAACATCAGTGCCAACATATCAATGTAGGACTTATAGAATTCGGTGGGCAATATTTCTGTCCAAAGTGTTTGCCTCGCTGCAAGTGCTTCAACTGCTACCTTCTCATGGATCATGATTGGTCTGTTTATGTCGTCTCAGTGCTCAAGATTAATCATGCTTATATTTAACATGTCCAGGTACTGCAAAAGGTGTCAGTCATTCAGCTCCTCATGCAAGATATCGATCTCTCAGTAATACAGCTGAAACATCTTGTACATATGACACTCTAACATTTGGGCATGAGCTACCAGGTCTCAGCAAGGATCCTACCAATCAGCTAGGGACAGAGGAATGGTTTCTTCGGAAATATGCAATCTGCTTTCTTCTTTGCATATGTAGATTTCCAATGATTTCCACAGCCCTTATGCCATTCTGATGAAATGGCCTATTTTTACCACTTTTAATGCATCCCATTTAGGGGGTCATTAGGATCGCGGACGGACTTGAGTCTGTCCGCGACCCCAGAGCATGAGGGAACGTCCGCATGGGCTGCGGCATTCCCTCTGTGCAGATTAGGATGTGACCACCAGGGTGGCGGCCACATCCTCAATCTTTAACATTGCGGCAGGTGCAGCTTCAAGCTGCACCCGCTGCAATGTTAAAAATGCATGCACAGCATTTGCGTGCACAAAGCGGCAGGCACCGCGCGGTGCCTGCTGCATTGTGCACGCAAATGCAGGGGGGTACCATAGGTACCCCCCATGTGCACCCCCCACCACCCCTTCACCCAGGGGGCCCACAACGGGCCCCCGAAGTGAAGGTCCGTATGCTTTTCCATGGCGGATTTCAGACATCCTAATATGCCTGGCGGTGTCTGATAGACACCGCCAGACATGTTAGTGCTTTTCCGCCGCGGTCGGAAGGCGACTGCGGTGGAAAAGCTGCAGACAGAATATCAGACCCACCAGCCATCCTAATTTGGCGGTGGGTCTGTGGAGGCTCCGCAGCGGATTTCCCGCATCCTCCGGGCCGGCAGTGGCTTCCGCCGGCCCGGAGGATGCGGGAAATCCGCAATCATAATTAGCCCCTTAATTAGGGCATCGAAAGAGGTCCCATCATTGTCTTTGAAAAAATAGTCTATTTCATCCCCAGTCGTTGTTTAAAGACTGGTTCTTCCAGCGCACTGTTTGGATCTTCCAGGGAGGAATTGCAATCTTGCACCAATTCCAATTTATGTGTGCTAGAAATAGGCTGTGACCTGATTATATTTTGCATAAATACTCAGTGGGCAAGAATGAAGAAAGTAACCCTGTATTGCAGCAAATACTATCCTATCATCTGTGTAGCTGGTGTGTCTGCAAAAAATATGAGTACTCTCTGGCTGATGAATTAGTTGTGCACCAGATGTTCACCAGGTCCTAATTAACTTGTCAATCAGCCAGTACCTTTGCCTTTCTCACCATAGTAGAGGAGGGTAGCGGCTGATTGGATCTGTTCCAGTCTTCATCCCCCACACCATTGTAGTCACCTCTCAACACAAATGTAAACTCCACCTGGTGGTCTGATAGGGAGCTTTAGAATTTAATTTAAGAGTATGAGCATTTACATTCTCTAAAAGAATATTTATGCCAGTCTTCTCACTACCAGTGAGTACCTCCCTTCCTGATCTAATAATATCTTCATGGTGGGAAAAAGGACCTTGTGTGTCACTCATTTAAGGCTCCTTGGTGGCAGAGTGGACTAAAGAACGGTGATGGATTAAACCCAGATCTTTTGACTGGGTGTGAGTGTTTCATTGATTCAGATGCTCCGTCCATCACCACCCCCTTTTGTACAGCTTTTGGCCCCCATAATTGTGGCAGGGTATGCTCAGACGCGAGTCCGTTGCTCACTTTGCCACTGGATTCAAGCAAGCCGGGCTGAAGACGGCTGGAATGCCAGAAACCGGTCCTCGGAAGCTTGTTTCCGGTCCAGGGAAGACATGGCTTGGCAGTTCGGGCTGGACTGTTCCCATGAGGCACAGGGTCCGACTAATTTGCATATAGCCATGTCTGAACTAGGGTGGCAGAGTGGTCTACAGAACGGTGATGGATTAAACCCAGATCTTTTGACTGGGTGTGAGTGTTTGATTGATTCAGATGCTCCGTCCATCACCACCCCCTTTTGTACCGCCCTTGTGGACTGCAGCTCTTATTGTGCCATCACGAGTGTGCTGACTCAACTTTACCTTTTAAATAAAGGACCAAGACCCAAATCTTATTTTTCAATATTTATGTCACTCCTAATTCAAGCCTACTGAACCCTAAAGGCAAGGTGACCTAAATTAGAAATTTGGACATGTGGTTCTCAATGTTACATGTCCTGACAGTAACAATCCGGCATTGTTGTTTTTTGCTATGTAAAGGCTAGTAGCTCCTTTGGCACAGTTCAGGGTTACACATTGACCACTCAGCAGTGCTAACTTCTGAACGGTAGTAGTAAATATGATGCTTCAAGGTATCGAAAGAATCATTGCAATAAACCCGACTTGACGCTCAAGTTGAATATAATGTAACTTTTGCCCAAATGGCAACCTTAGTAAGCAGCAACTTTGTTGTCTAAAGTTTTCCAGTGGCCGTTTATGGTTGCTGGCCACAAGACAACCTTCTACCCATCTTGGGGGATGGGTGCTCTTTTGTTCTTGCAGACAGGTTGGCTTCAAGGACAGAGAGGGTGAAGCCGGTGTCAAACCAGTGTTTCCTTGGGCATATAGCCCCCCAGGTAAATACATCTTTGGGGTCGACTAGGGAGTTCTACATACTAAGAGAAGGATTCTTCTATGTTGGGAGTGAGCAGAATGGTTGATTGTGGGCTAACTAGATGCCACTCTTCACAGGAAGGTGCCAATAGGCAGGAGGGGACCTTGTAGCCCATTGGCTAGTTGTCACTGCATCCTGAGGGAGCAAACTGGTCATAAATGTAGCACCCTGGCAGCCAGACCTCAGATTACGTCGGTACTGATTAGAGAACCAAAGATGAACTGCCATAATGTTCCCTGGACCCAGCAAAGAGAGGCTGCACCAAAGACTGGACTGCTTTTGCTGCTCCGTGTACAGCAAAGAGAGGACTATGCCTATGGGGCCCTGCTCGAGGAAAATTCCTCCCCAAACATCAGATGGAAGAAATGACGTCATTTGGCTGACTTTCTTTTAATGTTACAGGGCCACAAAAGCAGAAAAAGGCTGCCTAGGTGAGTTTTTATCCAAGAACGCCTGACCACTGCTGACCACCGTAGCACTGCCTGGGCGACTGAGTCCCAAACCCTGCTAGACCCGGGAGAATTCTCAGAGTGCAGTTTGTTCGCCCAGCAAGGAACTTATCACCAATTAAAGGAACTGCTGGTTTCACTATGACTGTCGACCAGTGGCAACTGGCTTTTGGATCAAATTTAACTTGACTTTTGGGGAAATAGACCCCTGTGGCCAAAGTTGCCCCATCATGTTCTTGGAGCGAGGGATAGCCCCAGGAAGACCCCATCACCGGCTCAGCATCCTCAGCATCCATGAGCATCTTCTGCATCTTGTATCCAAGCATCAGGACCGCTTAATTAAACTCTATGGCTTTTCACCTATAGACCTTGGAACTGGAAGGAGACTGCTTTGACTGCAAGCTAACTGTTCACCTAAGCCTTTTTGGCCCCTGTGACTGACTACTTTCCAGAGGTGGTTACCCAAAGTGGGCTGGAGTAGTAGATTACAACTTTATAAAAGTTTTACAAAGTTTACACTTAGTGCGGTCCATTACAATGATTTATTGTGTTAAGTGAAAAAGCAGTGATTTTTTGTTCCTAGGAAAATTCATATCTCTGGAACCCTCTGGTGGATATTTGTCATTGAGGTATCTATTTAAAGATAAAAGATCCACTTTATATGTTGGCAGAATGGGTACTCCATCGCAATGGTGATGGAGTACCCTTTACACAAACATAACGGTCTGCCCTCCTGATTTAAAAGCAGGTGGATGTTTGGTGTAACCACAGTGGAGACTGCTCTGTCTCCACTTTGGTTAGACCCCTTCCGATGGCCCAATGGAGTAAGGGCAGTCGGAGTTTGACGTGCATGTCCACCCATCTAATTCAGATGGGTGGACATACAAGTCAGTTTTCACTGCCTTTCACAGCCAGGAAAACTCTGGCTATAAAGGGCAGTGAAAACTGCAAAATGCTCCCCTCACTATGCAAAAAAACTCCCATTTCGAGGGAGACTTTTTTTTATTTAAAAACAAAATCCAGCTTTGTTTTTTATTTTATTTTTGATAATAAGAAAAAAATTGTAACTTTGCCGTACGGAGCCATAAAACAAAGTTACAATGCATTGATTGGAACTGCCTTGGCGTTGCATCCATTATGAGGTTGAGATGTGACGCTGAGAGTTGCACGCTGAGAGCGGCACGCTGCAGTAGTAGCTAAAAGTAAAGGCATAGGCTGAGGCTATTTTCGCTCGAACAGGAGCTGCTGTGTTACAGAGCCCTGAGCAGCGCAGTGACCACCTGAGCACCATGCTCCTCCCCAGGCACTTGCTCCCATGCACTGCTTGGGTGGTAGCGGAGATTCACAGGTACAAGCAGGTGAAGTAGAGGCCAACTTTTGGCAGTGGCAGAGGCAGGGGAGTAGGAGGAACCAGAATGAAGAGGTCCGCCCGCCTCTTGAAGGTGAACGATTAGGGATCTGCCCGTTCATCTCCACCCTCCACCCATCTGGTTTAACCCCTAGCCTGATTTTAGAGGCTGAGAAGATTGCTGCAGAATTTGCCAAGAGGGAGCAGCTTTGAGTACTGCCACCATCATTCAGAACCCTGAGAGCTTGGAGAGTGGAAATGCTGAGTCAGCAAGTAATTAGGTCCAGAGGATGGAGTGCACTGAGCCTTTAGTGCCTGGCTCAAACTACCCTGTCTCGATCTGTGAGAGCTGCCGGAGTAGCCAAGATGTTTGGACTTACAGAATTAAAGTAAGTGAAGTGAAATTAAGAGCGATGAGTGAGGCCCGAGGTGCTTGTGCCACAAGTACTATTTCTAGAGCACCCCTCCTAGAGTACCCAGAGAACTTTGGTGTGCCCTCGCCTCCTGGCCTCCCAGTCTGGCCTGAAGTCTGATGCATTGGGTACTCCATCAGGAGGTCTCTGGTGACTGGAAGCTGCTTGAACCTTTGTGACACGCCCTCAGTTTGTGCCCAGGTAAGCAGCTTGTGAGCAGGGCAAGCAACAGTTGTTGCATCTCCAAAGGTCCTGAGGTGGGGCATAGAGGCGGAGGCCGGGAAGGGAGACTAATGGCTGGCAGCTCTAGGGCAATTCCTGGCTTGTCTATGGAACATGTACATCTCTCAACAAGATTACAAGAAGTGCAAATAAATTAAAAGAAGATTCAAAGCCAAAGATGCCCACAGGCTTTAAGTGTCCAAGGATCTCCTCTGGGGCCTTTAGGCAATTTTAGACTAAGGGACAAGTCAGTACCTCTTGAGTGTCACCAATTTCTTTCTTTCTTACTTACATGTTCCTCAAATTCAAAATAAGTTTATTGATAAAAAAGCAATATAATAACATATAAGATATAACAGCAATGAAAGTAAAGTGGTGCATACAGTATAGCATTTGGAATTGGCAATTATACAAAAATATGAAAGAAAGCAATAAGCCATAAAAAACCAGTAATGACAAAGAACTAGCTTATTATATAGGGTGTGCAAAATAAAATGAAGTAAAATGAAACTAAAGAATATCAACATAAAGGAAGTCACGGAGGTTTAGCCACCTCTTGCTGCAGGGGAGTCTGAGACAAAGAGTGCCTAGCACTTGTGTCAATGAATAGCGTAACAGCGTAACAGATGTCCAGAGGTCCATCCGTTTTGACGCCAAGTGTGATGGATGCACAAATGTTGTGTCTAGTCTATGGTTGTAACAGATAGCATACCACCATGCTTGATACGACAGTTTGGTAAAGTCCTTCCAGTTTTTAGTTATCTGTTGGAAAGCTACTGCTAATAGTAGATCTATTATCTTTATGTTAGAATCGCAGTTCTTCCAAATAGGAGATATGCTACCTAAATAAATATGCGAAATGGAAAAGGGGTGACTGGAAGAAAAGATAGAGTTAATTTGAGACCATACTTTATCCCCAAATTTTTGAACAAGGGTGCAATTAAAAAGCAAGTGAAATACGTCTGCATGTGGTGAGGAGCAAGTCCAACAAGCATCTGAGAGGCCAGAGTGTCTTGTACTGAGAACAACTGGAGAAAGTAAGAGCCTGTTGTATATGAAGAAAAGTGTCTGAGGGGTTTTTCAGCTCTGGATGATTTTTGCATCTTGAGCCATATCCTATCCCAAAACTCCACAGACCAGGAAACTGCTAAATCTCCCTCCCACAAAGCCTCTGTCTTAGTTTTAGCTCTCGGGACAGATGGACTGTTTACAAGTTTATATATCATAGAGGCTCTGGTACCATGAAGCAGTAGGGGCCGAAGTCCAGCTGTGTGGACAGGTTCAGGACAGGAATTATGATGAGAATTCCTGTAATGCATGTAAGCAGATTGAATTAATGTTAGGATGGAGTATTTAGAGCAGAAGTTGGATGGAAAGTCAAAAGAAATGGCTGCCTGTGAAAAAGAAATGATTGCATCATGATCATATAATTGACGCATCCAAATTAGTCCCGTTGTCTCTAGGACTTCCAAAAAATGGGTTTATTATTTATTAAAATAGAAACATTATGACAGATGGGATGATCAAGAAAGGAAGTCAAGGAAAAAGGTGGACGGATTTTGGAAGTATGTTTGATGATGGGAGTAGATATAGACTGTGGTTTGCGGGAGAATGAAAGATATTCTTGAAATGAGAGTGGAGAGATAAATGACTGTTCAAGTGTAGTCCAAAGAGGATAGTTTGCAGAGGGTTCAGAAAGCCATCTTGATGCTTTCTGAATAAGAAGGATTCATGGTAGAGAGGAAAATTAGGAAAGTTCGCCCCATCTTCTGTCTTTGGACGAACCAGTTTCGAGATGAACATTCGCGATTTCCTATGACCCCATGAAAAGGTAGATAAAATGGAGTTAAGTATTTTAAAATGTTTTAAGGGGATGGATAACGAAATATTGGAAATCGTATAGAGGACTATAGGAGAGAGCATCATTTTGATGGTAGCGAACCGCCCCCACCAGGATAAGTATAGAGGATGCCATTTCGTGGTTAAGGTAGATATCCTTTGTATGCAATTTTCCATAAAGCGAGCAATTGAACCTGAGATAGAGGAAGTAAAGTGGAGACCCAAGTATTTAATGTATATGGAGCTCTGTTGGACCTAGAGTTACCAAGTCACATAGGGTAGCCTGGCCTAGGGTAAGACAGTCAGTTCCTAGAAGCACACATGTAAAGTTTGCGCTCCACCCTGCAGTAACTCAATGTACTTCCACACAAAAACGACACCACACCAAATTTGTGGAAAAATATGGACTGGTTTATAAAAATAGTTTGATTCACTTTTTCTTTTTCACACCATTATTTTTCCATAAGAGTTCAGCATTAACTATACCTTGCCTAAAAGAAGTTGGCAACTAGACAGGTTTTACAAAAGATAAATCGTTACTGGTATTTTCTAAGAGACCTTCACCTCGAAGAAAGGGTTCTCTACCACCTCCTCCTTAAGCAGATGAAACAGGCATTATAAATTCTAGAATCTAGCAAGCATTAATCTCGCTGACATCCAGATTGAGCCATGCATTTAATTCTCTTAGTAGCAACCCCGCATGAGATGGTTCAGTTTTTCCATGTACATAGCCCCCGCAGGATGCCTGCTCAGTTCCACCTATGGCTCACCCAGTTATATTCAGTCAAATGCCCAATTAATGTCTCGAAGTTGTTCTCTTTTCCTGATTTTAGCAATATCTATACCCCTACTTCACTTCCTCACTTTCACTAGAAGCACTGTCTAACGTTTACCCCCAGGGCTTGTTTTCAGTCAACCTCAGCGCTCTATTCTTTTCTCAGGTCCGCGCTGGTAGCTGGTACGGACACAGGCTCTCCCTCACCAAGCTCTGTTAGGCACTAGCAGCACCCATTCAGACTCGGCCACGCTACCCACAGTCTTACCAGGGGTTTCGTTTCATCCTGGTCCCACAGCTCCGCTCTCTCCACTCACCGCAGCGCTCTTATACTGAAGAGCCCTCTGACCTGGCGTGGGCACACGGAACGGTTGCCGATGCTGGAATCACCCCGCACTTGCTCCTTCTGAGTCAGAAGCAGTTCACCGCCGCCCGATGCACTTCTAGCGGACCGGCACCAATGAACCTGCGCACCTCACGACGTTGAGGCACTGCTCCCGGCGCCCTCACACGGCTGCTGGGCCTACGCAGTAAACGATGAAGAGACACTGCTACCGGCGCTCTCACGCAGGCGGCTCCTTCCTCGCTGTCTACACACGCCGACAGTCCCGCCTCCTCCGACCAGCTTCCTCTGACGCTGCTCCGCCTCCCCTGTCAACTCACGGAGGGTATCAGCGCCAGCCAAGGCGTCCACGAGCTCACCGGATCCTTGCACAGGGAGACCTTGGTGAAGAGATCAGTCAGCTTCTCACAGAAAGGTGGGGGTGAATTAAGCTCCGAGGTTTCTGGGTATGGTCCGGCAGCATTGGGGTTTTTCACCCCTCCAGTAGCGACTCCACACACACAGACGCCTGAGCCTTCTTGGGTATACTCATGGGTTGTTCAAGAGCTTCTAGGTGTGGATCATCACGGCAGGGTTTGGTCAGCACCAGGGGGGACGAGTCAATACAGGAGATCGGCTGGCCCACAGGTCAATCCCACTCCTAGTAAGCACTATCCTCCTCCTCAGAGTTGCCTCTCTCCTCACCAGTTCCACCCTGTGATTTCACTGGTCACCTCTAAAATGGCTGCCCAGTATTCCGCCTTTTATAGGCTGCCCTTAGGAGGTCCAGAAGGGACCAGAAGGTTCTGGAATGCCCTATTCTATCCTATGGGTCAGGTCTCAGGGGTGACAGTTATGGCAGTTGAAAACCACCTTTTTGTGTGACCCTCACTTCTAGTCAGGAAAGGCACCTAGGCCTCAGGTAAAAAGGACTATGAGGGCAAAAGAGCATCTATCCCCCAGGACAACACCACAGAAATTCAGTGGGCATAAAAAGATAAAAGGTTATGAGGGGCAAAAAGGGGACAAAATAAATAATTATTAGGAGGGGGCTACGCAAAGGGCAGACAGGTCTAACACGCGTCCCCCCCAGCTGAAAGTGGGGAGAGCTACCCAACCCCTTGGGAGTCCTCATCACTAAGGCGGAAATACCTAGAGAGACCGTCTGCATTGGTATGGTCCACTCCAGGCCGATGTTCCACCCGGAAGTCCATTCCCTGTAGGGAGATGGGCCATCTCAACAACTTGGGATTTTCCCCCTTTATTTGCATCAGCCAACGAAGGGGTCGGTGGTCAGTCTGAACCAGGAAGTGCGAGCCAAACAGGTATGGCCGCAACTTCTTCAGTGCCCACACCTCCGCAAAAGCTTCCCGCTCAATTGCACTCCACTTCTGTTCCCAGGGAAGCAGTCTCCTGGATAGGAAAACCACAGGCTGATCCAGACCCTCTTCATTGAGTTGTGATAACACTGCCCCAATGCCATGTTCTGATGCGTCTGTCTGGACAATGAACTCCTTGGAGAAGTCTGGGGCCCTCAGGACCGGTGCTGCACACATTGCCTGCTTCAATTTCTCAAAGGCTTGCTGACAAGCCTCTGTCCAGACTACCCGTCAAGGTTGTTTCTTTGAGGTAAGCTCTGTGAGGGGCGCTACAATAGTGCCATACCCCTTCACAAAGCGACGGTAGTAACCTGTGAGGCCCAGGAAAGCTTGGACCTCAGTCTGGGTCTTGGGGGGTTCCCAGGCCATGATTGCCTCAATCTTTGACTGGAGGGGCTGCACTGTTCCCCTACCCACCAAGTGACCTAGGTACACAACCGACCCCTGCCCAATCTGACATTTGCTGGCCTTGATTGTCAAGCCAGCTTGTTTCAGGGCCTGGAGAACTGCTTGCAAGTGATGTATATGGTCCTCCCAACTGCTGCTGAAGACGGCAATGTCATATAGGTAAGCAGCAGAGAAAGCCTCCATTCCGGAGAGGACCTGGTTCCCCAGCTGCTGAAATGTGGCAGGGGCATTCTTGAGCCCAAAGGGCATCACGCAGAATTGGAAGTGTCTCTCAGGCGTGGAGAGCTGACCTTTCCTTTGCTCCATCTGTAAGGGAGATCTGCCAGTACCCTGAAGTGAGGTCAAAGGTACTCAAATATTGGGCAGCTCCCAGCCGGTCAATCAATTCATCCGCCCTAGGGATCGGATGGGCATCAGTCTTGGCCACTGAGTTCAGTCCCCGGTAATCCACACAGAACCTCAGTTCTGTAGTGGTGCCTGGTGGAGCTGCTTTTGGCACTAGAACCACCGGACTGGACCAGGGGCTACTGGAAGGTTCAATAACTCCTAGCTCCAGCATCTTGGTAACCTCACCGTGGATGCTAGCCTTCACCTTGTCTGACAGCCGGTAGGTCTTTGACTTCACTGGTGGGCTGTCTCCTGTGTCCACATCATGGGTACACAGGTGGGTCCTTCCCGGGACAAGGGAGAACAACGAAGAGTACTGACCCAATATCTGGCGGCAGTCCTCCCGCTGTTCCGGAGTTAGGGATGGGGAGAGAATCACTCCCTCCACCGACCCATCCTTTTCCTGAGACGAAAACAAGTCCGGGAGAGGCTCGCTTTCCGCTTCCTCTCCTCCTTCAGTCACCATCATCAAGATGACCTCGGGCCTCTCATGGTGGGGTTTGAGGCGGTTAGCATGCAGCACCCGTAGGGGCTGTTGAGGGGTCTTGAGGTCCACCAGGTATGTGGCCTTACCCTTCTTCTCTAACACCTCGAAGGGGCCTGTCCAGCGATCCTGGAGTGCACTTAGCTCTCCAGGCTCCATCACCCACACTTTCTGGCCAGGCTCCAACTCCACCGGGTGAGCATTGTGGTCATACCACTCCTTCATTACGGCTTGGCTGGCCTCCAAGTTGTCAGAAGCTTGCTTCCACAACTTCGCCATTTGGCTCCTGAAGGCCAGCATGTAGCTCACCACATCCTGGGGAGGCTTCCTGGGAGACTTTTCCCATCCATCCTTCACCAGGCTGAGAGGTCCACGTACAGGGTGCCCATACAGAAGCTCAAAGGGGCTGGAGCCCACTCCCTTCTGTGGCACTTCCCGGTAGGAGAATAGCAAACAGGGTAGGAGGACATCCTATTTCCTCCGCAGGCTTTCAGGCAGACTTCTGATCATGCCCTTCAAGGTCTTGTTGAACCTTTCTACCAGTCCATTTGACTGGGGGTGATAGGGAGTGTTGAACCGGTAGGTCACTACACACTCCTTCCACATTGCCCGCATGTATGCTGACATGAAGTTGGTCCCCCTGTCGGACACAACTTCTTTGGGGAAACCCACTCGGGTAAAGATCCCCATCAGGGCCTTAGCCTCAACAGGTGCAGTGACAATCCTCAGAGGAATTGCCTCTGGGTACCGCATGGCGTGATCCACCAGAACCAGGATAAACCTGTGACCAGCTGTTGTTGGTGGATCCAATGGCCCCACAATGTCGATGCCCACCCTTTCAAAGGGGGTGCTAACGACAGGTAGTGGTTTCAGGGGAGCTTTCAGCTTCACCCCTGTTTTCCCACTGGCTTGACAGGATACACATGTCCTACAGTAGGTGTCAGACGCCACTTTCATCTGAGGCCAGTAAAAGTGGGGGACAAGCCGGGCAAAGGTCTTGTCCTGACCTAAGTGTCCTACCAAGGGTATTTCATGAGCCAATTCTAACAGAAAGGCTCGGTATCGTTGAGGGACTACCAAGGCCCTAGATGAACCGGGTAAAGGTACCTTGGGTTCACTGTAGAGGAGTCCGTCCTCCCAGTAAATGTGGTAGTGTCCTGCAACGTTCCCTGCTGCCTGGGCTTCGGCCTGTCGCCTCAATCCCTCAAGGGTAGGGCACTCCTTCTGGCCCTTACCGAACTTCTTCCTGGTAGGTCCTCCCTCCACATGCCACTCAGCAGGGATGGGTAGGTCCTCCAAGGAGACTACTTCCCCCTCCACGGACTCCTGGCTCACCACCGCAGGTGGCCGATCTGTCACATGGGGCGTGGAAGCCGAAGCAGGCTTCTCCTGTCTTCGGGTCTGTCCCTTTTTGGCAGCGGGTTGGGCCATTGTTCCAGGCTCCAACCCAGGCGAACTCCCTCTCTGGGCAGTCGCAGACCTTGTGCTTGCACAGGCCCAGTCAGGTGTACCCAGCATCTCCGAATGAGTCCGGTATTCCACCTCTCTCCAAGCATTGTGCTCCATGTCATTCCCCAGCAGGCAATCGACTGGCACGGCAGGGCTTACGGCAACTCGAAGTGAACCTGCAACCCCTTCCACTCAAAGGGAACCTCAGCCACAGGGTAGTGGCTCATTCTACCGTCAGCCATCGCGGCAGGGTGGAGTACATTGGGAATCACCTGCTCTGGAGACACCAGTTGACTCTTCACCATAGTCATACTGGCTCCTGTATCTCTCAGAGCCTTCCCTCTCTGGCCATTGATGGTGATCCATTGCCCATACTTGGTAGTATTTGGGGGCACCTGGATCTTAGGAACCATCTCCCGATCTCCCAGGGACACTAAGGTGACACCCGCCCACTCACCCCCCTTATCTAAGGGCAACTCCTCCCCGAGCGCTACACTAGCTACTCCCGGGGCTTTTCCTCCGGTGGGAGGGGGTGGTCTCTTTGGGCATTTAACATCTCCCTTATAATGTCCAACACCACCACACTCAAAGCAGTGGACAACCCTTGGCTGCTGGCTTTGGCCAGGATGAGGGTTTCTGGGCGGGTTAGCCTTAGGGGTGAAACCTGTTCCCTTTCCCTGGAAACTGTTTTGGGGACCTTTAGAGAACTCCCGCTTTTTATCTCCCCCTTCTTTCTTCTGAGGGGCGCCCTGTCCGGCCCTTTGGGAATACCCTCCAGTCCCCTTTGAGGAAACCCGGGTACTTGCCCAGATGTCCGCCTCCTCTGCAAGCTTCCGGGGTTTGGTCAGCTTGCTGTCCACCAGGTGTTGACGCAGCTCGGGAAAACATTTCTCGAGTAGGTGCTCTTTGAGAAAAAGGTCATATAACCCCTCATAGTCCTTCACCTCGCTGCCCTGTACCCAGCCCTCCAACGCCTTCCTCGCATAGTCCAGGAAATCCACCCAGTTTTGGGTGCTTAACTTGTGGCTCCCCTGAACTTTTGGCAATACTTTTCCGGGGTTAGCCCAAACTTTTTGATTAACGCTACCTTCATGGTGGGGTAGTGGGTCTGCTCCTCCTGTTCCAGGGCCAACAAGGTGTCCCGACCAGTGGGAGGCATATACTTATATAAACCACCCCCCAGTGTTTCTCCTGGATCCCATGGGCTCTTAAGGAGACCTCATAGGCAGCCAGCCACTTGGCAACGTCATCCCCTTGGCTATAGCTGGCAACTATGTCTTTAGGTAGGTAGGGTCTGGATTCCCTGGTTGGTTCTCTTGTTTTGCTGCCACCATTCGGAGAGTTGGAGGGTCCTAACTGTAGGGCCTTGAGTTCTAGCTCTCTTAATTTAAGCTCATGAGCCATCCTCTGTTCCTCCCTCTCCTGTTCTAACCTGGCTAACTCCCACTATAGCTGCCTTTTCTCCCTCCTGTCTGTTAGTTCAGCTTCAGTCAAGCTTCCTCCGGAGACACTACTGCCCCTCCTTGAGTAGGTCATCGGTCTTGGAAGTAGGTTTCCCATCTCAGGATGGAACAATCCCTCTACCCCTATGACTGTGTCCCGGTCCGTCCCCTCTTCCTCCTCCTTCCCTTCTCCATGTGCTGCCACCCAAGCCCTCAAACTGGTCTGGAGTTCCCCCTTCTTGGCACCACGCTTAAAGAACACTCCCATATTTTGACAAAAGTCCCTAAGCTGGGCGGCAGAATGAGTTTCCAGTTCTTCCAGAGCAAATTCCATTTTGCTGAAAAGCAATGTAAGGACAAGCACACAAAAAGAATAGATACACAAGGGGCAATCTGAAGCTACCTCCACCCACCACCAGGAATGAATTTAGAAAAAGCAAAAGTAGTAATTGGGAAGTCCGCCAGGAGAAAACTTCTGGTGTAGGTCAGTGGAATACACGCAGTAACTGCAGAGTAGTCGCAACCACAGTTCTCATCCCACCGCTAGACACCAAACATGTTGGACCTAGAGTTACCAAGTCACATAGGGTAGCCTGGCCTAGGGTAAGACAGTCAGTTCCTAGAAGCACACATGTAAAGTTTGCGCTCCACCCAGCAGTAACTCAATGTACTTCCACACAAAAACGACACTACACCAAATTTGTGGAAAAATATGGACTGGTTTATAAAAATAGTTTGATTCACTTTTTCTTTTTCACACCATTATTTTCCTTATACTCCTTTCCACTTTTAGAATTTGATATCACATTACAAAGTCATCTTATACTTTCTTCGTCAATTACATAAGAGTTCAGCATTAACTTTACCTTGCCTAAAAGAAGTTGGCAACTAGACAGGTTTTACAAAAGATAAATTGTTACTGGTATTTTCAAAGAGACCTTCACCTCAAAGAAAGGGTTCTCTATCACCTCCTCCTTAAGCAGATGAAACAGGCATTATAAATTCTAGAATCTAGCAAGTATTAATCTCTCTGACATCCAGATTGAGCCATACATTTAATTCTCTTAGTAGCAACCCCGCATGAGATGGTTCAGTTTTTACATGTACATAGCCCCCGCAGGATGCCTGCTCAGTTCCACCTATGGCTCACCCAGTTAGATTCAGTCAAATGCCCAATTAATGTCTCGAAGTTGTTCTCTTTTCCTGATAGGGATTTTAGCAATATCTATACCCCTACTTCACTTCCTCACTTTCACTAGAAGCACTGTCTAACGTTTACCCCAAGGCTTGTTTTCAGTCAACCTCAGCGCTCTATTCTTTTCTCGGGTCCGCGCTGGTAGCTGGTACGGACACAGGCTCTCCCTCACCAAGCTCTGTTTGGCACTAGCAGCACCCATTCAGACTCGGCCACGCTACCCACAGTCTTACCAGGGGTTTCGTTTCATCCTGGTCGCACAGCTCCGCTCTCTCCACTCACCGCAGCGCTCTTATACTGAAGAGCCCTCTGACCTGGCGTGGGCACACGGAACGGTTGCCGATGCTGGAATCACCCCGCACTTGCTCCTTCTGAGTCAGAAGCAGTTCACCGCCGCCCGATGCACTTCTAGCGGACCGGCACCAATGAACCTGCGCACCTCACGACGTTGAGGCACTGCTCCCGGCGCCCTCACACGGCTGCTGGGCCTGCGCAGTAAACGATGAAGAGACACTGCTACCGGCGCTCTCACGCAGGCGGCTCCTTCCTCGCTGTCTACACACGCCGACGGTCCCGCCTCCTCCGACCAGCTTCCTCTGACGCTGCTCCGCCTCCCCTGTCAACTCACGGAGGGTATCAGCGCCAGCCAAGGCGTCCACGAGCTCACCGGATCCTTGCACAGGGAGACCTTGGTGAAGAGATCAGTCAGCTTCTCACAGAAAGGTGGGGGTGAATTAAGCTCCGAGGTTTCTGGGTATGGTCCGGCAGCATTGGGGTTTTTCACCCCTCCAGTAGCGACTCCACACACACAGACGCCTGAGCCTTCTTGGGTATACTCATGGGTTGTTCAAGAGCTTCTAGGTGTGGATCATCACGGCAGGGTTTGGTCAGCACCAGGGGGGACGGGTCAATACAGGAGATCGGCTGGCCCACAGGTCAATCCCACTCCTAGTAAGCACTATCCTCCTCCTCAGAGTTGCCTCTCTCCTCACCAGTTCCACCCTGTGATTTCACTGGTCACCTCTAAAATGGCTGCCCAGTATTCCGCCTTTTATAGGCTGCCCTTAGGAGGTCCAGAAGGGACCAGAAGGTTCTGGAATGCCCTATTCTATCCTATGGGTCAGGTCTCAGGGGTGACAGTTATGGCAGTTGAAAACCACCTTTTTGTGTGACCCTCACTTCTAGTCAGGAAAGGCACCTAGGCCTCAGGTAAAAAGGACTATGAGGGCAAAAGAGCATCTATCACCCAGGACAACACCACAGAAATTCAGTGGGCATAAAAAGATAAAAGGTTATGAGGGGCAAAAAGGGGACAAAATAAATAATTATTAGGAGGGGGCTACGCAAAGGGCAGACAGGTCTAACACGCGTCCCCCCCAGCTGAAAGTGGAGAGAGCTACCCAACCCCTTGGGAGTCCTCATCACTAAGGCGGAAATACCTAGAGAGAACTTCTGCATTGGTATGGTCCACTCCAGGCCGATGTTCCACCCGGAAGTCCATTCCCTGTAGGGAGATGGGCCATCTCAACAACTTGGGATTTTCCCCCTTTATTTGCATCAGCCAACGAAGGGGTCGGTGGTCAGTCTGAACCAGGAAGTGCGAGCCAAACAGGTATGGCCGCAACTTCTTCAGTGCCCACACCTCCGCAAAAGCTTCCCGCTCAATTGCACTCCACTTCTGTTCCCAGGGAAGCAGTCTCCTGGATAGGAAAACCACAGGCTGATCAAGACCCTCTTCATTGAGTTGTGATAACACTGCCCCAATGCCATGTTCTGATGCGTCTGTCTGGACAATGAACTCCTTGGAGAAGTCTGGGGCCCTCAGGACCGGTGCTGCACACATTGCCTGCTTCAATTTCTCAAAGGCTTGCTGACAAGCCTCTGTCCAGACTACCCGTCAAGGTTGTTTCTTTGAGGTAAGCTCTGTGAGGGGCGCTACAATAGTGCCATACCCCTTCACAAAGTGACGGTAGTAACCTGTGAGGCCCAGGAAAGCTCGGACCTCAGTCTGGGTCTTGGGGGGTTCCCAGGCCATGATTGCCTCAATCTTTGACTGGAGGGGCTGCACTGTTCCCCTACCCACCAAGTGACCTAGGTACACAACCGACCCCTGCCCAATCTGACATTTGCTGGCCTTGATTGTCAAGCCAGCTTGTTTCAGGGCCTGGAGAACTGCTTGCAAGTGATGTATATGGTCCTCCCAACTGCTGCTGAAGACGGCAATGTCATATAGGTAAGCAGCAGAGAAAGCCTCCATTCCGGAGAGGACCTGGTTCCCCAGCTGCTGAAATGTGGCAGGGGCATTCTTGAGCCCAAAGGGCATCACACAGAATTGGAAGTGTCTCTCAGGCGTGGAGAGCTGACCTTTCCTTTGCTCCATCTGTAAGGGAGATCTGCCAGTACCCTGAAGTGAGGTCAAAGGTACTCAAATATTGGGCAGCTCCCAGCCGGTCAATCAATTCATCCGCCCTAGGGATCGGATGAGCATCAGTCTTGGCCACTGAGTTCAGTCCCCGGTAATCCACACAGAACCTCAGTTCTGGAGTGGTGCCTGGTGGAGCTGCTTTTGGCACTAGAACCACCGGACTGGACCAGGGGCTACTGGAAGGTTCAATAACTCCTAGCTCCAGCATCTTGCTAACCTCACCGTGGATGCTAGCCTTCACCTTGTCTGACAGCCGGTAGGTCTTTGACTTCACTGGTGGGCTGTCTCCTGTGTCCACATCATGGGTACACAGGTGGGTCCTTCCCGGGACAAGGGAGAACAACGAAGAGTACTGACCCAATATCTGGCGGCAGTCCTCCCGCTGTTCCGGAGTTAGGGATGGGGAGAGAATCACTCCCTCCACCGACCCATCCTTTTCCTGAGACGAAAACAAGTCCGGGAGAGGCTCGCTTTCCGCTTCCTCTCCTCCATCAGTCACCATCATCAAGATGACCTCGGGCCTCTCATGGTGGGGTTTGAGGCGGTTAGCATGCAGCACCCGTAGGGGCTGTTGAGGGGTCTTGAGGTCCACCAGGTATGTGGCCTTACCCTTCTTCTCTAACACCTCGAAGGGGCCTGTCCAGCGATCCTGGAGTGCACTTAGCTCTCCAGGCTCCATCACCCACACTTTCTGGCCAGGCTCCAACTCCACCGGGTGAGCATTGTGGTCATACCACTCCTTCATTACGGCTTGGCTGGCCTCCAAGTTGTCAGAAGCTTGCTTCCACAACTTCGCCATTTGGCTCCTGAAGGCCAGCATGTAGCTCACCACATCCTGGGGAGGCTTCCTGGGAGACTTTTCCCATCCATCCTTCACCAGGCTGAGAGGTCCACGTACAGGGTGCCCATACAGAAGCTCAAAGGGGCTGGAGCCCACTCCCTTCTGTGGCACTTCCCGGTAGGAGAATAGCAAACAGGGTAGGAGGACATCCTATTTCCTCCGCAGGCTTTCAGGCAGACTTCTGATCATGCCCTTCAAGGTCTTGTTGAACCTTTCTACCAGTCCATTTGACTGGGGGTGATAGGGAGTGTTGAACCGGTAGGTCACTACACACTCCTTCCACATTGCCCGCATGTATGCTGACATGAAGTTGGTCCCCCTATCGGACACAACTTCTTTGGGGAAACCCACTCGGGTAAAGATCCCCATCAGGGCCTTAGCCACAACAAGTGCAGTGACAGTCCTCAGAGGAATTGCCTCTGGGTACCGCATGGCGTGATCCACCAGAACCAGGATAAACCTGTGACCAGCTGTTGTTGGTGGATCCAATGGCCCCACAATGTCGATGCCCACCCTTTCAAAGGGGGTGCTAACGACAGGTAGTGGTTTCAGGGGAGCTTTCAGCTTCACCCCTGTTTTCCCACTGGCTTGACAGGATACACATGTCCTACAGTAGGTGTCAGACGCCACTTTCATCTGAGGCCAGTAAAAGTGGGGGACAAGCCGGGCAAAGGTCTTGTCCTGACCTAAGTGTCCTACCAAGGGTATTTCATGAGCCAATTCTAACAGAAAGGCTCGGTATCGTTGAGGGACTATCAAGGCCCTAGATGAACCGGGTAAAGGTACCTTGGGTTCACTGTAGAGGAGTCCGTCCTCCCAGTAAATGTGGTAGTGTCCTGCAACGTTCCCTGCTGCCTGGGCTTCGGCCTGTCGCCTCAATCCCTCAAGGGTAGGGCACTCCTTCTGGCCCTTACAGAACTCCTTCCTGGTAGGTCCTCCCTCCACATGCCACTCAGCAGGGATGGGTAGGTCCTCCAAGGAGACTACTTCCCCCTCCACGGACTCCTGGCTCACCACCGCAGGTGGCCGATCTGTCACATGGGGCGTGGAAGCCGAAGAAGGCTTCTCCTGTCTTCGGGTCTGTCCTTTTTTGGCAGCGGGTTGGGCCATTGTTCCAGGCTCCAACCCAGGCGAACTCCCTCTCTGGGCAGTCGCAGACCTTGTGCTTGCACAGGCCCAGTCAGGTGTACCCAGCATCTCCGAATGAGTCCGGTATTCCACCTCTCTCCAAGCATTGTGCTCCATGTCATTCCCCAGCAGGCAATCGACTGACACGGCAGGGCTTACGGCAACTCGAAGTGAACCTGCAACCCCTTCCACTCAAAGGGAACCTCAGCCACAGGGTAGTGGCTCATTCTACCGTCAGCCATCGCGGCAGGGTGGAGTACATTGGGAATCACCTGCTCTGGAGACACCAGTTGACTCTTCACCATAGTCATACTGGCTCCTGTATCTCTCAGAGCCTTCCCTCTCTGGCCATTGATGGTGATCTATTGCCCATACTTGGTAGTATTTGGGGGCACCTGGATCTTAGGAACCATCTCCCGATCTCCCAGGGACACTAAGGTGACACCCGCCCACTCACCCCCCTTATCTAAGGGCAACTCCTCCCCGAGCGCTACACTAGCTACTCCCGGGGCTTTTCCTCCGGTGGGAGGGGGTGGTCTCTTTGGGCATTTAACATCTCCCTTATAATGTCCAACACCACCACACTCAAAGCAGTGGACAACCCTTGGCTGCTGGCTTTGGCCAGGATGAGGGTTTCTGGGCGGGTTAGCCTTAGGGGTGAAACCTGTTCCCTTTCCCTGGAAACTGTTTTGGGGACCTTTAGAGAACTCCCGCTTTTTATCTCCCCCTTCTTTCTTCTGAGGGGCGCCCTGTCCGGCCCTTTGGGAATACCCTCCAGTCCCCTTTGAGGAAACCCGGGTACTTGCCCAGATGTCCGCCTCCTCTGCAAGCTTCCGGGGGTTGGTCAGCTTGCTGTCCACCAGGTGTTGACGCAGCTCGGGAAAACATTTCTCGAGTAGGTGCTCTTTGAGAAAAAGGTCATATAACCCCTCATAGTCCTTCACCTCGCTGCCCTGTACCCAGCCCTCCAACGCCTTCCTCGCATAGTCCAGGAAATCCACCCAGTTTTGGGTGCTTAACTTGTGGCTCCCCTGAACTTTTGGCAATACTTTTCCGGGGTTAGCCCAAACTTTTTGATTAATGCTACCTTCATGGTGGGGAAGTGGGTCTGCTCCTCCTGTTCCAAGGCCAACAAGGTGTCCCGACCAGTGGGAGGCATATACTTATATAAACCACCCCCCAGTGTTTCTCCTGGATCCCATGGGCTCTTAAGGAGACCTCATAGGCAGCCAGCCACTTGGCAATGTCATCCCCTTGGCTATAGCTGGCAACTATGTCTTTAGGTAGGTAGGGTCTGGATTCCCTGGTTGGTTCTCTTGTTTCGCTGCCACCATTCGGAGAGTTGGAGGGTCCTAACTGTAGGGCCTTGAGTTCTAGCTCTCTTAATTTAAGCTCATGAGCCATCCTCTGTTCCTCCCTCTCCTGTTCTAACCTGGCTAACTCCCACTTCAGCTGCCTTTTCTCCCTCCTGTCTGTTAGTTCAGCTTCAGTCAAGCTTCCTCCGGAGACACTACTGCCCCTCCTTGAGTAGGTCATCGGTCTTGGAAGTAGGTTTCCCATCTCAGGATGGAACAATCCCTCTACCCCTATGACTGTGTCCCGGTCCGTCCCCTCTTCCTCCTCCTTCCCTTCTCCATGTGCTGCCACCCAAGCCCTCAAACTGGTCTGGAGTTCCCCCTCCTTGGCACCACGCTTAAAGAACACTCCCATATTTTGACAAAAGTCCCTAAGCTGGGCGGCAGAATGAGTTTCCAGTTCTTCCAGAGCAAATTCCATTTTGCTGAAAAGCAATGTAAGGACAAGCACACAAAAAGAATAGATACACAAGGGGCAATCTGAAGCTACCTCCACCCACCACCAGGAATGAATTTAGAAAAAGCAAAAGTAGTAATTGGGAAGTCCGCCAGGAGAAAACTTCTGGTGTAGGTCAGTGGAATACACGCAGTTACTGCAGAGTAGTCGCAACCACAGTTCTCATCCCACCGCTAGACACCAAACATGTTGGACCTAGAGTTACCAAGTCACATAGGGTAGCCTGGCCTAGGGTAAGACAGTCAGTTCCTAGAAGCACACATGTAAAGTTTGCGCTCCACCCAGCAGTAACTCAATGTACTTCCACACAAAAACGACACTACACCAAATTTGTGGAAAAATATGGACTGGTTTATAAAAATAGTTTGATTCACTTTTTCTTTTTCACACCATTATTTTCCTTATACTCCTTTCCACTTTTAGAATTTGATATCACATTACAAAGTCATCTTATACTTTCTTCGTCAATTACATAAGAGTTCAGCATTAACTTTACCTTGCCTAAAAGAAGTTGGCAACTAGACAGGTTTTACAAAAGATAAATTGTTACTGGTATTTTCAAAGAGACCTTCACCTCGAAGAAAGGGTTCTCTATCACCTCCTCCTTAAGCAGATGAAACAGGCATTATAAATTCTAGAATCTAGCAAGTATTAATCTCTCTGACATCCAGATTGAGCCATACATTTAATTCTCTTAGTAGCAACCCCGCATGAGATGGTTCCGTTTTTACATGTACATAGCCCCCGCAGGATGCCTGCTCAGTTCCACCTATGGCTCACCCAGTTAGATTCAGTCAAATGCCCAATTAATGTCTCGAAGTTGTTCTCTTTTCCTGATAGGGATTTTAGCAATATCTATACCCCTACTTCACTTCCTCACTTTCACTAGAAGCACTGTCTAACGTTTACCCCAAGGCTTGTTTTCAGTCAACCTCAGCGCTCTATTCTTTTCTCGGGTCCGCGCTGGTAGCTGGTACGGACACAGGCTCTCCCTCACCAAGCTCTGTTTGGCACTAGCAGCACCCATTCAGACTCGGCCACGCTACCCACAGTCTTACCAGGGGTTTCGTTTCATCCTGGTCGCACAGCTCCGCTCTCTCCACTCACCGCAGCGCTCTTATACTGAAGAGCCCTCTGACCTGGCGTGGGCACACGGAACGGTTGCCGATGCTGGAATCACCCCGCACTTCCTCCTTCTGAGTCAGAAGCAATTCACCGCCGCCCGATGCACTCCTAGCGGACCGGCACCAATGAACCTGCGCACCTCACGACGTTGAGGCACTGCTCCCGGCACCCTCACACGGCTGCTGGGCCTGCGCAGTAAACAATGAGGAGACACTGCTCCCGGCGCTCTCACGCAGGCGTCTCCTTCCTCGTTGTCTACACACGCCGACGGTCCCGCCTCCTCCGACCAGCTTCCTCTGACGCTGCTCCGCCTCCCCTGTCAACTCACGGAGGGTATCAGCGCCAGCCAAGGCGTCCACGAGCTCACCGGATCCTTGCACAGGGAGACCTTGGCGAAGAGATCAGTCAGCTTCTCACAGAAAGGTGGGGGTGAATTAAGCTCCGCAGTTTCTGGGTATGGTCCGGCAGCATTGGGGTTTTTCACCCCTCCAGTAGCGACTCCACACACACAGACGCCTGAGCCTTCTTGGGTATACTCATGGGTTGTTCAAGAGCTTCTAGGTGTGGATCATCACAGCAGGGTTCGGTCAGCACCAGGGGGGACGGGTCAATACAGGAGATCGGCTGGCCCACAGGTCAATCCCACTCCTAGTAAGCACTATCCTCCTCCTCAGAGTTGCCTCTCTCCTCACCAGTTCCACCATGTGATTTCACTGGTCACCTCTAAAATGGCTGCCCAGTATTCCGCCTTTTATAGGCTGCCCTTAGGAGGTCCAGAAGGGACCAGAAGGTTCTGGAATGCCCTATTCTATCCTATGGGTCAGGTCTCAGGGATGACAGTTATGACAGTTGAAAACCACCATTTTGTGTGACCCTCACTCCTAGTCAGGAAAGGCACCTAGGCCTCAGGTAAAAAGGACTATGAGGGCAAAAGAGCATCTATCCCCCAGGACAACACCACAGAAATTCAGTGGACATAAAAAGATAAAAGGTTATGAGGGGCAAAAGGGGACAAAATAAATAATTATTAGGAGGGGCTACGCAAAGGGCAGACAGGTCTAACAAGCTCCATGTAAAACCTGAGTTAGCAAAGTCAGCCTTAAAAGTATATTTGGTTAGGGGTAGAATTTCACACCTATCCTTATTCAGTTTGTATCCAGAAACGTATGCAAAGGAATCGACTTCTTCCAAAAAAGCGGGGAGAGATGTTTGGGGTTGTGATAAAAGTAACAGGACATCGCCAGAGTAAGCCGCCATCTTAACATTAGTCTGTTGAAAATTAAAACCGTGAATGTTGTCATTTTGACGGATCCGTAACAAAAAAGGTTCCAGAGCAAGGTTGAAAAGAAAGGGAGAAAGTGGACAGCCCTGCCGGACACCTCTGCCGAGGGGGAAATACGATGAGATGTCACCATTCACTGATACAGCTGCTCTTGGGTTGGAATACAAAATAGAAATTAAGGCAGACATTTTTGGGCCAAAGCCGAACCAATCTAGTGTATGAAAAAGATAAGGCCATTAAACTCTGTCGAATGCTTTTTCTGCATCCAGAGCTATGGCTGCCAAGGGATGAGAAGAATGAGAAGTTGTATCCATAAGTAGCCTCCCTTTAACAAAACCAGATTGTTCCATCCCCAGTAAGTCAGGCAATTGGGATTCCAAATGTAAAGCCAGAGACTTTGAAAAAATCTTGTAATCAATATTGACCAAAGAAATGGGTCGATAGTTTTTGCAATATTGCAGAACCTTACCCTCCTTAGGAATGAGGCAGATAAGGGTTTCTGAAAAAGAGCCAGAAGATGCACCCGGTTGTAGGAAGGCAAGTAGAAGGGTATGTAGTTTAGGAATATGTAGATGTGCAAAGTGAGTACAAAATTCTACAGTGAAACCATCCGGGTCAGGGGCTTTGTCATTTTTGAGTGTTTTTAAGGCAGCAAGGAGTTCTTTCTGTGTGAGGTTAGTTTCCAACAATGAAAGATCTGGTCGGTCATTAGCGGTGCGTCGAATCTTGGAGAGAAATTGAGATATGGATTGATCAGAAGAAAGAGTTTCAGAAGTGTATAATGATTTATAGAGTTGAAGGAATTCATTTAGGATTTCTTCATCTTTAAGTTTTAGTGAATGATCTTGGCCATAAACAGAATCTATATTGAGTTTATTCTGTTTAACCTTTAAATAGTTAGCCAGTAATTTCCCAGCTTTATTCTGCCCCCCATAGAATTTTGCACTAGACTTTAGCAAGTAATTTGAAGCATTATTGGTTGTATCTTTGTTAAATTGAAATGTAGCTTTGATAAGTTCAGATAAACATTCTTTCGACTTAGAAGAGTTATTTGAGTGTTCTAGTCTTTTAATTTTGGATAACAGGTCATTGGTGATTTGTTGTGCCTTTTTCCATTTACGTGAGACGAATCTTATAATAAAATCTCTAGCTGATGTTTAAATGCGTCCCATACTACGGGAAAAGGAATGGTGTCCGAGTGATTGAGGAGAAAATATTCATGAGAGAAGGAAGCAAAGGATGATGTGAAAACCGAGTCTAAAAGCAAAGTATTGTTAAAACGTCATTTCCGAGATAGTTTGAGTTAGTGTAAGACATCCAGGTGTATAGTGACAGGAGCATGATCAGATACCAAAATAGAGCTAATATCCGCTGCTATAAGTGATTGGGAAATCTGGTGAGAAAGAAAAAAGTAATTTAGTCGTGACTGAGTATGATGTGTCGGTGAATAGAAGGAGTACTCTCTCAGAGTAGGATTACAGAGTCTCCATGCGTCAATAAGTTTGTTTTGCTTAATTGTTTGTGTAAAAAGTTTATGAGAGCTGTGAGGGAGGAAGGGACTTGATGATTTACGATCTAAAAATCGATAAAAAACCTCATTACAGTCCCCTGCGAGGATAAAATTATCATCAAAATACTGTGTAATTTGTTGGGCTAACGAGGTCCAAAAGGAAGCTCACCAGTTGTAGGCGCATAAATATTCAAAAGTGAAACTGGGACATTGTCTACTGTAAACTTAACAAAGACCCATCTACCTATTTGATCCGTACATTGCGTTATTACCTTAACTGAAAGGGACTTACGAAGAAGAATAAGAACTCCATTACGTTTACCATTGCCCGGGGAAAAGAAAACCTCCCCCACCCAGCCTCTCTTCAACTTTGCGGATTCTTCAGCTGATAAATGTGACTCCTGTATACAGGCAATATCAGTACCAAGCTTAGCTAAGTGTGTTAGGAGTCTCTGTCGCTTAATAGGTGAATGTAAACCCCTGACATTCCGCGATACAATTTTTAAAGGCATAGAATAAAACTGTCAATATGCGTTAAAAGCCAATTAAAATCTTAAACTATATAAACCATGTTTAACATCAATCCAAATGTATGTAAATTGAAACACCTGAAAGTGAAAAAGGAAGGAGGAAAAGAGAGGGAAGAAGTAGCAAAATAGCAACTGAAGGGCATGAAAATAGATCAGTACATAGAAAAGTGCAAGGATGGGGAGATGATGAGATAAGAGACATGAAGAAAAAGAGAAATAAAGAAGAGAGAAGATAACAAAAATGAAGAAGATAGTAGATACAGTAGTAGACTTACATAACATCCAGAACATACGAGAGATGGAAGGGTGGAAGGCCACACAGAACAATGACGTGTCCAAAACTCAGGAGAGAGGGCGGAAAAGGAAAACGGCATCAAAGGATTCCAGAAAATGAGGAAGGGAGTAACATGCAGGAGGGAACCTGTCGATAGAAAAAAGAGAACAATGTATAATAAAAGCAGTAAGACCCCTCGCTTCCCGGGAACTATATACCCATCTCTCTCCTGCCTAGTTTGGCCAAGGTTTGCGAAAAGGCGGTCACTTCGCAGTTAACCAACTATGTGGCGAAGTCAGGCGCTCTACATCCTGCGCAATCGGGGTTCCGGGCCGCCCATAGCACAGAGTCGGCACTGCTGGAGGTGACTGAAGCTATTAGGGACTGTTTGGATGCCGGCAGGAGAGCAGCTCTGGTGATGCTGGATATCTCGGCGGCATTCGATACGGTTCCCCACTCTCTCCTCCTCGAGTGACTTGCCGACATCGGCATTGCGGGCACGGCGTGGAGCTGGTAGCAATCCTTTTTGGAGGATAGGTCACAGCAAGTCTGGCTGCCCCCGTTTGCCTCGTCACCCTCCCCTCTCTCCACTGGTGTCCCGCAGGGCTCTTCCCTTACCCCCCTTTTGTTTAACATCTTTGTGACTCCCCTGGTTTACCTGGCGGAGTCATTGGGGGCTAAGGTGATGGCCTATACTGACGACATGCAGTTATTGTTCACCTGGAGAAGGGGCGAGGACTCGGTCAACATGGCTCACCGCTGTCCTTCTGCGGTGTTTAGCTGGCTGGCCAATGCACAACTTAAGTGCAACGAGGAGAAATCAGAGGTGCTCCTGTTTGGAGTGTTTCCTGCGGGTTTTAGAGCCAGACTGTGGCCTCCGGACTTTCCGCCCCCTCAATTAGATAAGGGCCTTGCAAAAAATTTGGGAGTTTGGTTCGAGGAAAATTTGACTTTTGCGACGCATGTCAAAAAACTTACAGGGACTTGTTTTGGCATACTTAAAACCCTGCGAAAATTCCTCGCCCTTCTGCCTGCGGAGGCCAAAGAAACAGTAGTCCGGGCATTGATCCTTTCTCGGTTGGATTATTCCAACGCGCTTTTAGTTGGATGTCCAGGCTATCTGATAAAAAAGCTACAGGTAGTCCAAAACGCGGCTGCCGGGCTCCCACTGGGTCTCTCTTCCAGGCAGAGTGTGCGGGTCCATCTCCGCCACCTTCATTGGCTCCCAGTTGAGGCCCGTTTGAAATTCAAAATGCTGGCTATTGTGCAACGGGCCTTGTATGGATTGGGCCCACTCTATCTGCAGAAGCGCTTTGCTTTCTATATCCCTTCTAGGATTCTGCGATCTTCGGGCCAACTCCTCATCCAGAACCCGCGCTTTTTGCGCCAGAGGTTAGGTGGTTGCTCCTTCACCCGTAAAGCAGGCCTAGCCTGGAATGAGCTTCCTCTTGCTCTCAGGAGGGTTTCTGATCCGGCTGTCTTCAAAAAGAACTTAAAAACACTATTGTTCTGAGCCCATTCTTTTAGAGGCTCTTCCTGCTTAGCTGGTTGGTGGGGGTTTCAGGGTAGCAGCGCCGGGACACTCTGAGTAGCTGTGCGCTTTAGAAATGCAGTATAACAGTAAGAATAAGAGTTAACTAAGTGTACATCTCAATAAACTACATGTGAGTCCTAAACAGAATCAAAGACCATGAACAGAGCAGACTCATGAGAGGATCAAAAAGAGACTATTTAGAGGTCGATGGAGAAGCAGTGTCCATTGTGTCAACATTGTGGGAATAAAGGAAACTCTTCAATTTCAATGTATCATCATAAGTAGTAGTTTTGTTGTTAAAATTCACTTTAAAAAGGCAAGGGTGAAAAAGACCATATCGTCCACCCAATGAACGTAGCTGTGGCCGAAGTGTAAAAAACTCCTTGCGACGGTCCGCAGTTGATTTGGCGTAGTCTTGAGAAAAGTAAATGGAGTTTCCCGACCAGGTGATTCGATTTATAGCTCTAGATGTAGATAAAGTTTTCAGTAGATCAGTATATTCGAGGAAGTATCGGATCACACCGCTTGATTTTTTTGTGGAGGAAGCGGACATCACACTAGGTGTTTGACCTAAACAATGAGCTCTCTGGATATTTAAAATGGTGCTTTCCGGTAACTTAAGAACTTGGCATTGTAGAGTATTTAGGAACATATTCTACTGGAGCAAAGGACAAAAACTCTGAGAACAAGTGAATAAGCGGCAGTATTGAGATGTGGGGAGCCACGGTGATACTTCACTCTGTCATTGGTAAATGACAGAAATAATGGAACTGGTTGAGTTAAGCCACCACACACTGTCCTTCTAGGGAAAACAGCACTGACAAGCGCAGAAGAAGAAAAAATGCTCAGAAGAACGACAGAAGCACCGTCGGCATCAATTAACAAAATGGCGGCGGTCGTTAGGTTAACAAAATCACAAGATATCTTGTTTAAGAAAGAATAGCAAGGGGAAAGCAAAGGTTATTTGTGGCGGAGCATAAAAGAACTCGCTGCGTAGGTGCGGCATATACGAGGAATGAAGTACTGCGTTGGAGCAAGGCTCCGTCAGCGGTCAACGTAAAATGGCGGCCATGAGTCCGGGAATGCCGCGCTACACTCACTTGCCAAGAAAAATGATTTGAAGAGTCCACAAAGTGCCTTCAAAGGGAAACTCTCCAACTCCTCAGGGACTCCTACAACGCATCCCTCGTTTTAGCAGCTGCACATGACGAGAAGAGTCGCACTGAGTTCCTCACCGTCTCCGCCGCCCGGAAGAGCTAAGGAGCTACCGCCATCTTCCTCAGGCACTAGCCACTCCCACCCTACTTATATCTTCCTATGAGTGTGTAAAGAAGTTAGGATATTGGAGACTTTCATAAAAAATCATGACAAAATATATTTTAAAAAAACATTGGTGAATCGCCCAGACTTCCCAGAAAGTAAGACATCTCAAATCAATAATACCACCACTGATTAGGGTGAACAAGAGCAAGTGTAAGGAAGTAAGAGCCCAATAAGGACCCTGAAAACATGGGTTGTGAAAAAGAAATAATTATTAAAAAAAACACTTTCCCATTAAGGATAATCAGTCTACAATCTTACAGTGTCTTAATCTATAAGAGTCAGGGGAGCAGTCCGGCAAGACTAATGGGAATACAAAAGTGAGGAAGCCAATGGAGTGTTTTCAAGATATGACAGTTTTAAATGAAAATTCACATAACCATCTGCTAACGAACATGAAAAACAGTTATATTGCTTGATCTGAGAAAGTCTGGCATAAAGAGCCAGTGTATAATTCCCATACATACTGTTTAGAATGGAGTAAGAATCAGCCAGTTGACGGCCAAGTAGTGACTTGACTAGCTACTAAATCCTTTTTACTGTTTTCATCTCGAAATATGCAACCAGGTAAAAAAAAATCCATCAAATATTTTATGTTCCCAAAAATAAAAACAGGACTTGCAAACCAAGAAGGGCAACTCCCCTGTGGGATGCAGCAAAACTAGGTACACAGACTGGATTTTATAAATGGGACCTCATCAGTCTATTTAAGATGGGAGGCCTCAGGACACAGGGAGAAGTCATCCTTTTCATTGAACGGCAATGCGAGTGCCCACTGAAACATAACGCTATTTGCTGATACTCCATGCACTGCAGATGGTATTGCCGAAAGGAACTGTGCTCCCAAGTCCTTGCTAATAGAGGACAGGTTGTTAGGTGATCACATACACAGCAAGGCAATTTCCCTCATGTACCAAAAATTAATCAACAGCTCACCAGATACCCTCATACACCTACGGGAACAGGGGGAGCGTGATTTGGAGAGTCTCGAGAAGGAAGAGTGGGCTGAGGCTCTGGCATCCTCAAGGGAGGTGGCTACAAGGTCGAGGTTCCACCTCATGCAGCTAAAAATACTAAATAGATCCTATTATGCATTCACTACCTTGGTAAAAATGGGCAGGACAGCAGATGCACAGTGTCACAGAAAGTGCAACCAAATAGGTACAATCTGTCACACTCTATGGAGCTGCCCTGAGATACAACCATATTGGTAGTCTGTGGGAGCAACATGGGTCCCTCTGCAAAATGGTGTCTCCTAAATGTCTGGGATGAAACAGATCTCAACCACATGGAGCACATTTGGATTACACTGGGGCACGCATGAGCCAACAAAATATTGCACGTTTATGTGGGGTGGCTTAAGCACCACAACTGGGAGACTAGAAACGAGATATGGATTGGTGCTTGCTGGCTGTGAAAGTGGTTTATGATGGCCAAGGCTGACCTAAAAAATGGGCGAAAATATGGGGGAAATGGAACAATCATAGAGGAGATCCCAGCACTTCGCTCACTCGTGCTGGTTTCAATGTATTCCTCACTAATCACCACAAATCAGATGTCCTTATTGGTGATGTGATGGGGGAAAGGGAGGAAACACAGTGGATGAGAGGTAAACTGTATTACTTGACAGTGTCAGTGTACAACAGTGTGTTGTTTTCGTTGTCTTTCTTATTTTTTTGTTATGTCTACAATAAAAAGATGTATTAAAAAAACATAAAAACATATTTAATATAGTTCAAACAACAAAGAAAATGACAGGGGGGAAATTGTTGAAACACCAGCGCAACCCAAGAGAGAAAAACCGGTGGTACAGCGCCTACGGCAGTCCCCTTCTATTTCGGAGCTGTTGGTACGTGGTGGTAAGAGCCAAAAGAATGCCGATGCGGCGGTGCTGCAGCCCCTAGCCCAGGAGACAGCGACACAAAAACTCAAGGAGACTAAAGAAGCAGGTATCAATCCCGCACTTACCCCCCTTCCGGATGAAGAGGAGGGGCTGGTGGATGTGACGTTGCCAGCTGCTGTGCAGGCCGAAGATCCGTCCGAAACCGAGGGACAAGTGGTAGCTGATGAACTCCTGGTGCTTATAGGTACGGACACACAACCTGGTGGGGCTGCATCTGATAGTGGGGGGTCAATTGAACTCGCTTTGTATACTGCACAACCAGTGCCTGTACAGTCTCCACAGCCAAGTAACCAGCTGGAGATGGCTCCGGGACAAGCTATGGTGTTTGAAGAGGATACGGGTAGAGTGAAGGAGAAAGAGATTACACAATTGTGCCCTCCTCTAGCTCAGCTGACTCTTACGGATGAAAGGTATATAGAACAAGAGAAGGAGAAAGACAGTAGCGAATGTTTCTTTTCGGTATCAGAGGATGCAGAATGGTCCGATGAGAAGAGGTCCTCTGAGGAGGAAAGCATTTTGGGATCCGATAGTGATTTGGAACAGAACCCCACCAGCATGGCTAAAAGACTTGGTGCCCATGGAAGTGCCCATGCACAACCCATGCGGGATCTGGCCTGGGATCACTCTTCAGCTACACCCCTTCAGGGAAGCTCTAATACCGAGGTCCCCGCATCCTATCCTCCATTATTAGACGTCATATATCCGACCATTCTTACGCATATATAGAAACAAGGCAGGACACCCGGAAGCCACAGGCAGCAATGCGTAAGATACAGGGTGTCGTTAGAAAACTGTCTAAGGCATACACTAATGTGGGGGATAGGGTCACCAACTTGGAGGAACGAATTGTGGCAACTGAAGCAGAAGCTGCTGTAGCATCATCTAAGGTAGACTTTGCTGCTCATTCCTCCTGAGGCGCCTGCCGGGAGCTACGCCTGCGCTCATTTCCATCTGTGCACCTGGAAGCTGCACTTATCTCTCTTGGCGCTGCCCTGGGAGCAACGTTTGGACCTATTTTAAATAGCCGGTGCCTGGACTTGAATCAGCACTTGCTGCTTGTTTTAAATACTCTTACCTGTCTCTGCCCTCCGGAGCGCCTCCCGCTGATCGCCCCCTCCTCTACCTCTCGGCTTGCTCGAGTGGGGACGGGCGAGGCTGGTTGCCATCTTGAGCGCTCTGGGGTCGACGGGCTAGTGTTCTGGCCACTCCCCCCGGCAAACCTTTTTCTGATGACCGACCTCTGCCTCACCTGACTTTGCTGCTCATTCCTCCTGAGGCGCCTGCCGGGAGCTATGCCTGCGCTCATTTCCATCTGTGCACCTGGGCGCTGCACTTATCTCTCTTGGCGCTGCCCTGGGAGCAACGTTTGGACCTATTTTAAATCACCGGTGCCTGGACTTGAATCAGCACTTGCTGCGTGTTTTAAATACTCTTACCTGTCTCTGCCCTCCGGAGCACCTCCCGCTGATCGCCCCCTTCTCTACCTCTCGGCTTGCTCGAGTGGGGACGGGCGAGGCTGGTTGCCATCTTGAGCGCTCTGGGGTCGACGAGCTAGTGTTCTGGCCACTCCCCCCCTCCCCACGCCCCTTCCTCCTCCTACATTATGACATTGTATCCCCGGCCGCGCAGCGGACGAGCGCAACGGGCGCGACAAAGTTAAGCCCGTCTGCGCCCGTCCGCGACGGCCCGGGACCAGGGGCCAGTGATCCTGGTCCTTTGTTGGTCTATTCGTCTGCCCTGTTACTCTCTTATTCTGCTAATACACCTCCACCTCTTCCCCTTCCGGTGGTACACCGCCTTGATTCTCTTGGCATTTATGTCCCCCACCCCTGTCCTATGGTCACTCTTTCTCATACTCTACCCCCTCTCCCTTCTGGTTCCCCCCCTGTCTTCCACCTCCCTCCTTCACCTCCTGCTGCCTCTGCCTACCTGCTCGACAGGAAAGCACCAGATGGACCTATTCAATCTCCTGAACATGGAATCTCCCGATTTTTTATTCCTCACGGAAACCTGGTTTTCAACTGATTCTCTTCCCGATATTTTAGCCATTCTCCCTGACTCATACCACATCCTCCGGGCGGACCGCCCTGATGGCAAGGTTGGGGGGGGCGTGGCTATGATTGTTCGCTCCAGTTTGCAATTTCAACTCCTTTCTCACTCCCCCATACCCAATGTGGACTTCCTGGTGGCCCGCTCACTGAACCTCTCAGCTCCCCTCACGGCTGTTCTTATGTATCGCCCTCCTCAGAGCATGCCCTTGTTCGTGCCTATTCTCCAGGAACTCCTAGCCACGCTTGTGGTTAACAACTCTTCGGTTCTCCTTTTAGGTGACATTAATTTCTGGCCAGGCGATCCTAAGGAGGACCTGTCCTCCAAAGATTTCTCGGCCACTCTCCAGTGTCTCAATTTTTCACCTCACGTCTCTGCCCCCACACACGACCAGGGTCACATACTGGACCAAATTTAGTCATCACGCTGTGTGGTCCTTTCCCCCACCATTCTTCCCTGCACCTGGTCGGATCACTCTATGGTATCTTTCTCTATCCACCTGGGCTCCACTGACAAACTCCCTTTACCTAAAAACATTCTCGCCGCAGTTGGAACCGGGTCGATCTGAACTCTCTTTCGCTCGCCATAGCTTCTTCCACTCCTGATCTCTCCGATCTTTCCCTTGACTCTCAGGCTGAGGCGGTCAGAACTTGGCTATCCTCTTCCTGCGATCAGGTTGCTCCGCTTAGGAAGGTTAAGACCATTCGCCCCCATGATGCCCACAAATGGTTCAATTCTGAACTAAAAGCCCTCAAGTTAGATCTTAGACGATCCGGTCGTCATTGGAGACGTAAATATTGTCCCACTCTTCGGGCCAAATACAAACTTCTTTCACATGAATATAAAAGAGCGATTCTCTCGGCCAAAACCAAATATCTCTCCGAGAAAGTCGCCCTTTCGGCCAACAAATCGAAGGAGATTTTTTTCTTTAGTTAACTACTTAGCCACTTCTGATCGCGCCAGCCCTAACCTTGTCCCTTCTCAGATTCTCTGCTCTTCACTTAACGACTATTTCATCGACAAGATCGTTAAGATTAAATCTAACATTCCCACTGTATCTTTGCCCGGTCCATCTTCTGTTGTTTCTTTGCCCTCTTCTTTCTTAGACCATTTCTCGCCTATTTCCTTGGACTCATTCCTTGCCCTACTTACTAAAGTTAAGTCCGGATCTCCGGCGGATTGTGCTCCTGCACGTATCCTCAGAACACTTTTCTCTAGCTGTCCAGCTACCCCTCTTTCTTTTCTTAATGCTTCCCTCACTCAGGGCCTAGTTCCTGCTTCTTTTAAATCAGCTATTGTCCTACGTATTCTTAAAAAACCTGATCTGGACCCATCACTCCCTTCTAATTTCAGGCCCATCTCTTTCCTTCCCTATTTGGGCAAGATCCTTCGAAAGTCATGTAACATCTTGTCTGTCCACCTATATCGAGGAGAAGAAGTGTGGCTCACTGGTTAGAGCAGGCAGACCCTGAAGCAGAGGTCAGACCCGGGACCAGGGTTCAATTCCCGACGCGGCAGGGTCTTGAGCTCAAATGTCCATGGACTCGATAATTCTTGCTTCGGTGCCTGACCTAATCATGGGTTCACACTCTGCAACTCTGGGCATTAAGCTTGCTTAATCTCCACAACGGCCCCCCGCGGCGGGATGCCTGGCTTTCACCTTGGGGATGCCCTGTAGGGGCTATCTCACAGGGAAAAGCCAGGACGGGTTCCCAAGGCAAGCGCGGAGATACCCCTTCGGGGGTCGATTCAGGCGCTATATAAGAAACATAATAATAATAATATTCATCTTCTTGCCTCTCATCAAGCGGGCTTCCGCCCGGGCTACTCTACGGAGTCGGTGGTCCTTGCAGTGCTAGATGAGTTGAAGGGCAAAGCCGACTGTAATCTTCCTCAGGCCATGGTCCTCCTCGATTTGTCCGCTGCGTTTGACACGGTCGACCACTCCATCCTTCTCGACCGTGTTGGCGCAGCGGGCATCCGGGGTTCTGCTCTTTCCTGGCTTGCGTCCTTCCTTAAGGGACGGTCTCAAGCAGTCCACCTCTCTGGCTTTTCTGCCCCTCTTCGCCCGGTTTCTTGTGGGGTTCCCCAAGGTTCTTCCCTTTCCCCTCTTCTCTTCAATCTTTATATCCACCCTCTCATCTCGTCTCTTCTCGATATGGGGGTCTCTGTGTATAATTACGCAGATGACCTCCAGCTCGTCTTTGATCTTTCTTCTTCTTCTGATTCCCTTCCTAAGTTTTGCTCTACCTTGATTTCCATATCTGAGTGGATGAGTTTGAATCATTTGAAACTCAATCCGGACAAGACGGAGCTGGTTTTGACGCGCAGCTCCTCTAACCCCTGGTCTTCCACTTTTTGGCCCTTCACCTTTGGTCCTCCCCCTCTACCTGTCGCTTCTGTCCGCACCTTGGGCATTAGGGTCAGTCAGGATCTTTCTATGCATGCACAAATCAGTTCTGTCGTCTCTTCTTGCTTTCTCTCTCTTCGTCTTATTCGAAAAATTTCCTGTTTCTTTTCTTTTGATGCTCTCAAAATTATTATTATGGCCCTTATCACTTCCCGCCTTGATTATGGAAATGGCCTGTACGTGGGCATTCCAGCCTACGAAACACGTCGCCTACAGGCAATCCAGAATCAGGCTGCCCGTCTCATTCTTCATCTTCCTAAAACCTTTCACATCACTCCAGCACTTAAGTCCCTTCACTGGCTCCCTGTCCTCCAGAGATCCCTCTTCAAATTGGGCTGCTTAATTTTCCGGGCACAGGCCCGCTCTGCTCCTTTGTTTATCAGTTCCCTCATTTCTTCTCACGCCCCTACCCGCACTCTTCGCTCTTCCACTCTCTCTCTTCTTCATGTCCCCCGCTTTCGCAAGTACAGAACGGGTGGTACCAAATTTTCCGTTTTGGCCCCCCATTTCTGGAACTGCCTCCCCCTGTCTATACGCTCTATCCCTATCTATTCCCATTTTCGTAAAGCCTTAAAAACCTTCTTGTTCTCTCAGGCGTTCTCCTGTTAAATCCCATGGCCTCCTCTGTGACTTGTGGTCTTAGTCCCCAGCGCAAGGAAGCCGCTTGGCCACAGTGCGCTTAATTAAATATTTTTTTTCATTTCATTTCATTACTCCCAGAGCGCCCAGGTTATTGACATTTAGTGGAAACTGGAGGACGTGGAAAATCGGTTAAGGCGCCATAACCTGCGAGTTCTGGGGGTTCCGGAAGGGGCAGAGGGCTCAGACATCAGGGCCTTTATGATCAACCTTTTTAAGTCAGCATTCCCCGAATTATCGGAGTGGAACTGGGCGGTGGAAATGCAAAGAATACATCGCACTCCGTTTAGACCTCGCCCGGGAGCTGGAAGCAGTGACAAGCCAAGGGCAGTCTTGATTTCTTTTGGGAACTATGTCCTTCGACAGCTTATCTCTGAAAAGGTCCGCCCCGATGCAAAAAGATCTAGCGAGGGAGTGACATTTTTTGCGAGACCGGACTTCTGTCATGCAACGGTCGAGAGGTGGTGGAGACTCCGCCAGCTGATCAAGCCCCTTCAGGATAAACATCTCCAAGTCTACTTAGTGAATCCAGCGCATCTAAAGATAGTTAAAGATGGAAGGACTCTCTACTTTTCGTCAGAAGTAAAAGCAAGGGAGTTTTTAGACTCTTTGTAACTTAAATAAGCTTGAATGGCGGAGTACTCAGTCTGTTGAGGGGTTTAAAAATTCATAACGTAATTGCTGCTTTTTGCTTGTTTTGATTTGTCTAGTTTGGTAGTATGACCTTTGGTATAAGGATTTATGCTTAGGGCTGGATATTTTCTTAGCCTAGATCCGCACTTTTGACTTCTCTTCTGTATCTGGGTTTTTATTTTTTTGGGGGGGTAAGATATGGTTCACTTGTTTGTTTTGTTCTAATCAACTGCTGTGCCTACGCTCCGCGCTGCTGCACTCAACCATCATCAGCTCAGGCCAAGGTCTGAGTGCTTCCAGTGGGAGGGGGGTAGGAAGGGAGAAGGGGGGTAGGAGGGTAGCTTGGGGTGTGGGGGGGTCATGGGTTGGGGGGTGAGGGGGAGGGGAAAGCAAAATAAAATGAGAATTTATGATACAGCGATCTTTGTAGCTTTCGTACTTTCAGGAAATGACATATATGTTACGGAAAAAATCTCAATTTTTTATTCTCTGCAGGCAAAAGTAGGGTGCTTTTTCTACAATGGGTATGGCGAGCCTTAGTGTATATTCAATAAATATAGGTGGGTTGAACGATTGGAGGAAGGGAGCAAGATTGGCACAGTTTGTCAAAACTGAACCTATCAACATTCTATGCCTGCAGGAAACCCACCTACCATGGGCTAAGAAGCAGCTCCTCAGGCTTGAGGGGTTCAATATATTGGCATGCTCCACTCAAACCTCAACAGTAAGAGGGGTTGTGATTTTGGGGAAAACTATGCTGGGGCGGCGAAACGGGCTAAGTCTGATGCACATGGTAGATGGGCCCTGGCGGAGCTGGAGTGTGGCCTTACAATCTGTGGCATTTATGGTTCAAATCAGGATGACCCAGAGGTTTTTGAAATATTGGAAGATGAATTGGCTACCTGGCCAGTCCTCATCCTTGTTTGCGGGGACTTCAATATTTCTATAGACCTTTCTGCAGAGAGTTCGTATGCTGGTAGAAAACCAAGGGTATCTACGGCTCTTCGGTCCATGATGTTATCACATGGCCTAACGGATGTCTGGGGGGCAAAGGAGCCTAACGACCTAGGCTACACATATTTTTCCTGTCCCCACCAGAGGTATAGCAAGCTGGATTACTTCCTTATTTCGTCCACAGAAATTAGTAAGATCAGTATCAGGAAACTCCCCAAGGTCCTCTCGGATCATAGCCCGCTGGCGATCTCATATAATGGCACAGCATTAGTTAGGAACTGCAGGGCTTGGACATTCAACCGAAAACTCTTGATAGACGCACAGTTTGTGGAATATATGCAAAAATGGACCCGAGAATACTTGGATGCCAATCGATACAGCGCATCAAGAAACTGTGTGTGGTATTCATTCAAGGCAGCATTGAGGGGGGAGGTCATTAGTTATACTGCTCACTCCAGGAAAAAAGTTCAAGCCAATAGGAACAGGCTCATGGCAGATTTAGTTAATGCAGAGGAACAGCATTGCCAAGATCTAACACAAGGAAAAGAAGCTAACGAGAGTCAAACCAGTATCTGCCTAATTAAAGCGGAAATACAAAAACAACTGGCAGAGAAAGCGGCAGCAGAATATTAGACACATAAGAGGAGAGTGTATGAGACCGGTGAGCAGGCGGGGAAGGAATTGGCGTTAAGGGTCAGGCAAGGCTATATTAAAAATACAATAACAAGCATTCAAGAGAATGGACGGGAGGTTGTGGAACCTCAGGGCATCCTTGCAGTTTTTGCAAATTTCTATCAAACCCTGTATAAGGAAGAAACGGGTGGGGTGCGCCCACATGGCAGTTATCCAGACAATGCACCCAGAGTGGGATCATAAGACTGGGCAAAATTGGAGCTGGATGTAACACTGGAAGAGATCCGCGGGGTGCTGTCTGACCTGGCCTCCGGAAAGGCCGCCGGGCCAGACAGCAGCCCCCTCGAGGTGTACAAGTGTCTTTCAGGAGAGCTGGCTCCAATTTTGCTGGACCTATTTAATGGCATCATATGTACGGGTAAAATCCCGGAAACATGGAAAGACACCACCATCATAGTCTTTCATAAAAAGGGAAAGCCAAGGGAGAATCCTGGGTCCTACAGGCCCATATCTCTGATTAACTCAGATCTTGGCCGAACAGTTAGGGAGGGTCATTGGGGGACTCGTCTCGCCCTGGCAGCATGGGTTCATCCCCGGCCGGGGAACGACGGACCAAGTTAGGAGAGCAATTTCATTGTTTGAGGCCCATGCTGCTGGGGGTAGGGGGGTCGCCATGATCCTCCTCGATGCGGAAAAAGCGTTCGACCGTGTCAGGTGGCTATATCTGTGGGACGTCCTGATAGACAGAGGTTTGGGCCCAAAATTCCGGATTGCCATGTATCGAGACCCAACGGCCCGAATTCAGATGATGGGCCAGAGCTCTGATAGGATCAGGATCAGCAGGGGCACCCATCAGGGTTGCCCCTGCTCACCGATCCTGTTTGCACTATACATTGATCCACTGATCAGGCAAATTCTGGGGAACGTGGGAATTCAGCCAGTAGTAAACAATGTATTTGAAAGCAAAATATTGGTGTATGCCGATGATCTGGCAGTCACTACTCCAGAGCCAGGTGAGGCCATGCGGATATTGGTGGAAGTCACCAGGGAGTTTGGAAAGCACTTGGGGTACCGACAATGAGTCAAAAACTCAGGTAATTTGCTCAAAGGAGGTCGTTAAAGCTGATGAAAGATATGTAGATTCCGCGACTTATCTTGGGGTAGTAATTAACGCAGAAACAGGCTCTATTATTCAGGATAACTATGCTCCACTTAAAAAAAAAATCAAGGCAGATTTGAAGCGGATGGATTCACTGCACTTATCTTTGATAGGAAGGACCAACGTGCTAAAGATGACCATGTTACCCAAACTCCTTTATTTGTTTAGATGCATACCCTTTTTAATTGAGGAATGGATGTTAAAATTTTGAGTCTATCTTTATTAGCTTTCTCTGGCAGTATGGTAAAGTCAGGAGGGCAGCCAGGTATATGACCCTCCCACAGGAACGAGGAGGTCTAGCAGCCCCAAACATAAGATTCTACCATTGGGCTTGCTTGCTGACACAGAAGTCTATATTATTTACATCAGCACCTAGTGGAAGATATTCATATGACCTGACATCGGATTTATACGAGCCACCATCAATCTACGAACTATTGATGGGCAAGGAGGCCGTAGGGGCACTGCTGAGAAAAACTAGCCGCAGATTTTTTTAAAAATCCCGGCATAAAGGGTTGCTTAGTGCCTGGGATTTATGGAAACATCTGCAGAAATTGCTTCATATCCCAAAGATTAATAAGTACACCCCGCTGTGGAATTCAGGTTATCTACCAAACTTGAGTGTGATTGGGGCCTGGCAACAATGGGAACAACTGGGTATTCGGACGGTTGGAGATGTGATGCCAAATGGCAGCATACTGAGCTTTAACAGGCTACAGGAGAAGTTCGGTCTGACCAGCGGCCACATTTTTAAGTATCTCCAGGTCTCGCAAACACTTAAAACTGCTATCTCGGATATCGCTCCTGGCCCACCTTGCCCAGTGCTGGGATATTTGATAATAGGAGGAGATAAGATCAGGAACATATATCAAGCCCTTATAGAAAGAATACCTGATGACCTCGAGAAGCACGAGGCTGCTTGGGCAGACAGACTACAAGATCCGGACACCGATCTTGATAAAGCTTTGGGGTTGGATAAGCAACTACTGCGTTCCTCAAACCTGAAGGCCCAACATTTCAAAACAGTATTTAATCTGTACTACACTCCCTCTAAGTTACATGACTGGGGTATGAGGATCGATAGTAACTGTCACAGGTGCCAGAAAGGTCCTGGAGATCTCTTACACATGTTTTTCTATTGTGAGAAGCTCAGTCTGATAAAAACTGAGATTGAGAAATTTTTGGAGGGGCTGCTAGGCATAAAGATCAGCCTATCCCCGACAGTGATGATTTTTGGGAGCGATAGTAAAACGGCTCTTGTTAACAGGGAAACAGAGGCTTTTATTTTTCTGGCCGCGGAGGTATTACGCATTTTAATCTCAGCCGCCTGGAAGGATCCAAATGCCCCAACATTCAAAAATGTGGTTGTCCAGACTTCTTGGTATCCATAATATTGAATCCACCTTATATCTCTATAAGGGTAAGAAAATGCGCAATTTCAGCAATAAGATGTGGGACCCCCTGAAAACCTGGAGGGATGGGCAGATATAATTAAATGAGGCTGGGCCCACTTATATTTATAATGTATGTGTAAATATTTATTTCTATGTATATATATTGTATGAAATTATCTAAGCTGTATCCCTGTTTACCGAAGTATTTTACAATGTAATATATCTCCGTTAGTATAATGTGTATTTATTGTAAAGAAAACAATCTCTTTTGCTGCATCTGTTTTGTATCAATGAATTCTCAATAAAAAAAGAAAAAAAAAAGAAAATGACAGGGGGGAGTAATCTGACAATGAAAAAAGAACAGTTTGGTCCCTATGCTCTAAGAAATAACCTCTACTCAACTGAAGCTTACACAAATATTTCAAGTCCAGTACAGATTGTAGCTTTTGAGGTGCATGAGCAAGCACGTACAGCTAGCATTTGTAGGAAAGCCAAAACAGCAATTGGAGATAAGTAGGGGTTTACCTCCTCTTCTCCTTTTTCCAAAATCAAACAGTTCAAGCAGAAGTACATCCCCTTCCAGCAGATACATACTTATTAATAGTAGTAGAGGCATATCATCAATGCGTTCATCACCCAAAAATCAAGCAGCTATCTCTACTGGTAGTGTCCTTATAAGAAATAATAAGACTAAATAGAAACTGGAATCTAGCATAATTCCTGCCCTATTATTAGGCACACTGGATGGTAGTCCAGAGAAGAATATTGTAGGGCTAGTGGAAACAAGTGCCTTGGAGTCTCAGCAGGTTAGATTCAACATCTTAAGTGACAAATTGAATATGTAACATCTAGCCGATCCTGATGGCCCAGCGATTAAAGGTTCAGAAGATATGCCATTATGCTCCATGTTGTCTGGGAAATTAAGGTTTTGGGATTCTTATGTGTGTTATAGTCCCAAACATAGCACGGAACCCATTCAACCGATATTGATAGTAGATTCTCATAGGAAACCGAAAAAAATATCTCTGCCATATCTTTAGAATTGTTCCCTTACATTTTATGTGAGTAAGCTCTCTGACCGCATTCCAGCAAGAAGTGTCTATAGAAAAAGCAGAAAACCATGTGAGATGGGTGTGCTGGTTCCAATAAAAATATTTTGGAATCAATTGCCCAACTGCTGGCTAAAGTAGTGAGTGATTCTCAAAACAATGTACATACAAACATTTTTGGCACTGGAGCATTTACTGGAGTTAAAGATGAAGCATGCGAGGATTACCCTGCATACCATGACAATCTCGAATAATGGAACAGTTAGGCCAATTTTGAATGGGGATTCTACCTCACGTAATAAAAAAGATAAAAGATGCAAACTGAGGGGGATAGTCTCAAGAACGTGTGATAAGTACTGCAAATTAAATGCAAGTAAATTGAGTTTAACGCAACTCTTCATATCATAGTCTATCGCGGGAAAATAATGCTGTGTTAACAAAGTATTCAATACAAAGTGGTACCATGCGATAGGCACACAATAACGTGTCAAATGTCCACGATAAAGTAAACACGATGCCCCAAAAATGCGCAACACGAACGCAAAAAAAGTAGCGATGAGGCCAATTGCAATACAAAAAGCTGCGAAAACCAGCGACAGGCCTGCAATTCACACACGTCAGGCGGGAGAAATCACCATAAAAAAAGAAAAAAAACTGACAAAAAATGGCAAACAACAGAGAAGCACAATGGATGTTGCCGGAGCAAGTACGGAGGACAACCAGAACCCCACAAGGCCCCCGGAGGACCAGCCAGGAAACTCATGGTCAGGGAAGGGCAAGGAGAAAAAGAGTAGGAAGAAGCGGTTCAGTCTGCAGGAAAACAGAATCCTGATAAAGGAGGTGGTAGAACACCATCCACAACTGTTAGTCACCTCCACTGTGTCTTTGGCAACAAAAAATGGACTATGGCAGCCCATCGTGGACAAAGTGAATACAGTCGGAGTGCTGAAGAGGACAATGAAAGAGGTCAAGAGGCGCTGGAATGATGTCAAGCACAAAACCAAGCTGAAACTTGCCAACAACCGGAAGGCATCAATGCAGACTGGAGCCACAGGAGGAGCTGGACGATATGGAGGAAATGGTGTCCACAGTCATCAGAGGGGAGACGGTGGCAGGAGTAGGGGCACCGGACACTGGTTAACATGACCGGACACAACAGCACCAGGGTGAGTAATGACCAGGGACTGGGGGGACGGGGAGAAGGGCACAATAGCACACATGCACAATTATGTAGAGCACATCTGCGGATAAACCATGTCCCAGCCCCCAACTCCCACTAAGAGACAAATGTACTCAAGTATGCAACATCTCAGCACTGCATAAGCACAGAAGGCAAAGGCACACCACATGAGAGGGATATGGGGTACCAAAATCAGAGCTGTGGGGCGACTACCCCGAAATGCAGCACACACACACACATAACATGCAGAGCACATCAACATTGACAACAAAGTAGTACAAACCGCAACACGTCCACAACAGAACACAACTGGTGCCATTTGTGTGTAAAAACTGGCCAATTACATTTGGCATTGCAGGGAAATGTGAGTTGATAATGTACAAGTACAAACACACATCTGTCATATTGCCGAAATGTCCACTGACTCCTATCAAATAGGCATCTCCTCCCAAACATCCACAATGTACACAGTCATGAAGTCTGTATGAAAACATGTACAATGCGAAAACTTACATGTGAAAACATTGTTAAACTGCATCTCCCCCATTTACATTACAGAGGGAGAAACAACCCCTCCTGCAGAGCAGCCCGAACCTCTCTTCTTTGATGATGAAGAGGACCACCACAGTTTGACTCCGACACCCTCCAACAGCTCGTGCAGAGCCTTCACATCCCACCTCCAGGAACAGGGTAGCCCAGCTGCCACGAGGAGACCACACCCCCTGCACAGACCATGCACCAGGCAGCACCCACCACCACGTCTGCCTCCCAAGACCCCCATAAAGAACACATAGCCTTCCTTGGGGTGCAAGGAAAATCTGGAGAGCCGCCATGTGTCTTAATTGATGTTCTTTTGAGTTATTTTGAATACATTTTCTTATGTTAATTCGAAGGTGAATGTGTGATGCTCATTTTTATGATGACACATGCATGTTACATCTGATTGTGCGACATCAGTTGGATTTTTTGTACTTGATTTTGTGAAGTTGATGTGACATATCTGTGCCCGGAGGGGTGTCTGGGGTGCCCTGGGGGTGGGGGGTCCTGGTGGTGGTGGCGGTGGGTGTTGTGGCCCTGTTGGGGCTCCAAGCTGCATGGTCAGTGGCTCCATGGCATCTGTTGCCCTTCAGGTGTGGCTCTGGCCTGGGCTCCCTTTTGTGGTGCAGGCTGTCAGCCGACTTTACACCAGGTCAGAGCAGGTGTTAATTTCCTGCTGCTAAGGCGCCTTATCGCATGTTTCATGATCTTATCGCTGATCTAGCTGGCTGTTGAGAATGTTGCGGAGTGGTGTTGTCACTGCTTTTTGCACTGGAATGCCTACTCTGCATCTCATTAGCGATAGCCATCTGTGGTGATGTTTTTTGCGGCTGCTATCGCAGATAAACTGGTGATATCGGCTGTTAGCACCAGCTTGTGAATGGGGCAATAAGTTTATCCGCCACTTTGACTGCGATAAAGTGCTGTTAACTCGGTGATAGTTCCTTGAGAATATGCCCCTGAATTTACTAACACAGCACTCCTTGAAAGAGTTGTTAGTGAGAACAGTAGGACAGGTGAGAGATCTGCCAACAACAGTTCTGAGGGGAATGAGAAAAACATAAATTTTGACCCGTATCAAAAGCACAAGGGGAAAATGAGGAAAACAGTCCCGGGACAGTGAATCAGGTTTAGGTAGTCAAGAAAATGTTTACATTTTTTCAAAATAGAAAACAAAAGAGCTTTGTTGTAAGTTTAAAAAAAGAAAAAAATGTAAAATAACAAGGAAAAGTAGAAGAGAAGAAGAAACTTAGGTTACCATCTGTGAATTATGCCGTGGAAATAACCGTCAGTGACTCAGAAATAATATCTCAGAATCAAAAAATAGATTTAAATGGAATAAGGATAATTTGGACCCTACTGCAGTCAAAGCTTCACCTTCGAACATGGCAACAGATGCTACAAGAAGTTCTAACTTGATCATTGACAATACAAAAATAGCAACTACCGTGACCAACATTTAAGCGATCAAAAGTATGTAGATCCTCAAACTGCTGAGGACATAACAGAAGATTCTGGAGTAGAAATATCCTTAAGTCTACAAAATAAGCATAATGTTTACTAAATCAAATAAGCTGCTGTTGAGCCTACTCAAGTACAACAATTCAGATGAATGTGAAGATGAGGCCCCTGGTGGTCCCTACGCTTTATAACCTGGAATCGAAGGCAAGGACACCAAGTGTAACATACCCAGTTTGTCATAATAATGATGAATAGACCCTCCAATTAGTTGATATTTTTGTGGATTGGGGCCACGCACCCTTACTTAAACAGGTCAAAAACATTAAAATCATCAGTTCTCTTCCAAGGCTCTCGAAAATATCTTCAAAGATATAAACTTGGTTAACATGACTAAGGAGAGTGAAAATCCAGCACATTGGCCATATGCCTTAGTTTATTTTTACTGTAGGGCTATAGCCGATGAAGTTCTCTCTTTAGCAGAAGACCTAAAAAGAACCAGGTATGATATCTTTGAAACATTTCATTATAATCAGTTTGATGTTCCAACAGTAGCTTATACAAAAGGGGTGAATGCCCAAGGTTGGAGGAGAACTTGAGCAGTGATCTATTAAAAGGGTAACGCATCCTAGTTACAAAATCTGAACAAGGAAAATTTACACTAACATCAATAGGAGTGCTCCAACCAACTCATACGTCTGGGATTGGATTGCCATAGCAATAAACTCATATCACCAGGTCTCGAAGCCTTTACACTTGAGGCCCTGGTGATAATTGCATGCAATTGTTCTCTTGAAACATAGTTGCACTCAAAAGAATCTAGAGGTCCTTAAGATTGCTATTATTTGAGAAAGACCTCACAATTATTACACTACAAGAAACATGGGAGACAGAGAGGAGGTGATGATGAATGATTATTTAATCCATAATTTGAAGGCTGTAAAGAGTAAGTTTGGTAGACCCTCTGGTGGGTTAATGTACTTAGTGGCGCAAATAAAACTATGACGATTAAGAGAATATTCGTAATATTTGCAGATTTCTTTACTATTTCAATACTGGGCACAAAGAACCTTAAAGGCCCAAGCAAGGCAAAATAAATCATAGACCTAATAATTATTAACATGTATTTCCCCCCCCAAAAAAAGTGCAAAAGAAACAATTGAAAGCAGTGGTAGTCCCCATATTTCTGCTGGAAGATTTCAATGCAAAATTGCCAAATACAATAGCCTTAGACCAGTTTCAACAAGAGAAAGAGATAGGACTGTCCATTCCGGGTCATATCCTACCAGAGTACATGAGAGACGGTAAAGTGAAAAGACTGCTTAAAACGTAGTAGATATTGTAAATCTAACAAGAATAAGTGAAAGGCCTAAAGTAAATCAACCAGTAAGACATACATGTCACAGGCACAAATATGGTGACAATCACATAGAGATGCTGCAACATGCACCTCCAGACAACAAATGGAGAAGTGTGGCTCAATGGTTAGAGCGGTAGACCCTGATGCAAAGATCTGGCCTGGGGCCAGGGTTCAATTCCTGCCCCGGTGGATCTTGGGCTCGATTTCCTCGGACCTGATAATTCTCGCCTCGGTGCCTAATGTAATCATGGGTCCCACACTGCAACTCTGGGCAATAGCTTGCTAAATCTTCACAATGGCTCCAACAGCGCTAGGATGCCTGGCTTTCACCCTGGGGCTACCCAGGAGTGGGCAATTCACAGGGAGAGGCCAGGAAGGGTTCCTCAGCGGTAAGCTTAGAGCGGCTTGATGCCACGTCTGTGGTGATACGTGCGCTATACAAGCAACACTACATTTACATTTACCTTTTACATTTACATAATGGAAGATCCTCCTTGCTTATGGATTATGCAGCACTCTCCTCTGTTGATTTCCAGCTGATGTGTGACATGGAGATTGGGAACCTAAGCGGAAGTGACAATACGTACCTTCACTCAATTTTATCACTCAACTTTTTAAAAACATCGCAAATGAGGGATACAAGGAATACACGCCCTCAAATATGATGTAAGAATAACTGTAAGATCATTTGGCTGCCCTCAATGAAAAGCTCAACATTTAAAATGATAGATACCCACTTGATCTCCTATAATCAGCTTAACCCAAAAACTAGGAATACAGTAAGCTGAGCCTCCGTAGAAGCTAAGGAAAGAAATAGATCAATGGGAAGATCGGTTTCACAAAAGGAGAAAGCAAGAGTGCAGCTGAACAAGAACATAAGGGAGGCTTTTAAATGTGAGTTGGTCACTAGAGCATACTTAATAAAACAACCCTGAAAAGATTACAGAAATAACTAAGAGGGATTGCTTGAGTGGGAAAAGAAAGAATCTGGATGCAAGCAATTGCGGCTTTGCGACAAAGGAAAACCAATCCCTTTTTGGAAATGGTAAGACACTTGGGGAAGGGAGTAGTTTGAAGCTCCACCAGTAGCTGAGGAGAAATGGGCTTACTATATATTAAATCCAAGTTGTTCGAAAACTAATAACAAGAATAATTAAATTCAACTGTCAATTATTCAAAAATTGGAGAGCTCCATCGATCAAGCTGACATGAACGTGTTAACACAATCCCTAAAGGAAAAGGAAGGAATAATTAAAAACTTAAATAAATCATGTCCCCACGGCCCCTGATGAACTGGTCGCAGATATATTAAAGGCTGCTCCTAGTTTGTGGGCTCAAATCTTAACCCGTATTTCCATCCGTAATTAGTGTAAAGGATATTCCGGATTCTTGGAAGGCTAACATAAGGGTCTCTCTCCATTAAAAGGGTTCAACATCACTACCCCAAAAAATTACCAAATGATTACATTACTGGACACACCTAGCAAAATATATGCCATACATCTCCTTCAATTCTTCCGAATGGGTAAGATAAAAAGGCTAGCCTACCAATGACACAGCTGTTTTTTAGGAAAGACTACTTAATGGTGGATGGGTACTTTGCACTAAAATTGGTAGTTGAGGAATACACTGTAAAAAGGAAGATACCTATTCCTATAGGTTCTATCGATTTATCCATAACATTTGACAGTATATACCGAGATCAGCTGTGGAAAAAAATAAACAATTAGAAAATTCCACCTGCTTTGCTGAAATTAATAAAGCAATGCATGAAGGGTCCTGGGCAAGAATTTTTCTTGGAAATAACTGATCTCTGACTTGGAAAATCAAGACCTTACATGGGCTATGGCAAGGGTGGATTTCAGCTCCGTTCCTCTTTTCAATCTATATAGCAGATGCTCCAGGAAAACTGAGAGAGATCCGTTCATTCTCTCCAAAATTAGGAGGTGAAGCCATTCAGTCAATTTATTTATGTTGATGATACAATCTTATTTCAGTTTACTCCAGTAGGTTTAAAGACATAATTAAATGCCTTCTCAGAATATTGTGCAACGAATAATCTACTCACTAACGTTTTTAAAACAAAAACAATTATAATCTCTAGCAATTCTTTAAAAAAAATGTTTATTGGTCAAAAATAACACATAATACTGTATTTCAGCTATATCTCCAGGTCACAGCGTTGTATGAGATGCAATTCGGAATCACGTTACAAATCACCACACAGGATCACATTTTTGATAACAGGCACAATCATTAGTCGTGATAGACATTTACGTTACGGTCATACAATAACTAAAACGGGAAATAGAAAGGGATATACTCACCAGATGACACAGCAAGGTCATATGTGGAAAATGGGTTGGTGCGTTTTGGCAGAAGTAAGATACTGTAATTTGTGGGAAGCACTACTGGGTCACATAGATAATTCCTCAGTGAAGTATGGGAGAACTATCAATCATTGAGTTAGTTACAATAAAGTATCTGGAAACTGTTCTGTTTTTGATGCTCCTTGCTACCATTGAAGATCACACCCTGCCTGGCAATTTTGTTTTTTGCTCCCTCGGATTCAGGAAATACCACCCATGCTCCCCTGTTCCTTGAATGGTTTCTGCGGTCCTTGTCTTCCTATTGTTGTTTGCAGTGTTCTTCAGGTCCTCCTGTCTTATCAGAACTCAGGATCATGTTCCTTGTATGACTCAGGGTTCTTCACAGCTATAATAAGATGGCAACTGGTGAGCAGTTATATGTAAGGACATGTCCAGGGAAAGTGAGTGTCCCAGTGACGAGTGGTCCACTCAAACTATTTCCCATATTCTTTTCTTTGCTCATTTTATAAAGATACTAGCAGCCCGCCCCAGCGTTGCCTGGGGCAGAAGGGGGCTTGGGGCAGCATTTCAGGCTTGCGTGCACTCCCGCCCCGGCCCCCGCCCGCCACAACATTGTATGTGTCCCGGACAATGTTGTGGCGGGCGGGGGCCGGGGCAGGAGTGCACGCAATCCTGAAATGCTGCCCCCAGACCATGAACCTTACCGCAGTTGTTCCGGGCCAACCTCCTGCACCGGCTCCCTCCCGTCCCGTGTCACAGAGCCTTACATGAGCCACCGCTCCTCCCCGAGCTCCTCACTTCACCGCCGCTCCTCCTCGTCATCACGTACGTTGCGGCCAGCGCTATGTCGTGGCCGTCAGCGTCGCGGCAGGCGCTACTTTCAGGGCACTACTTTTTTTTAAGTTATATTTTTAAATTTACGTTTTTTTAAATTTTCTATAGCCTATGTCCATCTGCACACCCTGAGGATTACAACAATGTATTGGGTGTGTGGATTGGCGCTGTGGTTCCCGAGTTTACCTTGCCAAAAGGTTTGTGTTCTCTCTTTATAATAGTAGTATAGATATAGATGAGGAAACAAATCATTATCCCACCGTTGGAAAGATTGAGTCTACGCTCACACTCACAAGCTCTTGTAGCAATTCAATAATTGGAAACTCCTTTCTATGCTCTATGACAGCCTATTTTCTGCACTCAGCCCTATTGATTAGAAAGAGGTGTTCGCTAGAGGGATTGTCCTAACTGATTTTTTATTATTGCCCAATGGATTTCTGTGCTTTGTAAGCCATTCACTTTTAGTGTTTACGTCACTTTTTCTCTTTTATGTGAGCTTTGCACAATACAGACTAGGCCATTGTTATCCTCTACTGAAATTTATGTCATGTATCTTTTTTTATGTATATTTATTGCTATGTCGGTCTTTTATCATGTTGTATATCTTTTATTGTTTTATGTACTTTCATGCATTTATCAAATGTGAATAAAGTTAGTTGATGATGATAAGTGTCTGTAGTCATACCTACTACCGGGAGGGATGATCGTTACTGTGGCCAGGTGGTCCTGGGGTAGATGGACCACTGGTTCAGGAGGTACAGTAGGCAGAGACAACAGAGGCTTTATGACAGAAAAACAGAAACCTAGCAGTTCCCCAACTCTAAATAGAGCTGGCTTACAGTGTTCCTTCCGGTCCTCGTAATGATAAATGTGGCCCTAAGATTCTTAATGTTAACAATTCACATATGTATTTTATATGGTGATTCAGCAGTTTACAAGTGAAATTCTTGGATACAGAAGTGTTTGTTAAGGGGCAAGTCTTACACACACATCTGTTTAGGAAATCCATGGCTACACATTCCATTCTCCATGCACGCAGTGCTCGTCCACATAAATTGAAACAAACAGTGCACTCCATATGGAGAAAAGTTCATTGAAAGAGGAGATTGTTCAGAGATTCAAGAATTTGGCTTTCAAGCTGAAAGGATTAAGAATCGCTTTTTATCATGAGGCTCTAAATATGAATGGTTGACATCAGCACATAAAAGTGCCTGGCCTTAGAACAGAATTGAATTCTTGAATGTTAACCGAAGAATAATGCCAGATACTACTTTTTTAAAAGGAAGTTTTCAAATATCAAGGGTGTTACATAGACATTGGATTATCCTTGAATTAGACAGAGACTTGCATGAGTGTAAAGGGGCTAGGCCTCCTTTCACATATGACAATTTGCAAATCTGTAAAGGATATGATAGCTAAAAGGTGTTTCCTACGAAGAAAGCAAAATGACTGAGCAGTCAACAAACAGGGTTCTATTCCTTTAATCATTGCATATGCAAGTATGGCTGAAACATATATAATAAGTAAGTAAGGTGCATACTTGTTAGTCTTTTAGGATCAATTAATTTATAAAATGCTTTTTGAAAATGTAGCATATGCGCTGATTTGTCTATTTTGGAAACATAACTGTGATAGTCTCACAATGTTTACAAATTGCAGCAGCCATTTTGACTATTAATTGGATTAAAGTTTGTTATATTACAGTTTAAGAAAACAACCTTGAACGTATTTTCAAATCAGAAATCGTGTCCTCAAAAATAGAAGGTAGGTACCTTTTTCAGAGAAGGGAGTGAAATATTTCAGACAGACTTATCAACTTGATTATAGAGTTTGTTTCGTTTCTTAAACTTTATTCGATTGTTTTAAAAAACATCATAAAAGTATACAAAATAAAACAGTGCACATACAAAGATATAACTTCCAGGGAAAGTACATATCATATGGTTGGGCAAGAAGGTTTTAGCATAAAATGTAAAAAGCCTAGTACATAAATTAGGGGAAAACCATACTTTGTCTTACTGTGATAGATTTTAAAATAAAAGTAGCAGTAAAGAAACATAAATCTGGGCTCGCAAGTGAAAATAATAACTTCATTGCATTTCCTGCGGTATACGTGGAATATTTCAAAAACATAGGTTTAAGATAATAAATGCGCTGAGCTTTGTACAAAGGGCAGAGTAGGAGAAAGTGCAATGTGCTTTGTTTAGTTAAACCGTCACACGGACAAGGGGTAACAGAATAGCATTTCATTGTGGGAAAAGCAACCAAATTATGTACTATGCCTAGTCTCAGTCTTGAAAGTACAAATTGATGCGACCGTCTACTAATAGCATTAAGATACATAGGTATACCAGAAACATCATCTTTAAGGGAATAATAAAAAACATGAGTAGAATACTCTTTTGTTGCATTTTTCCGCAAATCGGTTTTGACCCGCAAAAATTCATTTTTGACCTCCTGTTTGGTCAGAGAATTAATACATACAGGATCTTTACTCACATCCATATCAAACAGATCCTTAACAGTTGAAATTACATATTTTAACCAAGGAATGTTAGAGACTTTTTCTAACAATAGACAGTCCTTAATAATATCTTTAGTAAAGGCAGTTTCAGACTTGGTAAAAATGGATTTCCAGACCAACAGTGGCCTCAGCTCGATTAGGTCAGCTAAATAGTCCAGATCTAATTCCATGTGCGTTAAAACAGTAGATGCCGAGGGTGGGAGGCAAAGCAACCGTTTGAGGAATATATTTTCCGAAGTTTGCAGGGCCTTTACATTACAATGTCCCCAAACCCCTGAACCATACAATGCTATCGATGTACATCTATGTTTGTATATATTCAACATATCTACGATACGGCGGCTTCCCACTTTTGAAGCAAAGCGAAAGACGCCTAAGGTGGCTTTCACCATTCTTGCTTTCACATTGGTTTGTTCTGGGACCCAGGAACCTCTGTTATTAAAAGTAACACCCAGATAACAAAAATTATCAACAGTCTCAATACGGTTTTCCTTACAATAAAAGGGTTTAAGATGTTTTACCTTTTTGCCACACACCATAACAAAAGTTTTAGAATTGTTAATTTTAAGTTTCTTCCCCTGGATAAAATCATAAAAACCATTCATCAATTTTTGAAGACCTATAGGGGTCCTAGAAAGTAAAACAGTATCGTCGGCATAGAGTAATACCGGTATAGGAAGACCTCCTGCTTGTGGAGCATCAGCTTGGATTTTCTTTAAATCTTGCTCAACTGAATTAATAAAGAGCGAGAAAAGCAACGGGGCCAAAACACATCCCTGTCGGATGCCAGATCTTACCTTGATCTTTCTTGTACACTCCCCCGCTGGTCCATAACGAATTAGGGCCGATAAATTGGAATAGAGTCTAGCTAAGAAGTGGATAATAGCAGGGGGGGCACCCATACCCAATAAGGTTGACCACAACAAAGTGTGGTCAACCAGATCGAAGGCGCTAGAAAGATCCGCAAAACACAGATACAAAAATCCTGGTTTGGCCTTGGTGTATTTTCCAATTAAAAGATTCAGGTTAATACATTGTTCTATAGTACCAAGGCCTTTTCTAAAGCCATATTGGGATGGGGCGAGAATATTATTGTCTATAGCCCATTCTTCCAATCGTGATAGTAAGACCCTACTCAGAATTTTTAGTGAGGAGTCCAGAAGGGAGATAGGGCGGTAGTTCTTGGCCTCTCCTCTATCCCCCTTCTTATAGATAGGAATTATAATGGATTCGCCCCAACTTAAGGGGGTCTTGTTATCCACAGCGGCATTAAACGCTAAGGTTAGTAATGGACTCCATAGGGCCAGATCATATTTATAAAGGTCAATTGGCACCCCATCTGGGCCAGGTGCCTTCCCTCCTTTACTGTTCTTAATAGCCAAGTCTACTTCATGAATCATGATTCCCAGGGGTTCAACTGGAGTAATGAGATTGTTACAGATGTTATCATTAGACTCTCCGGTTGGATCAAAAATCCCTGAGAAATGTAAAACCCCACTATCTTCGCTTACTTGGGCGGTAAGGACTGGGAATTCTTCCTTTTGGAGAAATGGGCTATTAATAGTACTCCAGAACAGCTTGCCATCCCGGAGGGCTGCTGCTTTGTTCAAATCGTCCCAGGCTAGTTCTCTAAGCTCTTGTTTCCTATCTCTTAGTGCAATGTTGTAATTGGCCCTCAAGTGTTTGACAGCTTCCCTGTCTCTAGGCAGGTTGGAAAGGGCAAGCTTAAGGGCTTTTAAAGCCTTAGTGCAGGCCTGGTTAAACCAGCCCACTGTTTCCCTATTAATTGGGGCCTTCTTGGTGGTAAGGGTTTGCTTGATTATGGTACCCAGTTTCTCAAAATTATTTACAATACAATCAGGTGGAGCATCAATTTCGAGACAGCAGAGTATCGTTTTTAGACCAGCTTTCACAACACTACGATGTAAATTCTCGGATTTTTCCCCACACCACTTAATACGTATCCCGTTTGGCCTACATGGGATAATGTCATCTACAACCCTACCGGAAAATTCTTTCCTAGTGATCTCACAAAAGATGGACATAGTTAGAGCATTGTGGTCACTCACTCCAAGATCAAGGATAGACGGGACCGTACAGTGCGGGACTATCCGGGTTGAGATGAGCAAATAATCAACAATAGAAACAGCATTCCTCCCCGTAAAAGTTGGGGCCATGTTACCCTCATTATCAGGGGCATGTTGGTGGATGGACATGTCATACTTTAACATAAGGTTGTTGAGGGAAGTACCATAGGGGGAGTGTAAAAAATGTAATGAGTACTCCCCATTGTCCCCATCATACCCACAAGCTGTTGTATAAGAGAGAGGGCAGGTTCTGATGTTAAAATCTCCCCCCCATATAATATCATAGGATATGGCCGAATTATAGAAAATTGAGTCTAAAGCTGTTTCAAGTTCATCCACAACAGAGGTACTGGTTGGGTCAAAGGTGTTATTATAGTGGTTAATCAACAGAATATTTCTACCCCTACTAACCATTATTTCCAATATCTGCGAATGGGACCCCACTTGATGGCTTTTTCTTACATGTACAGGGAGGTGTACAGATAGTAAAATCAGAAGTCCGCCTTTAGCCCTCCCCATAACAGATTCTTCAGCATGACAATTGTAAGAGACAAAACCATCATAGTGAATATCTTCCACAGACCATGTTTCTTGCAGACACAAAATGTCAAAGTCCGAGATGTGTTCTCTCCATCCCAGGGCTACAACTTTTTGTCGCCACCCTGCAATATTCCAACTTGCCATTGAGTATCCTGATGGCTTGGGGACCTGTACCAGTTCAGTGGGGGTAACTATGATGGATGGTGTTGCATGACCCACATCAGTAGGTCCCAGGACATGAGGTACTGGCTTGGGGGCCTGTACCAGTTCAGTGGGGGTAACTATGATGGATGGTGTTGCATGACCCACATCGGTAGGTCCCAGGACATGTGGTACAGGGTAGGCTGTCTTCGGGTCAACAGATAGAATAGATAGCATATTAGTGGCAGTTACCATGCATTGGACCGGTGGTATGAAAATAGATGGGGCTTCTCTGTCTCCAATGACAGGAATCAGCTCAGGAGATAGAACGTCAGGGGGTAGTCAATCAACTCCCTCCATGCCTTCTAAACAGCCATAACGATTGTATTCAGAAAAGGGGTAGGGTTGGGGCGTGTATTGGGGTAGCCTTGGGGGTCTGGTGTCAAACGGCCGCTGCCTGCCCCTACGTTCCACAACAGACCAATCCCCTCTTCTAGAATGGTGAAAATTATTGGTTGGTGGGAAGAAGTAGGAAACCGGAAGTGTCTGAATAGTGGAATCAAAGGATCTATTGAAGCCCGCACAGATATGCGAAACCGTACGGGGATCTCTAAAGCTAACGGTAATACAGTCTCCGTTGATGGTTTTGGGAGTCTTACCAACCCAGGGAACCCTCCTAACCATGATGATTTCGTTATGTAAATGGGTCGGGAGGGGTCTATTCCAGTTAAGCCATTTGATAATCTTGCTTTTCAAGGAACTAAAGGTTTCTGTTTCCCCTTTTTCTAATGGTGGTACTCCAGCTAGGATAACTGTAAACCAATTAGCTTCCGGCGAGAGATCAGGCCGTCTACGTCTAGGGGTTTTATGATCGTTGGCCGGGGATCCCTGATTTACCTCTTCCGTATGCACCGGGGGATTAGACTCACTAACTTGGTGACTCGCCACTTGTTGGCCGATTGTATTGCTGGGCATGGAGGGGGTAGGTAGACAGTTTACTAAAGAGGGAATAATAGGTTGGTTCGGGTTTGGAGGAGGAGGAACTGGTGGGGTTGGGACAATAGGAGGGGTATTTTGGCATTTGAGCTTACTAGAAATGGCTAGGATCGAAGAAGTGGTTTTCTCTATGTTGGATACTCTAGAATCCAACCTATCCAGTTTTGCCTCTAGCGGTGATATAATTGATTTCAGTAAGGCCACAACCCACTCCATAGACGCCTCACTTCCCAGGGGAGTAACTTCTTGAGGATTGGTAATCGGGGGTTGCTCGCCCCGCACTTTAGCTGATTTGGCAGATCTTCCCAATTTGGTTTCTTTTTTGTTATATACTCTTTTCCGCTTCCTAATAGCGCCTTCCCTATCTCCTTGACTCTTAGAATGAATAATACTCTCTTCAAAGTTAGACAGGATAGAAACATTATTACTGTCGGGAGGGGGGTTAATATCCGCTACAGTAACAATTGTGTTAACTATGGTGTCGGGGTCTACACTTAGCGGGGGTGTTACCTCCAGAATAGTAGGCTGCGAATCAACCACATGGCTAGGATGTTCACTAATTCTGGTAGGTGTTTTGGCATTGGCGAGGGGCCCTATGGATGAGCGTTTAAGAGAAATAAGTTCAGTTGATAGGCTTTTCTCCAAGATGACAATTTCTTTGTCTATGATGTTGTTGGCCCTTATAAGAAATTTTTCCATACCCCTAGCGGTTGAGAGACTCCCAGTTAACGATGATTTAATCCTGGAATCTCTGCCGGCCATTGTCCAAATAGCAGGAGGGGCTTGTACAGGTTAAGGGGGTAGCCCGGTCCGGTCACTCCTGGTCACGAACGGGCACAAACGGGCCCGCTCTTGGCCCGGTCTTCGCCCGCTTCTTCATCCGCGCGCGTCCCGCGTTCGCGTTCAGGGCGGAGCTAAAATAGAGGAGGAGAGGAGGGGGCGGGAAGAGGAACCAGGTGCGCGCGGTGGACGGCGCAAGCACTTCTGGTCCTCGCAGTCCCGCTCCCTATGCAGGTGGCCTTTGTATCTCTCCCCCGGCGGTGGTAACCGAGCCGAAATGCTCCCAGGTCACACAGAAGGGTTGTCAGAGGGCTCCGCTGCTGAAAATGCCCCAGGTACAGCCACAAGCAAGGTCCGCAGTCTTTCACGTTTCACGAGCGGCACCCGCGCCAGCGTGGGCCGCGAGGAGTATAAGTGGCTGCAGGAAGGTCAGAGGGAGGAGGGGGCGGGAAGAGGAACCAGGTGCGCGCGGTGGACGGCGCAAGCACTTCTGGTCCTCGCAGTCCCGCTCCCTATGCAGGTGGCCTTTGTATCTCTCCCCCGGCGGTGGTAACCGAGCCAAAATGCTCCCAGGTCACACAGAAGGGTTGTCAGAGGGCTCCGCTGCTGAAAATGCCCCAGGTACAGCCACAAGCAAGGTCCGCAGTCTTTCACGTTTCACGAGCGGCTCCCGCGCCAGCGGGGGCCGCGAGGAGTATATGTGGCTGCAGGAAGGTCAGAGGGAGGAGGGGGCGGGAAGAGGAACCAGGTGCGCGCGGTGGACGGCGCAAGCACTTCTGGTCCTCGCAGTCCCGCTCCCTATGCAGGTGGCCTTTGTATCTCTCCCCCGGCGGTGGTAACCGAGCCGAAATGCTCCCAGGTCACACAGAAGGGTTGTCAGAGGGCTCCGCTGCTGAAAATGCCCCAGGTACAGCCACAAGCAAGGTCCGCAGTCTTTCACGTTTCACGAGCGGCACCCGCGCCAGCGGGGGCCGCGAGGAGTATATGTGGCTGCAGGAAGGTCAGAGGGAGGAGGGGGCGGGAAGAGGAACCAGGTGCGCGCGGTGGACGGCGCAAGCACTTCTGGTCCTCGCAGTCCCGCTCCCTATGCAGGTGGCCTTTGTATCTCTCCCCCGGCGGTGGTAACCGAGCCGAAATGCTTCCAGGTCACACAGAAGGGTTGTCAGAGGGCTCCGCTGCTGAAAATGCCCCAGGTACAGCCACAAGCAAGGTCCGCAGTCTTTCACGTTTCACGAGCGGATAGAGTTATTATTTGTGTTTTAGTTCCAGGAATGCCACTCTTCTAATAGAATGCAGAGTGTAAGAAGCAGAAATGTCATGATAATATATATATTTTTTATGACAAGTATTAGATGCTGGAAATACTGATAAAGTACTAAAGATATTATTCCTGCCTTTAGATATCCACTATGACTCAGTAGACATCAGTGCTCAGCAGAGTGATGAGTCGGAGAGGCGATATCCAGTGCCATCAATCAATCATGGGATTGTTAAGCGTGGCTACTCACCCATAAGGGTCTCAAGGCGCTGGGGTGGAGGGGAGGAGCAGGATCCAGTCCATCAAGGAGGAGGTCTATTGAAGAGCCATGTTTTGAGGTCTCTCGTGAAGATGGGGAGTGACGTCGTCTGTCTGAGGTGGAGAGGGAGGGCGTTCCAGGCTCTGGCCGCGAGGAAGTAGAAGGAGCAGCCTCCTGATCTGGACTTCCAGGTGGGGAGGACCACGGCGTGGGATAGCTGTGTTGATCATAGGGTCCTTTGGGGTGCGTGGAATTTGAGTCGGCAGTTCAGGTATTCTGGTTCGGTGTTGTGGAGGGCTTTGTGGGTGAGGTGATTCTTGCTTCGATGGGGAGCCAGTGGAGAGTGCACGGGTGTTGGCAGATGTGGCAGTGTTGCAGCAGGTTGAGGATTTGTCTGGCAGAGGTGTTCTGTATGTTTTGTAGCTCATGGGTGAGGTTTTTGTTGGTTCCGGCGTAGAGTGTGTTGCCGTAGTCAAGTCTGCTGGTGACGAGGGCGTAAGTGACGTTCTTTCTGTGGTTGACGGGGATCCATTTGAAGATCTTGCATAGAAGGCAGAGGGTGTGGAAGCAGGAGGATGCAACGGAGTTGATCTGGTAGTCTATTTTGAGTTCAGAGTCCAGGATGATTCTGAGGTTGAGTGCGTGGTCTGTGGGGGTGGGCAGGCTTCCGAGGGCAGAAGGCCACCAGGTGGCATCTTAGGTGTCAGGGTGTGGGCCCATGATGAGTACTTCTGTTTTGTAAGTTTTGAGTTGTAGGCAGCTGCTCTTCATCCAATTGGCGACTGCTTCCATGCCTTCTTGAAAGTTATGTTTGGCTGCGTTGGGTTCGTTGGATAGGGAGAAGATGATTTGGGTGTCGTCCGCGTATGAAACAATGTTGAGTCCTTGGGTTCTGACGATGTGGGTGAGCAGAGCCATGTAGACGTTGAACAGCATGGGGCTGAGGGAGGATCCTTGGGGGACTCTGCGGGTGGTCTGTGTAGGGTCTGAGAGAAAGGGAGGGAGTCTGACCCGCTGTGTTCTGCCGGAGAGGAATGAACGGATCCAGTTGAGGGCCTTGTCCTGGATCCCTGCGTCGTGAAGTCTGTGTGTTAGGGAGCAGTGGGAGACTGTGTCAAATGCCACTGAGAGGTCGAGGAGGATGAGGGCTTCTGTCTCTCCTCTGTCCAGGAGGGAGCGGATGTCGTATGTTGCGGCGAGGAGGGTGTTTTTCGTGCTATGGTTTTTTCTGAAGCCGGACTGGGAGGAGTTGAGGGTGTTGTGCTCTTCGATGAAAGTGGCGAGTTGGTTGTTGATGGCTTTCTCAATGACTTTGGCTGGGAATGGGAGCACGGAGATGGGTCTGCGGTTTTTTAGGTCAGTGGGGACCGCTGAGGGTTTCTTCAGGAGGGGGTTTATCTCGGCGTGCTTCCAGTCGTAGGGGAAGGAGGCGTTCGTGAGGGAGAGGTTGATGGTGTGGCGAAGCATGGGTGCGATGGTGTAGACAGCTCTGTTGAAGATGTGGTGGGGGCAGGGGTCCGTGGGGGCCCCGGAGTGGACTGACTTCATCATCTGCAGTGTGTCTTCGGTGGTGAGGGCTGTCCAGCTGTCAATCTGTGGCTTCAGGGTGTTGGGGGTGGTTGGTGAGGGTTCTGTGTGTTGGCTGTCTTTGTTGGTGTTGTCGTAAATTTTCTTGCTTATGTAGTTGAAGAAGGTGCTGAGGTTGTCACAGAGGTCTTGTTAGGGAGGGATGTATGTAGACTCGCTGATGGGTTGCACAAACTTCTTGATGATGCTGAAGAGTACTTTGCTGTTGTGCGCGTGCATGGAGATTCTGTCTTTGATCGCTGTCTGTCTCATATTTCTGATGAGTTGGTGGTGAGCATTGGTGGCGGCTCTGAATTTGTTGTGGGCTTCTACAAATTTCGAGTTCCTCCAGGACTTTTTGAACTGGCGGCATGTGCGTCTGGACTCTCGAAGTTTGGAGGTGAATCAGCTGGTTTTCCTGGAATGTTTGTTATTCTTCTTGAGGGGGGTTGTCCAGGAGGGATGTGGTGTTGGGGTCTAGTTGGTTGTCGAGGTGAAAGTTGAGGTCTCCCAGCAAGGTGTAGTTGATGGACGCGATGGCGTGTGGGGTGATGATGTCTGTAATGAAGTTGGTGAATGGTCCGGGGTCAGTAGATGAGGGTTCCCCAGAGGGTGGTGATAGGGCTGGCCTGTATCTTGAAGTGTAGGTGTTCCATCAGGTCTGTCGGTTCGTTGGGGAGTGTGCTCAGCGGATGGTTTATTTGTGGACGATGGTGATTCCCCCCACAGGGCGGTTGGGGAGGTCCTTCCGGGAGATCTTGTATCCTTGGGGAATGGCGATGGCGATGTCAGGTCCCGAGGTGGTGTTGGTCCAGGTTTCAGTGAAGAATGCGACGTCCGCGGTGTTGCTGTCGAGGAGGTCCCAGATTTCGGTGGCGTGTTTGTGGAGGGATCGGACGTTGAGGAGGATGCCATGGTTTTCCCCATACTCCCATTCAAATGTAAAGTTGGTTGTAGATTCTTAGAAGTGCATTCGAGGCATTGTGTCTATATGAATTAAATTGGGTTCCATCATTTACGGTTTAATTACGGTTTGAAGTTTTTAAAAAATAGAATGATTAAAATGCATTAATTTATGGTGAAATTGTGAACTGAAGTTCTATATGGGATACCATAGTACTTGCTACCACACTTAAGTTGCATTACAATGGATTGGATTTTAATCCTTTACAAATATCTGAAAAATATTTTCCACTTGCAAAGATTCAGTCAATTGATTTTTGATATTTGTAATGGCCTCTTCGGAAATAGTTGGTGAACTTCAAGTTTGACGGTTAATGAATTAAGGACTATTAATGGAGATGTTATAGACATGTGTCCTTTGGAAGAAGACATGGATGATGCAGACCCTGTTTGTTATAGATTTAAAGAAAAACTTTCTGGGAATCAAATATGATTTGTTTAAGACTTAGGGGTCCTATGATTAATTAAATTGGACGGGGACTTTTTTAATTCTAGTGGTTTCTGCTCCGACCTGCCCATGGATTGGGGTGCTACTGGTGAGCCAGTACTTACTCTATAGATATCATGATTTTTGTCTACATTCATATTACGTTTTGCCAGTCAGATACTTGTAGTTGCACGGCTAACATAGGCCAAAATAAAGGAAAAATTATATATTTATATAACGATATTTCTAGAGGCTTGACACCTTGGCAAACTAGGGATCTGTGCTGATAGTACAGCTTTTCACATTAATAATAGTAAAGGAGATGGAGCTGGTGCATAATGCGTTAGCATATTTTCATCTAAAATATCAACTTTTGCAATAAATGCCTTGCCTCCCTACTTTCCCAGGATATGCAAGTATTTTTCTGCTCACTAGTTTGGGAAAATCTAGAGCTGCAGATGATACACACTTTCAATAAAGTGGCCAGCACCGCCTTTCTTTACTGAGGACTGCCGTATTAAATGTTATCGAATTGTGCATTGGAAGCGCAAGACAGAAACCGCCTTGTGCAAAGTTGAATAATCTAAGGTTAGACAGATCTAAACTAATATTGATCGGTGGTAATTTTAACATCACACCTCGGCCTATCATGATGGATCAAGAAGTTCTAAATGAGAAGTCACTACTGGGAACACCGTCCCGACTATTTCAACAATAGGTTTGAGGAGAAGGAAACTAGGTCAGAGACTCAGCAGACTGATGGCAGCCAATCCTATACAAACGCTTAATGAGAGTACTAGCTCAGACAAGCCGGCCAGGAAATTCTTCAGGTTTAGGAATCGAACAAGCCTGATAGATTAATTGTTGCCAACATGAGTGTTGATAGACGAATCGAGAGCGACCATCATCTGTTATTTGTAGAATTGCTCCTGCTCGATAGTCAGTCAGTCAGTCAGTCAAATACACTTTATTCGATTGTTAAAATCATAAAAGGTATAAAAGTTAAAATATACATACATTTCAAATACAGGATGACACATAATAAAACAGATTAGCAGCAAAGATAATAAAAATTGCTAGGTGCATTTGATTATAAAAATTTCATTTCAAAGAGTGAAAACAGACCAGCTCAATGTTAATATAGTCATGTTCTTGTTATGCGAGATTTCGATCTTGTTGCGGCTACCAAGAAATTAGCAACGCTAAATATAACGTAAGTGCTGCCTAGGAGCTGGAGATAAATTACAGCAGGCCTTACCTGGGTAAAGCCTTCCTTTCTTAAAATAGGTAACAAAAATGTAACCCTTTCCACAGTGAAAAACCTGCAAAACATAGTAAAGTGCATTGTGTTTTGTACAGATCTATTATCACATTTACAAAATGGGGCTGCCTCCGGTTTTGCCCATTTAGGGTAACTGCCCAACTGGTAGTGGATTAGGTTAAAACGGAACTTGGTCAACAGGAACCTATGGAACGGTTTGGTGACAATGGCAAGATATGGTTCCATTGAGGGAGAATGTAGAAGCAAGTAATGCGATCTAACAGTTGGCTTCTTCAATTCCCTTTCCTCCCGTGCCAGTCTGGCCCCCTCAATGTATTGTTTTTTAATCATACCAATATCCTCCCTCCTACTGCAAGAAGGTGATTAAAAAAGTTCTGGGCGACCCATCTCCACTAAAGATCTCTTTATGTATTCCAGCCAGGGCACCCTATTAGAATGATCTAAGGACATGGCATCAGCCATGATAGAGTGGTTCAAAGATAATTCGCTGTTCAGCCAAGTCCTAAGCCAAAAGATTATTGGGGCCAGCCTCAACCTATCGGAAACAAAGTCCAAACCCAGCTCCACATGTGTCGAAAAGGTTGGGGTAGACTGAGGGACCGACAGCAGCGATCGTAAAAACCTATTTTCCACCTTCTGGATGGTGTCGTCTTTTATGTAACCCCATAATGGAGAGCCGTATGCTGCAATTGCTACACATTTGGAGTTATAGATCTTTAGCATTGCCTGCATCAGCCTAGCCCCCAACCTTTTAGAAAACCCCATAAGTGAGGCAGTTGACCTTTGCCACGGCTAGACCTCTGGCTCTGACCTGTGGCCTCCATGAGCCTCTCTCGTCAAAGAGTACTCCTAAGTAGGGAAAAACAGCCACTCTTGAAACCACCTCCTCCTTGCATTTAAAAATCATCTTTTTAACCTTTCTGCAATGGAGGCCTACTACCATGGTGTGGGATTTGTTGGCATTTATTTTTAAATCGAGTTGGTCCATGAAAACCCCGAAAGCATCCAACAACCGTTGCAGTCCGACACCAGTACGGGCTATGAGTACTGCGTCGTCCGCGTAAAGGAGGGCAGGTATTTTAGCCTCTCCAATGCGCAGAAAATCACCCTGTACTGCCTCGAGATGGCTACTTAGGCCATTGATGTACATTGTGAAGAGGAGGGGGGCCAGGATACAACCCTGGCGCACCCCACGCATGGACCTGAAGGAGGTCGTGCATCTCCTCTCCTTGGTGACTCTGACCTTGGCAAACAATTCCTGATGTAATGATGCCATAAAGTTTACCAAGGCCCCATCTATACCCATCTTCAGGAGGATGTCCCACAATTTAGTTCTATTTACCAGGTCGAAGGCCGAGGAGAGGTCCATAAAGGCCAGAAATAACGACCCCTCCTTGGCTACAGTGTATTTTGCAAGCAAAACATGTAAATTTGAACACTGCTCGACCGTACCTCTCTTCTCCCTAAACCCATATTGGGCATTAGCTATGCCCCCACTACTTTCCACACTATCCCTTAATTTTGTCAGAAGGACTCTACCCAATATTTTAATGGCAGAATCTAAAAGGGATATGGGTCTGTAGAACCCTGGGTCCTCCCTCTGGCCTTTTTTTAAAATTGGTACTATGACTGAAGTGGCCCAGGAAATAGGGATTACATTACCATTGGCGGCTGTGAAGACTTTAGATAGCACTCCTGCCCATAGTTTTGGAGAGTGCCGGTAAAAGTCTGCGGGGACTCCATCTGGGCCTGGGGCTTTGTTTTTCGAGGTTTCTAAAATAGCTATCTCGACCTCGTCGGTAGTGAAAACTAGCGGGGCATACTCTGAGGTTGTAGCTTGGGGGCCCTGTGACCCAGGCGATGAGTCTCCGTACATTGTTTTAAAATGGGCAAGCCACCTGTCGTCAGGAATAACACAATCCATAGGCATGTTTTACTGGCCAGAAAACAGGGGCTGGTTTATCACTTTCCAAAATTGGCTACTATCCCGCATAACATCGGCTGAGAGTAGCTTCTCCCATGCGTCTTGCTTTATACCTTCCTTACGCTCTCTGACGGCCTGCTTATACTCCCTCCTTAGGGTAGATACAGCCTCCCTGTTTCTAGGATTACAGTTTAAGGCTGCAAAGAGGGGGCTATGTGTTTTGGAGCATTTAGAGTCGAACCAGCGGTGTTGTTTGTTGCCACTCTTCCCCAATCTTACTGTCAGCTGGTTTGAAATTTGTGAACAAATTTCCTCATAGGCCCCCAGGATTTCACATTTTTCTGCACTAAGATTTTGACAAATTGCCACAGCACTTTCTATTTTGGGGAACAATACCTCATAGAAGTCATCTCGCACCACGTTGGCCCACTTGAGCCGTCTGCCCTGGTCCACCACTTTTAGGGTTCCCACCCTAGGATTGACAGAGGGCGGCATAGGGCCCATGAAATCACCCCAGTAAACTTCCAATAGGACGGGATTGTGATCGCTGAAAGGGGAAATTAGGGTTCTATATGAAGCAACACTGTGTAGAATTGCTGGTGACACAAATATATAATCGATAATGGATCCTGGGTCCGACCCTTTAAAAGTGTTGAGCCTCGGTCCGCCTGAGCCACTGGCAGGTTCCAACAAATTGGAATTAGCCAATAACTCCTCTAATTCCTCTCCCCCTTTAGAGTGCTCAAAATGCATAATGTCTGGGCCACTCTGTCCCAAATAATCAATTGTACCACATAACAAAGTGCATGGATGGATATTAAAATCGCCCATGAGGACGAATTCGATATTAGTATGTGTATCTTGACTGACCTCTGACAAAAGTTGGTCCAGGATAACAAGGTTATCGTTACTATTATCCTGGGTTCCTGCATTGTAAAAGTTAATAAAAATAGTTTTCTGGGTTGAGGAGATCACCCTTTCCACTAACAAAAGGTGTGGCGAAGGTTGGTTAATTACTTTTAGAGCCCCCTTGGGTTTTAATGAGAAAAGCAAAATGAGGTCACCTTTGGCTCTGCCCACAGCACTGGGGGAAGCAGACACCACAAAGCTCGAGAACCCATCTAGACAAAAACTAGGTGATATGCCCCAGGATTCCTGAAGGGCTACAATGTCATGCAAAGAAATAAAAGCAAGCCAAGCCTCATCGACCCTTTTTGTTCTAACACCCGCCACATTCCAACTCAGTAGCCTGCATGCTTCCACTGAGTCAGAAGTGGGACTAAGTTCTTTTCCTGAATGTGCTAATGGTGGTGCAGGTAGTCAATCTGTGTCCTCTAGCCCCGAAAGTGAGGAAAAACGGTTATTGAGAGCCAGCCCACCCCCATCTGTTGTACCAGGTATATGTTGACCAGGGGGTGCGTGCTGCCGTGACTCAGGGGGATTAAAGCCAGTGTGGGTCAGTGGGCCCGCACCTGCTGGTGCTTGATGGCGGGGGTTTTGCAATCCTGACCTCACCTCCCTTACATGATGCGGCCCTCTCCTACCCCCTCTGGGAGCACAATGCAGGCCGTATGGACTTACTGTGGGATGGTAAAAGAAGCCTAAAGGCAGCGGTCTTAGATGATCGTTGCTCAAGACTCCAGATCCGTCCCAGAATAACCTTTCAGCCACATCGGCCCTGTCAAAATTGACTCTCACGCAATCCCCCTGCACCATTTTCGGTACCCTCCCAATCTACCCCACCCTATTGGCTGAAATGATCCTGTTGGAGATACTACTCCCACTACATGAGTCCGTACACCAGGCTCGTGCTTTAACTATGAGGTCACTTGCACACTCGCGCTCTCCTATTTTCAATGGGGGGGGTACCCACAAAAATTGCCACTAGCGGGGCTGCTTCTGGTGGTAAATCACGATGAATGTTACTGCCCATGGGACTAATCTCTGTGGGCAACCTTTGTGGCACCCTAATGTTTTCCAATTGGATGGGGGGTAATGTGGCTACCATTGGATCAGCAGGTGGTACGCTAACCCTGGGCTCCCTTATTGAGCTTCCTGACCCTGGCCCAACAAGGCCCTCATTGTGTCTATCCAGAAGCAAATTGTGAACATTAACCATTTTATCAATGATAACACATTTCTTAAGGAGTCCCTCCAAACAAGTATTTAGAGTATCCACAATGTCCTTCGTGATGGCCACAAGAAGCGGTTCGATCCGGGCAACAAGGAGCGCCTCCATCTGATCCCCTAGAATATTGGTAGATGTACTTGAGGGCCCTGGCAAGTGCTTAGCTTTCCCCCTTTTTTCTTCGTTGATGGGTCACCAGGCTGTGGAGTATTGGTAAGTTGTGGTGACTGCAGGGGGCCAGATGAATTACCCGCTCTCGTGGTAGGTGCGGCTGCTGGCTGTGTGACGATTACCAAGGGTTCCAGCGGAATAGCGGGGGTAGTAAGTACATCACCACAGACTGCTGGGTCAGCAGGTTCCACTGGTGTTAGAGAACTAAGTGTATTGGGTGGGGGGACAGCTTGTCCCAGACCCAGTTCAAGTTCAGCATTAGCAATTTCTTTGTTGATAGCCCCCACTGCCGAAGAAAGAAATGTTAAAATAGACTGTGAGTGTCTTGGCACCTTGGCTTTCGTGCTATTCTCCTCACCATTGCTTGTGTTCTTTCGCTTACCCATATCGCGTTGTTAAGGACCAAGCCCAGCCCTGCCTCCTTCTGCCAACGACTGCCTTAGACTGCCCGCCCTTTGCCCGGGCTTCACCCGGCGGCGTCCGCGCGCGTCCGTGACGCGGAGGAAGCTGCCCGTCTTTATGCGCCTCCTTGCGCGGTCAATTGCAGGAAGTGGGTGTGTCCGCCGAGGAGTCTGGGAGCTGTACTCTTCCCCCACTGCAGCCCCGCGATGGTGCTTGTGGTGGCGGCAGGGAAGACCAACAGCGTCAGGGCCGCAGACCGATGTAGACAGCAAGCGGCAAAAGCAACCCTCCAGCGAGTAAGTAGAAGCAGCGTTGTCCCCCGCTCCTCAGTGGGAGCTGCCCGTCTTTATGCGCCTCCGTGCGCGGTCAATTGCAGGAAGTGGGTGTCTCCGCCGAGGAGTCTGGGAGCTGTAGTCTTCCCCCACTGCGGCCCTGCGATGGTGCTTGCGGTGGCGGCAGGGAAGACCAACAGCGTCAGGGCCCCAGACCGATGTAGACAGCAAGCGGCAAAAGCAACCCTCCAGCGAGTAAGTAGAAGCAGCGTTGTCCCCCGCTCCTCAGTGGGAGCTGCCCGTCTTTATGCGCCTCCGTGCGCGGTCAATTGCAGGAAGTGGGTGTGTCCGCCAAGGAGTCTGGGAGCTGTAGTCTTCCCCCACTGCGGCCCCGTGATGGTGCTTGCGGTGGCGGCAGGGAAGACCAACAGCGTCAGGGCCCCAGACCGATGTAGACAGCAAGCGGCAAAAGCAACCCTCCAGCGAGTAAGTAGAAGCAGCCTTGTCCCACGCTCCTCAGTGGGAGCTGCCCGTCTTTATGCGCCTCCGTGCGCGGTCAATTGCAGGAAGTGGGTGTGTCCGCCGAGGAGTCTGGGAGCTGTAGTCTTCCCCCACTGCGGCCCCGCGATGGTGCTTGCGGTGGCGGCAGGGAACACCAACAGCGTCAGGGCCCCAGACCGATGTAGACAGCAAGCAGCAAAAGCAACCCTCCAGCGAGTAAGTAGAAGCAGTGTTGTCCTGCTCGATAGTCAATGGTGAACACATAAAACAGTGTGCTACCTAGCACCTTCAAACCTAACCCTCAAGGCAAATTGGAAGATTCTTAGGGCCCGATTTTAATGTTGGCGGTATGCATACTCCATCTCAATAGTAACGGAGTATACACATTCCGCCATCATGAAGGTCCACACGCCCTATTTAAATGGTTTGACCACGGCGGTGTCTACTCCATCACCACCATACCAAACCTCTCAGATGGCCCGGTGGGGAATGGGCCATCAGAGAAATGTCTACATGTCTGCCCACCGAATCCAGATGGGTAGACATGTAGCCATTTTTTTCTGTCCATTACCGCCAGGCAAATCCCGGTGGTGAGGGTCTGTAAAAACCAATTACTGCTGCCCCCAACATGGGATATTACTCTGAAGGCATGGGGAGCATTACTATTTTTATTTTCAAAAAGAAAATCCCATTTCTGGACTTTCTTTTTGGGCGGGGGTAAAAAAGAAAACTATTTGGTGCAGGGTTGCATCATGCTGATGCAGCCCTGCAACAGAAAGCAATATGGATTGACAGGAACCTTCGTGACAGTGGTTCCGGCCAACGTATTATAAATGACCGCTTGTTTCTCAGTCATTTATAAATTTATCAGGAGGTACCTTCATCATGTGGTCAGAGTAATTTACTCTGTCCCCATGGTGGAATGGTGGGCTGTCCGTCAAAATATAAATCAGGCCATAGTTGTGAATGCAGGACCCACGTTCCCCTGTGGGTGTGAGATGAATGAAACTTGAACACAACAATACCAAGGATTACTAGATTTGGAGGTGATGATTGACAAAGGTGCCATTGAGACTCTAGAGAAGTTTAACTGCTTCAAAGAACATGTCTCAGCCCTTTCACAGAAACCATGGGCGAGTTTCACTGAGTGGTTTGATGATGAATGCTTAAAACACAAGCAGATATTAACAAACACTTTAAAGTTTACTCACAGCAATGCAGTGATGGAAGTCTTTCTCAATATGTCAAGACAAGAATTCAAATGACTAATCAAGTACAAAAAGAGGCAACTAAAATATGAAGATTGAAGGTCCTCCAATTGACAATCATGAAAAAAAGACAAAGGAATTCTGCAAATTGGTCAGCTGGGGTGTTGAGACCCCCAGAATAATTTGGAGACAGGAATCAACTTAGCCAAATAGATCAAACATTTCTCATAGTGTTCCAGAAAGTTTCATATTGTTGTCTAGCAGGGGAAGGCAACTTGGGAAAGGCTAACACACATAACTACTTCTCTGCAGTGCCAGCTAAAGCGCTGGTCCAATAGGGACTTTTTCTGAGGCTAAACTAGAGTTTATGGAGAAAGACTCTAAAGCAATGATCAGCCGAACATCACTGAACGCACCAGCAACAAAAATAGTCCCTAGAGATGTCTTTTGTAATAACACATCGCTCTAGGTTTGTGTCCGAAAGAGTGCATACAATGCCATCTGGAAGCATGAAAAAGTTCCCCAGATGTGGAGATCAGCAACTGTAGTGTAGTAATCCACAAAAAATGACCTTGCAATGACCAGGAAAACTATCATCTGATTGCTCTGTTACATGGAGCTGGGAAAATCTATGGCACATTTCTCCTAACCCACATTCAGGATTGGGTTGAAGAAAATAACGTTATGTCCAATGTATGGTGGTTTCAAGAATCGATTGGGACCATAGGCCAATTAATGAGATTGTACTTTGTATGCTTTAAAAATGTAGCACTAAAGAAATCAAATGTGCATAGTCTTCATAGACCTAAAAACAGCTTTTGACTCGGTGGCTAGAATGCTGCTTTGTGCAGATTATAGAAATAAGGTATGACCGGCATGCTCCTTTCTGCCCTACAAAAGTTACACTGGAAAAATGCAGCTTAAATGAGATTTCAGCCAAGGTTGCGTACTCGCTCTCACTTCATTTAACCCTATTTGTTACAAGGTAGACAAACGGCTAGCGGTTCTCAACTTAGATGTGGGAGGTGAGAAAAACTACTACATTTATTATATAAAACTCAAGGTAAAAAATGATTTTATTTTTAAAATATGCATAGCTAGTTTAGATTGTGTCTAACCCTTTGGTTATCAAGGAATGTGTCTCAGTGACACCCTAACATGGGCAGAACGAATTGCGAAGAGTGCGTTAGTCATGAGTCAGAATACAGGAGCCGTCCTTCGTTTTTCAAACAAATATGGCAGAAGATCAATAGCGTCGGTTCTCCAAGGCTACAAAGCCCCAGCACAGGGCCGATCCAGGGGTGTTAGAAAGTCCCATGGGCTGCCAAAAGCTTGTGAACACATTCCTGGGGAATCTCTTACATCTCATTACAGGCTTACCTATGGAGGCCCTTAAGATAGAGCTGGGCCTACAGTGTTGAGGCCTGGATTTGCAGGGTGGCACAGGGACAGAAAATAGGCCAGGTCACCAAATTGAAGTGGCCCCCATCAGTAAATTAGAAAGCTAATAAAGTGGCCTGTGATTAAAACTTGGAAGTTTTGAACTTGTAGAGACTCACTGTGTAAGTGTTTTTTAAAGTGTTGAAAAATGCATGGACTTGAGTTTGCTGCAGCCAATGTTAGTTTTAATATCAGGGAAATCAACAGTAAAACCCGGGCCCACTAACAGCTAATAAACGGCCCACACACTGACCTGTGAAACCAGCCCATTGGGCACTGCCTGATTACCCGACAGGCCAGTCCGACTCTGTTGATATGTATTAAACGCGTTTTGTACTGGGCCAAGTTTGTGACAAATCTTGAGTTGGAAATTTACCTCAAAGCTTTTCTTGATATTTAGCTTACCAATGGTCCGTAAAAATTGTGATGGCTCGATCCCGTTGCCACAACACAAAAAAAAATAGGCTGCAACGAATTTTGGGAGGATCCTAGGTCAATGCATAGGAGGAGTCCAGAGACTATAAAAGAGCGCTATAAAGACTGACTTTGACAAAGCAATCTAAAAAGTGGCTGCCTGCTATAGCAGTGCATGGACACCATAGCCCTAAACTTAAAGAAAGCGCCCCAGACACTAAAAGGAGTCTGTACCTCAAATTCAGACTGGGAGTTCTCTTAGTCTGACCTATGCCCAAAAATGTTCCAAAAACAAGCCTGGTTTGGACCTCTGCAATTGTGTGGTGGTTTTGTGGCGGGGAGGGGTGGGTGTAGGGTGTCAAGTAACTGCATAATGTTATGCTCCTACAGAGCCAACTCCTGCAGGCCAGGAAGCAGCTCCTTCCACCTCCGTTTATAAAACATAATATAAGATTCTGCTTGGAGGCACTGGTTGCAACTGAACGCACTCAGATGACCTCGTGAAGCCTGTAGCCACGTACACATTTTTTGGCTTGAAATCTCACTAGACCTGGTGGCCCTGAAAGTTAGTTATAGTTGCTAATCTGTATATCACACTGCTATGACGCTGATTCACACACCTACCTGGTTCTAGTTGTTACAGTGAACCTGGATCCTGCAAACCCAAATGAACCTATTGTAAATTAATTTTCAAAGTTTTTATTTATTAATCACTGATTTTCACACTCATGATGTTGCTGCATTAAACACTTTGTTTTACTGGCCCTGGAGAACTTGGTTCATGTAAGGTCAGATGAATGAATCTAGAATTTGTTACATATTTTTTACGTTTAATCCTCAAATCCTGCGTGGTATTTGTTTGGCGGTTTCGAGCTGAAGGTATACACTTTGCATTTAATTTGTACGTAGTATTACGTTTGAGTCACAGACAGATTAATATACTCGAGGCAGGAACTGGCTCAAGCAGCCATGGTCAGGCAGAATGCAGCCACGTCATGGGGGTTTTAATAGGCATCTCAGAATCAAGTGTTTGAAAAGTATCATGAAGGAAGGCCTTTTTCAGGGTGGCGAGTTTTTGATCTGCACTGCAGCCTGCGTGTGACTAACTCCTGACACCGGGCTGGGCGTTTATGAGGAAGAAAGGTGTGTTTTTTACAAATTCACATAAGCTAGCTTTACGTCTCTGTGAATTAGATCCTGTGCAGTGTTTCAAAGGCAGCTTTCAATGACCCTGAGTGATTGAGCTTCAAGAAATGATTGGATGGTGGTGTACACAAGGAGGGATTATTCAGAACAGGCCTACATTGTTCTAATGGGAACCAAGCTTCATTTACTTTGGCTGTTTTTCTGTTCCTGCAGAATTTTTGGTTTGTGGTTATGGCTGCCGCACAACTTTTAATGACTGAATTAGGGAAAGTTTTCAGCAGTAAATCATTTCTTCCAGCCTGAGAGTGCCACAGAAATACAGCTTGGAGGCCCTGGAGGAAAACCAGCTTGCATTGCATAGCTTCAAGGACTACACCTGCACGCATGCTGGCAAAGTTATGTGGAGGTCCACAGAGAATTTGAATATTAATGTCAATTTTGAAGGACATAGGTTGGTTTATTTTTGATGATCTCTCTTTACTGAGCCAAAACAAGGTCAATCGCGCTCGGATGTGACCTGCGGTAGTTAGTTGACCGAGCTACAGACTGCCGCAAGCCTGGAGCTGGACACTCCACGGTGATACAGAAGCTAAGAGGTGGTGACTTATTCCGTTTGCTTTTTCAATGTAAGCTTGTCCGAGGTTTTGGGGAAAAAGTATGGACACAACTTAATTTGATTTTTCACTCTAACCATCCTTTTTGTATCATACACATCTTTTTAGGTAGTCTATCTCCTATTTGGAATAATGCTGTCACTAGTGTAAAAATAATTGACCTTTTAATAGGAGTAGCCTTTCAACAGATAACAAGAAATTGGAAAGATTTTACCAAACTCCATATCAAGCATGGTGGTAGGCTGTCTGTTATAATCACAAGTTAGAAACCACATTTGTGTATCACTCACACTTGCAATCCAAACGTTTGAACCTATGGGAACCAGTTGTACTATTCATTTATGCTAGTGCTAAACATTCTGTTGCCTTTACTCCCCGACAACAAGAAGTCACTAAATCTCCATGACTTCCATTTTGTTAATTATAGTTCTATTTGTAATCTCTTCTATGTAACATACCATAAGCAATGATTCTCTAGATTGTATTTATGATATCTGATTGTTTTGTTTTGACACCCTAGACTTTATTCAAGTCCAATTCATGCATTTCATATAATTTCATTGATTTCACTGTTCTTTTTGTTTCTATATTATGTATTTTGTATACATCTTTGTATTACTTTAACCTAATAATATTTCTTCTGAACTGAAAAAAAAAGAAGCTAAGAGGTGAGCAATAGAGCGATAAACATGTTTATTCATTAGGCACCAATCATGTTGCCTTCAGCCTGCTGTAGAAGATGGATGACTTCCTTGAACCACTATCCAGTGTGTGGAATTTTACACAGATAACCCCAGGTTCTTGGTTCAGTCAAACATAAGATCTCAGTGGATGACTGGGATCAATTGCTTTTTTTTATTTAATTTTTTTTTTTATTAGCAACACAAGAATCAACAGTATACAAAAATGAGTCAAATTAAAAGAAATAATCTAGACGTCTACAAGGTTAACGTTAGGTTGGCATTAGATCATTTGACAAATATCTTGTTAAATCCAAACAAAATATATACATGTATCTTGACACATATAAAACAGAAGACAGTAATGATCTAAATTAAACATGATTTTTTTTTTTAAACTAAAATATGAGAGACCTCCAGATCTTATTGAATTTAGCTAGAGATTTAGTACCCCTAAGCCTGGCCAGCGCTAATTCCATACTATGAATTTCATTAAGGAGAGACCACCATTCCATTATATGTGGGGGTTTAGGGGAGATCCAAGCGCGAGCAATTATAAGTTTAGCACAAGTTACCATAATAGTAAATAAGGATTTGTGTTGGATATTCCTACCATTAGTGTCTAACATAACTAGCGCAGAATCTAAGGGGGGTATATTCCCTAATTTCAGTGTTATTATAGTCTGAAAAGATGTCCAAAATTCTGAAAGTTTAGGGCAGGTGTAAAATATGTGCACCAAATCTGCTGCAACCAACGCACATTTGGGGCACTTAGTTCGTTCACTATATATGCTATTCGAGGCCCATTTGGTTATTCTTTCTGGGGTATGGTAAAGCATACAGGTTATTTTGAATTGCAGCAATTTTAAACTTAACGATGAGGCCAAATTATTGATATTACGTAGAGATGAGCTTATTACAGCCGGAGTAATATTGGTCCCTAACATCCTGCTCCACTTCTCTGATATTATATTGCAGTCTATGTTTCTATAAGTGTTGAGAGATTTATAACAACTACTAATTAATGATTTAGTTTCCTGTGAATAGAAATTATCCCATATGCTTGAATCGGAAATATTCTTTAGTTTCATTATTCGAGAAAAAAAGTCAAATAGCTGCAGGTACTTGAACTTCGTAGAGTCAGGGATATTATATAGTATTTTAAGTGTTTCAAAACTTAGGAGCCCTTGTGCTCCGTACAAATCCCCTAACTTTTTTATTCCATGTGTTCTCCATATGTTAGTTAATCCATCGTTAAATATTCCCGGTAAGCTGGGGTTTCCCCACAAAATCAAATTAGGATGGAAAAAATTCACGTTACAGAAGGCCTGGATATTACGCCAAATTTTAACTAGATCCCTCGCTATCTTAAAACGAACTCTTTTGTAATAGTTGGGGTCATTAATTCTCCATAAGAACATTTTTGCATCTAGATCAAACATAAATGTAAGGAAATAAGGTTGCTTTTCTGTACCTTCAGAGTTAATTAAGTATCGTAAGCGTCCAACGAATGCTGCCCAGAAGTACAACTTAAAGTCCGGGAAGTTCAACCCTCCCATATCGATAGCGCCTTTTAATAGTGTCATCGATCTGCGTGCTTTGCGATATCCCCAAATGAAACTGCTGAATACCCCGTCTAATTTTTAAAAAAAGGAATTGCATAATGCCAAGGGAATAGAACGAAAAAAGTACAGAAATTTAGGTAGAATTATCATACGAATCAAGTTGATTCTGCCAATGATATTTAAAGAAAGTTTATGCCATTTTTTTAGCAAAATTATAGTATTTTTAACTAGGTCATCGTAATTTAGTTTAATTAGATCCTTGATATTTGCAGATAGTTTAACCCCTAAGTAAGTAGCTGCCGAACACAGTCCAATAGTTAGTCCTTCTGGTTTGTAATTAGCAATTATTTGGGTTTTGTTTAGATTTAATTTATAGCCAGAGACGTCCCCAAATCTATTGGCTTCTAATATGATGCCCTGCATCGCCTCACCATTATCGGTTGAATATATGGCGACGTCGTCAGCATAAGCTGTGAGATTCAATAAGTGAGGACCGAACTTAAAAGGGATAATAAGTGGTTGTATTCGTAAAGCGTAAAGAAATGGTTCTATTGATAAGGCAAATAAGAGAGGTGATAGGGGACACCCCTGGCGGGTTCCCCAGGCAATAGTAAGCGAAGCTGATAATAGACCAGCATAGCTGATCCTAGCCATGGGATTATCATACAATGACTGTATCCAGTTCAGAAATGTGCCCCCAAAACCAAGACCAGTCATAACTAGCCACAGGTAATCCCACCCCACTCGGTCGAAAGCCTTTTCTGCGTCGAGCATAATCATACCGAGTGGGGTGGATTCCTTTTCAGCAATATCAAAGGCTGTGACAGCCAGATTGATATGTGCGGTGGTATCCCTACCAATTACAAACCCATGTTGATTTGGGCTTACTATTTTCGGTATTATCGGGGCTAATCGAGTGGCTAACACTTTAGCAAATATTTTAGCATCCGCGTTAATTAGCGAGATGGGGCGGTACGAACCGCATTGATCAGGTGATTTCCCCTTTTTTAAGAAAAAGACTAGTTTTACCTTATTCCAGGATTTCGGGGCTACCTTGTTTTCCCCAATATAATTAATAACTTGGGAGAGAAGAGGTATAAGTTCCTCGGCACACCCCTTATAGATTTCTAGTGGGATCGTATCTTCTCCGCATGCCTTTCCAGCTGGTAAGGAAGAGATGGCCTTTCTTATTTCACATGGGCTAATAGGATTAGATAGTTGTTCCAACTCAAGGGAGTCAGGTTTCTCCTGAAGATCGTCCAAATATTTCTGAATATCCACCTCTGTCGGTTGTTTTTCTGGAGTGTATAGTTTTTTATAGAATGCAGCGAAATGTTCTAGAATTTGATTGGGTTGATCAATTATATTATTATTAGGGCCCTTTAAATTCTTGATCAGAGTATTAGCTCGTTCATCAGCTATTTTATAGGCTAATAACTTTCCGACTTTATCGCCGCTCTCATACTGTGTCACTTGAAATTTGTGTAGTTTAATGCTACTTGCATCCCAGAAGATGGTTTTTAGGGCAGATTTCAGTCGTCCTAATGGTAGTTCCAATTCTGTTATATTAGTGGCTTGTCGACGAAGAGCCTCTGCTAGTAACAGTTCAGTAGAAAGTATATCATTAACCAACGCTCTGTCCTTTTTAAACCGCTCGGAGTTTTGATGAAATAAAAATTGCTGGGTAAAGCCCCGAATACTCGCCTTACAAGAGTCCCATACCATTAAACATGTCGTGGAGTTAAGATTAATCTTGATAAAGTCTGCAATATGTAGCTTGAGTTGTGAAATAAATAAGATATTGGTGAATATGTGCCTGGGAAATGAAAATGTTTGGGGTGTTATATAGCTCTTTTCGGTATCAAAAGTAAATAAAATAGGGTTATGATCGGAATTAATTCTGGGGCAAAGTTCGATGGTGCTATTTCTCATTACTCTATCTGATGCCCAGACCATATCGATGCGTGAGCAGAGCTTGTGAGAGACAGAGTAATATGTAAACCCAGGTGTAGTAGGGAAGGCAGCTCGCCAGACATCTTTGATGTTATGAATGCGCCCTATTTCAAGAATAGCAGCTCGTGTTTTCCGCATTCTATAATTTACATTGCCCCTTGTAGTATCAATCTTGTAGTCCATTATGCAGTTAAAATCACCCATGATGATTAATTCGCCTGCCCACTGCAATAATTCCATATTCAACTGGTCAAAAATGTAAGCATCATCAAAATTTGACCCATAAACTATACAAAAAACATATTTAATTTTTTCCACCATTAATTGAGCGATAGCCCACCTCCCTTTTTTATCACAAACACTCTTCCCAACTTCTAGCTTAAACCGTTTATCTTTTAAAATAGCAACCCCCCTTATAGATGCATTAAATTTCGAACAAATTATCACCTCAAGCCCCAAATATCCCAGGATTTTTCTATCAGCATAGGCAACATGTGTCTCAGACAGGAAAACCAAATTGGGCTTATACAGAGCTATTTCTTCCCGGACTAAACGTCTTTTCCTTTTACTATTCAAGCCAGCAACGTTCCAAGCCAAACATTTTATTCGAAGCATTTTAGAATAAAAAAAATTATAACATGTGTTTTGCCAGTCCTAACATTCCATGACATTACTATATTTGATACGTAGCTCCTTAAATGCTCTAGAATTTCAGTTTCATTTTCTTGTGTTGCTTTTTTTCCCCCTATAACATCACCACCCCTCCATCCAGACAGAACCCCCCCCTCGAACATTCCTGACCCCCCACCCTTCCTACCCCTTCCCTCCTCCTGAGAAGGGGTACCCCTCCCGAATATACTAACCCAACTGCCGCTGTACTGGCAGCAAAAAAGACGGAGCTGCGGCCCGAGGGTCCAGCTGTATAATATTACCAACTCCAGACCATGTATGTTATCTAACTGTATCTTTTATCACGATATAGTAATATATTCAGATTCAGCGTTTGATTCTCTTAATTAATGTCCACAATCCGATCAAACTAACCAATGTGTGCCTTAGTTCAGTCTAATTTTGATTGCTGATCAGAAATTATTTCATTGTTTGTTTTCCGATTTCCATTGATCCATTATTTGCTCTACCTCCCTTTCTTCCATACAGAAATATGAGCGCCCGTTCTTTAGGACTTTTAGCTTAGCTGGTTCTTGCAGGTAAGCCTGACCTCCCAACTCCTTGATGGGGTCAATGTATTGTCGAAGTTTCCATCGACGATCCATCGTGAGTTTACTCAGATCCGATCGTACGAAGAACGTGACTGAGTCAATAGTAACCGGGGTGTTTGGTCTTGCTTTTGATGAGACTGCTTGACGAAGAAGAAAATTACCCAGAAAAATCAAGATAGGACGCGGGTACTGACTGTTTTTATTTCTTTGGGTCAGAGGGAGTCGGTGGGCACGTTGTATCTGTGAGTCCCAGTCCCAATCTGATAGCTCTGGGAAAGCTCTCTGAAACAGGTGAACGATGTATGCTCTTGAATCAGCTCCCTCGGCCCCTTCCGCAATGCCAAAAACGCGTAGATTTTGTCTACGTTGCCGATTTTCTAAGTCTTCAAGTTTGACTTGCATTTGGCAGATCTGAGCCTCGTGTTTGTTCACTGTTGTTTCAGAGCGGATTGTTTTTTCTTCCGTTAAGACGACCCTTTGTTGTAATTCTTCCATCTCTTGAGATATAGTCCCTAATTTCTGAGACATTTCATGTAGCGTTGATTGAGTCTTGTTACTGTCATCCCGCATCTGCTGGTAGTGGGATTGCGCTTCATGTTTCTGCTCATTGAACAGTTGCAAGATCATTTGAAAAGACGAGGAAACCTCCCCATAAGGATTACATTCAGTGGATGCTTCATTTTGAGATATATTTTGGGGGGGTATATCATTAGTACAGTCTACCCCAGTGAAGCCATGACTAGCGGTTGTAGCTAAAGCTGGCGCAGGTATTCCGGATATTCCAGATACAAAGCTGGGGGTGGAGATCACCCCTGGTATTAACATTTTGGAGGTAGGAGGAGTAGAAGACAGAGCCCCCATTGTTTCCCCCGTAGCAATCACACTATCAGTTCCTTTCGCCAATGCCACCACAGAAATAATCTCATCCGCTGGGTAGTTTGTCTCCCCTGGAATAGCAGCTGCACCGGAGAGACTGTCCTCAGAAGGCTTTAATGCCAAAGATTTAGCCTGTGCCCATTTCCTTATAGGGCTACTCTCTGCTATTGCTTTTATTGTAGTAGTTTTAGTTTTGCATGTAATCTTCTTCGTCTTATTCTTATTTTTACCTCTTCCTTTCCTTATACCGCTCAGAAATTCCTTAGCTGAGCACGGGGGTGTGCTATTACCAAGTTCAGGGTAATCAATATAATCCTCATCCGTCTCAATATCTTCCAAGTGTCCCGTCAGATGCTCAGACAGAAGCTCAGCCGGTGTAAGTTGTTCAGTCTCAGCTGCTCTCTTCACATCTTGTATTATATTTTCCTCTCCTACAGCTGACAACTGCCCTACCGGCCTTATCATCTCTTCTCCATCAGCTGTTTCTTTACCGCCAAAGTCTTCCGATATCACTGCCGCTGATATAGGAGCCGACATAGATGGTAAAGATTCGGCGTTGGCTTTGGCAATAGCGTTAGCGTTAATGTTAATGTCCACAAGAGCCTCTAGTTGGACCGCTGACTGAGCCTGTACAGAACCTTTTAGTGATGCTGTATTTGCACCGTTCAAAGTGTTGAGTGCACTCTCTAAGACGGTATCTGAAACAATAATTACAGTATTATTCTCCCCCTTTGTTTGATTCGCTAGGGTTTTGCCCTGCGTCCCAGGAGAGATGCTCAGTGTCGTTATAGAATGGGATCAATTGCATGAGTGACTTTAGTGGGAGTAAGTCAGCTGATGAAGGAAGCAGGCAGATGGACGGGTGGTTATAAGTCATCTACCTGGCAGTCTACGCTCTGGGGCTTCTGGTCCCTTGACCAAACACTTTCCTGAGGTTTTCACATTCTTCCAGAATCTCTGTTAGTTTGGAAACAAATAATCAGGATCATTGTGCCCTTATATAGAGACTCTGGTAGGGATGCATACTTACCATTGAAATCTACTTCTCTCCATGTCTTACAGCTGTGTATGAGTTTTGCGTAGATTGCTTGTGGCACTGAATATTAACCCCTTCGATGCTGGTGACGGAACCATTCCATCATCAGTCATGGTTGAGCTGTGCTGATGACGGAATGGTTCCGTCATGACCACACCCAGTTAATGGATGTCCAGCACCGGGGAGGAATCAAGGCAGCAGGCAAGGTGTTAATATTGCATAAAGACGAAACAGTAGCTATCCATTTTGCAATAATTTCACCACTAGTGAATTTCAGAGTGGAGCGAACGGCTTTATGATGGGCCATCTTTGAAAAAGACTTCTCACTGTAGCAAAGATTAGACATATTGATTTTGCACAGTGCTGGTTCTTTTTGAAGTTACAAATGTACCAACGTTATTGTGTCTAAAATTGAGAAATGTCTTTATTGTTGGATAGGTGAGGCAAAACTACTTCACACATGACCCTAAGCACCAATATAAATTTGCACCATTTTTAACCTAGGTTCAAAATGTTATGTATTGTGGCAAAAACTAATGTGCCTTAACAGTTGGGCAACAAAACAAAGTATTCACCAAAACTTGGTGAATACCCAATCCGTCCAGTTATCATTTAAAGGTGGGGTAAGGACTGTGATTCTCATGGCAGGACCAACGCATGGTCTGTTTTGAATACACCTTCTCAGCGTCTGGGTAGCCTCTTTACATAGCATTTGGAGGTCTGTTCTAGTTAGCATGGGCCTTAGTATGCAATGTCAATTGTGATTTTTCCTGCCACCTCAAAACCTTAAAATGGGAACATTTTTTGAAAATGTAGAAAATGCTGGTCGGTCCGTCATCCCATCGTTTTCTCCTAATAAAGCAAAATAGTGGTCCCTAAACGGGTATGTGTAAACCTCTACTTCCTTGGAGAGAATCATTTTGACCATCAAGCGATTGGTTCCATTTCCCAATTGGACAGTTGTATTTGAATTTCTTAACAAATAGGAAAAAATCATTGCAGTTTTATACTTAATTCAGTTTATACGTAAGAAGGTAATCTCAAACGGCGAAAACAACGCAGTGTAAGTAAAAATAAGTGAATGTAAAGTGTGTTGGTGCTATACAATCTATGTACATACAATAGTCACTCATCCAGGATGCACAAGTGGTTTGTACACATTCTAACAAATACTGAAATGCTCCAGAATCAAAATAACAACAGTACACTATTATTGTGTCAAGTCAACATTTCGACCCTAAGCATACAATTTAGACAGGGTCATCATCAGGACATAGGCTTAGGAAGCACCTGCCCAATGTGTAGGATGGATTTGAGGATATTTTCTGAGCACTATTGAGGCATGGGATGCTTCAGAGGGAAACTGACACATGCGATGGCTCAGGAGACCAAACTATGTAGCGTGGTCCTCAATTAAGGCATGTATGCCACTATGAGGGATTTCTGGAAGGAGCCATGTGGTGTGCGGTAAATGGTTCTCCGTGGAAGGTGTCCTCAACAATCGAATTTAACTCAGGGAACTTGTGGCAAATAGTGCTGTCATGTCCTTGACTGTGGAACATCAAATGGGGAGTTCATGTCCATCTAAAACTAACTAAACAATGATTCCTCCTACTATAATGGGATAAGTTCAAATAAAACAAGAGGAAAAGCAATTCAATGGCTTGTGTTTGCTGTATTGTGTAAAGAAAGCAGCAGCAGATAGCATAAAAACTCACCCATAAAGATTGCTAGGCTGCAAAGTCGATTGTTTCGAGTGAATTGAAAGCACACGGGGCCGCACGTCTGATTTATGTGTAGTCAACAGTGCCTATGTGATCACGCCAATAATTTTCATCAGATTGATTTCTCTTATAGAATATTATGCTTTCCCTCAACTAGGCTTCTCAAGAAAGGTACTATATACATTGTTCAGACAGACGTATTTGTATTACTCCTATCCGCCTTCTATGCTGTGGCCCACCTATCACCAGACAAGGCATGTCAGGCCAGATCCTGAAGGCCAAGGGAAACAGAGGTAAGCGGATAATCCTTTAAACAAGTGTTGGCTCTTTAACCCAAGGAACCAGAAACTAGTGCAAGCTCACTAATGTACTAAGAAGCTCGTCTCTGGGCTTTGGCTCTCAGAAGGCAGATAAGGGGGGGAATTCAGGACTTACTACTGAGCGGTGATGTACGTTTAGACACTTAAATACATGTTGCACAGGAACTTGGAAGTCCAGGTGGTGTTATAACTCAATAAATGTTTAAGCCATTTATTCCTTTTAAAATCCAATAGCATATCATTGCTGTAATTTACTTTTCTAGCCAAAATGCAACCTTACCTTCCGGGGGTCACTCCTTAACAATAATGTACACTAGCGCTATAAAAAACAGCCAGTGTGACAATGTGGCTTAAGTATGGTGTCTGTCCTGCATGAGCAAGTCAGGAAGTTCTGTTCATTCTCAACTTCTTTATTCTTGCTTTCCAGGTACAGGCATCTGAATGGTTGAGCATCGCAACCATCTCAATGGTTCAACCAGCTCTTGAAACAGTTATAGTTTTGGTTCTTGAGCTGAATTAGTGGGTTCTCATCACTCTGGTCAGTCAACCTTTTTTTCTTCAGGTCACAACAGCCAGCGTTTCAACCAGTCCGTAAGTCTGATCCCACCTCTGTGGGAGGACATCTAGCTTTCCTGTCATTTCAGTATTTCAATATTTAGCAATTTTGCGCATTTATGCCTTCAGGTGCTATTCAGTCCCATTCCAACAAGCACCCCACAATGCTCACAGTGTCTCTGATTCCATGATAAGGAGACATTCCATAATACTCACAAGGGTGTGCATGTGGTTCTCATGAAATCATTCTACTAATCAGCACTTTTGCTGAGGCTTCAGTTCGTTTGCCAGATAGGACAACTAGATGCAGGGGATAAGGAGGGGACACATCCCTTTTGGTCACGCGACAGAAGCGCCTTGACCACAATCTCTGTTGAGGGTTTGCTTTTTGCAGGTGTGAGGTGGACCTTTCTAGACTGGCTTGATCCAGAGAAGGGAGCACAAAGATGTCTTCTCTGTTTCATTGAAGGATTTGTTGATCTGAACCAGGCATACAACAATTGGGCTGTTATGGCCTGTGCGGGGAGGCTGAGGGAGGAAGGAAGAAGCAGTGCCAGGGCATGCAGGAAGACAGAGCCTATGCTCTCTGTCATAGCAACCACCTTCTGGTGTATATACGTGTACGCTGAGATCCTCAGCCTGCGGTTCCCAACCCTCTAGAATACCATAACATGCTGCAAAATGCATGTCATACCCTGCGGGAAGCAAGGGGTACCAGATATGAAAGTTTCTTTATCCTTACCTGGAATGGGCCTTTAGACATTCCCTCATACCTGGGGCACAGGGAAAGATCTGTGCCCCTTGACTATCATCTGATCCAAACTTCGTTTATAAAGTCTGATTCGTTTTTCAACTGATCGGTGAATATTGCAATTCAGCATTACTGAACACCGTCTATACTCATTTATTTTTTGCAGGACCACTGAGCACAAAGCCTGGTTCTTGGTTTTAAAAATGGATCCCAGAGGAAATAAAGGCCCGCGTCTGAACTGCATTGTTACATTTCAGCTACCCAACATAACAGGAACAGTGTGATCTTGGCCACATCACTTTGCATCGTCTCCTTTTCATTTGCTGCAACATTTGAGGGCACCTAAAGTGATTTAGTTCTAGAAGCACTGAACATTTATTGGGAGCGCAAAATACACTTGATGTTCTATTGCCATTCTGAGGGCGCCTTCTTAAATCTTTCTATGTTGATACGCGTAAGTTATTCATTTTCAATCAGCATTACTCAGCGCATCTATATATTCTAATCGATTACCAGAAAATACAGTTGGTAAAAAGCAGGCAAAATAATTAATTCAAGTTGCAGTTAGGGGAGCTAAATCATTGTCCCACACTATTAAGAATATATAGATGTGGCGATGCTTTCTGCACGTTTACAATTTCCCTGTTATGCACTTTTTATATTTTATTGAGTTTCTATGGTACAGTCTGGGCCGCAGCGCTTCATATACATATTGAAGACAAAAATGATGCGGATGTACCAAGCATTTACACATGAAATGTAACAACCTAGGCAATTCAGTACTTAATGCTCAAGAGTAAAGTGACAAGGGAGAGAACATAACTAAAAAGACATAAAGTCAGTGACTTTAGATTTATTAACATAAAAAGATAAAAAAACATTAGTTAAAAATTGATTCTCAAATGTAGTTAATCACATATAGAAATAGTCAAATCAACAATACATAATATCACAATATAATACAAAAATACAGTTTTTATAAAAAAAATTATAAAGAGAGAAAAAAAGTGGCATAAAATGTTTCTCGACGCGCGTTTCGGGGACCAGCGCTTTCTTCTGGAGTAGCCACGAATGATCTGATAACAAAAGAATATTAAAAGTGACATAAGAAAATGTTTTTGACAATTTATTAGTTAAAAACAACCTTATAGATAAGGAGAATCCTAAAGAACACCAATTGTGATCAACGATGTTACAACAAGCCTCACCCATTGTGACTAATTGACATGTAGCATATAGTTCTCAAAAAAACAATTTATCATGACACTCAAAAACCTTTTTTTCATTGCTCATTCTTGCTCAAAACATATTTAATATATGTTAATGTGGGATAGAGTCGAGTAATTCAGACATAGTAAGCAACAGGTCTAAATGGGTACACTTGACAAGAACAATATGCTACATGTCAATAAGTGACAATGGGTGAGGCATGTGTCGTTGATAGATCTCTGACAAATTTTATGTGCACCCAGGTCACCCATAAGAAGGCGGCCCTCGAGGGGTTGGGATTCTGGCAGGGTTTCCAGAGAAAGAATCAAGGGGGTAAGAGCGTGGCGCAATTGAAGATATTTAAAAAAGTGCATTTTATGCAACTGGAATTCTACCTGTAACAAACGGAAGGACTTTAGAGCAGTGCCCTGCATAACATTCCCCAGTGTAGATCTGGCCACCAGGTCCCACTTGCGTAATCCCGTGAGAGCCGCCACCTGGCGTAGATGCGTGCCATGCCACAGGGGAGTCGCATGGATCCAGCGACCGCGCAACCCATCTGTCCAACCGTGTGCCTCCAGAGCTGAACCACTGTTCTGCTGGAATGGGTGAGGAAGTCTAGGCTCGCGGCCCCCTGCACCGCAGGGTCTTTTGTTATGCTACAGGCTCTGCATTTACCCATGGACAGCACGATGAGGAGGTCCCTCGGATAAATACATATGGGCACACAATACTTCCTCTCTTTAACTTGTGCAGCGTGATATATTATTGTTTTCAAACTAACCAGCTATCAAGGAATAAAAGAATGGGGTACAGCATATTAAAGTACTGTATAGACACACAAGTTATGGATGATGAAGAAGGGAAGTCAAGACCGTCAAGGAAAGTGTGCGCCAAAATACCAAATGTATTGTGAGCTAGAAGGAATGCTGTGCAGAAGAAATCAACCATTTGTGTCTTTGTACACTTCTTCCACACTACGGGTACTCCGTACAAACATTATGTCTAATGGTGTAATGGCTGGTGGCTGCACAGTGCACTAAAAGCACTGCTAATACTCACACAGTTTCTAACTTGTGCATTACTGTGTCTTGCAGACAAAATGGCAGAATATGTTGCATTCACAACGTTGACATTGGAACATTTTTCATGTTTCTCCATCAGCCTTCAACTAGTGGTAATCTGTGGTGGATCTAACGTGAAATTATGCGGTAGTACTGGCAATCATAAAAATATGAACTGCGATTAAAATATTTAATAGAGCGACCATCTCACATTTTTACCAGCTCCACAGCATTTTCTTAGCACTCTAAATGAGGGTTGTCATTTTCTAGGGAAGTGGGCTGTTGTTCCGGTGGGGAGCTATCGCAGGTTCCAAATGCACAGTTCTTGGTGTCAAGACACTTCTCTCTCACAAATCTCTTTAGATTCTGTAGTCTTCTTGTAACATTTTCATTACCTTGCTTTGTGTATGACATTGAATTTAACTTCACTACTATGTGCGGTTATGTATATTTTTATTCTTTTAACAATTTAGCAGGCCATCTACTAGAAGCTGTGTACAAGTTTACAGGAAAAAAATAAAAGACATGCCAGAAAAATAGCAGATAGGTTATCTAAGGCAGATGATAAGTGTATATGTGACTGAGACACATATACAGACTTTATATAATGATACATACAAGCAAACCTTGTGTAAAGAGGGCGATTTACATATCTGTTAGAAATGAGGGTCTCTAGTTGGCAGAGGTAGGTACCTTTTTCCAAATCTGGACCATTGCTTCTAGTCAGGGTAAGGGGGTACACTTCTAAATTAAACCCTGCTTACCTCCTTGGTAGCTTGGTACAAGCAGACAGGTTTATCTTAGAGGCAGTGTGTAAAGCATTTGTGTACACATACAGTAATACAGTGAAAACACTACAAATGGACACCACTCCAGTTTGAAAAAATAAGTAATCTTTATCGAAACCAAAACAAGACCAAACAACAAAAATCCACAATACAGTAATAAAAATATGCCTTTCAGATAGAAGAAATAGTTCAGTTCAAAGCAAATTGCAGATGCAACACTTTTCTCACAAAGAACCTTGGATGCATCATCTAAGCAAACAAAACGGGCCGCAGGGAATTTGATGCATCGGTTCCTTACACTCAGGGAAGGTGTTGCTTCGGAGTATGTGATGGTTCCCTACTGTAGCGCAGGGGAGGTGATGCATCAGTTGCTTACTGCGTGGGGAGGTGATGTGTCGGTTTCTTACTGCGTCTCCCAACGATGCGACAAACTTGGCCCCTTGATGCGATGCGACGATCCGAAACAAAGCGTAACTATTGGAGCGGCACAACAGACCTTGCTCGAAATCAGTGCAGTGATCTTGGACTTCGGAGATCAGTGCATTTGATGCGGCGTGCACCGATTTCTCGAGCCACAGGCAGGTGCTGAGTTTTACTTGGTGATGCGTTGGAAACAGGTGCGGATGCGTCTTGCTTCTCGAATTTGCGGTACTTTTCCAGCTCCCAGCAGAAAACAGTCTCTAAAGGTCCAAAACAAAAGCAGGCACCTCTTTGCAGGTCAGAACTCCCAGCAAGGCAGTTCAGGGGAGCTGGTGGTGAAGTCTTTGTGTCCCTGAGACATCAAAACAGAAGGCAAGCTCAGTTTCAAGCACTTGGAGATCTTCTTCAAGTAGGGGACACAGCAAACAGCAAAGTCCTTTTCTCCTTTCCTTGGCAGCAAGTAGTCACTGCAGGCCAACCCCAGACAGCAAACAGCACAGGGGCAGTATTCCTCCTCAGCTTCTCAGTTTCTTCTCCTTGGCAAAGGTTCCTCTTGATTCCCAGAAATGATCTAAAGTTCTGGGGTCTGGACCCTAATAATTATACTACAAAATCATTTGTTCTCTGGTGGCAGAGAAGCCCTATGCTGGGTCAAAACCGGTTCTGCCCTATCTGGTGCAGCTTCCTGGCAGGAGGTGGAGACAGCATTGTCCTTGGCAGACCAGGCCCATTCAGGTGAAAGAAACTCTCCTCCCCCTACTCTAAATGCAGCCCAGGTCTAGTAAGCTCAGCCCTGACTCATGAGGCCCTCCGGAGCCACTGCTCCTCCCCAGCCACTGTCATCCAAAAGCCAGACATGCAATACACAAACCTAGCAGAGGCACACTGGATGGCTAAGCAAGAAAATTCCTACTTTCTAAAAGTGTTATTTTCAAACACAGAATATAAAACTCACCCTCACTAAAAGATGCATTTTAACATTATGAGTTCAGGTATACTAAACTTTATTTTCGTACTTTGTCCCTTCGGGTAGTTATGTTTATAAGATGTTAAAACAAACTCCCCATACTATCCTATGGGAACAGGTAGCCTTGCAATAGTGAAAACCGAAATTGGCAGTAATCCACTTTCAGGACATGCTACACACATCAGGGCATGTTCTACCTTTCACATACACTGCACCCTGCTCACAGGGTACCTTGGGCCTACCTTAGGGCTGAATAACATGTAAGAAAAGGGAAGGTTAGGGTCTGGTAAGTGGGTGTACTTGCCAAGTTGAGATGGCAGTACTAGACTGTCCACAGGCTCTGCAATGGCAGGCTAGAGGTACATTTTTAGGCTGCTTATGTGGGTGGCACAATCAGTGCTGCAACCCCACTAGCAGCCTTTGATTTACAGGCCCTGGGCACACACAATGCACTGTACTAGGGACTGACTAGTAAATCGAATAGCTAATTATGGAAACACCAATCCATAACAACAATTTACAGGGAGAGCATACACACTTTAGCACTGATCAGCAGTGGTAATGTGCCCGGAGTCATAAAACCAACAAAACAGTTCAGAAACAGGAGGCCAAAAAGCAAAAAGTCTGGGGATAAACCCGCTGAAAACTCCAGGTCTAACAATATTCAAATATTAGCTTTTTTGTAGATGGTGGATGGATAGGGATAAGGGTTGTGATGAGCTTATACTCTTTGGAGGGAAGGCACTAATTTGGCAGGGGTTGTTTTTGTAAAGAAAAGAAGAGAACAGTTTGATAGATTTGAAACATGGAGGCATCAGGGGTTCTGGGTGAAACAAAGAGATGAAGGTTGGTGGAACATTAGGTTGTATGTCACAGGCAGCCGTACTTATCCTGCTTGACCTGTCTGCTGCCTTCGACACGGTAAACCATGGCATCCTGTTGAGACGACTCGAGGAGGTGGGAGTGAAGGGCTGTGCCCTGAGGTGGTTCCAATCATTTCTGTCAGGCAGGCAGCAGGCAGTCTCCCTCTCCTCTTTTCAATCTGAGTTCACTAGTGTCTCCCATGGTGCCCCACCGATTCAGTTAAATGGGGGAAACATTCAAGGGTGCCAGGGTGTCACTTTGACACCCTGTTGCACCCCTGAATCGTGCTTGTGTGCAGATGTGGCACACATACATGCCCTAAGGGCATGTATGTCTGCCACATGGCACAGTTGAAAATGCACAGATTTGCATTTTCAAAGGTATTCGTTATTTACCACCAACTTATAGTTTGTGGTAAATAACGAATCCTAAAATGGGAAAAGCACTCATTTGAGTGCTCCCTACATTGCAAATTCTGTAATTTACCAATTTGGTATTTTACGGTATTGGGCGACTGACATCTGGCCCTTAGTCAGATATTTTGCTTCGGAGGAAAGGCATAAGGGAAAGAAAGGTGATGTTTTTTCAATTATCTGAGTATAGATTATCCAAGAAATCAAGTAAGAAATTATGTTGCCCAGAGAGGTGCTCTAGAGAGCAAACAGGTGGAGTGCCAAGAGACAGAGAAGGAGGTAAGAGAAAACCCTATCCAATGCCACATGACAATGTCACTAACCAACAGCACACTGGAGAGCTTGACTCTGCTGAATGGAGCAGAGAGGAAAGGAGACTGAAAATGAAAGAGAGCAGGTTTCGGTGGACAGTTGTCAGAAAGTTTGAGAAGTTAAGGGGAGCCTTTTCTTTTGTTGCTGTTCCAAATTGAAAGACCACTGTTTAAAAAGATTTATTGTGAACAGGCAACACATAAATCACCATAATGCAAAATTGCATCATCAGAAAGATTTCCATTTCTTGTTCAGATATTTTTGAGTTCCTTTTTTCATTTTCCACCCCTGGATGTCCTTCTTGTGAACAACAGGAACAAAAAAAAATCCTGGTCATTGCTGCAGATCAGTCAGCGTCTCTTATGTATTCTGAAATGTGATTAATTTGTTTGTTGGTGATTTGTCAAAGGAGTAGCCAATGCAGGTTTGTTGGTGCCAAAATATGGATTCAAACCTTTAAGCTGCATTGATTGTGCTGAAGGTAGCAGCTAGCTACAATGGAATACAAATCCTGAACTATGTCAGTCAAACAAAGTTATTTTAGACCATGGTCTTTAAACAATAGCAAAGCCAATTACAATTAATAAAACAGCACAAACCATACATTCTCAGCACACCAAGGAAATTGATACACTATCAAAAGAGGAATAAGATACTGATTATCAGGGTGAGCAGTCCAACTCATCATAAAATGTGTATCTAATTTAATACATTCTCTAAAAAGACATTCAGTTCATGTATCTAAAGTTTATAAAACCTGACACAAAAATTAAAACAGATTTAAAATCTCTAAAAGAAGCTCTCCCTGGGAGAGCTTTTAATTGCTTTCATGTAGTTATCCAGTGCAATTGCTATCTCAAGGTTGGGCAATTCTGTAAGTAAAGCTTCCGCTTGAGACCGTTGCCTTGTATTACATTTTAGAAATATTAGGCGAAGGTATTGTTTACGCTGGTCTAATACAGTTTGGCAGTCTAACAAAATGTGCATTATGTCACCCTTAGTACCCAGCGTACATTAAAACGATCCATCGCCAAGTAACATTTCAGCTTTTACTTCTTCGTTTATCAGCCAAGGATTAATGCCATTTCTTAATCTTAAAATATCCTGTCTAAACCTAAGGTTAGGTAGAATATCCAAGTAGGGGAACCAGTTTTCCTTTAACCATGATTCTCTCATGAATTGTACAGATTTTTTCTTACTCAGGTATTCTGTATCAGCTCTTTTGGACACTTGTCCCTGGTTTCCAAGATCACTCTTGGTAAAATCTACATGTAATGATAACTGACAGATTGTCACCTTTATATTCTCACTAACCAATAAAACTTTCTTCCTTACCTCCCTATCCCATTTTAGGCTACTAGATTGTATCTCCTTTCTGCACCATTGAGATACCTTCTGGACTGATTCTGTATCTAGCCGTTTCCAGAATCTAATTAAAAGCATTTGAGTCTGTATGCTCCAGGCAGTTGAACCTATCTCGGTTCTTATTTCCTGGATCATCGATGAGCCTGGTAGGGACAGCAAGGTTTTCAGACACTTCGCCTCCTCTAAATCCCAGTCTCATTTGACACGTAGGAAGAGGATTTCTGCTCCGTAGAGGACTTGTGGAGGTATCATCACGCTAAAGGCTTTTATTAACGGTTTATGGGACATGTCTCCATAGTCTCGGTTAAAGTTTTTCAGCTTAAAGATTGATTCAAAAGCTTTAGCTTTCTGTGCTTCAAGATGAGTGTGCCACTTTAGAGTACTATCAAACCACAGTCCAAGATACTGATATTCCTTGACTGTTTCCAATTGCAAGTCTCCTAAAGACCAAGTAAAACTGGTATCCTTTTTCCCAAACATAAAATTTTTGTTTTGTCCATATTTATAGTTTCCCTTTACAGTACTCTCTGAAGGCATCTAGCTTCCTTTGGAGGCCAATTTCGGTCTGGTCCAGTATCACCAGATCATCTGCATATAATAGACAAGACACTTTCTTACCGTCTATTCTCGGGCTAGTGCTTCTATCAACCTCTAGGGGTTGCAGGTAAATCCGCCAAAAAGATTGCAAAGAGCAAAGGGGCCAATACACAGCCCTGCCTAAGTCCATTCTCGATTGCTATTTTTGGCATCAAAGCTCCTCCTGTATCTCTACTTACCTGTGCCCAGTTTCCGCTATGTAGTTCTTTTATGATGGCCAACAACTTTTCCGGGATGTTTTTATTCACTAATGTCTGCCAGAGACAGTTCCTGTTGACTGACACGAACGCAGCTCGAAAGTCAACGAAACAGCAGCACAATTTAACGTTTTGTTCAATTGACTTACGGGCCACTGCCCACAGGGCAAAGCAGTGATTGACTGTAGAGTGGCCTTCTTTAAAGCCCCCCTATTCCACTGGTACGATCGAAAACTGCTCCACCTAGTCCTTCAGTCTATGCAGTATTATTTTCCCGAAAGCCTTTTCCCCTATACCCAATAGATTAATTAACCTATAGTTTTGTGGTGCGTTCATATTACCCTTTATATGCACAGGTCTTATTACTGCCCCTTTCCAGTTCTTAGGTATTTTGCCTATATCAAGGATAGCCAAAAACATGTGGGAGAAAAAACTTGCCCACCAGTACAACTGTGTTTTTATTATAATAGCTGGGAGGTTATCTGGTCCTGCTGCTCTTGTTAACTTTAATTTCGCTATTGTATTTTTTACGTTTGTTTCTGTGAAGTCTGCTTTTAGTTCTGCCATTAGCCCTTGCCAGGGCTGGGGCCCTTCTTCATCAATTCTCTACGTGAGCCATACAGTTCCTTCAGATATTTCTCCCATGCAGCCTCCTCTACTACACAGTTCATTGCCCCCACCGAGTGGTCGGCAGCAGCTTGTACCAGTTTCCAGAACTGTAGTGTAATCTTCGTTTCAATAGCTTCCAGAAGATTTTCCCAGCATTTATCCTTATACACTCTTTTTGCCTTAGTAATTAGCTTTTTATATTCTCTTTTCAGTTTTTTAAGATATGTTTGTCTCGTCCCATCATATTTTGTTTTAATGCTGCTAGTTACTTTCCTTATCTTTTTTTTTTTCTTTAGGCATTCCATAGAAAACCATTTAAGTTGTTTTACTGTTAATGAATGTTGATTTATTTTATCTTTTGTTATTTCAATTCTAAGGCATTGCACCACTTGATCTATTTTTTCCTCATACCATTCTAAATTCCACCCCCCTATGACTCCCAAAACTACCTTCTGCTGTAGGTTCCCTAATTTTTCTATATGTTCAGCCGTTAATCTGGTGGTCACTCTTTTAGGGTACTCGATTTGCTGTGGGATTACTTTATCTCGGGGATGCGGAAAGCCCCATTGAATCTCCAACTGCTGGGGGTTATGGTTGCTGCCTTCCCTTTGGAGTATCTCAAACCCTTTTATGAGAGAAAAATTCCAAGCAAACATGAACATATAATCTATTGGACAATTTTGATTGCCTAATTTAAAGGTTTTAAGTGCAGGGATATCCGTTTCTAATCTTCTGTTCAGGCCTTTGACCCTAGATAAATGTGTTTTCCTGTCTTAAAGGTTCATAGGCTAGAAAGCGTGCTTGTTTTATTTCATATGCCTCCAAAATTTCGCTGTGCCAGAGATCTACCTTTTTTGGGTACAATTTGTGATTAAAATCCCCCATAACAAAAAATATGTCCGACCTATACCTTTTGCATAAAAAGTCTAGGTCTTCTTTAAAATACTCCAGCTCAATTCCATAATCCTTGGTGTCCCCCCATTGCATATACACATTTATGACAATTACATTTTCATATGTTTTGTCTAAAATCAACAAGGATAACCTACATGCAAGTAGCCATTTACATTTTACATTTAATAATATCACATTCTTTGCAACTTTTGTAGACAGGAGGGTCATAATCCTTCCTGCCGGGTGCCCAAACCTTTTTTTCTTGGCCGGTCGGTTGAGCTGGAGGAAACCGTCAAAAGTTGGGGTTTTGTCGCATAGCCAAGTTCTTTCAGACACACAATTCCCACATTCTTTGCTAACTGATTTATAATTTCTTCTTTTGTTATCTCTCCAAGACCATTTATATTCCACAATATCAACTTAAGGCTATGCGACACCCCGTCATCCTATTCTACCTCACTTAAACCACCATCTTCTTCTGTGCCTTCCTTATACCACTGAGAGGGGCCTGTGGGGCGACTTCTTTGACTCCAATTAGCACAAGAGTTATCAAATGCTGAGTTATTCACTGCTATATTCAGATTACCTGCACCCCCTTCATTCTCCTCCCATAACCTCACCTGTCTCTTACTGAGCCCTGCATGGCAGTTTAGAAAGCTACTACTTGGATTCGTTTTTTTCTCCAATTCTTTCTCTGGTATTAACCGTATGCCATCTTGCTGTATCTCCCTCTCTGCTTTCCAGATTGCCAATCTCACTAGATCTGAGTAAACTAGCACTCTTGAGATTTCCTTTCCTTGTGTGTTTTCTATAAATCCCACCTGTCTCAGGTCTTTTGTTCCAATACCCTTCAGGCTTGGACATTTCGAGAATGAGTATAAGAGTTGGGATCTATTTAAAGGTACAACCTTTCTTGTTTTTTTCCCCTTTTTTTCTGGTTGGGCGGGTTCAAAGTACAGCCGCCTATTACTTCCCATTTCCTTTTCTAGCTTAGGAGATTCTATACCTGACCACACAGAGCCAATCTATCCCCCCTTGTTTGCTTTTTACTTCTATTGTTCCTTGCCATTGGGCTGTTTTATCTTGATTTTGGTTCTTCTGAATTTGTATAATATAACCCGATTTAGTTGGTTTTGAAACAGATTTTAATTTTAGTTGCTCCTTACTTGGTCCCTTTTTAACGCTTTCCTTTGCATAGGTATTTAGGCCCTTTCTCTTATTCTCTTCTCTCGAGTTCTTTAGTGGTGACATTTTCCCTGGGGTTGTTTTTAAGTTAGATTCTTCCACCTTTTCCCTTTCACTTTCCCTTTTACCTCCTCTTTCTGTGTAACTTTCTTTTTAATAGACCCCTCAGCCTCAACAGACTGTATCTCAGATTTTCTCCTCTTCTTTTTATCAGCATTGGGCATTTGGATACATATGCACTATGTGGAGATTCTATTATTTCTGTACCCCCATTCTTTTCTGTCGACTGTGGGTCTAAAACAGGCCTCATCCTAGTTGGCATTTACCCTCTGAATCCTTGCAATTCCTCTTCGATCTTTTGTAAATATATTTATTGTGTTTTCAGCACCCCATTATTTAACATTGTGACTTCTAATATCCCCTGTAGGGTTTTTTGAAGCATCAACAGTAAGTCCATCATCGAGAAAGAAGGAGTTGCAGAGATATCAAGGTCCTGTAAACTGTTCCTCTCTGAATTGTCTCTTCTCTTAGTTCTCAATGTCTGCTGGTGCATTTGGATTATGTTTGTTTGTGGCCATAGTGCTTTTGGGACCGATACATCCCCCCAGTCAGATTTCAACCCTTTACTGTCATTCTTTGCTAAGCAAGAAGCTCCTAATTCCTGCACCTGCAGCGAGAACAACTTGGGTGACGAAGACAGTCGTGGTCCTGTTGTTAATTCATTTTGACTGAAAATGGAATGATTTATCAGGTATGATTCCTCCAATAATTCTTCGCAGAGTTCTACTTAAGCGTTCTCATTCTGCTGCTCTGCTTCTCCTTCCATAGGCTTAGTAGATGAAACTACTTCTTGATAGTGTTTGCCTACAAAGTCCTTTATTAATTTGGAGGCTGATGTACTTCCTTTATTATCTTGCATAGACTCTTTTATGACTTTAATAACTTTTTTGTATTTTTTCTCTTTTGAGCTACTTCTTTTACCCCTTCTTTGGGGCTTACCAGACTCTCCTGGCTCTCTTTTAGGATTCTACTCTCTATAGAGAGCTCTCTCCTCTCAGGGCTTTGCTCTATGGGCTCCTTGCGATTTTTCTGTTTCCTTTTTGGTGCCATTGGTCTCTTGTAGGAAGTGTATCGGAGATATAAGCAGTAAGCTTTGCTTACTTAAAAACTCCAATTTATAGCACCTTACTCAGTCATATTTGGTAATACTGGGGATTTTAAAAATATTAAAACTCTACAAACATACACACACTTACCTCTGCTGTGCCTTTAGCCCGCCGCTCCTACCGTGCCTGCCAATGCTGGGGGCCTCCTAACTCTTCCTTTCTGGCTTTGAGGGCGGAGGCAGTTCCGCAATGCAGCACCTTAATCAAAAGTTCCTTTGCCGCCTTTTCCTTCTCCTTCCTTCCAGTACCCGGGAGTTCCCGGGGCTGTCTGCCACTCCTTCTCCTATTCCTGCTCCCCCGCGGTTCTTTGAATTGGGTGATTACAAGCAAACTCCAATTAACTCTCCAGGGGTCCCAAGTGCCTGCCAAATCCACTGGATCAATGTGGCCCGTGCGCTTTGCGTTTTGCGCTTCTGTGTCGGCGCGGCAGTCTGCTTGCGTCCGAATCCATGTCCAAGTGTTCCAGGGGGCTGTGCTTCGCTAGGCGTTATGGCGTCATGGCATTGCAAGGCATTCTCTGCAGCATAGTCAGCCGGCGGCAACAGCAGTCAGCGTTTCTTATGTATTCTGAAATGTGTTTAATTTGTTTGTCGGTGATCTGTCAAAGGAGTGGCTAATGCAAGTTTGTTGGTGCCAAAATATGGATTCAAACCTATAAACTGCATTGATTGGGCTGAAGGTAGCAGCTAGCTACAATGGAATACAAATCTTGAACAAAGGGTACCAGGCTCTCAGCAATGTGATTGGTCAACTTGCTGTGTAAGCCATAAGCCAATCAATGTCCAGGGAAGCAATTTTAACTTTGCACAGCCATGAAAATAATGAAACATCCTTAAAAGCTTTCTATTTTCACCTATTATTCTGAATAGCAAATTTATTCGAATTGGAAAATATGGTTTTGTAAAGTCTGCTGACCATGGTCCATTACCAAAAATGGCTACTAATTGTAACCAGATGAGTGAAAATAATCACACCTGAATCCTAGAGCCTTCGGGATACAGATCGGCCCAAAGTCACTAGAGTTAGCAAATGGCAAGACACTCAGTATCCCTTTAGATGGGCGACTGCCAAAACTGGGCAAACACCCTGATGAGACATTTCTATACAGCAGAGGTTTATTGGAACCCAAAAGTGATTTTGCTTCTGCAATTCTACCTTCATTTTCATCCCATGCACCTTGTTCCACTGGGACATGTTTAATGCATGATGTTGTACGATTCCATTGGTAGCTACGCGATCTGACTTATGATGTCTTTGCATTTTACATTTGATCCATGTTCCAGGTCAGCCTATTTATTGTGCCTAGACCACTCACCCGGTACAACATGCGCAACACCCTTTATCTTCTTTCTAGTACCCTGCTGTTGGACTTGGCCCTTTTTGCACGGTTACCCCGGAACATTTGGCCTTCCTACTGTACGTTGTCGGACCTGTTTTTGTTGGTTTTATGACTTTGGGCACTTTACCAATGCTGATCAGAGCATATGCTCTCCCTATTGTAAATTAATGTATGGAGTTGTGACTCCATGATTGGCTGGTTTGGTTTACTTGTCAGACCCTAGTACAGTGCACTGAGTGTGCAGAGGACTTGTAAACCAAATGCTGCTGGTGGGCTTGCAGCACTGGTAGTGCCACCCACAGACGCAGCCTGTAAAAGTGTGTCTAAGGCCTGCCATTGCAGAGAATGTGTGCAGTCTGGTACTGCCATGTTGAATGGGCCAGTGCACCCATTTGCCATTCCCTAAACCTTCCCTTTTCTTCATATCAGACACCCCTATGGTAGTCCCAAGGGCAGGGTGCATTGTAAGTATAAGGTAGGACAAGCCCTGATGTGTGTGGCATGTCTTAATAGTGAAATACAGCCATTTTCGTTTTTCACTATTGCAAGGCTACCTATTCCCCATAGGCCAGAATGGGCAGTTTGATTATTACATCTTATAATCCTAAGTGACTCAGGGAACATGGTCGAAATTCGAGTTTAGTATGCCAGAACTCAGAATGATAAAATGCATCTTTTAATGAAGTTGGGTTTAACATTCTGGGTTTGAAAATACCACTTTTAGAAAGTAGGTATTTTCTTGTCTACCTATCCACGCCTGCTTCTGCTAGGTTGTCTATTCCTTATCTAGAGTTTGAGTGACAGGGGCTGGGGGATTTCAGGAGACAGGGTGAGTCAGCCCAGTGCTGAATAGAGAGATCTGCATCTAGATGGGTGGGAGGAGTTGCACATGGGACCTGAATAGGGCTGTGCCTTCCCTCCACAATGCTGGCTCCACCTCCTTTGGTGCTCCTGATGTCTCTGCCCTGCGAAAGGAAAGAAGGAGTCATGTCAACAGAGTGCTCCAGGACTGGCCAGAACTCGAATGGACTAGGCAAGGCCTCTCTGCCTTCAGAGAGCAAAGAGAAACTGTGTATAAAAGTGGGGACCCAAACCCAAGAGAATTAGATCACTTTGGGGAAACAAGAAGAAACCTTTGCTGAGGAGAGGAACCAGAGAGACTGAGGAGAGACGATCCCTAAGCTGAAGTGCTGCTTGGGGAATTGGCCTGCAGTGGTTGCTTGACTGCCAAAGAAAGGAGAGAGGAACTTTGTGTGTACTTTCATCAACTTGTGTAAGGATCTCCAAGGGCTTGAGAAAAGAGCTTGCCTCCGGCTGAAGTCTCTGGGACAACAGACTTCACCCACCAGCTCCCCAAGAGTTTTTTGAAGTGCCTGCAGTTGTGCTGGACTTTTTGAGGACTTGCGTGTCGCAAGGAGCTGGAAGCGCGACTCAAGAACAGGAAGCGTGTTGTCGTACTGCTGCTGCCACTTCACACACGAAGCATCTCGCATCGCCAGAGAAGAGGATCGCGTAGCAGCAGACACCGCCGCATTACCGGGAAGTTTGTCACAGAAGAATCATTGAGTTATCGCAGGTCCACCGAATCACCTCGCATCGCCAGGAGAAGAGGATTGACGTCACAGCAGACGCCGTCGCATCACTGGGAAGCGTGTCGCAGGGCCTGCCACGGCTCATCGCCAAAGAAGAGGATCAACGTCGCAGCAGACGCCGCTGCATCACTGGGAAGAGTGTTGCATAGCCTGTCGCGGCTTGCATCACTGGGAAGCGTGTCGCAGGACCTGTTGCGGCTCGCATCGTGTAAAGCATCTCGCATCGCCGGAGAAGAGGATCGATGTCGCAGCAGACACCACTGCCTCACCGGGAAGCGTGTTGCATTAAGGAGAAAGCGCCATCTTGGTTTCTTTGTACCAGATTTTCAACGCATCACCGTCCTTGCATGTAAGAGACTACTGCATCACCTTCCTTGCAACACTTTTGTTGCCCTGCATTATGCATCTTAAGGTACATTGACTCAAAGTGTTGCATTTTAAGATCTAAAGAGAACTAAGCTAATTCTACCGTTTTAAGTACAGTATTGTGGATTTTTGTCATTTGTGGACTTATGTTAAATCTATATAAAGAATACTTATTTTTAATATAAAACTGTGTGGTGTCCATCTGTAGTGTTGTCACTGGGTTATTGTATGTGTTCACAAATGCTTCACACACTGCCTCTTAGATAAGCCTGTCTGCACGTGCCAGGCAACCAAGGGGGAAAAGCAGGGGTTATTTTAGGAGTGTACCCCCTTACCCTGACTAGACACAAGGGTCCCTATTTGTCTCAGGTATCTACCTATGCCAACTAGAGACTCCCAAATCTAACACCTGCCATGTGATACGCCCCATTATATACTATTTTGGCCGCTCGATCACAGCTTATCGCTTCAAGGATGTTCACCTCCTTCCATGTCACCTCCTTCTCCCATGTCAAAGTTCTACTTGTTATGTAGCACAGTAATGGTCACGAGTTAATAAAACCTATAAATAAATGAATACATTCAGTAGTTACTACCAACTTGTGGACTCCAGTGACCACATCCAAAGTAACTTGCTGAAGATGTCCTTTTCCCAATCCAAAGCACAGAACAAGCAGAATTCCCATAAATTGGTGGGGGAACTACTTTTCCTTTTCAATAAAGTCGCAACTTAGTTCTTAATTGTGTTGCTTTTGTTCCTTTAAATCCACTGTGGGGTTTAGTCTGAGATGTGCACTTGTTCACGAGCCCAGGAATTAAAGAGGTTTATTTCTGAGCATCCCACCCTTGGATTGCTGCAGAACCTGGCACTTGATGAAAGATCCTTTCAGTCCGGGGTCGCCGCCTGAATGTGGTTCCCATCTGCTGCTTGCCTCCTTGGCCTTCGTCAGACGGAAGTCCTGGTCCCTTCGGGGAGATGCATTCTTTATCAGCAGGACCACCGTCAGTTAAACGAACGCACAGTAGGAAGCTAGTGCAAGAGATTGCTAAGCATGCTGGGAAATAGTCCCTTGCGAGGCCTTCTAGGGCCTTATGGAGCAACGGGGCCTATAAGACCCAGGTAGAAGAGGAGTGAATGGAGAGTTAAGGGCAGAATCCAAACTAATACTTGAACATTCATTTTTCTTATAATTTATCTTTTCCAAACATTAATGGAAGGTAAGTGGATAGCTGTTATTCGCTGGTGCACTGTAATTTCGTAACATTTTTATAATTTTTTTTTCATGATTATGGGCCATATGTATCAAGCTAATTAGCATTCGCAAAGGCCGAAATTCTGCGAATTTCGGCCTTTGCGAATGCTAATTACCTAAATGGTATGTATCAAACATTTTTGCATCAAAATAAGGAATCGCAAAATTTGCTATTCCTTATTTTGCGATTGCACTTAAGGAATCGCAAATTTTGCGATTCCTTAAATGCAATGTATCAAAGAAAAAAAATGCAAAAAATGCCATTAAGGAATCGCAAATTACCACCAACTTCTAGTTGGTGGTAAGTTGCGAATTATTTCAATAATGCATTTTTCCAAAAAACCAAAGGTGCCATATGACGCCCATACATGCCCTTAGGGCATATATGTGCGCCATATGCCCCCAAATGCCTTTTTCAGGGGTGCAGCAGGGTGTTCTTGAGACACCCCTGCACCCTTGAAAAAATTCCTAATTTGCGATTAGCAAATTGCTACTCGCAAATTGCCCCTTCATTCCTATGGGCCTCCTGGCCCATAGAAATGAATGGGTAATTTGCGATTAGCAATTTGCTAATCGCAAATTAGGAATGGTAAGGAATCGCTATAAAAAGCGATTTTGTACATACATACCGTTTTGCGAATTCCAAATAGCGATTCCTTAAAATTCGCTATTTGGAATTCGCAAAACAGAACTATGATACATATGGCCCTTAATGAAAAACGATACGTTTTCGCACACCTGTAATTAGGAATGCCCCATTATTTGGTGTGGTAATACTGCACATGGGGAGCCTCCACTCTGCAAGCTCACCTTCCCGCACAAATGTTGCACGTTGAGAACTCACAGCATTTGTGCTGGTGAAAAGTGTGGATTGCACAACCCCAATCCTGATTCAGGCGCAAACTAATGTTGTGTACGCCCGAAACTTCTCTACATATCATACACTATGCGGTTGTCTGATCGACCCGCGACTGTTCTATAAATAGTCAAACTGTATCATTAATTGAAGTGAATATCGAAATCCATGTGCCTGACAAAATGTAGCAGGCAGCAGAATAAAATACCGGTTTACAAGAGACTCCTGCTCCGAGTTTCCTGTCAGACGTGTGCTGAGTTCATTCCCGCTGAGCCCCTCACATCTGGAAGGTATAAACAGCCCACAAAGTGATCTTTATTTTAAAGCTGTGGGAGGAAAGTGAAATACAGCAATTTATATGGTCCCATGTGCTCAGGCTAATTTACTTTACTTTGCAGGCAAGGGCACTTTTATAAGCAAGCTTCCTTGGCCATGAACACTTGTGCTGTACATGCATTTTTCAGCCACTGTTTATGGTCCCCGGCAAATTCTTAACTGAACTATTGTATTTAAAAACACGTTTACTGAGAGTAGTTTCTAGTATTGCTGGCGCTTTTGACGCTGCAAAGCCATCACTTCGTTAGATGGTTGTATGACAACAGAATGAAGAAAAACCAGTGAGGAAATAATAAAGTACAAATTAAATGGTTTGTGAATAGTTTGAAAAGGCCATTTGTACTCAAATGTTGTTATGTGTATTTGTAAAGTGCACTATCACCCACGAGGTGTTCTGGCACTGAACAGGTGTGTGTGTGAGCCTTGCCCTGCCCATGGTAGGCTGGTTAATTGAAAAGCCATATACGCAGCTTCTTGTGAAGAAAAAAAAGACTTAGGGGAATATTTACAATAAACTGGCGGAGCACCATGTTACTGCGGCAGTAACAGTAAATTGGTAACGCCGAGCTCCAACAATTTTAAACTGCAGGGATGTGTCCCGTATTTACAAAAATATGGCGCACCTCTGCATTTCCCCTAGTGCTGGTGCTAAAAAAAACGGCCTAGCACCAGCGCAGGGCCGCCAATTTTCTAGGGTGCCTGTGCTGCCGGGGCTATTGTTTATGTACAGGAACGGACACCTTCCTGCACATAAAAATCTTAACAGCCGATTTGCTCTATCCTTGTGTGCTGCAGAATAGCACACGTGGAAATAGCAATATATGAGGAGAAATAAAAAAATTCTCCTCGTATCAGCTGTTTAAGACCAGATATTTCATGGTCTTATTTTTGGCGTTGCCCCTTACCTTGTAAATATGGGGCAGCGTCAAAAAGCAATGGGTATTGCTGCGGAATGTCCACTTCAACACCCATTGCACTCCTCTTTCAAACTAATAGGGGCATTAATTACAAGGCGGCGTTAAGACACAAAAAGTGGCTTAACGCTGCCTTGTAATAAAGGCGAAGGAGTTAACGCCACCAGAACGTCAAAATAAGTGACGTTCTGATGGCACTAACTCCTTTTACATATGCCCCTTATTGTTTTATTTGATTGTTTTTTCATAAACATTCCTATGTAGCCCTTCTGCACCGAAATCTTTTAAAGTTCTTTAAATTTTAACTCAAGCTACATCACATTGTAGAATGAGAGAACATTTGAAACAACAGATAATACAATAGGTGTGAGAATTACGTGGAAATATAATATATTAAGATTTATTTATAGTTAAAGTTTAACAGTCGCAACAACGCGGGCAGAGCCAACCATGGGGTCCGCCCATCATCCTAATGACCCCCATAGTGTCCTTATGGCATTGTACATGACCTAGGTGATCAATAAAAAGCAGCACAGCACCCACCACATCTCGCAAGTGACCAAAGAGGGCTCTAGTCTTCTATCACCCCCACTCATTTACCCCACATCCTGCGATACTTCTTCGTACATCCCCTGGTCTCGTACAAGGGTTGCTCCTGCACCGTGCACCAGTCCACCCCCCCACACACCACCGTGACATGGCGGGGGCAGTCACATGCAACCAATTTGCCGCAATGTCTCTCTTGGCCACCATCATGGCTGTGTTCAGAAAACGCTTGTCCGCTCTAGAGCCAGTTTGGATAGATTTATATAGCCTGGCATAACAAAGCCCTAGTTCACATTACTCTGTAACCAACCTAACTTTGGCTTCTGGGTAACCACCAAGTTCTGTCTTTCTAGAACCTGTGTTTTGCCAAATGATTTACTTTACTCTCAAGCAGCATTCACATTCCATATAAAACCCTCTGTAAGAAATTGGTTTATTAGTTGAGAGGGGTGAGAGACCCTCTCTAGTAATAAACGCAATCCTTGTCAAGGTGAACCAAAAAGGCATTCAAAAAGGCCTGCGCTTAACCCTCTGGTAGCCTTGCACAAACACACTTAGGCTTTAACCTAAAGGTAATGTGTAAAGTATTTATACAGCACTTCAAAAGTAATAACATGAAAACAAAACACTAAAAAGTCCCAAACCAATTTAGAAACAAGCATTTACAAAGCAACGGTTTCGCCTTTGCCAAAGTTAGAGCTATTAGCATTGTAAATGACAAATTGTTTATTTATGTGTTGGTTTTGAAAACAGATAAATAAATGGCATTGTCATTTACAATGTCAATAGCTTAATCTTTTGTGAATAAAACTTTGTTTCTTTCCATTGGATTACTTTGATTGAATTGTCTGCAAAATTATTCTGCACATAGGAGTGCTCAAGAGCGCCACCTTACACCTGTGAGGTTTTTTGTAACATAATATATGTATCAGGTGTAGAATAGTCCCTCATACAGAAGATGAAACAAAAATACTCCTGTGGCTGATCCAAGATGTGTCTGACAATATTTCAATCCAATGTCTGAAGGTTCTTGAACCAAAGAAGCCACAAGCAGAAGGAGGCTGAACCAAAGCCATAGGGAGTATGTATAGAATATATGTTCAGCATGAATGATAGAAGTGCCACTACACGTCATGCCCAATTAAAGTGTATTCTGTATGTCAGTAGAACTTAATGGCCATGTACACCCCACTTGCTGTAGAGGAATCCTGACTACCTTTTCTACTGAAGTTACCACACCCATACAAACTCCTGTAAGACTTTCCGAATAGTCTATTGCGCGTTTTAAACAGCACCATGAGTTTTAATTGTTTTTTGAAGCAAGATATTCCCTATGATACTTCTGTCTGTTTCTTAGGACTAATCGACCACTTTTCTTACTTTACAGGCGCCCTGGAAGGCTGCCTGCTGCACATTCTGTTCACAAATTCTCACCACAGTGAAATCTTAAAGCTCTCTTTTCAATGGCCTCAAAAACATTTAAATGAAAACATGCCTGAGAGAAAGTTTGCAGGGGGTAGAGGGTGCTAAAATGATGACAAACAGATTTAGAGCCTTAATCCCCTGTGCACTTTAAATTGTTCGAAGGTGTGCCTAACACATCAATAATTAATCTGTTCCCTTCCAGCTGGCAGCAACAGACCAAAAGAGGGGCACGCGCGGCGCACTCAGGAAAAGCATGCAGCAGAACAGACTTGTATGACGCATAAAACGTAAACACGCGAATAAAGACTAATTTTGGTTCCAAGAAGAAGCTTACCCTCATTAAAGGTGACGGCCTCGTGAAATGTAGTTTTCTTTATAAATAGGCACCGCTGGGAGGGTGGCATACATTCCTACACAGCTAAGTACCCTAGGGTTGTAGTTATTTCGTGGCTGCTGCTGGGTTATGTAAATGTAAATGTATTTGAGCTTATATAGCGCACAGCTACCCACAAAGGGTTTCCTGGCACTTGCTTAGGGAACCCGTCCTGGTATTCCCCTGTGAGATAACCCCGGCAGGGTATCCACAAGGTGAAAGCCAGGCATCCCGCCGCGAGGGGCCGTTGTGGAGATTAAGCAAGCTATTGCCCAGAGTCGCAGAGTGTGAACCCATGAGTTGAGAAGGCACCGGAGCGAGAATTATCAAGTCCGTGGAATTTTTTAGCCCAAGACCCGCCGAGGCAGGGAATTGAACCCTGGTCCAGGGCCGATCTCAGCTTCCGGGTCTGCCGCCTCTAACCCCTGAGCCACACTTCTCCACAAGAAGGTTCTCTCTTCTAAACGATCATACACCGAGACAAGTACCTCACCCATTAAACAATTTAATTAAACAAGAGCATAGGAACGACAGAGTGTACCACGAAGCCAACATGTCCTGCGTTGCGAGAATCTAAAGGAGCAGCAACTGCTTCCTTCTCAAAACTGGTATGTGTGACTTTCACCGAAAATTGTTCAATTTAACTCACTTAAAATAGCTAACGTTGCAACACTATTTAACAGCTGCAAGGTTGTTTGGGAATCTCAGTAGCACCGCTCCATAGCGTTCATATACAAGTCATTCTCTGATTGGTCACTCCAGAGGCAGTTCGGGATTGGATATTGAAAACCCTCTACTGATTGGTTATTGTTGCCGTCCCATTGTTTTCTGATGAGGACCGTATTATGAAAAGTGCGTGTTGACTGAGCAGTAATCCAATTAAAGTAGTTAATTGTTTCCAGCCAGCTGTATCAGAGATACTATGAACCTGTATTCTCTTACGGTACCCGACTGAAAAGAGTCATGTTAAAACGGCGGTACATTTAATTTATCGTATCAAAAATCATGCCTCTCAACCTTTCAATTCAGCTTAAAGGGAAGAAAGAGGTCAACATCTGTTTATTGTTTAACAAGTCAGAACTGTGAGACACGATATATTTTTGAAGATGTTGCTGAGCCGTGAGTATGTCCTTCCCCAACCTCCTTTAAACAAGTCTGGTCCCGGGCCGGCAGCCAATCACAGCGCAGCCCGGGGAATGACGTCACGGGGGTGTCCCGGCCGGCAGATTCGGGGGCGTGTTTTTCGTGCTCTCCCTTTCCCATGGGCTGGAAGGTAAAATTCCAGCCAATGGGAAGAGGAGAGGGCGGGACTTAAAAAAACACACGGAAACGCCCCCGAATCGCGTTTTCACAGGGAAAGCGTGACTGACAGCCAATCTCTTCCAATGGCTAGCCTCCATTTATGGAGCTAGCCAATGGAAGACAGAGGCGGGACCAAAGCCCCGTATGTAGGATCATAAGATTTCGCCCTGGGCGGAGCAACTGCTACGCAGTTGCTACGGCCAGGGCGAAACCTAAAAAGAGTGCATTTTAATAGATAAATAAAATGACATGAAAACGAGAAAAATGCAATAAGTAGAACCGGAGTTATTAATTTTTTTAAGTTTTAAGTAAAATGTCGCACTGGAACAGGTCAAAGTAAAAAGTTCAGTTCAACCATGATAGAGCATGTGTTGGATACAGGGACCAAGTTTGGCCGGATGAACATTTTCTTTCTGTTTTAGTCCATTTTACACACGTGAAGCGCTTGTCATCGAGGTCGTCGGAGGTCGGGCTGCAAGCTAGATCCTGAGAGGGTCTCATCGATGGCAGGTTGCTGAAGTCTCTGGCCTCAGTCAGAAAGTCACATTGGTGGTGTGGTCATCATTGGCGTGAAGAACTAGTCAATGATCTGAAATTTGCACGGGTGGGATAGACAGGGTGGTTTTTGTAGATGTGACGAGATCTAGGCGGTGAAGTCCCAGGTCTGTATCCCAGAAGGTTGCATTGACAGTTAGATGCAGGTACTGTGATGACCTTGGTGAAGTATGCTCACATTCGCAAGGAGGCTGAGGATGGTTCTTTTCAATGCACAGAGCACAGAACCTCTGGTTTTTCACCCGGAGTTCAGTTCTTGTAGTTCTAGTGTTGGAGGCGTACACTCTAACACCAGCCAATGGTCCAGAAACTGAGGAGGACCACCTAGGCTTTAGTACACACTCCAGCAGAGGCCAGCAGCAGGGTTCAGGCAGGTCCAGTTGGTACTGTCTAGCTGGGCAGTTTCAAGGAAAGGCCTCTGGAAGCTTGTTGTGTTCCTGCTGTTCAAATAGGAGCTCAACTGACCCTTGAAGTCACTTCTGGAGCCCTAAGTTCAAGGCAAACAGGTCTAATCTTCCTTCTTGCTTAAGAAAGCATGGAAGTCCTACTTGTAAGTTTCCACAGGTCCAGGAGTAGTCTTAGGGTGCCACGTTTATAGCCACTACCACTCTGTGTGTGGGGTTCACCCCCTTTGTCTAACCTTAAACTGGTACTGGTCAGTTCTTCCCTTTCTCTTGGTCTGTCTCCAGTCTCGCTAGTAAAACAAAGGCAGGCAGGTCCAGGTTTGGTCTGCATTAGCCAGTGACTGGGGAGGCATCTTTGGAAGGCAGGAAGGAGCTGGGTACATCTCTCAGCTACCCGTTGAAGCTTTGGAAGGGCTGAGCACAACCCACATGCCATGCTGCTCAGGACAATAACACCCTTCCCCACTCCCAAAGCCATTTTGTACCCACTCTTGAAGAAATACACATCATACCACAGGACAGCTGTTAGACCTGTCAGACATAGCTTACAGTGGTCTTCCGCCAAACTTTTTGTCTTTCTCCTCCATATTTGCTGATCTCATTTTTGCTGGCCTTAGGACTCTGCACACTTTACCACTGTCACCCAGTGCAAAAGTGCATGTGCTCACTCCTTAAAACATGGTAACATTGGCTTATTTTTAATCGGAGTAGTTAATCTACCTATAAGTCCCTAGTAAAGAGGCACTACATGTGCCCAGGACCAGTAAATTAAATGCTACTAGTGGTCCTGCAGCACAGATTGTGCCACATACTTAAGTAGCACGTTAAAATGTCTCAGGTCTGCCATTGCAGCTAGTGTGCAGTTTTACATTGCTATTTCGACCTGGCAAACTAAAACTTTAACTAGGCCAAAACCTTCCTTTTTAATACATATATGTCACCCCTAGGGTTGGCCATAGACAACCCAGAAGGCAGGATGCAGTGTATTTAAAAATGAGTATATGTACTTTTAGGTTTTGCATGCCTTGGTAGCTACAAACTCTTCATTTTTCACTTCTGCAATGCCTACCTCACTCATAGGATAGCAGTATAAGTTACCTTATTACATTTAACGACCTGCAATTTCAAAATGGGAATGGGTAACTGGTTCATATGTGGTTTCTTTTGAATTTTAATGGAAATTTCTAACTTATTATGAAGTTGGATTTTAAATTATAATTTTTAAAATGGCACTTTTAGAAGGTTGGCTTTTTCCTGCCTTTGCCGTTTAGTGCCAAGAGCCTGTCCCTGGGTCTCATGACTGGGTGTAGCTGACAGTTGGACTCGTGTATTCCTTGTTGAGCTTAGGTGTGCCTGAATGGGCAGTCACTGGCAGCATGGGAGGGCAGAGCTGGGCCCAGCTCTACTTACACTTAAATAGGCTGTGTTCTGCTTCCACACAAAGGGCTTCATACCCCCTTCAGTTCTTCTGGAGTCAGGACAGGGAAGGCAGATTGCCTGGGGACGTGAAAGGCCATCTCTAGGAGCTTCTCCTATGTTCCAGAGGAAGGGTACCAGGTATAAATATTGGACCTCAGACCCCCCCTCTGTGAGTGCTCTGCCAGGAAGAAGGACTGCTGTGCTGCTGAAAGGACTGATACTCTGCTGCACTCCTGCCCTGAAGGACTGCTGCCCTGACCTGCTGCATCTTTCCAGGGTAAGAAGGACTAGGCCTGCATCTTTTGTACTGAGGAACTCAGAGTGACTTTAAGGGCTTCTGATCTGAGCCTCAGGGGTACAACTTCATCCAACAACTGTGCACTTGCACCTGGACTCTGCCATCTATGAAGCTATTCTGCCAAGTGCTGCCACCCCAGTCCTGGACCCTTGAAAGTGGGCCTAAGGTGCCCTTCCTCCCTCTGTGGATCAAGCACAACCAATGCATCTCCTCTCCTGTGCGGTGCAACCCTGAGTAGAACTGACTCATTACCACTCCTGCGCAGATTGGAACTGTCGTAAAGACCTGCATCACAGCCCGTTGCCGCTACTGCACCACGCATTCTCGGCACTGGTCCTCACATCCCTCATCTACAGCCTTGATGACGATGATGCTGGACTTCGCATCGCAGTCTCACAGCTCCTCTGAACCGACACATCTCCCTGACTGAACAATGCATCATCAATGCTGGACTTTGCCTCAACAGCCCTCATCTATGGGACCCTCAATGACGACACAGGATCTCATACCTCAGCCTTGCCGCATCTCGAAACCAACATATCGCTCGGCTGAATGATGCATCTTCTGTGCGGATCTCCGCAATGCCCTGGAACTGGAATTTAAGGTACTTTGGTCAGCGGGCCTAACTGGGTCCCTGTAGCTGGCTCCATTGGAGTTGGCCTGAACTTTCGAGTTTGTCCCTGAGACCCGATATCCACAGTTGACGGTTTGCGCATTTTTGCTCTACTTTTTCTAATATCTTTAAAATGTAATATCTCCAGTTCTACTGATTGTATTTTTGTCATTTTGGTCTTATTTTATTTATTAAGCATAGCTCTATTTGTCTAAATCTGGTGGGGGCTCCTTTAGTGTTGTGTCTTCACTATGTTACTGTTTGAAGTGTTGTATAAATACGTTACACCTTGCCTCTTAGTTAAGCCTGACTGCTCTGTGCCAAACTGCCTGAGGGTTGAGCTCAGGTTAATTGACTTTACTCTGAGAAGAATTGTAGTTGCTGCTTGAGAAGGGTTTCACCCTGATGCCTCATTTTTTTGTATGGGAATCAAAGTGTTCTTTATGGTAGACTTAGGTGATGTTCAGGGTGAGGTGATGTGTGGTTACTGTGCATTCTTTTCTGTCCGCTGACTACTGATTTCGTTTGATATGTTAATGGCAGTACATTGTGCTCAAAAGGTAAATGAAGACCAGATCTTATGTTGGTTCTGGTAGCCTTCTGTTAGTCAAGATGTTTAAATTTGTATTCAAAGAAAAGCCGTCCCATAATTTGGCCATCTCTTTTCTTTGGAAATACTTAAACAGCTGTGGTAAAGCATACCTACAGATTTCATTGGTGATTTACCCACATTTAAAGGTAGTACTATAATTATGGTTACCACAAACTTCTTTTCTAAGATAGGTAATTTTTCTCCTTCATGAGTTCACATGCAATATATTGTTTGTATATGATTTGAATATGCCCATTTGTACTGAAATTAGAATAGTTCCAAACATTTGCAATTGTTTCAAATATTTTTCCTTTCATCTCCTTTGCCTTTACTTGTAAACTTAACTTTACTACTAACTTTGATGTCATACTAACCCTGTCCCTAATTCAATCTCTGATTTTCACGCCAACTCTGTATCTAACCCTCACCCATACTGTACCACCCACCTTATCCTTATCCCTCCACCTAACCCTTTCCCTATTTCTTTCCCTTCATCCTAAAGCTCTCACACTCTTTCTAGTCCTACCTCATTCTCAAGTCCTAATCAACACTCTAATCATAACAATTTAACAAAGTTTAATCCTAACTTTTATCCTAACTTAAAGTCAACTTTCAGCATAACTCTCATCCAAATGTTCTTCAGTGCATTTTTTGAAAATTCCTTTTTCAGAACATTTGTTTATACAAGCCAAAACATTTCAAACAGTCATAGCCTATTAAATAGGTAATTTAAACAAGTTCTAACTTCTGATTTCTAATTCTGGTTGCAGAAGAGCTTGAGGACAAGCCATGCATATTGTCATCAGCTCTATGCCTGAAAGGATGTGAGAGAAATTAGAACTTTTTTACCATAGCTGTTTTCCTAATTTCTTTCAAGAAATTTCAAGAAATTCCACCATCCATCCCAGACATAAAGCCAAATAAATCTTATTCTGATCACAACCAGTATCCGCTACCAGCATGGAAGCATCATCCCTTCTTCACTCACCATCACAGAAAAGTAATGGATAGAAATATTTGATTCATTTTGATCAGTTTTGGATCAGTTCCAAAGCGGACAGTTTAACCCTTCTGTATCTCTTCTCAACGCAAACACAAACAGCAACAGGCACGTTTTTGCTTTGTTTGGTGATATCAAAGAGGTTTTGCTTTAACCCAAATGGCACAGGGAGCCTGGGAACCACCTATGAGCACAACCCTTCCCTTGATAGAAACCCAGGCAGCAAAATGCGATGGAGGGAAAAACCTATATGTGCCTGAACCTCTGCTAATTATTGAGGGTGCCAGTATTTTTATTTAAATAATCTGTTCAGTGCAGACACCATATGCACATTATTCCTATTGAATGCCCAAAAGAGGCATCCAGCCTAAATTTCTAGACCTTGTGCTCTCTGATTTGGAACACAGCTCCAGATATGATCTGACCATGTTATGCCTCATGATTAAGGTTCAACGTGAGCGCCTGTGGCAAAGTGAGGTCGGGCACACTTCCGAGCATACCTCACCCGCATAGGGAGAGTTGCCTGAACAGCAAACAGTTGATGGTCAGAAATGCTGAATTCAACCCGAACCATGCTGCCAGATTGCATTAAACATTTGCTTTCTGTAGACGAGATTTTTAGAGATGAAGGGAGAGGGTTTTTCTGAAGCGAGTGAATGCCAGAGAAATTTAGTAGATTTTGAACTCACAATTGTAACTTTATTAAAGCAATCTTTTTTTTTGTCATGAAATTTGTATAGCGCACTACATACCCAGAGGGTTTCAAGGCGCATGAGACTATGACATTTTCTGTAAACCACTGCAACTTTTTTTAAAAAAAAGTATGATTTAAATATTGCAGTTTTCTAAACGGTCATAGAAAGACATTTTGTATTTCAAAATTCAGGAAACTTTAGAAAACGTTACATTTAACCTTTTTCAAATCAAAGTGTTCCTTTGATTTGCCTAAGGATTATTTAAGTTTTCATTGAAAAATAATAGAATAATAGACTTCTTTGAAAAAAAATGTCTACGTTATAAGAGTTGCATGATTTCCACACTTGTTTCACTGCTTTCCTGTTTGCATCATATTTTTGAAGCATAAATCTTATTGAGCAAGGTACAGGGTTGATCCTCTTGACCGTGAATCTGACTGACGTTTGGAAATAAGGAAGTGCAAAACGCTGATGCAGTGCTTGTTTTCTTGAACCATCATTCCCTGCAGTTCAACGCACATGCTACAGTGGAGTGTGGTATTACTGAATATTAATTCCTGCTTAGGAAGATGCTGGCTTGAACCCGCTGACTGCAGTGATGTAGAAGTCCTACGGATGTTCAGCAAACCTGAAGTGGGGTGCAATCAGCAATGCAATGGCAGTGCATACCAAGAGCATTACAACTAGTCTCTCAGGCCAGAGAATAAAATGCAAGACTCTGGAAACTGCATGGTGGGTTGCGTACAAACACACACCAACATCACACAAAAAAAACAGATGATGAAAGGACTGAGCAAGGAAAATGGTGCAAAAACTACCCAAAGAAGGTAGTTAAATATTGATGAGAAGCCTTGTCTAACATTACATTATTGCCTGATGGTAAAGGTTTGGCCAAGGAATTAGGTTCCATGAAGCTGAAAAACTCAGTGAGAACTAGAATAGGGAAGTTGTGATTCTCATGACCAAGATTCCTTTCCACTGCACATTCTGAGATTCACATATCCACGCCCCATCTGTGCAACTGAATGTCAATTAATGGTGTTCATGTTAAAGTCATCTGGAAATATGGTTGCAATCTGGAATGCTCTGATGAAATACCCCTGTTCGCTATACCATACGGCTGAAGACTGAAGCTGTATCTCACTCATGGGGCCGAACAGGCTGAAACTGGTCTGGGTGTGGTGGCCAAAATTAGGCCTGGGCGGTGAATTCCGTTCCGCTTGTGGAATTTGCGGAATTGCCAAAAATTCTGCATCTTTGCAGAATGTTTTGCTTGTTCGCGCTTTCAAAATGCGTGTTCACAAGATATTTCTCCCCGAGCATGCAAACAGTGTTCGCGACCAGGAAAAAAGCATTGCAAACGGGCGGAACAAGCAATTCCGCGTGTTTGCGGAACTTTTGTGTGCTCGCAGAGACTTTTTACCATTTTGCAGAGGTTTGCGTAGCGCGACTACTCAAATTCCGCCCACCCCTAGCCAAAATGTGATGAACTAGAATGCAGCCCTTGTAATTACCAGTGGTAAAGATCAATTCAAACATTCCACTCATTGCTTTTTTGTTTTATGTTGAAGAGTTCCTATAGCTCCAATTGTTTGAAGGAACTTCACAAAGAGAATGATATTAGAATTGGGGTTATTGAGCAAGAGATAATTTTTCTCACCTGAGCAATACATCTCGCTGGTTCTAACCTGCAGCGATTTGGACAGTAAATGTACACTTGCAAAGGAACCAATAGTTCATGGGACGAGTACTATCATTAACCTGATGGGAATGGATACTTTCACAGTTCTTGAAGAGATTGAAGAACTGTGTGGGGACCTCCAATAAGGAACAATAAATATACATATGAGTGCTGAAGCATTTATAACAGTACAATCCAATGTCCCTTTATTTGCACAATCGAGTCTACATCACAAAATGCAAAACTGTCAAATTAGAGAGACAACCAGGCCAATAACACAAGGTTCTTAACTTAATTCTTACACAGCACATCAAACTTCATGAGTAACAGTCTAAGCATGTTTTCCCCATACAGTTACTCTGGAGGCGATCACCTTTGATTGCAGCAAGGGGTAGTGGGAATGAAAAGCTCACCATGAAACTCTGATTGTAAAGCAATGTGTGTGGGCAATGTGGTCCCTTGCGATAAAACTCAAACCATCTGTGAAACAATCAAATAAGAATCTGAGGGAAAAGCAAGAGCCCTAAAGATCAATGTGACCATGATGAGAACAGTAACATCATCTATGGTAAGGCTTGCAGAATCCTAAGAGACAAAACTTTACAAAAACAAAAGACAGTATCTCCTTCGAATCGAGCACCCGTGAACTGCGTGCAAAATCTTTGTTTGATTGCTATTGTATGTGTGGTAAGTAACAGGACAGTGAACTTCCTACACATCATTATGGGGATACTTGTGGTAAAAAAGAAGATGTTGAAGATGGGAGTGTATTGAAGAGAGGTGGCTTAAGCAGAGGACTTGGAGAACATGATCATGATGATGAGCAGATAAAATATAATCTGCTGGAACTTGGCCTGGCTCTAAAGACAATTCAGAAGGCCATCACCTTATTGAAGGCATAGCCACACAGAGAATATTTGTGTATTTCCACAGCAGCCATGCTGTGCCATGTGGCTAATAAGAGGCAACAGAAACCATTATAGGGAAAGAACTTGTTGCATTTTTGTTAGCACAGATAAAGGGTTAACTTACAGGCTATCCAAAAGGGAAAGCCTGTTGTGGGTACTAATGTGTGTAGACTGAGTTTCTAACCTATGTAGATCATTTAAAAGTATTAGGATGTGTAAGCGTGTTGCGGTCAGACATAACTCTGTAGAGTTGTGATGCTCCTTGACTCTTAGAGCTTGATCTCTTACCTGAATCTTTGAATACTGGGGCACTTGGCATTACTCTCATCACTTCACCATCTGTCTCTTACATGGCTTCTCATGATAATGCCTGCTATTCTGTCATACAATGCTTCAAGGAGTACAAGAATTGAATGGAGTTCTTTCAAGTTTACCAAATGCCTCTTATTCTTCAAGGTTCCTTATGAGGCAGTATCTGTTCCCAATTGTGTTTAATAGGCATGCTCAGTTATTATAGAGGAAGGTACTGATACTCACTGTTATGTTGCACATTCATCTGGAACGATGATGACAATAAGGGCCATCTGCCTGGAATGAAAACTACAGAGCATTACGAACAAAGAGGAACACAGGTCCTCAAGTTTTAGCTTGAAGTTCTTTCATTGAAAACAAACAACCGAGCAAATGCTTGAGGTAATGCAAGTCTTTGAACCTGCAAATATTTCCCTTCTAGGGGAGACTCCTGCTTTAATTAACTTTGTCATTCTATCTTTTTTCTTAGCATTGGTGTAACCTTCTACAACTCAATGTGCAATACATTGTTAAATTTCCGACGTTAAAAATTGAGCATTACGGATTCAGAGCTAGAATGAAAGGAGAACTTATTTTAGTTGGTGTTGTCTTTGTTGTGTTACAATGATACTAGTGCTTGTAATGTTTGGATGTTGCTTGTTAGTATTACCATTTAAAAATGAAATACAAATATTAAGCTTCCTGTCTTCTATTACAATAACGATTTCCTTCCCAATTCAGGAAATATATCTTGTTAATAATGAGTATTTGTACACGAAATTACTTTTTTAAAATAAAACAGTACATATAACTTTATAATATATTAAACTATTTTATGTCGGGAAATTTTAGAATGCATTTAAACTTTTTAATTAGGTCAGGATTCCTGGCTAAAAATTTTCTTTCCTTATTTCTAATTTTGTTATCTGGAGGATCAGCCTTTGAAAATGTATTAATGTTACTGAAGATTATTTTGATATACTGTGTGTATTGGTTTACTTAGAAATGTAAAATAGAGTGTTTGCTAAAAGCTCAAAAGAGTCAATTGCAATCTTAAAATGTTATATTTCTATTGAATGAATTCTGGAAATATTGTAAACACTATTTTTAATAATGAGACAACATGCCTTCCATTTCAACTATTCAAAAACGTATTAAGGATATGTGACAGTATTGTAAAAACGTAAAATATTGATTCATAACATTGTTGTTACAAACATACAAAACCTTCAAAAAGCTAATAAAGTCATTTAGAGGTTTTTGAAACAAAGTAAAGATTGTCTGTTAACATGTTACAATATAATGTTTATACTTTTTAACAAAAAAAATGTTTGCTGCGAAATGTAAACATACATTTTACCTTTTCACACACAAGCCCCTTTTTGACAATGATGAGTATGTAACAGAATAAACATTGTAAAATATTTTGACTCACAAGAAGTGAATAATGTAATGAATAATAACGAGTAATGGCCCTTAGACTCTTGCAGGAGGCTGGATTTTCTCAGGGGTTCTAAAGTATTATACCCTGCCCCTCATCTCCAGAGAACACAGGTCCTCAGGAGCAAGAACATTGAGAAATGATAAACAAGAAAACAAATCACCTTTGGAAAAGTAGGTAAAGGAAACACCTCAATAAAGGAGGTGCAAACAACTAGGAAGTGTGTGCAGGTGGTGAGTTTAAGATGACAGTATTGTTCTGGGTGGTGGCCTGCCATTTACTGCCATTTTTCCCTTTCATTCCGGACGATTTTCAAATCAGCCTCAACAACACTGTGCCTGTTTCACTTATAATGCGACCTAAGCGGCCGTATATTTAGGTGCAATGTGTACCACAGCAGTGTGATACTACAGGTGCAGTTGACATATGTGCATTCCCAAATTGACTACAGATGTCCGGTTGTTGAGGGTCTCTCTTGTTATAGAGTGTTGTGTGTATTTGATATTGAGTGTACTTTATTACAGGGCACTGCTAGTATATGTACTTGTAAATTATATTTTGCCTTCTCTAATTTTCTGGCTCCTAAGGGCCGGATTCACAGAACTAACTTAAGACAAAATCCTAAACTTACTACCATTTTGGTATTTACAGAAGGCACCTACTCATTTCGGTATTCACAGAAGTTAGGAGTCCTAACTTCTGTGAATACCGAAATGAGTAAGTGCCTTCTGTGAAAACCAAACTGAGTAAGTGCCTTCTGTGAATACCAAAATGAGTAAGTGCCTTAAGTGAATACCAAAATGGTAGTACGTTTAGGATTTTTTCTTAAAATAGTTCTGTGAATCGGGCCCTAAGTTCCTATGTTTGTTGATTATTATCAGGAAGCCACCACAGTTTATGTGTAAAGTGATGTTTAGAATTCTAGACTGTTTAGCATCGCACACTTCTGGGCAGGGAACCGCATTGTCCCCGGGACACTATGATCGAACTCCAGTGGATGGGGTCGCCAGAGCTTATTTACAGGGAGGGACCCCCCATGTATATCCTCCAACCAAAAATACACTGGCCCCAGAGGATGGGTTTCAGAGGGCTTCATGCAGGCTCAGGGATGGTGGCCTCATGCCCCCTCCCCATTATTAAATTACTATCCCTAGTGGATGGGGTCCCCATGCAGGCTCAGGCCCCTCCCCATTATCAAAGTACTGACCCTGGTGTATGGGGTACATTTATACACTCGGCAGGGCATTATAGACTAGCTACATATTAATTAACCAATACACCTTGACTGTTTTCACTTTTTCTTTTATTGAAAAACTGTTTTCTTATAAAATCCTCTTTCAAAATAGTTTACTTGTTATATCAGCACATTTCACCCAAAATGTCTCTACAGTGATAGCTTTTGAACCACATTTAAAACAAAGTACAAGCCCCATGAATAGTTCTTGATGCTCTGATACAGTCACAGTCAAAACGTGGTTCTCGTATCACCAGCCCCTTCTTCAGGGCTTATGTGAGGAAAGTGAAGAGGAAAAAGAGTTAGTGGCTAATAAAATGAGATGCTTTCAAGTAGATCTCATGGTCAAAGGATTGATAGATTGTGTAGCTGTATCTTTTATCTTTGATGAATTGCTGTCATAGTAGTTTCAAAATAAAATGATCTTTCACTGCAAAATAACACAACCACCCAATACAGCAAAAATGAATGATTTCCAAATGCAAAAGGAACAATGTCAATTGCATTTCATTTAATGAATTCCCATGATGTGAACCTCAACCTCCCGTGCCAAGAATGGGATTGGGAGGTTGAGAGTCATTATATATGGATTTAAGGTGCAATTTAAAACCTTAATATAGATTGAACAACCATAATATGATGTGGAGATAATATAATTAAATGGGAATAAAACGGAATGATGGCCCTGGGCCATATTGTTCATGGGGAGTGGACTCCTAGCCCCCTCCTGAGTTGTTTCCAGCCCTGGGAATCCCAATCCCCTGGGTCCAATTTAGTTTTTTAGGGGTGAGCAAGCCCCCCATCCCTGACCCACATTCAGCCCCACAGACCCCATCCCTCAGGGGCCAACAGTATTCTTTATGGGGAGGGGGAAGCATAGCCCCCCCTACCCGAGCCTTTAAAAGGCCCTGGGACCCCATCCCCTAATGCTGTGCCTTTGAAAAAAAGGGAGAGTATTTGAGGCCCCACTCCCTCAGCCTTTAATATCCCCGGGAACTCCATCCCCTGGGGCTGGCTGGCATTGTGTCCTGGGGAGACCACCCCGGGGCACAGTAGTTTCCCTGCCAGCAATGGCGCAGACATGGAAAATTGTGTTTGCTCCCACCTGGTGGGAGAATTTTTGAAACTCCAACCAAATGGGAGCAAACACAAAGTCTGCTTCTAGTGGGTGGGAGCTTTAAAAATGTTTCTGCGAGCTGGGAGCAGACTTGAGATCTTAGTTTCTCTGCCCACACTGAGGCAGGCAGGGAAACAGATGAAAAGATTGTTCCTGCCAAAGGGAGCAACATATATAGCTGCTCCCTCTGGCCAGGATCAATGCAGGGCTGTGGAAATGCTGACTTAACTATAACTACTCACTGGCAACCACCACTAGGCAATGCATATATGTATAAAGGCACTCCTGGTGTGGACTTTTTTAATTAATTGTTGTTGCATGCAAAAGGGCAAATCTTACCAAAACTCAGTATCACAACATTATCCAACGCGAATCTGTGGCCATGGCCTTGATCACGGATACCTTTTTGTGCTCTAACTTCCCTAAAAAAAACCGCTGAAACATAAACATAGAAAACGCACGCCAGCAGAACCTAATGTCTTGGAAGCGTGAGCAAGGCCATCTTGGACAAGATACTTTTTTGGACCTGACATCCTTGGAGTGCTTTTTCCCCACCTTTTTGCCTTCAACCCTCCTGTATTTGCTGGCTTTGTTTTTGCTGGCCTTGGGATTTTGCACACTTTATCACTGCCATTTAGTGGTAAAGTGCTTGTTCTCTCTTTTCTAAACATGTTAAAACTGGCTTACACTCATATGGGATATTTAATGCACTTGTAAGTGCCTAGTAAAGTGGTACTACATGTACCCAAGGCCTGTAAATTAAATAATACTAGTGTACCTTTAGCACTTATTGTGCCACCCACATAAGTATTTTTTTAAACATGGCTCAGACTTGCCACTGCAGCCTGTGTGCTGTTTTAAACTGTCATTTTGAACTGACAAAAGAAACCTTTTGCCAGGCCTAAAACTTCCTTTTAATACATTTATGTCACCCCTAGGTTAGGCCCTAAACATCCCACAGGGCAGGGTGCAGTGTATGTAAAATGTTGGACATGCACTTTTAACCTTCACATGTCCTGGTAGTGAAAAACTCTTACATTCATTTTTCACTAATGCAAGGCCTATTTCTCCCATAGGATAACATTGGGTTACCTTAATAAATTAAATACGTGATAGCTTTCAACTGGGAGCAAGTAGGAAAGCCATGTTTGGTGTCTAACAAATTGTAACTAAAAACCCTCTTTAATTGTAAAGTTGAATTTTAAGTTAAAATTCTGAAAATGCCATTTTTTCAAAGTCGCCATTTTCTCGTCCAAACCATTATTACCTCTATTATTGGTCACATGACTAGGTGTATCTGCCTTTTGTATTTGTTCATTGCTCCCAGACAGTGAGATAAAGGGAGAATAGGTGTTGGCAAGATGGGTCATCTCTGACTTGATGAGGGGAAGGAGCTTTGACATACCACCCCTGCACATCACAAAGATTCTGCCTTAGCACACTCACAAAGGGTTTCACACTAGTCTGTTGCCCCCCAGACAAGCTGGGGCAGGGAGGAATACAACTCCAGACTCCTCTGTAGGGTGAGGACTCTAGAAGCATTTCCTACTTCAAAGTGGGTACCAGGTATGAATAGTGGACTCTCAGACCCAACTCTTCCAATCATTTCTGGATCTGCCAGGAAGAAGGACTGCCCAGCTGTGAAGTCTTCCCTGCTGAACTGCTTGCTGACCAAGGACTGCGCTCTTGCCCAAAGTTTGCTGTTGCTGCACCAGGACTCTGCTGTAAGCTGCCCTGCTGAATACAGCCTGCCTGTGGACCCAAGACTCTAAAGAATTTCCAAGGGTCAGTCGGCTGGCCCCCTGTTCAAAGCCACAGGAACATAACAGGCTTCTTTGATGCTGATACATCTCCACATATCTCGAGGGAGCGCGGTGCAGCTCGCCCTCAATTCCGAACCCAGCACGACACAGCTTATCCTTGACACAGATGCATCTCAGCGTACGTTTTCGCAAGCAATGGCGGCTCCCTCGATGGCTATGCTGTACCTCACATCTCATCTCTTCATCTACGGCACATCGACCCATCGCTGGGCAGCGCATCTCCTTGTCGATGGCTCATCGACACACCACAACACATCCCGACATTGGACCTGGATAGTAGCTCCTTGTTGGTGGCTCCTCAACGCCGCACGTGTAGCATGAGACAAGGTCTTCACATCTCTACACCTAGGCCACAAGGTACTTTTCAGCAGACTCAACGCAGCTCTGTATCTGGCCCACGCTCCATCAAGGTCGGCCTGAACTTGTGACTTGGACCACGTCTACTGCAACCAAAAAACCATGGTTGGCGCTTTTTGCTTCTTAGTACTTGATTTTCACGAAACCTTTAAAATTGCATTTATCCGGATCTATTAACTTGATTTTTGGTGTTTTGGTTCCAAGCAATTTATTTGATTTACTCTATTTTTTTAATTGGTGTGGGATTCCTCTGTTGTGTTTTCACTTTATTACTGTTTTCAGTGCTGCATAAATACTTCACACATGTAAATTAAGTCTGACTGCTTTTGTGCCAAGCTACCAGGGGGTTAAGCACAGTGAATTTGGGGTTTGCTTGTCTTTCACCCTAACAAGAATTGTGGTTGCTGCTTGAATAGGGTTTCACAATTCTCAACCAGTAACCCAATTTCCCACATCCTTATTACTTGTTACGAAACAACATTCAATTTATAAACATTGGTTAAAAAACGTATTTGATAATTCTGATTAAAATATTCAGCCAATCAATTAAGTCTTCACTCAAATAATACTTTATATTCTATTATACAAATCAAGATAGTTTATGTCATATTGACATTTATCTGTTCTTCTTATAGAATCTATTTACAAATATGCTATCAATCGTATCATATTGAGTTAATGTTCCAACAAATTAATTGCCTGTCTTATTTTCTGTAAATGTGCATGTAAACTGTTCTCCTATATTTACTCAATATCAAATCTGCCATCAAACTCTGTTAGATCTTGAGGATTTAAGCCAGAATTAAGCCCAAATTTGCTAAAATTCATGATCTCCAAATGCGGGGATGTCATCATCCCCGCTTTGCAGAAGCAACTGATAACCCTTCAAGGAGTAGTATACGGGGAAAAGAGAGTGGGATTTGCGATAAACAGAGACACTGCCTGTTCTGCTGCACTCAGCCTGTTCTGCTCTGATATCTAAAATAAAAAAAAACTCTTCATGTTTTTCACCTTTTAAGTATCAATACCTACTATGACATATGATACCACATGTGACAATCTATGTGTTTGCAAGTCTCTGAAGGAGGTTGAAGATCTGAAACGTACTACTATTGGAATGTAAATATGATCTATAATATAAATCGAAGTGAATACATTTGAAGTCAAATGTGTGGCTCTCTGTGGAAATAAATGTTGTTCTTGGTCCTCTTAATAAGAAAACAGTGCAGTTTAGAGTCCATATCCTTAGGAATGGAGGACTCCCGTCAATAATGTTCAAATACTAAAGCCTAAATTCTTGAACACAATGCTAACCCAGAATATTTCCCTGAATATGTTAGTATTTAAATCTTCAGTATAGCGTATATGTTTTAACTCTGATAATTGGAATCTGGTTGCAGCAACCAAGTTTTGATTACCTAGCATGGAATGCTATGAAACACAAGAACCTTTTAATGCACAAATCCAAGAAGATCGCCACCATTGCAAGTCTCATGAGAGGCAACTACTCCCCTGTCCTGTTTTCATAGGTGAGTGTGGCCTATGAATCATGACATCATTGCCTCAGAGCCCTGAGGAAAGAACTTGCCAGGGCAGTGCCAGAAATGCAAAAGAGGAAGTCTGCTAACCTGGCTTCTTTTGATTGATGTCTATTAGTACAGTCACCTTATGTCCACATGTGCACCAAGAAACAACACAACAGTTTAGGTGTGCTGTGGAATGGCTCAATAATGATGGGCATTTCTATAACTAGTTCAGATGCACATTGCCACTGCGAGAATGTGTTTGTTAGCTTTTGACAGGGGGTTCATTGAATGAAGTGATCCACTTTCACTCCCACTCTGAGTAGATAAATAATATCTTTCATTGTGTTGGCCTGTAATTTGGGTAAGAACCTCATGACTCTGTGGAAGACATTGAAAACAAAACGTATAGTCACATTCTGTGCTGTGGTAAGAAACCTGCCTTTTACAGCAATTGGCAAGCAAATCACATTGGTGACACATCATATATTTGTGTCGTGTTAGGATAGCATAGGATAGGATATAGTTTTATAGAGCGCTCGAATGCCGAGGCATCTTGGCGCTAAGAGGTGTGGTATGGGATTTTAGCAGCTAGGACTGATTTTTGAGGAGGTGGAAACAGTTGTGTCTTTAGTGCCTTCCTGAAAAGAAGCCTGTTAGACATTAATCTCATGGAAATAGGAAGCTGATTCCACAATTTGGCTGCAAGTGTGACAGACTTCTGCCTCCCCATCTGACTTTGTGAATCTTGGAAATACAAATGAAACCTGCATCAGTAGATCTAAGGTTTCTGGTGGGGGTATACCGGGAGAAGAGATTCCGAAAATTGGCAGCCCCTCCGCCGAACAATATCTTATGAATCAGGCACAGGGCTTTGAACTCTGTTACAGTGGTGATTCATTACCAGGGTAGTTTTCTTTCTGTTGTGCGGGAGGGATGTATATATTTTATTTTTTTCAGTGTGTTTAACTGTAAAAACGAGATGTTATAATGCCCGAGCCTTTTTGTTCCCATTATTCTGATTGGAAATAAATATTCCACTTTGGGACATAGAATGGGATGAATAGGTTTTGCTGAGGTTACATATGAATTAAGTAATTTCATTAATTACGTATTGCTTACCATCCCACCAACTGTGTTTTTCCCTTATTCAAATAAGTTTTGAGGTAATTATTCAAAGAACAAGAAAGTGAGATTCAAATTAATGAAGATCACCAGTAAGTAATTCGTACATACCCCACATCTAGGTACCCTAACGCTATATAGATATTTTTGGTGCTCAGCGCTCTGCATACCTGTTCACAGCAGATCAGCTGTGGGTATTAGACCCCCAGCCTGGAGAGTGTTTCCTCGAAAGGAAACCACAAATCAGCTGGGCTTAGCTCCTCTCCATTCAGTGTCAGCATGTTTATTTATTTAGAAAGTTTTGTATAGCGTGGACGTGACCCTTACGGGTATCAGAGTACTTCAAAAGTTTGGGTAAGAGGGATGCAGTATTGGAAAGCACACCATTTGTTACATAATTATGCAAGGCGCGTGCAGTGGAACATTTGAACATATGTATGTACAACGCATGTTAACAATGTTATTCCCAGGTATATAACCATGTCAAAAGTCAATCAAGATGACCGAGTAGAAGGCAGTAATAAAGTCTAGGAGCCAGGCCTACTAGGGCAGGAACTTGAGCATTAGTATTTTTTTCGCTTCGTTTTTGAAGGAAGCGGTGTAGAAGATTTTACGGATTTCTGGAGGAAGCGAGTTCTAATAGCATAAGAGTGGATGCTGCAGAGGTCTGACAGGATGCCTGTGATAAACTGGGATGAAATTCTCTCCACTTCAGTGGTCAAGTCATGGGATTTATATAGGGTTGACGACTAACTTTTATGCTACATTGGGGGACTTTCCATTCATCTGCAACATAACCGGTATGAACCAGCATGATGGAAATAGGTCAACTTGGAATACATGTTTATTTTAAACATCCTCTGTTAGACCCTCAAATGAAGATATCATGAAACATTTAGCAGACGTGGTCCCTTTATGTGTTAACAAAGTCATTGTTTAGATAAATTGACACTTTCACAAGTTCTGCGAAAGATAAAGACATATCGAATCTGTACCAAGGGCAGGCAAGCCAACTTAACCGCATCGCTGCGGCGGCTATTTTTCCGCTACGCGGCTTTTTTCTAAAAGCAGCGTTAGATGACGAGCTCAGCTTGTCATCCGCACACGACCACCGTGGCTGATGACGAGCTGAGCTCGTCATCAGCATCGAAGGGGTTAAGATGCTCAAAATGAAGTCTGGCTTTGGAAGCTCAGAATAAGATCAGAAGTTAAGTATAGTAAACCTATACTTACCTCTATATCCTTACCTTCAGATTATTCTAGTAGTCACTATCCTTGTCACAATTCAATGACAGTTTGATATTTAAAAGTCGATATTGTGGTAAACCATTTATAATTATTATTATCATTACTAATTATTTTTGTTGTTCTTATATTTTCCTAGAAATGCCCAAAATTAAATTGAATCAAATCTAATACCGGTGTGCAAGGTTATTATTAAGGCTTCCAGTTTTCAGTTTTTATAGATTTTTACAGATAAATACAGACAGAAAACATTGTGTTTCCAGTCTGTATTTATTTTTAAAAGTGGAAAAATACGGAAGATTGTGCTTCTTGTTGGTGACTTTCCATGCTGTCCATCATGAATTCCAAGCCAACAGCTGAGCAGATAGACAGTATGGGAAGTTAAAAAACAGGTTTGGATTTCCCTGACTACAGCCATATGTTAAGACATATGAATATTAAAATGCTGATATTTACATGTGGGTGTAATGTTTCGCTATATATTTGGCTGCTTAATTGCTAAAACGCTGAACGTAGCATGGTATGAGTGCATGTTTATCAGTTAAATAAATGTGGGAATATTCCATTTTACAACTCCATTTATTCTCAAAACACAAAGTTAATATGGATAAATACCAAAAAGATGGGCAAAAAATAAATATGGATAAATACAGATGGAAATGTTAAAAAAAATAAATACCATAAAACCGGGAGCCCTAGTTATTATTGTTCGGAAATAAGGCCGGATCACCCCTCCGTGAACACATATAGACTTTTGCTGGTTCCTTCATTCTGTCCCCATCATCTTTGAAGTCTGCACTCAGGAGCTGCAGAGGTTATTAACTTAACAATCACAACCACAACATTGCCAGGCTCTGGGCATGAAGCAGCAAGGAGGACTCAAGGTAACAGGTAGTCTCTTTTAACACACCCAGGATCTAGAAGTCCATCACAACGCGTATCCCCAACTTCCATCCCTTCTTCAGTCCCAGAAGGAGATGAAAACCCACCTCTTCGATCAACACCTCCTCTGCAAGCGATGCACAACACCCACATTGGATGGAAATGTCCAGCTAGCTCTCTGATCTTACTTCCGTTATCCTCTTTCTTCAAATTGCCTTCCATTGCTTTTTTCCATATATCTGTGTTACATAAGTATGCTGGCACGCACACATATAATTATGTTATGAATTTGTTCAATACGTTTACATTGACCATTATCGAGAAAGTAAACAATGGAAACATGCAATATTACAGAGATGTGCCTTAGCTGGCAGGATGGCTCAGTGAGTTAAACACTTCCGACTGATCTGGAGTTAGAACTCCAGTAACACGCACTCAGTCTTCCCTACTTCACAAATCAGTGAATACTATGCAATACATTGAGTAATAGTAACATCTTTTATTTACAGGACTTAGAAACAACAGAAGCGCGTTGTGAAGCTCTTTACAAAACAAGTGGTTATACTGCGGAATATCAAGGTGATAAGTAGTGACGCAAGAGAATATTAACTATCACTATACCGTCATGGTACGTATATAAGGGTAAGTGTAGATTTCACTATTCTTAACTCCATGTCTACACACTTTGAAGATATGTATGACTCCTCAAGGTAAGTAACGTGGAGTTAAGGATAGTAAATACATATTTAACCATATATACTTACCTTGTTTTTACAATGACATTCGATATTTTTTCTAGGTATATTATAAAAAATCGATTTTATGTATGTAGTCCACCATGTTGTGATCACACATTTCTTAGAAACTTGGAAGTCAGAAATTCCCACAAAATTAAAATAAAATAACTTTTGATTTGAAATATGACCCTGAAAGTCAAGCTGTAGCTCAGTCCAATTAGGAACTGCATAACATCACATGCCTAAACATCCACAGACCTTTTATCTACAATTAACAGTTTCATAGCGCACAGGCCTTTATCACCGTTCACAGCTATTGCGCAAGATAAAAGTTGATTGTTCTCTGCCCTGTATTATGAGCTCATGTTATCACAACGTGCTCTGTGTCATATTTGCCTTGCGATATGGCTTTGTCTGACAAGCATCATTTCTTTCTGTTTCTTTCATGTGCCATGGAGGCCATAATGACCCCCGTGGGGTGCTTTCCTGTTATGGGGCCCAGGCTCATAATCTGTGGGAAGCCAGCTCGGCTCGTCTTATTTTCAGACAGATAACACTTGTTGGGTTTGTTAATCTCAGACTCCAACGAGGCCGGTGGGAAATGGCCGTGATTTACAGTTTTATGGGCGCCTGTCAGCATTTATTTCAAGGATGGGCGTCGGGCCAGGGGAGAGCTGGAAAACCAATATGTTTTTGGTGTCAGATAAAATGGATTCGTGACTACACAAAGAACATGACGTCATGGCGAGTTCACAGATTTTTTCATGGCATTGTTACGGGTGAAAATCTTTATGCAAAGCCCCCTTTGGGACAGAAAGAACAATAAAAATGCTGCCAACACATGAAATCTTGCAACCAGCATGGCTGGGTTACCCATGAATCCCAAAGTATATTATTTCCCAGCGTAGCATTTTCCCCAAAGATGTAGTTTAAAGGGCTAAAAATCGGTTTTGGTGCCATTCAACGCCGTTGTGCAGAAAAAAGCCTTAAACTTTAAGCAGGATCCACAAATGTTTTTTTACGTGAACAAAAAATTAATTTTCGATTCTAACTACCGTACTGGGTTCGTAATGTCAGAATAGGAGAACTCGAAGAACCTACTCTTTGGAATATTATTACATAACTTTTTAGATTGGCAACGAAACGTCCAACTCATTATTAATAAAAGTGCAAGGAGGGCACAGTCATCAGCGGCAATTTCTTTAGTTGGGCGGGGGAGCATCCGCCCCCCCTACTCCCCCACCCCCATTCGCTGCGAGCCTCGCAGGAAAAAGAAAATGGAAATGGAAAGATTTCGTTGCCATTTTCTTTTTCCGACATGCGCACTCACTGCACTGCAGCAGCTAGCCTTCCCCGAGTCCAGAGACATGCGGGGCATGGCTAGATGCTCCAAAGTGCGCAAGTCACTTTGACTGGCTGTCTTGCGCCGGCCAAAGTGACATGCGCACTTTGAAGCTCTCCGCCTAGCTACCTTAAATAGCTGGGTGGCCACCAAGCATCAGGCCTACAGGGCCCAAAGGAGTGTCCAGCCAGCCCGCCCCATCCAATCCTGGCGCTGCTCTCACAGCATCAGAACAGTGCCAAGATTGGTTAAGGGAGTTGGCTGGGCCCATGCTGGAGTGGAGGAGAAGATCGGGAGGAGCGAGGACGAGAAAGCCAAGTAAATGTAAATGTTTTTATATAGCGCACAGCTACCCGCAGTGGGTTTCCCGGCGCTTGTACGAATACCGCAATGGAACCCTTCCTGGCTTTCCCTGTAAAGTGTCCACTCCTGGGCACCCCCATGGTGCAGACCAGGCATCCCTCGCGTTGTGGGGGCCGTTGTGGAGACTAAGCAAGCTAATGCCCAGGGTTGCAGCATGGGACCCATGATCAGAATAGGCACTGAGGCGAGAATATCCGGTCAGGGGAATTAATGAGCCCAAGACCCGCTGGGGCAGGAATCGAATCCTGGTCCCTGGCCAGAGCTCTGCATCAAGGTCTGCCTGCTCTAACCATTGAGCCACACGTCTCCAGGTAGGTGACTTATTTTTCTTTTCATCCTGACCTCTACTTCCTCCATTCCCCTCTCGACTCTGATGCCATGACACTGGCAGTGGTGGTTTGCCCGCCGCCCCCAGTCCCCATAGCTTGCAGCCGCCACTGCTTGACACTCCATTGTTTGAACTAATTGTGTGTATATATCACTCGAATATTTCCATTTTATTCCCATTTTACATGTTTTTGGCCGTCGAAACACAAGGGCATGAAAGAGTACATAAGAGTTCTATTGGCATTATAAGGCACACATGACATACGGCGTAAGATATAGCCGGAGTACACAAACAAAGTGTTCCTGTAGTAATCCTTTACATAATCTTACATGCCGTTATGGATCGGATCCATAAAGTCCCCTATAGAGTGTGGTATGGTGGATTTTCTACCTTCACAGGTTTAAGGATAGTGTTGGGAAAGGTGGATGTCAAGTTGAGGTATGCAAAAAACATGGAACGCCAACTACCTCATATGTTCATTGGTATTCACACATTGTTTCATGGGCATTCCCACTATGGATGCACTCAAAGAGTTACTCCAGAAAAAAGTGGCGCAACTGCATTTCTAGGACAGCAGGAACTATTATGGACCCTCACATGTAAATCACTGCTGTGAAAATGTTATTTTCATTGGGAGAAACATTTCATGTGTAGAAGTAACAACATATAAAACATGTAAGCATGCAATGCCCATTTTAGCCTTACTTACTCATGTCATGATTTCAAAGACTACTTCTGGGAATAATTGCAAATTACAAAAAAGTCAGATATACCATCCAAACCACTTTTTGGAGCAGGGCTTTTTGTAAATTTGGTCAAATAATTTTTTATTCTTATGTTGCAGAAATGTATCTATAATTCACAGACAATAAATTCAACATTTTTTTTATCCAGTTCTTCCTTGGGGTATGCACATCAAATTACACACATTTCTTCAAGAGGTAAAAAAATCAAATGGGGGAAGACAAGAGTGGGTGGACATTCTTGAACAAATAAAGGCAAAGAGGTTAAACCGGCAAGCGTAGTAGACAAAAAAGAAGATAAGAGGATAGAGGAGATGGGGTAATGTTTTACATTAAATGAAAATATGTCAGATCTAAAAATAAGCCGCATCCACCACCCCACCCCTAAAAAGAACTGCTCTTAGACTTTGGGGTGTAACATGCTTGCCTCCAAAATATAAGTGAATAACCAGTAAAGAAGGTGACAGTATGTGGTAAAAGGATTTACAACAGTATAACATATTGTCATAACATTTGTTTTGGTATTTGTACATCACACTCTCAGATATGTTTTACCAAGATTGACAGACTCAAAACACAGGTCCAGCATGGGCAGACGTAATACAAGTTTCTCGGATACAAATAATGGGTACTGCATAGGAATGTTTCCTCACCCACATAGAACAAGTAGAGTACTGGTAGCGGTCATACATGCTTCTTCATAAAGACAGAACAGGTACAGCATGTTGCCAGTGGAGGCAGCTATTTACTAGGGGTGGCCGGACGGGGAAATGGAAAGTGTTGTAAATTAAAGAAACGAACAAAAAAAACACTTACCACCTGGCCAGCCGCCACCTCTCGGTCACTTGCCACCGCCGCCTCTCGCTCATGGAAGCAGGGACAGGAAGCACACAGGCTCCTGACTCCCCTAGCCAATCACAATGCTGCAATGCAGCACTGTGATTGGTCTGAGCACCATGGATAGACTCTCAGGCAGGAAATGGGAGCCTGGGGCATGTTCTGCACCCAGGCTGTAATGCAACCTGGGTGCAGAATATGCAAAGTGCGCATGACGGTTTGGCCGGCCCGAGAGGGCCGGTCAATGCATCATTGTGCATCTTGGAGTAGGCAAACCACACCTTCCCTGCCCTGCTTTGGCAGTCCAGCCCCACACTGCCCGCACCAGGAAACGAAAACTAAAATGATATTATTGCTAGTTATGATCATGTTAGTTTTCTTGAACTAATGCTCGCAGAGCAGTGGGGCAAAGCTCCTCCCCCTAAGCGTCCAATGCATGTTACACAGCAGTGGTAGCCTTTTTTACTTGCTTTAACCCCTCCCCTGCTGATGACGGAACCGCTCCGTCATCAGCTGCGGTGGCGCTGTGCTGATGACGGAGCAGTTCCGTCATGGCCCGCCCGACGCTCCTGAGCGGCGGGAATTCCGCGCCTGCGCTGAGCTTTCTATTGAGCGGGCGGGGCCATGACGGAACTGCTCCGTCATAAGCACAGCGCAACCGACGCTGGTGACGGAGCGGTACCGTCACCAGCATGCGCCCGCCGCATTTCCGCCCCGCCCCCTTAGCACTACGGCAGAATAGCCGCCGCAGTGAAGGGGTTAAAGAGCAACAGTATAGAATTCAGCAATACAGGTTTACATAATGTGTGTGTGTGTGGTTGGTGTGTCATGTGGTCTGCGTGTATAGAAATGTGATGGTGCAGTTGTGTGGGTTGGTGACAGTGTGGAGTACATGATGTGGTGTTCGAACACAAAGGATGCAAGAACCTAGATGAGTAAGGAGTAGGTTGGAGGATGAGTTCGAAACTGCAAGGGAAGGTGATTATAGAAGGTAGTAGGTGAATGGATTAGTGAATGACTGGATGGTGGGCAATTAGTAGTGTGATGCTGGTTAATTAGATGCGTGGCGGTTGAGTAGATAAATGGATGACCAGATTGATTTAGCAGATAAAAGGATCAAAGGATGGTGGGCGACTAAGTGATATTAAATTAGTTATTGAATTGTTAATGGATAAGCTGGGAAATAGGTCACAGCTGAATTAAAAAGTGAAAAGGTAGATAGTGGGTCAGAAGTTAGATGGCTGAGTGGGTTTGCGAATGAGACATTAGTTGGGTGGATGGGTAAGTAGAAAGATGAGTGAGTGGGTAGAAGGATGAATGGGTAGGTGAACAGATTAGTAATTAAGTGAAATTACGTGGATGGTGGGTGAAGTGGAGTATATGGGTATATTGGCAGGTTAATAGGTCTATCATTAGATGGATGGTGATGGGTGGGTGGGTGATAGATGAGTTAGTGGACAATTGGACAGAATGGACAGAAGGGTGGTGGATAAATGAGTGGATGTATGAGCCAGTGAGTTTGTTAGTACTGTGTGAATGGGTGACTGAGTGGGTGAATCAATAAATAGGTAAATTGAGGAATGAATAAGTATGGACCTAATTGGTGTGTGGGGGATGAATAGATAGGTGTAGTGAATGGATGGGTAGATGAGTGTTCAAATGGGTGAGTGTATATTGGTTAACTGATGAATGAATGCTGAGTGAATGGAAGAATGGACACTTGAGTCATGAAATGAGTGAGTATTGGGTTGCTAAGTGGACATATGGGCAAGGCAAGCATGAGTGAGTAGTTGGACTAGTGGGTAAGGGTTGGGTAAGGAAAGAGTTGAGTGGAAAATCATATGCAGTGTTCCTTATGAAATACCTTTAGTTTTTAGAAGATGAAAAAGGCTCCTTTTGCTGCCGGTAGGTTGCAGCAGGGGTCCAAATGTTGGTGTTGGTATCGAAAGTGCTTACTCCGGAGCAAAATCAAGTTACCCAATAAAAGTGGCCCATAGCTGCAGAGAATTACATTCACCCATAACATTGTACACTATATGAATACATGAATGAATAAATGAATAATTGTGTTAAGTGCGCAGATACTTCAGTGACTGTCCTGGTACTACAGACTAACAGTACAAACAAGTATCATTTAAGCAGTCTAGACATCAGATACTGAGGGCCTGGTGAAAAGAAAGCCCTATTGGCTAAAACCATGGTTTTGGAAAGAATTTTCGTCCGCAATGGCAGCCATTGCAGCCAACTCAAGTGAGAGGACATAGATGTCTGTTGAGGAAGTTTGAAAATGAGTTCTGCAGCGTCATTTTGAACAACCTCTCCTAATTGGCTAATTTGTGAGACCCAGGTACAAACTGTTAACATAATCTAACCTAGTGGTGATAAGGCATGAATCACCATATTTCTGGATTTCAACGGGGGAAGGAAAATAGATTTTGTAAAGCTCGGACCAACCCAAAGCATGTGCCCACCACTGTGAGTACCTGCTGTTGGACGAACAATCGAATGTCAATTCTCACCCCTAAAATCTTTGCAAGCATCGAAGGCGGGGATGGAGTAGGGGCTCCATCAGGCCAGCAATTTGACCGTCGATCAGCTTGGAAAGAGCCAAGCGGTAAGATCTGAGTCTTATCTATGTTACACTTAAGATGACTAGAAGGGAGCTTTTTAAAGTCTGCCTGTAGGCAAGTCTCAAGAGATCCACATATAACTGCAGCCCCCTCTCAAAGGAGAGGAGTATCTGAGAGTCATTGGCGTTGGATGTAGGAGAGTAGGGTCTGCTTCCTATGGTCACCCCCACTTTTTGCTGTGATACTCTGGTTTCTCGACTTTAGTGTGGCTGTGGGCCTGCTCATCAGACCCACAGCCGAGCTGTTCTCTCTCTAAATTGATACCATGTACTTTAGGTACATACCTAATTGGGTATTGGGTCACCTTTGTGAGCCCCTGTATAGTGTACCATAGGTACCCAGGGCATAGGTGCATCCACGGCCTACCAGGGGCTGCAGCATGCATTATGCCACCGCTGGCTGGCCATCCAAACTGACACCACAGGCTGATCACTCAGCTTGGGTAAGGTGGTGTAATCACCCCTTACTTAGATATAGTATACCTATATCTACCCTTATATATCGACACATATATATATACCTATAAGTCACTCCTATGGCAGGCCTTGAAAATCCTGAAGGCAGAGTGCTTGGTTTTATGTGAGAGGGTGCTCTAGCATGAGCTGAGCCCTTCTGCAGCTTTCGCAACCATCTCCTTATAGCTGTTCTATGATATAGCCTTACCATGTACTCTTAAGGGCATTATAATCCTCGCGGTTAATGCTAACTTTGGTTTGGCTTTATCAAAACATGTCAAGTAAGGTGTAAAACACTTTGGAATACTATCCCCCACCAGTCCTGGCGGCGGGGGTAGCATTCCACCCTTCTAGAGGGAGAAGACATGTGGTTACTACTTTACCAGGTTAAAGTTAAACAGAGCCTCAGCATCACAAAATGATTGCTGCTGCCACAGACACAAGTCTGACCTCCTGCAGCTGGGGGAAACTCCAGCAAGGGAGGCTTGGACAATAGGTTTCCCTCCCCAGACAGCCTGTCGTGTATTGGGGAAGGGTGGGTTGAATGGAAAGATTCTTTTCCAGACACTGCTTGGGGCACACAAGGTGCTCCATGCATAGCCCGGTTCAAACCAGTTGCTGGGGCACTCCAGCCCCGCTCTCGCGTGAAACTGGACAAAGGGAAAGGGCTGTAACCACCCCCTTCTCAGGGTCCACACATAGGGGGACCTAGCAGGTAATCCAGCCCCTAAAATCAGTAAAAAGATAGGAGCTGAGTCTAGAGACTTTAGATTAATCCTGGAAGAAACTTTGATACGAAATCTTGGACCTTCAACGTTCTATATCGAATAAAAGACTGAAGACATCTCCCTTGTGGTCAAGGAGTGACCCCCTGGGCAAACAGGCAACACAAGTAACTTGCCGGTTTGCTTTGTCGATGCTCCTGCCGGAACCCGAAGACTCAGCTACTCAGGAACTGGACTTCCAGACTTCTCCGACTCTGATCTACATCCACAGCAAAGCTGAGACCTGGTGCAAACATGAGAGACGTGGGACTGGACACCCTAGACATCCTGCATTTTTCTAACAGTGCAACTACCAAGGCACCCTTGAAGTTGTGCATTAGGGTTTAAGAAGCCCTGGACCCGAGCGCCATTTGCACCAAAGCTCAGCCCTTCACACTCCATGAGTGCCATGTGGGGCCAGCTCCACAATTTCAGCTAGATACATCTTCCCAGTTGCTAGGCCGTTGGCTAGTGAGCCCTCTGAAGATGAACCTTTAAAACTAAACTGCTTTTTTGATTGCTCCACGCTTGTTCCAGCTTCCCTCCAAAGGAGAAGCTCCCCAGACCTTGCTGGTTTGACTCAAAGCCAAACTTCACTTTCTGCTTGGATTGCAGTTACCAAGGCTAGTTGGATCCAGTCCAGATACCGACACCGCAGTCAACTAGACCCCTTGTGGGACAGCTTGAATCCAGCTCCTGGTCATTGCCGACGCCTCCTGGTCCTCATGGCTGCAGAGACAAGCTTCACCGCTTCACCTGAATCAACTCGACATCGCCTGGTTCCTTCCTGGTTCCTTCCTGGTCACTGGCTAAGGACCCAGACTCTGTCCTCTCTGCTTTCAGGTTCTTCTCATCTCCAATTCACCCTTGGATCCACCCGGACACTTTTCCTCTGGTCACCTGCAGCACTTTTTTGCAGATCTCCATAGAAAACTTCGACGAAACCCGACACGAAAAGACACCAATGCACCCGGCTTCCCTGGGTGAGGTAACTCGAGTACTCTGGTGCTCCCATGGGTGTTGACTCTCGAAGTGTCCTAGTTTAAAGGGGTTTTACCGTAGTCCATCCGGAAGTGTCCTTAATCAGTAACTTTGTAACTTCTTCGTTCTCCATTATAAGTCAATGGTAACTCGCGACTGTGTTCAGACACTGCGCGCGTCTCCCGTAGGTCTCCTACTTCCTAACCTTTGGTTGTCTAGTGTAGCCCCAGCAATTCCCTAGGCCCTAGGCCGGTTCACTATTCCTGAAGTGGTTCTTATACCACTTACTTAGTATATGGTTTGTGAGGCCCCTAGGGCAGAACTGTATTTGTGCAACTTATAGTATGCTTAATGAGTAACTTGTGATGTATTTCGATGTCTGACCTCATAAAGAGTTCAGAGGGGTTGTGGTAGAAATAAATACATATATATTTGATATATACCTTGTGTGGTGTCCTTTCATTTGGTACTCAAGAGATTATAATTGGTAAAACAGCTTGCTTCACATGCTCTCTGAAGTTTTAGCCTAAGACTGCTGGTCCATGCTACCACTAGGATAGCTTATCTATAAGGTTGACTTTACAACCACCGAAAATAAGGGTCGTTTAGACTGGTGCAAGGCGCCCACTAGAATAGTTGACATCATATGCCAGGCTAACTTCTCACATAGGACACCACCTTAAAACAAAACAATTCAACCAGGGATGTCAGAGGGCCCGGATGAACGTCAAACAAAGTAGGACCGAATGAAGAACCCTGAGGCACCCTGACCGAAAAGGGACTTCACCCCAGATTAGAAGTGGGCCAACCACACAGATTGTGCTTTGGTATCCAGGAAGGATTCAATCCAGTCTAGGACTAAGACACCAATGCCTAGATCAGTAAGGAATTATAATAGGGTCGAATGAGACACTTTGCAATTGTGTGGAAACTAAAAATCAATGCTGTTCTCCCTCCCATATCCGTGCTATAATTAACAACGAAATGTAGATTGACTGGAATACAGTAGTTTGTTGGTCTCAAGTTTATTTGACTGCTGCTTCTCAAGCATTTTAGATACCTCAGGAAGAAGCAAACTAGGTCTAAATTTAAACAGAAATTTGAGTCTGCAGAGGATATTTTCAGAAGCAGGACCAATTTAGCCTGTTTCCAGACTGATGGAAATGCCGCTGTTGATAAAGAAATGTTCAAGAGCCTAATCAAAATAGGGTTGACCACCTCGACCACAGTAGCTACAGAAGCAGGACAACGATCGGAGGGAGAGCCATACTTTGCGCTTGATTTACAAAGACGTGACTCAGCGCAACGCAGCACGACAACTTGCTTTTCTAGGCCACATGAAGAGGGCAGGAATGCGCTATATCTCTTAATATGTGGTACATTCCTGATCTCTCCCTGCGCTGATGCACACAGTGCATCCTAGCATCAACGCAGCCAACCTTGCACCTTGGTGTAAGGGTACCTGAGTTGCAGGCAGGATTGTTTAGAGTCTTTTTCCTCTGCCCATGTCTGCTGCATCATGCAGCACATGTAGAAAGAGGAAAAACAAGGAGAAATAAGGTTATTTCTCCTCATTGCGTATATCCTGGATAGGTGTACATTTGTGACGCAGTCTCAGGTTTACTATTGGTAGTAAATCTAGTATTGAGCTAAAATCCATGGGTGGATGCATGGGAACACCTATGCTCCACCCTTGGAACGCCTTCCCAGGGCAGAGTAACGCAAGGCAGCGACTTGCACGGTGTGGCATTTCTCCAGGTTTACTATGCCACGCTGAGCCATGCAAGATGGCTCTGTGTGACATAGTAAATCTCACTTAAGGCTTGCGTTGCCCTTACGTCACTTTCAGTGATTCACGGGCAACGCAGTCCTTTCATAAATCTGATCCAAAGTTTTCAAGATAACAGCTTCAGGATTCTCTAAGGAGATAAGATTAAATTGTAGGAGCGAGCAATGCCTAGGGGCAATTGCAATGCACCTTGACGATTCACTGTCTTCTAAAACAGGAGTCACAACCAAATTATGCTGGATTTTAGAAATGTTCTCCTCAAAAAACAATAACTTATCACATAGCTCCTGAGAAGGTAAAATTCCAGTGTTGCATGGTGGAGGTGCTAGAAACAGCTTAATGATGCAAATAATTTCAAATGACTCGTTGGTGGCTGATACAATTTTTTCTTCAAATAAGATGTTTTCGCTAGCTTAATCACAGAGTGGTATTTGCTCAAGGCTGCTTTATAAATTTCCTTTCTTCCCACTGGTAATATCCTCACCACATTCGCTCTGCCATTTCACAGGCACTGTTTTCCAAAGACAAGCCTGGATAAATCAGGAAACTGAAGGACCGCGATTACGGGCTTTCCGAATCCATGGTGAGTCTAAGTTATTGGCAGCTGGGAGAAGCAAGCTGTTAACTACTTATCAGCAGTGGTCGGTAGTGGGAGTGCTGCCCAAGGCTGGCTTTAGCACTGGTGGCGCCCAGTGCAATATTTATTTTTTGGCGCCCCCACACCCCATGACCACCTCTTTAAATTTCCTCCTCACTATCACCGGGCATAAGTGCCCCTCATCTCTCCAATCACAAGTTATTGCTAAAACAGTGCCCCCCCTATGAGGCCAGCGCCCCCTCCACAGGCCAGCGCCCAGTGCAACCGCACTGGTCGCACTGCCCTAAAGCCGGCCCTGGTGCTGCCGAGGGCGCTGACGTGGGGAGGGGGAGGGGCAGGGTGTGGGGTAGTAAACTATGGATTACGGACAAATATAGGTAAGTAACTATAAACATAAATAAAACGAATTTCATTGCTCGCACTGCATTGCATTTGGCAATGCAGTGCACAACACGAAATTAGTTTTATTTATTTTATATGTTTACTTACCTGTATTTGTCCATATTTCGTTGTTTACTATCCCCACCCTGCCCCTCCCCCTCCCTACGTCACTGCCCGCCAGCACTCCCACTACCGACCTCTACTGCTACTTATGTGTCTGAGTCTGAGTCACCTGAAAAGCGAGGTAGATAGAAAGTTCATGAGATTCGAAGGCTCAATTTTATTCCAGGCAGAGTAAATATCGGAGAAAACGGTACAATCCAAATTAGCTTTATTGCACCTAGTCAGTGAAATTTAATGAGAGAATGGTCTGACCATGACAGGTGGCAGAGCTCTAAGACAGACTTAGGAGAATTAGAAAAGATAAGATCAATAGTATGACTCTCTAGATGTGTAGGGGTGAAGACTGGTTGGGAGGGATTAAGAGAAGTTATTATGTCCAACAAAGGCATAGCACCGCTGGCAGAGACACAGTCAGCATGAATATTAAAGTTTCCTAGTACAATAAAATGAGCAAACTGTATAGTAGGGTTGGCCAACGCTCAGTGCTTTAAATGGGCCTGTACTGTGCGGTACGGAATACCAGCACTTTTTTATCTTGAGAGGGAGATTACCGGCACTTCTCAAGAGAAATGCAATACTTTTAATTGGAGAGTACCAGCACTTCTCAGAAACAAGCAGGTACCTGCACTTCTATGTTGCCATTTCAAGCACCTCCAAAGCTTAATTAAGAGACAATAAATCGCAAGAGGGGCCCGGAGGATTCTATACCTGTACATCAGCCAGGAACTTCTTAAGGGGGATGGAAAAGAAGAAACCCGAAGCTTCCTCCCAGCTAGTTCATTTAAGAGCAATATGGAACATTAATAGTTTGCTTGAACCCAATATCCAACCCTCCTCTCCTATTAATCCTGTCAAAGTGACAAAAAGAATAACCTGAGGGCAGGGCTTTCTGTGGGCCTGGTCTCACCGGGTCTGAGCCCCAGCAGTTTTTTAAAGGGGACCTCGAACCGACTCTCTATCGGGCTCTGTTTTGGGCCCTGGCACATGCGGTCTGTTTTTTTCCGGACTGCAGTGAATGCATGCACATGGATGTGCGCATGCTCACACTGCTCACTTATCACTAGTGGAGAAGTTATGGCATGACGTCATGCCAAGTGAGCCTTGTAGGGGGAAGGGAAATCCTTTAAAGAGTCATTTTCTCTCTGGATATCCCTTCTCTTTTTGAAACTCAGGAGCAGCAACATTGTCCTAGTGTTACCAGTGGAAGGGGAAGCTTTTTTAATATTATATACAAGCGATAGTTGCTGCTTATTCATCTTATGCAGTTAACAACCATTGACAAAGACAAAAGTCCTGACTTGCTGTAGGCATGCTACTTGTTGTATCATATATCTGGATTCAATGACAGAAGCAGCAAAATACAAGTTGGGTGGCACACTATGCTAAGCACAGATGTTTAGTTTAAGAGTTTTAAGCCACGCCCTTAATTACATTGCCCACGCCCCTTTGAGAGACCCTCCAGTTTTTTCATCCCACTGGAAGCCCTGCCTGAGGGAATAGTTACCTCTATATGCAGAGAGGACGAATCAGTTAGTCAGGTTTCAGACATAAACAAAACAACCGGTCGTATATCACATAAAAGATCGGTAATTTGGAGCGCATTTTTGTGCAAAGAGCTGACATTGACTAAAAAGCGGAAATAGGAGTAATATCCTGCCATATCATAATATTGTCACCTCCCCCACCCACAAGCCCTCTCTGCTATTCTTAACCTGGGGTGGGGGGTATTGATGGTTTGTGGGTGAAAGGAACAGATCGCCAGACAGAATTTACATGCCAGGGCGCCAATGCAATTATCCACATACAGCTTCCATTGACAGAACCCCAGTGACCACCGATACTGGCACAACTAGGAGACTTCCAGCACATTCCCTGAGTTACTGGTACTCTGCCAGCATCCAGAATGGAGCACATTGTACCAATGAATGAGTCAGCTCTCGCCTCCGACAACTGCAGTAGACAGTAAGAGGGAACCACGAGGCTGGAGGCAGGGGCGGCCTTAGGCATGTGCAAGCTGTTCACCTGCACAGGGCCACCAAACCCCAGGGGCCACCACGCCAATATATATCCTTATTATAATAATCCTCTGAGGATGGATATATATTTTGCGTGGCGGCCCCTGGCAGGGATTTGGCGGCCTCCGGCTTTGTTCCACTTCCGAACACCCTGACCCCCCCTTCTTCACTGGCCTCCGCGTTCCGCCCCGCCCGGACCCCCTCTTCCGGGGCCCCCTACCTAGGCTCCCTGCCCAGGGCCGCCATGAGCCTAGAGCCGCCCCTGCTGGAGGTGTCCGACCAAATTTATGAAGCATGCTGGGAGAGTGTTCTGCTGTTTCCTTTGCCTGATCACACCTCATGCCCTAGCCTCCGACTCTCGTGCGTTTACGGGATTGCACAACTTAAACCTCACACAGCAGACTTGGGCAGGAACTCATATGAAGTACCAAGCGGCAGGCTGTGTCATGCATCCCTTAGAAAAGATAATGGATAATAGAGGGGAAACTGCAGGCATCACAGGAAGGCAGTAATGCAGCACCGCTATGAAAATTGAAGGTATTGTGGCATTCGCGTTCGGTGGAGAAGTGTGGCTCACCGGTTAGAGGAGGCAGACCCTGATGCAGAGGTCAGACCCGGGACCAGGGTTCAATCCCTGACGCGGCAGGGTCTTGAGCTCAAAATGTCCACGTACTCAATAATTCTCGCCTCGGTGCCTACTCGAATCATGGGTTCACACTCTGCAATTCTGGGCAATAGCTTGCCTAATCTCCACTACGGCCCCACGGCGATGGGATGCCTGATCTTCACCTTGGGGATATCCAGTAGGGGTTATCTCGCAAGGAAAGCCAGGACGGGTTCCCAAAGCAAGCGCCTTGAGACCTTACGGTGAAAAGGCGCTATATAAGAACGTATGATTTACGATTTACGATTTAACTGTACCAGGTGAGGCCTAATGTGGGGATAACAAGGGGCGATCGGGGTAAAAGAAACAATATATCGGGAGACTGACCCACGTGCGGATCCTCCCCTTTTATGATATCCCTGCAGGCCACACCTGCGGATGGTATGTACACTGGCATCCGGCCAACTGTCGGAACACACGACCGCTAACAACTACATCCCTCCTCAACTTGGATGTTTAAACTCTGCTCTCAAAAGTACAGCAACCACACAGGGTGCCTGAGCGTCAGTCTTACATATATTAACACGCGAAGTCCTGAAGGTGTCTGTTGGGGCGGGGATTGGGTAACAGGCTGAGTGGTGAGGTTGACCTTGGATGGATGGACTACCAGGCAATGTCAGGTTCGGTAGCAAAATGGGAGGCAGAGCCCTGGAGGAGGCGGAGTCTGGGGAGACGACCTTCAAGGTGTTGATATCCTCTTCTGATTGGCTCGGGAGATCTCTGTCTGGGTTTTGTGAGTTCTGAACATCTGATCCTGAGGACGCTGGCAGGACCTCTTTAAAGCAAGAGATGTCCAGAGATATCTCATCATTCCTTTTCCGGGCTGTCACCATGGCGCCATTGCTGGTGACAACTGTCCAGTTGCCGGGCTCATGGGTTGTCCGGAAACTGTGGCTCCTGGTCGGAGTGATTGGCTCATGGCACGACGCCGGATGCTTGCCTGGTGATTTTGCTGTTCTCGCCTCGCCTAGTTTGCATGGACATCATGGGGTGGGGTGCGTAGGGATTAGGTCTCTTCGTGGCCCTCTGAACATGAGGGCCCAGGGGCTCCTCTGAGTGGTGCAGTGGGGGGTGCTCCTGTGCTCCCTGAGGAACTCAGGGAGACTTCGCTCGGGGTCCACTTGCTCCAACCTTTGGCAACGGTAGCATTTTGTTCAAGGTCCTCATGAACCGCTCGACATCTCCATTAGCTTGGGGCCATTGGCGCATGACACGGCGGTGATGGATTCCACACTGATTGAGGAAGGTGGCAAACTCAGCCCCTTGAAACGGTGGCCAGTTGTCGCTTTGGATCTCAGTGGGGAACCCAAAAGTGGCAAACACCTTTTCCAAGACAGCTGCCACATGAGAGAAAGCGCTCAACACCACCAGCTCCCCAATGGGGTATTTGGAGAAAGCATCTACAAGGACGAGCATGTGTTTTTGCCCAGGAAAGCTTCCAAAGTCTATGCTTACATTCGACCACGGAATGGTGCATGCCTCTTCGGTGATTATCGGATTCGGACGCTCAGGTGCACTTGTCATCTGGTAATCTGTGCATCGGCATACTAAGTCCTCAAGCATTGTGGAGAAGTGTGGCTCAGGGGTTAGAGGCGGCAGACCCGGAAGCTGAGATCAGCCCTGGACCAGGGTTCAATTCCCCGCCTCGGCGGGTCTTGGGCTCAAAAAGTTCCACGGACTCGATAATTCTCGCTCCGGTGCCTTCTCAACTCATGGGTTCACACTCTGCGACTCTGGGCAATAGCTTGCTTAATCTCCACAACGGCCCCTCGCGGCGGGATGCCTGGCTTTCACCTTGTGGATACCCTGCCGGGGTTATCTCACAGGGGAATACCAGGACGGGTTCCCTAAGCAAGCGCCGGGAAACCCTTTGTGGGTAGCTGTGCGCTATATAAGCTCAAATACATTTACATTTACATTGTTTCAAATTCTGGAAACCAGACTTTTTCCCTCATTCTTGCTTTCATTTTTGTCACTCCTTGGTGACCCCATGAGTCAGCTGAGTTGCTCATTGCCTCAGAGCTTGCGGCATTACCAGCCACAGACGTTTCAGGAGTATTCCATCAGACGTGGCACTCAGTTCACGTCGCAGCCTCCACATTTTTGTTAGCTCCCCACGGTCTTCCTGTGGCCATGTGTTGGTTTGTTAGAGGTACGTCTTCCATGACCCTTTTTGGACCACTTGAAGAGTCCAAGTGTATATGGGGTCTTGCTCAGTTGCTTTCTTGATGTCTTCGAGCATCATCGCCTGGGGGCATGCCGCAACGGAGATCATCTTTATGTACTGCTCAGCCCTTAGAATTCATCAATCTCCTCTTTGGGGGGCGGGTGTCGAGACAGGAAGTTAGCGGGATTCTCCACCCCAGGTCGGAAGACTGCCTCCATCTGATAGGGTTGAAGTTGGATGGCCCACCGCTCAATGTGTGGAGGTGGATGAGGGGCTGACCCCTTGAAGAGGGGCACCAGGAGATGGTAGTCCCTCACCACGGTGAATGGCTGGCCCGTCAGGTACAGATGGAAATGGTTGCATGCCCATTTTATCGCAAGCACCTCTCGCTCAATTTGAGCATACCTTGCTTCAGTGGGGGTCAGGGGCTTGCTGGCAAATGACAGAGCCGCCCACCGGCCTGGCTCTTGTTCCTAGTAAGCACCACTCCGAGTCCCACAAGACTGGCGTCTACCATTAGTTCTGTTTGCTTCACCGGGTCGAAGTAGGCCAGCGTGGCTTCTCTCATCCTTATTGCTTTGGAATTAGCCCTGGGAGTAGTGTGCGTAGTGGGGCTATGTGGAGTTCCATGAAGTGGGAAAAAACTCTGCACACTCCGGGTAGCCCCACTATGTGCCACCCGCCTCCCTCCCGCCCTATTAACATTGAAATTACAAGGTTTAAAAGCAATGTAACAGTAAAGTAAAATGGCTTACCTGAGCTGCGGTGTCCCGGGGCTACCTCTTCCTCCTTCATCGCAACTTCTTGCTCAAAACTGCGCATGCATCATGTATCACTAATAGTTTATACAGCATCCTGCGAGCTATTCCAGGAAGAGCAGTTTTGCCTGGAAAGAAGACCTGTGGATTATACGCACTTGCACCCTGAAAGGCCCAATGTGAGCACTGGCTCAGCAACACACCACCACCCATGGTGTATGGTGCTGTCATTGATTATACAGTTGGCTACCTTCAAAACAAACCTGAAAGCTCTCTTCCTTCAGCAATACAGTAGTTAAGACATTGCAGTAAACCAACTCCATTAAAAAATGTTCACTCACTTTCCAAACCTTAGGGTAATGTTCGTGGTATATAAAAATGCATAAATAAATAAACCACTTAATGAATAGCCCCTGCTTCAGCTCCCGCCTCTCTTTACATCACCATCTCTTCATGAACCCAGGGTTTCTTCTCTACTTCCTGTCTTTAAACCCCTGTATGTCTTCCGTGTCACATCTCTCTATTGTCTTGACAACTGTTTGGACCACATCTCTTCATAGCTTCTACATTTCTTAACTCTCACATCACGCTATATTCTCTGCAACTCTTCACTGACCCATCTCTCCACAGCCCCTACATCCATTCACTGCTAAATAGCTGAACATCTCCTGAAGTTGCTTTGTGCAGGTCTCCTCCCTCTTGTGAGTCCTTTTTCTTTGGCACTGAAGGGCACCTGTTTAATAGCTCATAACCCCTCTAGCTTTGTGAGAAGGCTACAGGCCCTCCCGCCATTCCATTCTTTCCCATCAATTATGGACAACAAGACCTTTATGATAAAGAATGGCTGCAGTTTTTTATTCACATTATAAGTTGGTATATAAATTAGCACAATGGCATTGGTCATCTACATGCTCAGCTCTTGTTTATCTTGCACTTCAATGTAACACATTCTATTAATAACTGGTTGTACACTTTTCATCAACTGTTGTGACAGCTCTTCTTTTGTCGATTACTCTGAACAGTGGGTCGCGTCTTCGAAGCTTACCTTGCTACCGAACGTTGTCGTTCATTGCCCCGTACCCATGCCTGCGCTGCAAGTGCTGTGTCTGCCCAGTGCTGACCTTTTCTTACCCCTTTGTTCCTCAAGTGTCCATGCCGTGATGCAGAGGCATCCCAAGGACCATGCTCGGGCAATTGTACTTTTACATCCTTGTATGAAGATATTTATTGTTGAAAATCTTGGGCCTCATTTATGAGAAATGACGCATCGCTGCGTGAAAGCAGCGATGTGTCACTTCTCAGTGGCACTCCTAGAGACATACCTGATGCGTCATATTTAATGTATGACACATCATGTTGCAAGGAGTTACAGATACCTCGGTATTTCTGACGTATCTGTAAGCGCAAAAGTGACGCATTGCTGGATTGTGCCACAAAAGTGACGAAACTCCAGCAATGCGTCCTTTCACATGGGGCAAGCCCCATGTGAAAGGGCCTGGGTCAGTCTTACGCCTGCTGTGAGGCAGGCGCAAGATTATGATGCAACAGTGTCCTAGAAGTGACGCAGTGAAATCTCATAGATTTCACTGTGTCACTTCTGTGAGGCTTTTTTATGGGGGAAAGCCCCCCCCTGCATACATTATACCTGACACAGGTATAATGTAGCACAGGGGTTTACAAAGTGACGCATCTGCTTAGATGCGTCACTTTGTAAATGGTGCACAACAGGAGGCATGTTTTACGACGCCGATGCATCACAAAAAGTGATGCATCGGAAGTGCAAAACTGATGCAAGGCCTTATGAATGAGGCCCCTTGTGACTACCTAACTCCCTGCCCCTCTCTTCTTGTTGATACAGCTGCGACACCCTAGCCATCCGGTACAGGTGGGATCAGTTTCTCCAGGCAACACTTCAATGCTAGGGACCAATTTTTCCTTCGCATTTTGGCCGTGCTCCTGGCCAAGTCCCCTCCTCTGATTGGGCCATTCAAAAAGCAACTTGATTTGCTCACTTGCTGACCCTCTGCTTTGGCATTCTTTTGCCGCCCTGATGCTGCAGTGCCCATTGTTTGCTGGCCATGGGGGTGGGTTGGGGGTTAGCTGCCATCCTTCTAGGGTTGGCTGCACCTCCTGGTCCAGTGGTACAATGGGCTGAAAGAGTGAGATCTGTTGTCCCGCTGTGAATATGTGCAGGCAGCTGGACAGAAGCCACACTTGCAGAACCAGCAAAATACAGGACAGTTTGCTGTTGTAGTGACACTCCGTAGTTGAAGAGCACTAGAGAGGACCAGGTGGATGACACCGTAGCCCCATGACCGATTCTTAAACAAGCCAGTAAAAATCTGATTTTTAGGATGTACGAAAGGGATCATGCCTTTCTTCCTGTTGAAATTTTTACTTGTGTGCAGCCACCCTTGCTTATAACTTGATTTTGGAATTTGGGGTCTTTGAGTCTTTACAGCATTATTGAACATCTTCACAATCCTTGTGGGTCTAGAGAATTCTGACCAGTTTGCCCTGCCTGTTGGTACCTTAATTTTGACCATATCGCCGACTTTAAACTTTACCTTTTTGACTGCGTGTAGTTTATCAAACCTGGTTTTCCTGTCCCTCACTGCCTTGTATTCCCTGTCCCGCCACTTGGACTCTTGACAGTGACTCGTCCAACCTTTGTGCCATCCCATCCACCCTGGTACTAGCCTTGAGTTGGGTCTTCTTGCTCGCAATAGTTCAAACAGGGTGACACCTGTGGTTTTATGAGGGTTAAGTCTACAGGCTTCCAAACGTCTCCCTACTTCATCTTTCCAACTCAACCCACTGGCCCTTGCTAGTTGGATACCGTCTTTGATGGTTCTGTTAAATAGTTCAACCATCCCATTGGTCTCAGGGTGATATAACGCACACCTCTTGTGTGTGATCCCACTAACCCCTAGGAAGTCTTGCATTTCTAAGTATGGGCGAAATTTGCGAATTCGCGGTCCGCGAATTAGTGGGAAATGGCAAAAAAAATCCGCAAGTTCACGTATTTTCCCGCAAACTTGCGGATTTTTGTGACATTTGCACAAATATGTGACCACTAGTGCCTGTAACTTTGCCAGCACGCCAAAAGGCGCCGAGATCCCTTGAGTGAGCTGGCCATTATAGTGGGGACGGGCGGGAAGACATTTCATACCGCTAGTGTGTGGGGGACGGGGCCAAATGCGTGGGGCTTCTATGCGAGTTCACATGCATCCTGTTTATAAAGGGTCAGAGACCGAGCAGAGCAGCAGATGAGGAGAAAGCGGCCTCCTGGTCACAGGAGCTACACGGGGATGGCGCTCGGGAAACTCATTGATGCAAAAATATGTTTGGCACAGGACCCCAGAATCAGTCAGATGTCCAAGATAGCTCTGCTGCGGGTGTTGGTACAAAGCAATTCTGATCCTGCTCAGTGGTTTCAGGAACATGCAGCTGCTGCTGCTGGATAATGTCCCATCTCATACTAAACTGCCCCGTACAGGCATAAGCTGATGCTGTTCAGTAGGGTGCAGTGGCATGCGGGTGCTCCACGCCTGGTACATGCGCATACCGGTGCCAGGGGGGACACGTGTTTATTGGTGCTGTGTAGCAAGTTATGACTTCATATTTTGACTGCACCAGACGGTGGTACCACCTACACGGATCAGGAGCATCCAGGCACCAGACTTCATGGTGCAAGAGCATTATGGTGCTGTGCGGTACAGGTATATATGTACTGGGGTAGGGGGACACTTAGTACAATGTGTGCTCACACCCAGAGGACTCCCAGGCAATTGAGCACAAATGATTTTCACACTTAAAGGGCTCTGGGGCAGTTCAGCAGCACGGGGGCTCGCACCCACTGGGCCCTGGGGCAGTTTAGTAGCGCGTGGGCTCACGACCCCTGGGCAGCTCAGCAGCGCGGGGGCTCACACCCACAGGGCTCCCAGGCAGTTTAGCAGCGCCACCCTCTGGTTCATCACTGCCATCCTCTGGTACACCACTCACACCCTCTGGTTCATCACTGCCACCCTCTAGTTCACCACTGCCACCCTCTGGTTCACCACTGTCACCCTCTGGTTCACCACTGTAACCCTCTGGTTCATCACTGCCACCCTCTGGTTCACCACTGCCACCCTCTGGTTCATCACTGTCACCCTCTAGTTCATCACTGCCACCCTCTGGTTCTTCACAGCACCCTCTGGTTCACCACTGCCACCTTCTGGTTCATCACTGCCACCCTCTGGTTCATCACTGCCACCCTCTGGTTCACCACTGCCACCCTCTGGTTCACCACTGCCACCCTCTAGTTCATCACAGCACCCTCTGGTTCACCACTGCCACCCTCTGGTTCACCCCTGCCACCATCGTGTTCATCACTGCCACCCTCTAGTTCATCACTGCCACCCTCTGGTTCAACACTGCCACCCTCTGGTTCACCACTGCCACCCTCTGGTTCACCACTGCCACCCTCTGGTTCACCACTGCCACCCTCTGGTTCATCACTGCCACCCTCTGGTTCACTACTGCCACCCTCTGATTCATCACTGCCACCTTCTGGTTCACCACTGCCACCCTCTGGTTCACCACTGTCACCCATTTGTTTCATCACAGCACCCTCTGGTTCACAACTGCACCTTCTGGTTCATCACAGCACCCTCTGGTTCGCCACTGTAGATTATGGGGAGAAAGCACACCTGCCCAGCCTCAACCGGGGGCTGGTTAATGTGTTACTGAATTTGAGCTTCATGTCTGGAGCATTGTGCCATACTTGTAACTATTTTCTGACCCTGCTTCGAGGGTCAGAGAATAGTTGCAAGTAGGCAACAACTCTGGAGGCGCCGCTCAGGAAACACATTTTGTAAATGGTTACAAAGAAATTAGCTTCAACTTGCGCACCTGCTGTAACCCTGTAAGTGCTTCATGTACTTCAGTTTTTGAAAATCCGTCCCGCACACGATTTCGCGGATTTTTCTGCAATTTCGCGAGATTCGCGGACCGCGAAATTGCAGAAAATCCGCAAATTCCACGAATGGAATGGATTTTACGCCCATGCTTATGCATTTCTTTGGAGCAGAGTTGTACGCCATTGTCCGTTATTAAGGTACTCTGCAACCCTTCTCTGAGGAACACTTCCTGCAACAAGTCAATCACCACCTTAGTTGTGATCTCCTACACAAAATTTACCTCAGGCCACCTCGAGTATAAATCTACCAGGATGTAAGGTGTGCGATGTTCACCCACTAAGGGGCCCACTATATCCAACACCACATCCACCCATGGACCTACAGGGAGTTCTCTGCTCTGCATTGGAGGTGTGTGTTGCTTTAGGACCTTGTCACTTGCGGATCACAGTATGCAGTCTCTTACTTCCCTCTCATTCTCTAAATCCATTTTGGTCCACCAGTAGTCGGAACGCATCCTTTGCTTAGTTTTAGTTATCCCTAGGTGCCCTTTGTGCGCGAAGTCAACAAGAAGTTTACTTAGGACCTCAGGCAGAACTAATCTCGTGCCTCTAAATAGACAATCATCGGTGACTGATAATTCATTTCTGACCATCCAAAATGGTCTCAATGCCTCATCTTGTTTGTCACTGTTCCTCCAACTTCCCTTCGTTCTCATGCACACTTCCTTTAGTAGTACATCGTTCCTTAGTGTCTCTTTCCAGATCTCTTCTTCAATTGCTCCTTGAGTAACGATGCACACATTTTCCATCTGTATCTCCCTCTCGTCCTCATTCTCCTCCTCTGTGCCAAACGGATCTTCGTTCGACCCCTTCACCAGGCGTGACAGACAGTCGGCTGCTAGATTCCTTGCCTCCGGTACATATTCAACATCGAAAGTGTACTCCTGAGGTTCACCACCCAACGTCTTATCCTGCTTGAAATGGAGTCCAGCCCTTTCCTACTGAGCAGTTCAACCAACGGCTTGTGATCAGTCCTCAGGTGAAACCTCGGTCCCCACAAGAAATCTCTGAATTTGATCATGGCCCAGTTTACAGCCAGTGCCTCCTTCTCGATCACCGAGTAGTTTACTTCAGCATTCCGGAGCGATCTTGACGCAAATGGTATGATCTCCTCACCTTTCTCGCCCATCTGTGTGAGGACTGCTCCCAGTCCTTTCGAACTTGCGTAGGTGGTCAGCACTGTCTTCCTCCCTGCCATGAATGATTTGAGACTAGGAGCTTCTGCCAGTGCCTTTTTTGTGTCTTCAAATTCCCTTTGACACTCCTCGCTCCATTCAAAGACTGCCCCTTTCTTCACCAGTTTTGTATGGCAAATGTGTGCCTAGCAAAGCTTTTCACAAGCTTGCTATAGAACTCTATCATCCCCATGAATGATTTGATCTCTTCCTTGTTCTTTGGTGGAGAAAGATTGATGATGGTGTTTTCCAACTCTGTCTTCGCCGAATGCCCTCTGCCGTCATTTTGTAACCTAGGAAATTTATTTCTGCACAGCCAATCCTGCACTTCTCTTTCTTAACAGTGAGTCCTTGTTCCTTGAATCTTTCCAATGCTTTTCTTAACCTGCCTTCATGTTGTTCCTCGTTCTTTGCAAAGATCAACACATCATCCTGGTAGCACATGACCCCAGGGATGCCCTTAAGCAAGTTATCCATTATCCGTTGGAAAACTGCCGCGGCAGAAACCAACCCGAACGGCATTCGCTTAAACTTGATCGCTCCCATGGGCGTGATGAATGCCGTGATTTCTTGGGAGTGCGGGTGGAGTCTAACCTGGTGATAAGCTTATGCCAGGTCTAACGTAGTGAATATTCTCGCTCCTTCCAGTGTACATATCATTTTAAGATGCTCGGAAGTGGAAACTTGTCCACGATAACCTCCTTGTTCAGTGCCCTAAGGTCAATGCACAACCGAACAGAACTGTCCGTCTTCTTGGCTGCTACTATTGGTGCCAACCACTCTGTGGCTTCAATCGGTTCTATCACCTTCCCCCTGCATAGTCTCTCCATTTCTTCCTTCACTGCTTCCTGTATGGCAATGGGGAGGCTTCTGACTGGCTGCGACTGGTTTGGCATTCTCCTTGAGCCTTATTCTATGGGAGTAATTTCTGAGACAACCCAGGTCCTCAGTAAAAACCTCTTTGAATTCCTCCAGCAACAATCTGAATTGGTGAACCAGAGTCCACGGTCAGTTGAAGTGTGCTATCACTTATGCACACAACACAGACCATTGGAAGCTAGTATATTACCCATCCAGACAACATTGGCTAATCTAGCACCACAATCATCATGCTCCATCTCCACCCAATTGTTCAAAGATGCGCTCCTACTTTTGCAAACCACCTAAAAGTTGCAACTTTTTTCTTGACAACTAAGATTGTTACCTAAGTGTGTTTTTGACCCACACATGTATTGCCCTCTAAGAAACCTCTTAGTTGACCTTTTTGCCTTTATGGTTAACAGCGAAAACTTGCTACATTTCTTGTACATTCTCTACAAAAGATACAATTGTCGGAAGCTAGTGCTTTTTGGTGAAAGCATAGAATGTTCAATACTTTTTACAATATCTATCACTTCCATGAGTGCTGGGTTTCTGCAATATAAAAGTCATTACTATATTTTTTTTAAGAACAGTTAAAGACAGACTTATCTCTTCACTACTCTGTTTCCTTTTGAAGAAGTTATGAGGCTCTAATATAAATCTATGTTCATAAGAGTACTGTTTTTCCAAACAATCTAATCTAAAGCTTCCTGATACCCAACCCAGTTGAGTAATTTGCCCTTGAGCAGTCGCGGCCGGCATGACTCGTGGGTGGGGGGGCAGTGGGGGTAGCGCAGGGGTTCTCGCGGGCCTTCGCGGGGGGTTAATTTAAAAATAAAATACATTTACCTTCAGGGACCCATGCCATTTCTGCATATGGCTGACCTGCTCTTCTGCTGTCCTGCCTCCGGCAGGAAGAGGAAGCAGGCAGCCTCCCTCCAGCTCCCCTAAGCGAAGCACAACTCTGCAATGGCAGCGTTGTGATTGGTCGGAACGCCGACCAGCCAGGCGTCTATGGGGAGGCCATTTTCTCCATGTAGGATGCATTGCAGGCTACACGGAGAAAGGGCAGAGTGCGCATGACTGGTTTGGTCAGAGGGCCGACCAAACAGTCAGCGCCCTCAGCAGTGAGCAAGCCACTCCTTCCCTGCCCTAGAGCAGACCGACTACCCGTCCACCCCAACCAAATACTTCTGGTTTCTCGCAGTGTGAGAAACAGAAACATAAAATGGTAGTTTTACCATTTTATGATTCTGCTTATCGCACAGCGAGAAAGCAGTAGGGTGATGCTCCTCTTCCCTAGTGGAGGAGCCGCCCCAGCTCTTGAGGAGCATCAGCATCTGGAAGATTGTCAAAATCGTGTTGTCCTTCATGTCCTAAATGGCTGAACATATAATTGTGGTATCTAACTGTAATTTTGAAGCATCAAAATTAACCCCTTCGCTGCGGCGGCTATTCCGCCACAGCGCTAAGGGGGTGGGGCGGCCGCGCGGCTGCTCCATACTAGTGACGGAACCGCTCCGTCACGGCTCACGGGTGAGCTGTGCTTGTGACGGAACGGTTCCGTCACGAACCCGCCCGCCCATTAAAGCGTCAGCGCAGGCGCGGCGAGTGGGCCGTGACGGAACCGTTCCGTCACAAGCACAACTCACCCGTGGCTTGTGACGGAGCGGTTCCGTCACAAGCATGCAACGGGTTAATAAGGTAGTTCTAGAAAATTCGGAGCCATTGTTTTAATTTAATTTGAGTCTTTCCTGGAGTTTGCAAGAATGATGGTGGTTGTACCACATGTTGTGCTGTTGCCTTTGTATAGTTTGAATTATTATATTCAATTTGTATCAGAAAACTGTGTTATCAGATGAATAAACTGTGGCCAAAATGTTGTGTGAAAACGTATACGAACCACTGCATGCTGCAAAATGTGTTTGCAGTTGATGGTATTAATTGTACTAGTCAAGAATCTAATTTTAAGTTTCAATTCAAGCCACCATGAATTTACCCGTACAATTTTAAATATGAAGGGGATTCAGAGGATTACCGTACCATTGTGTGTTACTTGCCTCATAATGCACTTGTAGCCAGGTGTATAAAAGGGTTTCTCCTGTTCTGCGTATATGGGTAAAATGTGTACGTACATATGGCCCTTGATGTCATTAGGTGATTGTTGTGATCTTGAAACAGCTTATTTCATAGACAATTACATGTTCCAAGATGTCCGCCAACAAGATGACGTAAAATGACGAGCCCTGCCCACTATGCCTAATTAGGAAGTTGTCACATCAGCTTTGTTGGTCGGACAGATTTGTGGGGAGTTTATTGCTGCTGAGGACTTAAGCCAGCAGGACACCATTATACATAAAAAGAACAGTAGGTCTAATTCACTGTACCTTGGAATACTTGATGATGGTTTCACACAGTGGTACAGAAAGTCACTCCTTGGGCATCTACTTAAGATCCATGGTCTCATCTTGTGAGCTCTGCCATGACATTTCCTCATAAATGTGTGTGCTGTCAACTTTTATTCGCTCCATAGGATGTAAAACACATGAAATGTCAGTCGGCTTCATCAACACACTGTCTCTCGTTGCCAATATATGATTAATTAATGATGCTGACTCTCAGTTGTTTTGTAATGATGAGTTTATTGGAGAGAAGCCCATAACCAGGAAAATAGATCTACAGGTTTCAACGTCAAGCAGCACCCACAGTTCAAAATTCAAAGGTATCTTACAAGAAAGATAAGCAAGTGAAAAATAATAGATGCAGTGAAAATAACAGACTGGTGCATACAGCTAAACATATTATAAATCCCCATACCTTTGAGAGTGTGAGAGTCTCTAGTCCAACACAATAATGTTTATGAGTGGCAGGGCATAAAACACACCCCAAAGTCATTTTTTAAATGTGGTTATTTTCCGCCTTTGCCCCCCTTGATGACTGTGATTGACTGGGAGGACCCCGGACCCTGATTCCCGTTACATTTTTTCATGCCCGGATCGCATAAACCCAGGGTAACGAGAAACTTCGGGGCTTCATCCAGGGATACAACACACCAATCCCTTATCTCCTGGAACATAGCAGGTTTACCAAGCAAGTTCCCAGTCCCAGAATGGCGTAGCTTCGTCCTGGTGTTTGACATTATTTGCTTGCAGGAGACCTGGGCTGTGGACAATCTGTTTTTGTTGGAAGGGTATACATCTTTCTTTGTCCCTGCTAGCCCATCTAGCTCTGGTCAAGCTAAGGGGGACTTGTGGTTTATGCATCTCTTAGGCTGGAAAGTGGAATAGCTGAACTCAAGATTGATAATCAATGCCTGCAGGCCTTTTGTTTCTCACGAGGGTCTAGTAGTCTTTTGCTCTTAAAGTTTTATAATGCAGTTTCTTCCTTTCCTGAGATACGAAACATAGCTTGGTTAGGTACATTTCTGGATGGCTTTAGCACCTCCATAAGTTATACCCCTAACATTATGCTGGTAGTTGATTTTAATGTTCACCCTTGTGGGGACCCCAAAACCCAGGATTTAGGGGTTTCTGACTGTCCACGCTATCCGGGATGGCATTTTGAACATCATGGGCAGAGAGATCATCTTAACGCCCTAATATGTGATTTTGATCTACAATCTGCAATGGATAAGTTGGACCCGCCCAGAGCACTCTCGCACCAACCTTCATAGGTCAAGGTAATGACTTGTTTATTGACTTCATCATTGTCTCCACCCCCTTATTCCATTTAATATCAGATTTCACAATCAACACAAGTATTTATTGCGACCATAACCCTCTGTGTCTTAAAACCAGATGGCTTGCTCTAGGATTAAAAAAGGGGTGTCAGGGTGGAGGTGCCCTACAGCCCACAGATGGGGGCAGGAGGCTTAAATGGGCACAGATCACACCTGCTCTTTTTTACGAGTGCCAAGAGGAAATCCAGATCTGTCTGGCTGCCCAGTGGCATCCGGACGTGCAAGTAGTTAACATTTTTGAATCTATTTCCTGCTTCATTGCTGACCTACTGATGATCCCCGCCCTGAAAAACCAACCTGATAGGGCCCCGAGATGGTTCGCTATAACACGTTCTCGTGCGGCTAGGCCCCTTAAGGCGGCCTTGCATGCTGTCCCAAGAGACAGAGGTCTAGTCAGAACCTGCAGAATACAATACAAAACGGCCCTTAAAAAACGTAAAGAAACCTTGAAGGAGGAGGCCTGGGGGAAACTAATAGAGTCTAGTACCATTAGGAACAGCACTATGTTCTGGGGCATTATCAACAGCCCAATCCTGGGAGTAGAGACTGCTAGTGGCCCTGATGCGCACATTACAGAGGATGACTGGGCCAGCCATTATGATGGTATGTTTGGGGGTACCACAACCCAGATCTCAGCGACTACAGGAGTAAATGAAAAGTCCCTACTAACAGTCTGGGAGGAAGACATAAGGTGGGGAATAGCGGGCATAACGTGAAACAAGGCCCCTGGCACGGATGGCATTCCGCCCGACCTTTAAATGTCCAACATGGAGTTCTGGGCTCTGGTGCTTAATGCTGTTATTAATGAGGCTTTCAGAGCCATGAGGCTGCCCGGCCACATGGGCCACCTCCACCATTGTCCCCATTTTTAAAAAAGGGAATAGAAAGAGCACACACTTTTATAGGCCCATTTCTCTGTTGGACTCTGAGGTCAAGGTGTTTGGACGAATCCTGTTAGCTAGACTGTCGACCTGGGCTGCAGAGAACAACTGTCTGTCAGACACTCAATACGGGTTTCGTTCTGGTTGCTCAACTATAGAGCAATGTCTAAGCCTCTTCCTGATAGTGAACAAATACACAGTTTCCCACTCTGGTACTGTTTTCTTGGCTTTCATGGACCTCTCTTCCTCCTTCGATTGCGTGAATAGAAGCAGGCTGTGGCAGACCCTGCTCTCCTTGGGGATGGACATAGTCCATTTTCTACAGGATCTTCATTGAGATACCAGGGTGGTGGTGCGTTACTCTGGAAGCATGAAGGCCTCATGCTTTTTCCCTCTCAGGAGAGGGGTAAGGCTCCATTTCTATTCAATGCATACATTAAGGGCCTAGAGAAGACCCTCCAAGAGACCAGGGCGGTTTTTCCGCAGGGAGGACAACGTGGTATTCCCATCCTGCTCCATGCAGACAACGCCATCTTGATGGCCAGGATGCAACAGAGTTTACAAATGTTCATAAACTCCTTTTTCAGTTTATGGGGGAGCAAGACCTCGTGGTTAACAACTCTAAATCTTTTATCATGGAAATAGGGGCTCGTCCGAGTAGGCCATACACCTTTATGGTAGGGTCAACTACCGTCCCAAGAACAAGTGTTTTCTCATACTTAGGAGTCCTTTTGGATGAGGAAGGGAAGTGGGGACCCCAACTCACTTTTAAACTAAACGATTTCTCCAGAGAGATTGCAGCCATATTTAATTTCATAACTAGACTGGGGAAAAGACCTTTGAGAGCTATATTAAACATATATAGTGCCAAGTGTCTCTCCAAGTTATTATATGGCAGTGAAATCTGTGGATATAATAACACAGAGAACCTCCAAAACGTTTCTGAGACGGCTCCTATCGGTTCCTCAAGGCACCCCCTTGTTTACAATACATGAGGAACTTGGCATAAAATACATAACTGATAAGATAGCGATACGCCCTGTCTCATTATGGTTAACAATTTGGGCATGTGAGGGGACAACACTAAACAAACTCATCTTAAACGATTGTCTGGCCCTTGATCACGCCGCAGGAATATCATGGTTGAAGTATATTGAAGACTTCTCCATGGGCGTGGGGAGACGTAATCTTTTTATTAACCCAGACCTGATAACTAAGAGGGATCTGAACCCTATAAAGGCGAGCTTCATGGAGCACAGGGTAATGGCATGGGAAGAGAGGGAGCTCCTAAAGCCTAGTGTATGCCGTTTTATCATGCTAAAAACTACCAAGACGGCAGAGCCTTACATACTGGGATTCATAAATTCACATGACAGATTTCTGCTCCCGAGGTTCTGGTTTGACCTTTTCCACCTCCTTTTTGCTTATCCTAGGGGCTGTACCAAGGGCCAAACCTTGCAGTGTTGTGGCTGCGGTGGTCAATCTCCACAGGACATGACTCATTATATGTTGTTTTGCAGTTTTTATGAAACCTTTTATAATTCCAATTTTGAAAAGAGCTCATTTTATGCAAGTACCCCCAGCTTTTATTTATCTACAAATGTTGAGAGGCAGCACTGTGTTCTATGTACTTGAGTTATTTTAAATCTGCTTAACAGACTTAGATCCAGTTGTGATTAACTAACCTGTTGCCCCCAACTGTACCCCTTGCAAAGCCCACGGTGTCTCTTTTTACCGATGTAGCATCTATGTAATTCATAGCCAGTGGTCCGCTTGCATTTCCATTGGCACAAGCTATTTTAATGCACCGGCTGCTCTGGGCGTGGTCTGTTTTTATTTTCACCAGATTTATTATTGGATTTTGTATTTATTGTGTGCTTTTATGGTTTTAACACTTGAAACTGAATAAAGATTATTGATGATGACTCCCAGTTGTCTTATAACGATGAGTTTATTGGAGAGAAGCCCATGACCAGGGAAATGGATCTTTCGTGTCAACGTCAAGCAGCACCCACAGTTCAAAATTCAAAGGTATCTTACAAGAAAGATTATCAACTGAAAAATAATAGATGCAGTGAAAATAACAAACTGGTGCATACAGCTACACATATTACAGATCCCCATACCTTTGAGAGTGTGATGTATCTAGTCCAACCCAATGATGTTAATGAGTGACAGGGCATGAAAAACATCCCAAAGTTATTTTTTAAATGTGGTCAATTGATAAATGTTTTAAATATATGCACTAACAAGCAATAGGATTTTCAAGCAATTCTAAGCAGAAATGTAAATAATCCATTATTTCGTGAGTTGTCACAGTACACCTGAACATTTTTTTTTTATATTTCTTTATAGCATCGACTCATATGGATGTTTCCCTGGGTTGTTTTGAGATCTGGATGTGCTGGACATCAGTCAGCACATTTATCCATGATATCATCCACTTGGTTTTACTTGTATCCTATATGACCTGTCCAGCTGAGGCAGTTGTTAGGAGTTCTTACCAGCCTTTCTTATTCTATGCTCTCTAAAGGATATCTCACATAAATGGAGACTGGCTTTATAATCGTCATATCGCAAGACTTTTCAAAGACTTTTTTAGGAGGATCTTATTTTCATTGTTCTCAATTAACAGTCTCCATCCTCTGAAATGGCCTACATTTATGGGGGAACACCATTCCCCACTTCAGAGTTGGAGCCTCACTTTAAATTTGGTAGACAGCCCGAGCGGGAGTGGCTGGAGCACCCCTCAAATTTATTCCAGCTGTGCCTACTCATACTGGGTTGGCAAGAAGCTGCTCCCACTGACATAGTTTAGGCAGTATTGCCAAAAAAAACAGTGTGATGGCTATTCAGCCTTGAGTTGAAGGCATGAAGGGCCAATTGTCACTTTTTAAAATTTACTAAACAGAAACCTTCGAAGGAAGTGTCTGTCTTTGGAAAATAACAAAAGCATGTTCCCAGACACCACACCGGAAATGTTCACAGTGCATGGGGGGCATTTTTGCTTTAGCTTGCTGGGCATGTCAAGTTAATCATGGCAGAAACAGGCAAGAAAACCCTTGGAGAGAATGGCGTCAGAGACATTGGCTTAGTATTCATTTCACTGGCAGTTGTTCAGCAAGGGAGGGTGTTTCCAGTGGCAGAGCCAGCAGAATCTTCTTCAATAGCAACGCAGCATTCCTCTGGTCTCTAAATCATGAAGGGGTGATCAAGTGTGGGGTTGACAATTGATCCATCAATTTTTTTATGTCTGGGCCATTACTCCCAATCCCTAAATGTGTCCCTTAAAGATTTTGAACCATGGGACTTAAGTACAGAGGGTGTTAACTTTGGTAAACCTTCCAATTAGGTAAATCTGAGGGTTTGGGAATGCAAACACCCTTTTTCAAAAGTACTAAACCCATTTATCTATTCACAAAAGTTTTTTTGGTTCACAAAATGGGGTTAGCCATAGTTGTAAAATTGCTATTTAAATAGGGCATCCCTTATGAAACAGCAATGTTGACCCTGATGTATCCATGTTTTTAAACCATAATGTAGCTGAGACGCTGAAAATTTGGGGTGGTAACTGATTTACTAAGGGGAATGTGTCCCTTTGTTATGTAGATTTGTACAACACACTAATCACCCTTGAGGGCATCCAGGCACTTGAGCAGGTGTGTAGGTGCAAGGCCCTGCAGAGTTAGTCGAAGAGCCGGGTCTTCAACTTCTTTAGGAATTCAAGTAGTGAGGAAGGGGCTCTGATGGGTTGAGTGAGGTTGTTCCAGAATTTGGGTGCAATGTAAAAAAAAACTAGAGTAACCTCTAGTTCTGCTTTTGTGAATGAAGAGTGTGTGTGCGAGTATGAATGTGGCTGAATGTAGGTGTCTGGTCAGCTGGTGAAAGTGTATGTGGTTGTGCGGGTAAGCTGGTCAAGTGTTGTGCAGTGCTTTGCATGCGTGCGTGAGGAGTTTGAATTGGCTGCATTTGTGTATGGGGAGCCTCTGAGGTGTGCTGAGATGTGGGTGCTGCATAGGAGGTAGAGGAGTTCTGGATGGTCTAGAGTCTGTGTAGCATTTTTATGGAGATCCTGGAGGAGCTAACTGCATTGGCTTGCGCTGTCATATTGAGTTTATTGTCCAGGATGATTCCCAGGTGTCTGGCATGGTCGATGGGGTTAGGTGTGGTTCATAGCTCTGTCTGCCACCAAATAGAGTTCAAGGGAGAGTTCTTGTTTCCAAAGACCAGCACTTCCGTCTTTTCGGAGTTGATCTTCAGGCAGTTAAGATCTGATGATGCTAGCGAGAAGAGTCATGTAGATGTTAAACAGGGTGGAGCGGAGAGGTGGGAACTGAGGGACTTCGTAAATCAGGTTCTTGGGTTCTGATGTGTAGGGTGGTAGTCTGACTCTCTGTGTTCTCCTCATGTGGATTGAGCCTATCCAGTTGAGGGGCAGTCATTGGATGCTGATTTTGTAATGTCTTCTGATGAGTGTGTAGTGAGAGACCGTGTTGAAGGCTGTGGAGAGGTCGAGCAGGATGAATGCTGCAGTCTCTCTGTGGACCAGTGTGATTGAATTTCCTCTGTGGTCGCGATGAGTGCAAATTCGGTGCTATGGTTACTTATGAATCCTGTTTGGGTGTCGTCCTGAGTTGGTATAGTTCGAGGTGGCAGGTGAGATGTTTATTGATGGCCTTCTCCATCACTTTGGGGGTCAATGAGATAGAATGCAAGTTCCTCAGTTCATTTGGGATTAGCTGACAGTTTTTTGAGAAAGACTGTTGACTGCTGCATGTTTCCAGTCTTCTGGGAAAGTGACAGATCTGATGGAGGTATTGTTGATGTCAGTAAGGGTGTTGCTGATCGATGATCCTTCCATATTGTAGATGTGGTGGGGGCATGTGTGTCTTGGGGCCCCGGAATGGGTCATCTGCATGCTTGCTGCTGTGTTTTCTCTGGTAAGTATCTTCCATTCAGTCTAGTGGCAGTCTTGGCTGATGGTGGGTAGGTTGGTGATGAGGTCTCTGTGGTCCGGTTGGTATTCAAAGTTACTGTAGCTGTTTGCTATTTTGCTGTTGAAGAAGAATGATAAGTTGTTGGAGTAACAATAAAAGCTTTTTGCATAATGCTAGCCTCTGAGTCTTTAATGAAATCCAGATTCCCTGAACATAAAAACTGAACACAAAATTTAGAGAATCTACATTTTCTTGTAACCAAGATTTCCTTGAAGCTGTTGCTGCCTGCCTCAATGTGTTCAGCTAGTGCTCTTTGTTGGTATTTCTTAGTTGCTGGTGGTAGCGTTTGAATGCTACCTTGTATGTGGTTCTGGTGGTGGTCTTGTGGTTGGTTCTCCATTTCCCTTGTAGCTGTTTGCAGTGATGTTGAGATTCTTGAAAGTTTTCTGTGTACCAGGTGGCTTGTTTGTTGGCTCTTTGTCTATTGGTTTGATGGTGCAAGGAAATCTGCAGAGCTCTTGATCGATTAGTTGAAGTTGGTGATGTCCACATTGGTTGGTTATGTTGGGTTGGTCCATGTTGAGGGTGTTGAGCCAGTCTCCTTCTGAGATTTTTCCCCATCTGTGTCTTGGTAGGCTGATGCTGGTGGGTGCATTGATTTATGGTGCAGTGACTTGGAAGTGAACAATGGAGTGGTCTGTCCATGAGAGCGGTGAGGTGGAGTTGTATATGATCCTGTTGCTAGTGACAAATATGAACCCCTTCCCTTTGTATATCTTGAAAAAATGCTTTCGCGAGAGTAGACTGTGGTCCATGGGACCATGGGCAACGGTCAGTGAAACTTTTGGGAAAAACAAATCTGCGTTTATAAAAAGTTTGCTTCATGAAAAAGCAATCACAGGCATGATGGTCTCCTGACCCCTTTGTTGACCTCCAGTGTGAACCACAATCTGTAGCTCATCTTAGGAACATTCATGAATATTCATTACATAAGTCAGATTCTTCCCCACTATGATTAAGCAATTTAAGAATTGACCTTTTAGGCAGTTCTTAAGATTGTTTACTGGCCGCAAAAATACTGATCTTAACCGCTTAACCGCGACGCGAATTCTGCCGCGATGCGGCGGTTTTAACGAGTGGGTGGGGTCGCGTCGTCCAGCGGATGTGCACAGCACTGGCCAGGTAGTGCTCGTGACGGCCTTTGGCTGACGGGAGCACGGAATGGGTTAAATTGCAGGCAGTAAATAATACGTCTGGCCTTGTGCCAGATACTTCACATTCACAGCATAAAGGATAGTGTGGGGGTATGCATAAGAGACACCTATAAGAGGATAATCAGAAAAGTAAGAATATTTTTGAATCCCAAACGTTTTTTGTGAAACTTGGATGAATGTCAAGGACCAATCCACCTTTTTAGAAAATAAACAAACGAGGCCTTGCACGGTAGAGGAACAGTAGATGATGAACACATGTTGCTGGCAACGTTCCAAAAGGTCCAGGAATGTCTCATGTTATCACCTTGTCCCCACACCCGTTGACCGCACTAATGTCTTATAATTTAGCATGGACTTCTCTCAAGGTGATGACAACTGGAGCCTTGGGGTTTATGAGAAACAGACAGAAGGGTTCTCACGATGGATCCACGGGAGTGAACAGTTGCTGACAGAAGCTTTGTAAATAAATTGGTGACATGCCCAGAGGATGTTATCCATGTCAGCGATTACATTTTTTGTCCAGGTATTAAGGTCTACGTTTCCATCTGGATGAGATCAATTCTGAAGTCATTGTTTAGGACGTTCTTGGAAGATTAGCTCTTTTTTCTTTAGTTCTAATGAAACAATTGGATTTTTTATGATACAGCGAAGTAAAAAGGTTTTTTGTACAAGTTGCAGAAACCATTGTAGATACTTTGCAGAGAAGCAGTAGTTTTCACTGTCCACAAGAATGCTATGGGACTTATTACTGGCGAAGTATCACACCTTTTGGGGATTTTAGAAAAACACCTAATGAAGCTGCGACTTCTGTGGTTTCTCAGTCAGAGCACTTGGATTTTGGATTGCCCACAGCCCCGAAAATGTGCAGTTGCAAGGTTTTTCCAAAATGCATATTATTTGCATTTACTTAGCAGCTCTTTTTTTTCTCCACATGAAAAGTATAGTTTGATGTGGCTATATATTACAACACTTTGAAAAAATGGGAGTGTCTTATCCCCTTGCTAAACCTTGCAGCAGTACATAATGCCAACCTTCTGTAGGCGTGAAAGTAAATTCACCAAAAATACTAGGGGTAGTGAAAGTGACATCACATACCATTCACATTTACTTTCACTCACGCACACATGCTTACACATTGACACACGCATACACGCTCTCACATAAGAAACACTCTCAACCTCAAGAACACACTCAATATCCATTAAAAAGCATTTTTACCTACCTTATCTGCCCGGGAGGGCCATTTTCAAGGTAATTGCAATCAACTATTTATTACATGAATAGTGAATAATCTATTATTATTTACTATTAGTGTAGTAGAATTAACCGAAAACAAGGAAATTTGGGCCCCAAACGACGTCCATAAGGACGAAATGCCCCTAGGTTGCTGGCACTGATTTTGCCACCTCTGAGGTCAGGGGTTGCAAGTGCAGTTTCAGGGGTCACAAGAGGCAAGACAGGGGGCACAGCCGAAACCCCTAAATGACATCCATTTTTGTAGGTAGAAACTTACTCGTGTAGTTCTTGTGCGAAAAATATGGCACTTCTTTAAGGTATTTAGTTATATTTAAAAAGTTGCAATCGTCAAGGAATTTCAACAATGTTGTAAGCATTTTGAATTAATCATGTTAAACCTATCTCTCTGAAACCTTATCTTAGCTTAAACACAGACAGCAGGGATGTATGACTTATTTTGTATGGTACTAATTAGGTAGATGGGCCTATTCACAAACTCCATTTTGTAGTATGTTTAACCCCTTCACTGCGGCGGCTATTCCGCCGCAGTGCTAAGGGGTGGGGGCGGAAATGCGGCAGGCGCAAGCTGGTGACTGAACCGCTCGTCACCAGCGTCGGTTGCACTGTGCTTATGACGGAGCTGTTCCGTCATGGCCCCCCCCGCCTAATAGAACGCTCAGCGCAGGCGCGGAATTCGCGCCATGCAGGAGCGGCGGGAGGGCCATGACGGAACCGCTCCGTCATCAGCACAGCGCCAACGCGGCTGATGACGGAGCGGTTCCGTCATCAGCAGGGGAGGGGTTAATAGTACTCCAATAGTACTACTTAAGTACTACACAATGCTATTCACAAACCCACATGCTGTGGTCTCTGCCTCCTCCTGTCTTATCTTTTATGTGCTGAGATTGCGATCCGAATGTGGAGCTCTCCGCAGACGCAGGCCTGTGTTTTAGTAGTAAGTATAAAGGGACAGGGGGCAGTGACTCGGAAATGGGGAATTCTTACTACTAAATGGGAAGAGTTTAGGGAGGACTAAGGAGGGGTGAAGGGGAGTTGAGGATCTCCACATGTTGGTTTCTGAATATCATTTTGTAGTACACTCAGTAGTACTGTTATGGTTATATTGTAGTATTACTAAATGTACTGCAAAATGCAGTGTGGGAATAGGCATGATTGGGTGCAAGGTATTTGTGCATTCATTTAAAGTACTTGAATTTGCAAAAGAACATAGAATTGAAAACTTAAAGGTGTGTGGGTCGGGATTTGTTGTTTAAAATCAGAGATCAGTTGTGTAGGATCATGTTATGGGGCAGCAACTATCAAAGGGAGAGCATGGGGAAAGATCACCAGCCCTGTTACCACCCTGTTAACTCAACCAGACCCCCTCCTGCCTACCTTTTGTGTAGCTCAGGTCCAGATGTGTCAATATATTGGATGCAAAAGTGTGTGTCCAGTCTTTTTTTGAAACCAGTACTGAATTATTGTAAAGTATCTCCGTGCTAATAGGTTGGCTTGAATTTTCTTAATCAGAGTGGGTCACAGTCTAAACCACCTCATTAACATTCATGAGGTATGTTGCAAATTGTGACTCACTTCGATTGGTGGCAATCAGAGGCATGGTGGCATGCAAGAGAAAGCAGGCCGCCATGTGCGTGATTTCATTTGCATAAAGAAAGATTTAAAAGATACATATTTTTTTGAGTTTCTGTGATAGCTGGCAGTGTTCTCTTGGACCACTGCCTACTTCGCCTGACACTTTTTCTGCAACTTATACATGGGATTGGGTCCAATGCGGACCCTTTTGTGAATAGCTTACCATCCCAGTTTTGGAGTTCATAACCAGAATTCCGGTTGCAAAGCAGTGGATCATTGGGCTCCAATTTGGTATTTCCAAATACCAAATCAGTATATAGTTGGAAACACATTTTATTACAAGTTTACCCGTTCCTGAAATAGGATTGGTAAACAGCCAAAAACATTTTGATGATTGTAAGCTCTGAATTAGAGCGTTTGCGACTGTAAAAAGTATTTGTACTTTTGGTCCTAGGTCCTGTGTGCAGCATCCTGTGTGGGCCAGCATCCATTATTTTCCCCCTGCTTGGCCTAACAAAAGCAGCACCTTGTTCCATATCTGTGCAGGTGACTACCTACACACCCCTTCTTTTTTCCATATTCAAGTCAATGCTCTCACAAAAAAATGACACATTTGTGTAAATGACCACAAATTCCTGACAATGCATGTGTTCCCAACATTTGGTTCCTTCCTTGATACTTCCCTGAAAAATTCATGGTACTGACTCTAATTCTTACTAGGCAGGTTTAATCAGTTGCGGCCAGCACCAGTCTGGGTGATGGGGTGGAAGCAGGGGCGAGGGGGGGGGAGTGGATGTGAAAAAAACACACAAAATAACTTACCTTATCGCCTTCGCATCTCTCCTCTGTGTCAGGACTCGGCCGAACAGGAACCAGGAAGCATCCAGGCTCCCCCAACCAATCACAACGCTGCAGCATTGTGATTCGTAAGCACCCAGGCTCCCCTGACCAATCACAATGCTGCAATGCAGCGTTGTGATTGGTTGGCACTCAGACAGGACTGGGGGCCTGGGCATGTTCTCCACGCAGCCTGTAATGCAGCCTGTGTGCAGAACATGCAAAGTGTGCATGACTGTTTGGCCTGTCCCAGAGGGCTGGCCAAACCGTCATTGTATATTTGGAGTGGGCAAACCTCTCCTTCTCTGCCCTGCTCTGAGAGCAGAGCAGCCCCCCCCCCCCCCGACCGCCCTGAAAGCAGCACAAAAACATAAAATGGTAGTAACTTTTAGTCATTATCCTTTTATGTTTCCTGGGGCAACACTCATCCACCACTGTTTCCAATAATATTGAGTGCCATCAGTGCTCACAAAAAGCCCTAGGGTCTGATTCTGTGAATCAGGATCTGTAATTTGCTAGCACAACTGACTATTCCACATGCATCTAAGTTTAATTTCCAAAACAGTTTTAAGACTAGGGGCCAGATTTACCACATATTCACGCAGTGCAGCAGCCGCAAATGCTGCACTGCACTGCGTGAAAAGGAAAGAGGAGGAAAGCACCATATTTGCAGAAATATGGCACTCTCTTCCCCTTTCCCTAGCGGCAGCACTGAAATTAGCCTCCGTGCACCACGGCGACACCTTTGTGCCGTAGTGCAAGGGTGTCTCTTTGAGCGTAGCATAGGTTTTGTACTGTAAAGGTACCCTTCCAGTACAAAATACTATTCATAGACTGACTTTAACCCTTTCCCCTCTTTTTATGTGTGCTGTAAAGTACAGCACATGTACATAGTCAGAAAAGGAAGGAGGAATAAAAGCATTTCTCCTTCGTTGCACCTACTTCAAAAGGGTGCAGTTTTCTGATGCCAAACCCTATCTATTTCATCTAGCAAATAGGGTTTAGCATCAGAAACCTTGGGTGGTTGCATGGGAATGCCCATCCTCTACCCGTGGTACACCCTTGAGGCGCTAAGTAATGCAAAGCAACGAATGCTGTGCGCTGCTTTGCGATACTTCTATGTTATTTTCTGCACTAAACAAGTTTTGTGCTTAAAAGTAAATTGGAAAAAAGATTTTGCGCCGATTTGCCTCACTTTTGTGATGCAAATACGGCATAAAATCTTAGTAAATCTCCCCTTGGTCCTCATGCCTAATAATAATTTGCCATTTATTTTTACCAAGAAAGATTTTATGGGTACCCCCAGTGGCTTATCCCCCAGAAATGTACAAACATTTAATCCATGACATTGGGATACAATAAGCATTCCAATATTTCAATATCCCAGCCATGCTAAAGATTTATATAAAGTGAAAATTATTAGCATCTGGTGTTGTGATGCCATATCAATGTTTGATTGATTCAGATTCTTCGTCCATCACCACCCCCTTTTGTACCGCTTTTGGACGCCATACGTGTGGCAGGGTATGCTCAGACGTGAGTCCCTTGCTCACTTTGCCACTGGATTAAAGCAAGCCTGCTGAAGACGGCTGGAAAGCCAGAAACGGGTCCTCGGAAGCTTGTTTCCGGTCCAGGGAAGACATGGCTTGGCAGTTCGGGCTGGACTGTTCCCATGAGGCACAGGGTCAGACTGATTTGCATATGGCCATGTCTGAACTGGGGTGGCAGAGTGGGCTAAAGAACGGTGATGGATTAAACCCAGATCTTTTGACTGGGTGTGTGTGTTTGATTGATTCAGATGCTCCGTCCATCACCACCCCCTTTTGTACCGCCATATCAAAAGCACATTGCGTGGTAAAGAACACAATGTGTAAACCCTTAGGGTATACAACCTTCCATTGAGATGTGCGCTATATCTCACATACATATCTACATGAAAACATCTTAAAAAAACGTTCTTTTGATGGCCTTCATTTATCAGCCTTTGTGTGGGACAAACACGGCACTGATTAGTGTTTCTACCTTAAGCAAGAACTAACATTTGAATTTGTCATTGATTCTTTAAGAGCCCTTCTGCCCCTTTAAATATGTGTCCCTGAAACCTACAAATGCCAGTTTGAGTGGATGAGGTCTGCAGGTTTTCAGGACGTTTTGTGAGGGAAAGCAGGAGTTTGCAGGTGGATCAAGATAGTAAATAGTGTCAAAATGCCATACGTTCTTACCTTCACAAACTTTGCCATGTACAGCCTGGTAAAATTTGTGGGGGAAACACCACAAACATATGAGAATGAGAAGTAACATGAATGTGTGACCACACTGTCCTCCTCTGAACTCTGTGGAACTTGGAATGGGGAGGCAATAAAACAAATGGCACCTGGAGATACCATTATTTACCAGATGTAAAATTTTTGCGCCAAACAACGGGCACATCAGAATGAGTCCTCAACTGTGCCTCAGTATTCCATTCTTGGCCAGAATCAGCAGCCTTGTAGGGTAATGTGCAGCGGAGGCCCCTCCATTAGTCACCCCCCTGCTGCCAGTGCAGCAAAAGGTGAAAAATAAAATGGTATTAAAATGAATTTTTTGCCATTTTATTTTTACCATTTCCCCAGTCTGAGCCGTGTTTGGGGGTGGGGCCACTGTTGCTGACTGGCAGCAGGGGAGTGGTGCTCCCTCCCCTGCTGCTTACACTGCGTAGATCACTTTGGATGGCCATCTTGCGACGGCCAGTCTGACATGCCCAGTGTAAACCTCTCCACTCAGCTGTCTAAGATAGTCGGGTGGAGAGCAAGCAGTGCCACCGACGAGGAGACGGAGGAGCTGCGAGCACCGAGGGCAGAGGCAGAGGTAAAGGTAAGTTCATATTTTTTTCATTTTTTTTTTAATTTCAAAAGATTTTATTGTTATAAATAAACAAATGTAGATACAGAATATAAAGTGATACATTTGAGAGCAAATAAACAGACCATCAGAAGATGAAATCCAAAAATAATTCATATGAAATGCATCCATATATAGTAAATAAAAGTATTCTGCCAGAGATAAAAATATGCATTCATGAAGACCAATCAGGTTAGCTTATATGTAATCCATCCACAAATGTATCACTATCAGCTGATATAGTCAGAGGAGGAAAAAAGCAGAAAAAGAAGGAAGAAAAGCGAGAATAATAGGGAGCAGATGGAAAAAAAGAGGATACAGAGAAGAAAGAGGGGGAAAAGGAAAAAAGGATTTTCCAATGGATAAACCTTAAAAATAATGAATAAATCCGAACAAACAAGACACCATTTTGCCAGACAAACGAAAGGGATATAGATCAACCAACCCCTGTGATGACAAATCCATGTAATTGTCTAGAGCGGTCCATACCCCACTAGGAATCGACGGAGAAAGATGAGCTTGATCGACCGAAGTATGAGCACTGCGTAAGAAGGAAACCCAAGCCCACCAAGTATGATACGAAACAGAGGAGAAGGATTTCCAGTCCATAAGAATTACTTTCACAGCAACGGTCAATAGAAGATCTAATAATTGTAGCTCCATGGGCTCCAAGGGGAGAGGAGATGGAGCCGCAAGAGGGCCCAATAAAATTAATGGGAGAGAAAGTTGAAATTTAATATAAAAAATGAGCATAATATGTTTATGTATGAGGTCCCAAAAGGGTTGGAGTAGAGAGCAGTCAAAAAACATATGTGAAAAATCTCCTGGCGATAAGCCACAACTCCAGCATAGATTATCTTATTTGAGACTAAGCGAATGTAAGCGCACAGGCGTCCAATGAAGAAGATTAATAGAGAAAAATTTAGATTGCGTTAACGATGGGGCGATTTTATTGCGAAGAGAAAGTTTACCAATCATCTGCCATGTATCTGAAGAAATATGATCGATGACACTATGTTCAAAATGATGTAACCATTTATGTTGAGCAACCGTATGAGGGGAAGATGAAGACGCAGATAAAAATTTATAAATGTTTGAGGCTACATGACCAGATTTCAACCAAATTTGAAAAAGAGTAATCGTAGAAGAATTAGGATGAAGACGTACTTTAGCAAGTGCCACCTTAATTTTAAGAAAAGTATAAATATCTAAATTAGTTAAGGAGAATTGTTGAGCTAAAGAGGAAAAGGGTAGAGGCTCATCATTAGGACCATAAAGATGTTTAACCAACGATATCCCTTTAGCCGCCCAGTAGGAAATCAAGGAAGGATCAATATTAATTTTAATTTTAGAGTTCCGCCAAATAGACGACCATCTAGATTTATGAAGTGGAAGCGCCACCAACTTGTCTACCTTTCGAACCGCAGACAGAGTGTCTAAAATAATAGAGCGGGAAAAAGGGATAGATAGAGTAGACGCAGTGCAAAAAGATGCAGTCGGTAATGGAGAAGCCAATTCCTGCTCTATGAACAACCAGGAAGGCACGTGACTAACGGGACAAGAAAACCAAAGAGCACCTTGGGAAGCCAAAAAGGTAGTTTGGTATTTATCCCAGTCAGGCAGATTAACCCCTCCCATATCATAAGGCTTCCGTAAAAATTTATAAGCAATTCTCGCTCGTTTATCATTCCATAAAAATTTAGACGTCAAAACGTCAATTTCATGAAAAAAGGAATCTGAAAGTTTCACCGGAAGCATAGAGGATACGAAGTTAACAATAGGTGTAATCATCATTTTAAGAGTCTGAAGACGACCCCACCAGGAAATGTGTTTCGGTGACCAAGTATCTAAAAGGCGGCGAATTTTAAGAATAGTCTGGTTTTCATTATAGGCAATTGTATCATATAAAGTAGAACAGAAATAAATACCCAAATATTTTAAGTGTTTAGACTGCCATTTGAAACCAGCAGAACCCATATGTGTGGGGAAGCAATAGGCATTCAAGGGAAACAACTCCGTTTTATCCTTATTTAAGGTGTATCCAGAGACCTTTGAGAAAAGGGCAATCGTATCCGAGATAGCAGGTATAGGCACAGCAATATCATCTGAAAAAATAAGGACGTCATCTGCGTACGCCGCAGTTTTAATGCAATGAGGACCAAAAGAAAACCCTTTAATATCCGGATTCAGCTCAAACAATCTAAGGAGAGGGTCAATGGATAACAAGAATAAAAGAGGGGATAAGGGACAACCCTGTCTGGTACCCTGGCGAAGATTAAAAAAAGATGACGTAGCACCATTAACTCGTATATTAGCTCTGGGCTGGGCGTATAAGGGCATGACCATGTTAATAAAGGAGTCACCAAGATTATGTGCATATAAGACAGCCCGCAGAAATGGCCAAGAAACCTTATCAAAGGCCTTTTCAGCATCAAGCGCCAAGGCCGCAGCTGGGAGAGTAGACCGTTTGGCAGCACCAAGAATGTGAGAAAATGTGCGAATATTGTCACGCGCAAGACGGCCTTTCACAAAACCGGTTTGAGAGGAATGTACCAATGTAGGAATGAAGGATTCTAATCTCTTGGCCAAAATTTTAGCAAAGATCTTAGCTTCCATATTCAGAAGGGAAATGGGGCGAACATTTTGGGGATCTGAATGATCCTTTCCCTCTTTAGGGATCACCACAATCGTAGCATCCGCCGCAGTACCAGAGACAGATCCATTCTGAATAAAAGCATCAAACACAGACTGAAGCTTGGGAACAATTACAGGAAGAAAGGTTTTATAAAATAGAATAGGGTAACCATCAGGCCCTGGAGCTTTCCCCGAACGAGTAGCCTTAATTGCGGAGGTAATTTCATAAGAAGTAATAGGGCCACCTAAAAAAGTATTATCTTCTCGAGAAACCGATTCCACAGGAACAGATTTTAAGAACTCTTGACATTGCTCAAAAGAGGCCTGATCAGAAGGTGAGTACAGGTTATTGTAAAAATCCCGAAAAACTTCAAGAATTTCTCCGGTCTGAAATTTTTTAACACCAAGATGATCAGTAATAGAAGAGATTTGGAAAGACTTAAAGGAAGAATCTTGGACTTTCAATGTAGCTGCGAGCATCTTTCCTGCTCTATTTTTTAACAATAACCTTTTGGATTTCTGAGCTTGAACCCCAATATAGGCTCTCTTGGTAACTATAGTGTTGTATTTGTATTTTAGGTGCTTAATTGACTGAAGGCAAGATGTATCTTTAGAGTGACGAAAGGAAGATTCCAGATTTTTAATGTTAGTAGCGAGATCCGCAAGTTCTTTTTTAATATCAGCATTCCTTTTAGACATACATTTAATAGCCTGGCCTCCTGGCGTCTTGTGGAAGTGAGGTTGGCAACCACCTATGTGCAGTTCAGGAAATTGATAAAGACGTTCTTATTTTCTCAGTCATATCAGTAAAGTCAACTGTGTTGTTAATGCCGCTTCCTCTCTTGTTCTCAGCACCATGAAACCAATAAGTGCGCTTTATAAGCATTTTTAACATAACATCACAACATAACAAGGGACCTGTGTGAGGTAAGATGAATTAATTTCTACTTGGCTTTTAAGACCAGTAGGTGATCAGTGAAAGGTTTGGAAGAGTTAGGTTGGTAGACGGTGCTCAGAAGTTCTGTACTAGATATCTCTTTAAGATGAAACCAAGTGTTAGGTGATTTTCTGTGTAGGGAAAGATAGGGGACTGTAGTGCAACTGAGAAAGAGAAGCACCTTTGCTTTATTAAGGAATACAGAAAATTCCTCACACTTTGTTTCGGACTCAGATATTTTAGGCGTAGGTTGCTGGTTTGCTAATTATCTAACTATCCGAAACATATTCTTTGGCCAATTGGTAGCAGAATTGATGGAGGAATTGACTTAAATTGATTGAGGGATTTGTAGGACACATTTTCTTGTTTCATAAATATGTTTCCTGTAAGATTTTTTGACCGCACAAAGTAGTTTGAGATTGATTTAAGTGGGGTATTAGTGCCAAGGATGTTGGGTCAGCCTGAAGAGTTTCTTTTCTTCATTACAAATTAAATGTACTAAAGCTTTTTGCGGTCACAAACCATGAAATTTGCAAAATCACATTTTGATAATGCAAAATAGCATTCCAAACAACAGTTAAGAAGGAGCATGAAAGGGGTGTCCCTTCTTTGTTGCAAATCACCATGATATATATATATATATATATATATATATATATATATATATATATATATATATATATATATATATATATATATATATATATATATATATATATATATATATATATATATCCAACAACACAGGAGAACCCAAAGCGGAGTGAAGCCACACGGAAGTAGTAAGCACCTTTCATTTATTTCACTTCGTGCAAACAGGAAACAAATTCAAAGCAGTCCCCTAAGTTTATCTTGCGCCAAACGCGTTTCGGGATATCAGAATCCCTTCCTCAGTGGCGTGTCTGTAAAGCAAAGGAAGCACTGTTTAAGCATTCACTAAATAGTCAATTGCCGTCGCAAGTGGGCGTGGCCATACACTCTTGCATCCTGGGCATTGAAGTGCAATGCATTCTTCCCCCTGTGGGGTGGTTTTTCCCTCGCTTTAAATGTCAGCAAATAATTTCCCAAGTGCCAGCCGTGGAGTAAGCCCTCCGCCTCATGTGTGGATCCATGCCAGCTCAAATCTGGGTGCTGGCGTTGTTTGGACGGAATGAGAGTACAGCGCTGATACAGGACGGCGCTGACCTTCGGCACTTATGTTCACTCTGGCAAAGCAGAGCAGGTGACTGTCAGAACGGGCCTCTGCCCCACTTGGGAAATTATTTGCTGACATTTAAGTGAGGGAAAAACCACCCCACGGGGGAAGAATGCATTGCACTTCAATGCCCAGGATGCAAGAGTGTATGGCCACGCCCACTTGCGACGGCAATTGACTATTTAGTGAATGCTTAAACAGTGCTTCCTTTGCTTTACAGACACGCCACTGAGGAAGGGATTCTGATATCCCGAAACGCGTTTGGCGCAAGATAAACTTTGGGGACTGCTTTGAATTTGTTTCCTGTTTGCACGAAGTGAAATAAATGAAAGGTGCTTACTACTTCCGTGTGGCTTCACTCCGCTTTGGGTTCTCCTGTGTTGTTGGATGTGTACGGCTGTGCCAGCCGTGGAGTAAGCCCTCCGCCTCATGTGTGGATCCATGCCAGCTCAAATCTGGGTGCTGGCGTTGTTTGGACGGAATGAGAGTACAGCACTGATACAGGACGGCGCTGACCTTCGGCACTTATGTTTACTCCGGCAAAGCAGAGCAGGTGACTGTCAGAACGGGCCTCTGCCCCACTTGGGAAATTATTTGCTGACATTTAAAGCGAGGGAAAAACCACCCCACAGGGGGAAGAATGCATTGCACTTCAATGCCCAGGATGCAAGAGTGTATGGCCACGCCCACTTGCGATGGCAATTGACTATTTAGTGAATGCTTAAACAGTGCTTCCTTTGCTTTACAGACACGCCACTGAGGAAGGGATTCTGATATCCCGAAACGCGTTTGGCGCAAGATAAACTTTGGGGACTGCTTTGAATTTGTTTCCTGTTTGCACGAAGTGAAATAAATGAAAGGTGCTTACTACTTCTGTGTGGATTCACTCCGCTTTGGGTTCTCCTGTGTTGTTGGATATATATATATATATATATATATATATATATATATATATATACATATACATATATATATATATATATATATATATATATATATATATATATATATATATATATATATATATATATATATATATTTAAATATCAGTGGTTGAGAACTGCAACTCCACTCCTAAACCATTTAACAGTTACTGACTCCTCCAAGAGGGCAGTAACTCATTCTCAAAGGCACAGCTATCCCATTGGATGGCTTCAGCTTTGGGAATTGTTTGGGGGGCCTAACAGGGCCAGTAAGTGGTCCTGGAGACTCCTGCCTCCTCCCCTGATTCCTCCACAAATGGAGAACTTCTTTTATGAAAGTGAGACCGGTTAGCTTAATAAACATAGGCTGCTTTAAAAAAATGTTTCCCATTTGAGAATGTTAGTATATTGGACCCTAAGGGGGTGATTATTATGGCGGACGGACCTGCGTCCGTCCGCCACCCCAGAGGTGGAGGGACCGTCCGCAGGGGCAGCGGTGGTCCCTCCGTGCGAATTAGGATGTGACCGCCACTCTGGGGCGCACATCCTGTATTTTTAACATTGCGGCGGGTGCTGCTTGAAGCAGCACCCACCGCAATGCTAAAAATACATGCAGTGCATTTGCATGCACAAAGCGGCAGGCACCGCGCGATGCCTGCCGCTATGTGCAAGCAAATGCAGGGGGGTACCATAGGTACCCCCCATGTGCACCCCCACCCCCTGACACCGTGGGGGCCCGCAACGGGCCCCCAAACAGAAAAGACCACATGCTTTTCCACGGCGGAAAAGCCGCCGTGGAAAAGCATGTTTCCCCATGCATCCTAATATGGCTGGCAGTGTATGCTAGACACCGCCACCATATTAGAGCTTTTCCCCCACAGGACCACGGCGGAAAAGCTGCGGACGGTCTTCCCGACCCCCCTGCCATCCTAATCTGGCGGGGGGTCTTTTCTATCACCGCAGCGGTGAATCCGCATCCTCCGGGCCGGCGTGGCTTCCGCCGGCCCGGAGGATGCGGATTCACCGCAATCCTAATCGGCCCCTTAGTTTTTTAGTGCACCATTAAGCAGATATTTACCTCTAATTATTTTCTTTTTATGAGGTAATACCGATTTTGGCATGCAATGTTCCAATCCAAATGGCCCAAGTGAGGCTCAGTTTGTGATCTTATATTATTATCAAGACTCAAACATTACAGATACCTCTTTTATCTGATGCCCTATTCCTGCTACTTCATTCTAAGCCATACATACAAGAGCGAGTACTAATTCTTGTGAACTGAACTGTTCCCCATGGCTCAAACTGCGTGTCGAATTGAGCCATGAATGATTATATAGATATGCATTGCTAAAATTAATTTCCATTGAATAATTAAAAAATTTACATATAGCAATTTTATAATGCCTCTTTGTAATATTTTCCTAGGAGAGTTGGTTTGCACACTCTGTATATGATAAGATACATATATATATCTGGGTAGGCAAATTAAATGGAATTTCAAAAAATATGTTTTCAGCAAACTTCAAAAATAGCCTATGCAATTGATATTTGTGCCCTTGGTGCCAAAGGAAAGTTGGACATAGATCTGTAATTTATTAAAACAAATTTGCCCATAGAAAACATTGTGACTTATTGTGTGCAACTAGGGTGGATTAGCGTTCCTGGTATGCCATACATGAATGCTCAAACATATTTAATCACTCAATTCTTCCCACCCATGAACATTACCATTTTGCAAATAGTACGGGACACACGATCCATTTTAGCCTGGAAGAAACAATGCAATCAATAGACACATTCAAGCAGGGAAAAGCCCCAGGACTAGACAAACTGGCAGGGGGCTTGTTTAAGCATGACAAAGAGGTGTGTGCCCCTTACGTCAATCTGCTCACTAATGCTATAGCTTCAGGAGCACCAATCCCAATTTCATGGAAGGGGGCCGAAATAGTCCCTATCCATAAAAAAGGAGCAAGCAAAAATCAGAGAACTATAGGCCCCTCAGCTTAATTGATGTATTACAGAAAATCTACTCTAGACACCTTCTGAACAGGCTAAATGAATGGATAGATGATAATAACATTATCTCATACCAGGCTGGATTCATCGCTCGCATATGCACGGTTGATCAAGTATTTAGACTCTCATGTATTCTCTGGAAATACACTAAGATAAAGAGGGGCCAGATCTGCATAGCGTTTGTAGATCTAAGGGCAGCATTCAATCTTGTAAGACAGAGGACTACTGTGGGCCTTGTATGAAAACCAGCCAGTACCTGCAGATTTTTTAGACCAGATAGTAAGACTGTACCAGGACAACTATGAGAGAGTCCACTGGGGTATGAATGGAGAGCTTACTGAACCAATTCCCATAGACAGAGTGAGACAAAGATGCGTGCTCGCACCCACCCTTTTCTCACTCTACATCAATGATGTGGTCAATTGCCTTAAAAACTCCAAAAATGACCACCCTAAACTTTGCGGGATTGTGGTTCCAGCATTACTATTTGCAGATGACACCATGTTGATCTCGCAGACACTCAAGGATCTTTAAAATGTATTGAATTATTTTAATACATATTATAAGGAAAAAGGTCTCGAAATAAATATTGGAAAAACCAAATAAATGCCCATAAATCCTCACAAGAACTTCAGGAGAAATATCAGGGTGGGCGATCAAAAACTAGACCATGTAGCACATTTCACTTATTTAGGTATAACACTTGATTCAAAGCTGTTATGGGAACCACAAATAAACCATTCCACATTTGTTCTTACACAGGGATCGGGGGCTATCCTCAATAAATATAACTTATATACGAGTAAACCAATTGCACCACTGCTGGAGATTTATAAACACAAATCACAGGGAGCTGCCTTATATGGATCAGGACTATGGGGAACTGGTAGTACTTAATAACTCACATCTGGGTAGAAAAAGTTTATGAGAAGGATATTGGGGCTACCATTGACAACAGCACTTAACCCGATGTTCCACGACCTAAATATTTAGAGGATAGAACATATTGCAAAACTACACCTGCTGCTTTTTTGGACTAGAATATGGACAACCCTAGAGTTGGTGGATTATAGAGAGGTTATTAAAGACATTTTAGAACTTTAATAGACACTTAACCTTTTCTTGACTTAGATACATCAAGAAATAGTTTATAGAACTCAGCCTCCCCTCCAGGATGGAACTGCAACATATAGTGCAAAGTTCTAAGAAAACCCTCAAACAAATATACAGGGGACGTTTTCTAAATGTACTCCTTCGCAATCCCAATCTAGGGAGACTATCAACGCAATATCTTAATGTCAAGCCAAACCCATGTCACAAAGAGTTTCTTGATATTATCTAGCCACACTTGGCAAGAAGCTTGTATATTAAATTTCGGTACAAAATTCTCCAAATCAAGAGCTATACTGCAAAATGGGAAACACAGGGAAAATTAACCTTTACTTCATGTACTTTAGGCCACACTGAAGACATTGCGCATATCCTTTTCTTCTGCCTGGTATATGCTTTGGTGAGTAATTAATGGATTCAGCCATTATTGAATAGGTTAGGGCTTAGGAAACATCAAGATGCCCTCAGAGTGATGATACACAATACAACACCATACATAATTTTTACCATGTCCAAATATTTATTAGCAGTAGGATTTGCACATGACAAGATGGGTTTGAAACAGTGATGATAGAACGAGCGATATATCCCTCCCTAGCAAATACTGTATTGTGGATGCTGGTAGTTTTAACGCAAACTTTGTATATAACTTATTGCATTATTATTCATTGATTTGTATACATACATGCACTTTTAATGGTTTTAACTGAAACAAAAAGCTATCAAGTGGGTAGCAAACCACGGTTTTTACAACACAACTAAATGATAGTCTCAAGAACAAGCCTTTACTCTTCCATTAAGCATGGCGGACCATATAAGGTTTTTGTAAATTACTTTGTCCTTGTTCTAGTATCTTGGGCCGATATGGTAAGTTAAAAAAAATCTTGTATGTTATGCTCACTGAGTGGAAGCCCACCATGAATGATGTGTAGCTTGATGTCAACAAATTGTATTTAAACTTTGTTTTACTGCAAAACTTTTATGGCCTATGGCCAAAATAAAGTAAAGTATTACTACTCACTCAATTGTTAGCACCCATACCACCATACATCCTTCTTTCCATTAACATCAATATCTCTACCCCTCTCAAATAAAAGCACCATAGACTTCCCTCCAAATGTGGTCTGTCCTCTGACTCACTAGACCTTCCTATATCACTGTTCCACTCAATACCACAAAGCCTCCCTGTCAGTTGTAAAACCTGTCTCACACTGCCAATTTAGACTCCTACATCACTAATTCGGGTTCACCAGGGCACTGTTGTCCCATGGCATTTATTTTTGTGTAATGATGAGACCGCTAACAAGGCTGTACGTTAGATGGTACCAGACGCTAGTCCTACCGTTCTCCCTTTCCCTGGTGGATACTGTTTTCAATTAGAAACAGGTGCTCATGCTATATGTGGCCCCATGTGGAATTTTCAACACGGGGCCCACAAAATCGTCTGACATGCATGCTGATGAGTGAGGCACAAAGGAGAGTGGAGTTTAATAAAGACAAATCTGCTGCAGGGCTTAATTTGAGCCAATGGTTTCCGGTGCACGTCACAGGTACTTAAATGTCGGCACCGGTAGTTATGATAGTCAACCACATGGTGGCGCTGTCTGTCTAATCTTAAAATTAGCACACCAACAGTTGTTTGATAATTATTTATACGTTAAAAATGACTAGTACCAGTCGTCCAAGCCATTCTTATAGCTTTGGGCAGGCCTGGAATAGTCCAAACTGTCCCCCTTGCAAAAGTGTCATGGTTAGTAATTGTTATTTCCAGCGCAGGTGGGGGCAATGGGTGATGCAAGCTGCCGTGGCCTCATGAAATGGGCCCTGGCACTTCTTCTTTTGCAAATTAAGCACTGGTCTGCTGCATAATTAGATTGTTCCACCACATCATTAAATATAGATGTAGAGGCTATCTCGAAGGAAGGGAATCCCCTTACCAGTCAACATGGTACCTATTTAAGTGACTTGGAGATTTAGTGCTCTGTGATCTCCAGCTGCTCCCCTTCTCCCCGTGCCATTGGCTCTAATCAAAGAGGGTAGCATCATGCCCGGTGCTGTGTACTGCTGCTGCTTGGTAGACGCGGCATGACGTGTTGTTATTGAACTGCTCCCCGTCCCCGCAGTTGGTGCCCAAATGGATTTATGGGCTATCTCTGCCAGAAGCAGGGGTTGTTTCTTCGGGGGTGGGCTGTGAACCTATAATACCAGTGCCCCTCTATCAAAGCGCATTAACACTTTACTAAACAGGCACTGCAATACAAGCACTGTGTAAAAGGAAGAATACAACTTCACAAAGCTCCTCTCTCTGTGCTGCTTTTTAGTATCCTTTTTGTGATTGCATGATGCTTTGGCAGAGAACCAAAAATGGACCCTCATCCCTGCTTCACTGTCAAAACTCAGAACAAAATGGGGTGCAGCGAGCTCCCTTCCTGCCCAGCTTCCATTAGGAATGGAGTGCACATTGGAAACAAGGCCTGTGTTTCTCACAATATACTAGTGCAGCTACATTTGTGTGTCACAGCTGCATGGCTTTGCCAATATGTGTTCTCCAATTGAGCTATTCTTGGCTGTCCTTCGGGCCAAAAAGCTCAGTTTTATGAAACAGCGTGTCTTTTTGCTGTCATGGAGCGAAAAGGATAAGTTTAAAAAGTTGAATTTGTTTGGGGTAAAAATGTAGACCATCTGGCAACCTTCCTGTGCACTTAAAAGGGTGTTTCATCACACATGGCATCAAACGGTTGAGATGTTTAACCTTGTAAATCTTAATTTATATTGCCGGTGCCAATTCAACTTGCAGTATTTCTGTGATCAATGTGATAAATGTGCTGCCAATGTATTACTCAGCTGGCTCAGGCAGAGGAATGTTCCCCTCTTTTTTCCTCCCACAGGAAAGTCTGCATCATTCTGTTGTGTCCAATAGAGGGCAGTGTTTCTCTCTTACATACACATATAAACCCTAGCAGCCTTGGTGAGCCATTGATGGGCCAATCAATTGCTAACATAATCCAGTCTCAGGCCAGCCATGATCACAATGCTTTACCAAATTGGTTTGGTAGAATTTTGTTATTTAAATGCTGGTCTCTGTGCTATCCACCAAGGTAAATATTGAATCCTTCTCTGTCAAGTAGTAGAAAACACATTCACAGACACATGAACAGCATTTATCCATAACTCTAATCTGCAGTACTTTGCTGGGAAGATATTTTCCATGACATACAGTAATGTGCTCACCATCAAAATTACAATGTGGGTGATCTGCCTTATATGAACAATGTATTCCATACCCTACACATCTGGCAGTCTCAGATTAGCACCATGAGTTCAGCCACGTCCTCAGTGCTAGAGGTAGGTGCATTAGTCCTCAGAGGTACGCTGAAATGCTCAAGCTGCTGTAGGTCACTATGCAGGAAATCTGGATTTGAACCTCTGGATAATATGCCTTTGAGGTGGCATATTTGAACCCCAGATGTCATGAGGGTTTAGATACTGACTGCATCAATGAACAAGGCATGGAAAGATGTGTTTGTTACCTCTACTGATAAATGTCTGACCTCACCAGCTGCCACTTGTGAAGGCAACATCATTTTAAAGAAAGTGGCCAAAGTCATGTGTTGAGTAGGTGAAGAAAAAAAGCCAAATCTAACCCTGGAGATGCAAGTATTGGCTGAATGCAGCAGACAAGCCATCAATCTGCAATCAACAATGACAAAAAGGCATTGTTAGCTTCATCTTCGGATAGGTGGTACTTTCAATGTTCAGACACATTAGGAGTAAAGGGAAAGCCTCATCTGCGAAGACACCACTCAAAATGTCCAGAAAGAGGCTCAGATTGCTCGCTTGAGCCACAGTATATGAGGTGAAGCCACATATGGTCATGTGCTGTCATATAACCCTCATAGACATGTATGGCTAGGCACAGTCACATACGACACTAATCTGCCCAGGTACAGCTATAATATGCCCAGGTACAGCCATCTCATGCCTTGTTTATCTGGGTGCACCTAGTCCAGCCTAATGTGCCCAGATATGGCCAATGCATGTCAAGTATAGATAGCATCATATGCTTGTTATAGCCTAATCTACTTCCTACACCCTTACATGTCACAGTGCAGACATCATATGCCAGAAATATATTCATAGGCTTGTTACAGCCTAATATGTCGAGATACACCATCATATCCCTTGGCACTTTCATTACGTACCTCCCCAGATACGCCATTGCTTGCTAGCTGTATTCTTACATGCCCATGGACAGCTTCATATGCCTATTCACAGCCATATTATGCCCATTCATGCATATTCCCCATCTAGTGATCCTGTGCTAAGGTACTTCCTTGTAGTTCCCTCTCCAACCTCAAATGGTCCGATGTAGGCCCTTTCATCCAGGTACAGCATAAGTTGAAGTTTTAGCCCACAAATTCCCTGACATAACCTCATATTCCTTACGGGAGGCTATATCTTGGCATGGTGGGGCTGCACCTGAAAGGCTTTACCTGGGCATCAGAAGCCTATAGGTAGGCATATGTATGTTCTGAGCTAATACACTTCCTTTAAAGTTTGCAAATAGTTCGTAAACAATGCGGGTAGATTCTTGTGAAGTAAACAGTGCAATGGAGTTCATCGCACAACAATGACTCTTGTGAAACAAACAGGTGGTATAGAGTTTGAAACTCCTATGGATGATTCCCTGTGAAAATAACAAGTGCAAGTCCAATCTAAGCATGGGCGAATTTTGCGAATCTCGCGTTTGCGAATTTTGCGGATTTGCGAATTGGCAATCCGCAAAATCCGCGAATTCTCGCGAATTTTTTTTTTTTTTTGTGTTCGCAAGTGTTTCTACCAGTTCGCGAGGATTTGGTACTAGTTCGCAATTGCGAACTTACTTGTCGGCTCGCAACGGTCGCGACTATGTTGTTTCTACGTCTGGTTCATCATCACAGCCTCCCAGCACCCTCTGTTTCACCACTGGCACCCTCTCTTTGACCCATGCCACCCTCTGTTACATCAATGCCACCCTCTGGTTCATCATCACTGTAGAAGATGGGGGGGGGAAAAGCAAGCCCACCTGCCCTGCTTGAACTGACATGAATTAATTTGGGGTTAGTTTATTAACAACACCTGCCCTGCCCCAACTGACAATAATGAATTAGGGGCTAATTAATGTGTCACTGAAAGAATTTCAAGTTCCAGCCTGGCACCTGCTTGTCTGCTCCTTTAGCTGTAAATCAGGACCTTTGTGGCATACAGTTAAGGTCAGAGCAGGGTCACACAATAGTTGCAAGCAGGCAACCGAATTCTGGAGGGCCCCCTCAGGAAGCACTACAGAGAATCGTTACAAATCATGAGGTTGACCTTTTGCACCTGCTCATTGCTTTTGCTTTTGCTGAAATCGTTTTTCGGTTTTTTCGCACTATTCGCGGGGCGCGGCGTCGTGCGAAACCGACCGCGGAAGCCGCCAATTCGTGCGAATGAGCATTTTATTTTTTTGCGGCTTGTTGTTTCGCGAGTTTTTTTGCAGTATTCGCGAGCCGCTTGCAGCGCAACACGCAAATTTACCCCAAGGTCGAGTACGGGCGCGCCCATTTTGTTTGCGTGACGTATTTCCGTTTCCGCCCGCTATGTATAATCTCGCGCAGTAAGCGCATTGCGAGTAGAGGTTCGCACGAGATCGCACGGGAAATCTAGAGGTTCGCACGAGATCGCGAGGAAAATCTCGCGCGAACTTACTTTCGCGCTCGTGAACGGGCGCCGGCCATCTTGTTTTTCATTCATTTCCTGTGTCTGGGCATGGTGTTTAATCCTCTTGGTATCTTTGCCATCCTTTGCTTGTTTTCAGTTTTTTTTTTACGATTTTGCTTCTTATCTATCCCTCTCTTTTCCTAGCTGTATATTTTTGTCTTTTCTGCTATTTTTCTTTACTTTTAAACTACTTTTTTAAACTCTTTTCTTTTCTTCTTCCCTATCCTATTCTTTCTTAATTTTCTACTTCTTCCTACCTTACCTGCCCAGACCATGGTCAAGCCAGGCGCCGTGAAGCTGCCCAGGCACTTGAGGGCCGCAGCGGCGGCGGGGAGTAGTGCTGGACCCAGTGCCAGGACAGCATGCGGGAGATTTAGGGGGGAGCAGGTGACGCGACGGGAGATATTCAGCCCGGAGGAAGTGGGCGCGCTGGTCTACTTCGTCCAGCGCCGCCTGCCCAGGACCATCGCGGGAGGCGGCAGGATCGCGGCCGGCGGCTACAACATGCGGGAGCGCCGGAAGCGGTGGGAGAAGGTGTGCTGGGCCATATCCCACCTCTACGGGGTCCAGCGCACCTACAGCCAGGTCACCCATCGCTGGACGGACCTCCTGGACCGCGAGCGCGACCTGCTGGACCAGCTCGGCTTGGAGATCCCCGGGCTTGGTGAGTAGTAGTAGCCATTTAATCACTCACTACTATGATGTTTTCTCCTGCTCTGTGTTGTTGTATTGCAAATATTTGTTTTTTACATGGAGCAAGCCAATAATGCCGCTGATGACGATTACATTGTAGTTAAATTATATTTCAAAATCTTCTGTGCATTTCAGGTGCACTGCTCTCCTTCTCAGTGGCGTTGCTACTATGCTTATTTGTTTTCTATTTCGTGGTCTCATTGGCCTGAGTAACTATTATGTATGAGTGTACTTTACAGAACTGCGTAATGCTAGACACTAGGGAGCAGATTACATTTACAAGCCCCTTGCGCCACGTTTACGTTGCCTTGCGTGACGCAACAGCGGCGTAAACGTGCCGCATCCCTGCGAGTCATTTACGACATGACGCATCTAGGGAGATGCGTCACGTTATAAAGCCATGGGCCTGCACCACAATGGGTGCGTTCCTAGTACGCAGGGTGGGCGGTCCGGCGGCTGTGCGCCTCGCAAAATTGCCTGCGTGAAATCTACAAGATTTAACGCAGGCACTTCTGCGACGCTGCTACGTCAATTCAATTCCTTATGTCTGCTCGAAGCAGGCGAAAGGACTGACACAGCATGTTAAGTATTGGGTGGCCCTGAGCATTACTGGAGTTGCATTGCGTTGGCGACGTGACTCCAGCGATGCGCCGCTCTTACGTGACGAGATGCGTCACGCAAGTGCCTACCCTTGCGCCAGGGTGCGCCGCATTGTAAATGAGGCGCATCTGCCGTGTCGCAAGGGTAGTTTTGCGTGACGCATTTGATCTGGCGCATCTCTGGAGATGCGCCAGAACGCGTAAGTAAGTATGCCCCTAAGGGGCAGAATTGCAATTACCGTCGCATCCCTGCAAAGTAGCAGGGATGCGCCATTAATTGTGCGGCCCGCTACCACCACCAAACATGGTGCGCCGTATTTGCAATGCGGCGCACCATGGGCCCAAAACGTCACCGAAGCTTTACTGCTGGAGTTGCGTCGCAACTATGGCGCAGCTCCAGCAATGCTCTGGGGTACCCTATCTTCCCAATGCTGGGTCAAGCCGTACGTCTGCTTCAAGCAGGTGCAGGGTTTGTGTGACGCATCATTGTCCTAAAGGTGACTGATTGAAATTTTGTAGATTTCCCTCAGCCACTATTAGGATGTGTTCCAGCGCAGGAATGCCCTCCCTTGCGCCGGAACGCCCCCTGATGGCGCAGGGCTTTATAACGGGATGCATCTCCCAAATGCGTCAGGTTGTTATAATATTATACGCCGCACCATGGCGCCCTTTTTTGTTTAGCTGCTGCGTCACAAAAGTCACGCAAGAACGGCGCAAAAGAGCCGCAAGGGGCTTAAATCTGCCCCTTCCTTTGTACCCCTGACAATAAGAAAAATAGTGGCGGTGAATTGATAGTTTGACTATTTAAATGACTGGTAATGTAGCAGGCAACTGTTAGTGTTGTCACTGATCTGACTGAAATCACAATGGAGTTTGTCTGTCACTTTGCGTCTTGCCTGCGGACTGCTGCCTGCCAGTCCTAGGTGAACGTTTCAGTACTTTGTTTAGTGAGTTACGTGACTTTCGAAGTCACAGGTCCGCAAATAAATGAAAACTAACCCTAATCAATATAATTTCGCGGAAATATTTTGTTATTGTTCTTTTGAAATGTTTGATTTGGTTGACATTGACAAGCAACAATCATCCATGTTTTCTGTTCTTTCTTTCATGTTGTACGTCAGCTCCCCCCAGGGGCGAGAGGAGGACACAGGAGCAGCAGGCGGCGGATGCTGTTCAACAGGGCCAGGATCGGGCAGGCGAGGGCTCCTCTGCTGGCCCCAGTAAGTTTTCATTTTAGACTAGTACCTATTTTTCCTAGCGTTCCTCATTTGACTTTTTTCAAAATTGTCTTTGCTCTTCTTGTAGACTGTATCTAAATTCTTATCCTGCCTCTACTATGACTCCCTGTGGTATTACTAGATTATTCTTATTAGTCTGTCTGTGTAGCTAACTAAGATTGCACGGTTGGCGAAACTCCCATGATTCTAGTCAGCAATAGCTCTATCAACTTAGTGCAGTCCTCTGGGATTGTCCATAATGTCTTTTGAAGTGTTCTATCTGGACTCATGCTTGCAAAAATTGCAAAACCTTTCGCTCAGTCACTCTAGTCTGGACCAAAATACACAGATTGTATTTAAGTTTAAAAGCTTTATTAAAAGTAAACACATTTATTAAAATGAAGTCATAATAAAACTAAACGTTTAACTGATAATGGAAAAGTGGTTAGTGCTGACGATTAATTGAAGACATTTCTTGTGGTCGAGCCGAGCTCTCACCTGGTTTCAACTTGATCTTGTTGTTAGAAGTCCATCTTCTGTCTGTGTGGAGAAAAATGGTGCGTGTTAAAAAAACAGCCTTCATCAGTTGTGCCAAAAAGTGCAGCAAGACAACCTTCACTGGAAAAAGGGACATTTTTTTTAACTTTAACGTAGACAGTCACAAATTACATTGTTTTCACATGTCTTCATTCCTAGACCAAAGACTAGTGAGTGCTTTATTCTAACATTCTTAAATGTACTTTGTAGGTGGAACATCTGGTGGCGGGGCCAGTGTGGAGGTGGTGGTGCTCGACACGGAGGCGGAGGGCGATTCTTCAGGGGAGGAGGCGGCGGCTGTGAGAGTTGAGACGGTGGTGGTGGCGGCCAGAGGTAAGCTCTTATATATTCCTTACTTATTGAGATTGAAGACTAGCTGGGAAGGCAAGAATATGAGATGCATGGCTGGGTGAATGATGAAGCAATGATGGGTGGAAGGACAACAGCCTGGGTGGGTGACACAGAAACTGTATGTGTCCATATACCTGGATCATGCTACTATCTGACTCTTAGATAGCATATGTGTATCTAGAGCAGGGGTACTCATAGTACGGCCCGCGGGCCGGTGGTGGCCCGGCAAGCCTTCCTTGGCGGTGCGCAGACCTTGCAGACAATCACTGCTCCCCCGGCCCCCACAGAGCAGAGGCTTTTTTGTATTTCACCTGTTAGCGCCCCTGCATCTCCACTCTGACAATCACTGCTCCCCCGGCCCCCACAGAGCAGAGTGGAGATGCAAGGCCACAAAGAGGTGAAATAGAACAAAGCCTCTGTGGGGCCGGGCAAGCAGTGATTGTCAGGGTGGAGAAGCAGGGGCGCTACAACAAACAAAGCCTCAATAATATGTTAATGGTCTTTTAAAAACCTTTTAAGTACTTTGGTGTTGCTGTCTGTGTGTGCGCGTTGAGGAAGCGGTCTCAACCCGGGCTGAAGGCTGACACAGATAGACACACACACAGTGAGATGACAGAGGGGGAGGTAGAGGGAGGGCAGGAGGGAGAGAGAGATGGAGAGGGAGGGCAGGAGGGAGAGCAGGAGGGAGAGAGATGTATGTAAATTCTGGGTCTGGTGGCTCAGTGGGTGAGGGCATCTGCTGCAGGGACCTGTGTGCAACCTCATGGTCACAAGTTATCGTTTTGCTTTAGCCCCGCCCCCTCTGACTCCGCCCCCACCAGTGCGGCCCTCGGCCCCAAACTGCACTGTAAATGTAGCCCCTGAGAGAAAGTTTGTGAGTACCCATGATCTAGAGAGAGTAGACGGTCAGTGGATGAACTAAGTGTAACTTTGAAGAGCATGTAACACTGCACCCGCACGTCCGTTCCAGTGTAGGAAAGGCAAGGAAAAGAACTTTTAATTTTGTCCAAATACTACCATCAATAGTAGCAGTAGTTTGTATTGCAAGCACTGCATAGATCCGGTTATTACGGTGGCCACTCCCTACCTCTCTTAATAAGTTTAGTAGTACTCAGTCATTCATGTGTGGATGTATCACTGGTCACTCAATAAAAAGCAAAGCACCTAAAGTCATCCCATATATAAGCAAAAACATCCCATGTGAAGTGATAGATAATCAGATTATTTATCTTCTTCAATTTTCCATTTCTAGTACTCATTTCCACTGTAGGGTGAAAGTTAAATTAATTAAGCAGTAGCCCTTGAGTTGTAACAGAGTATTCTCAGTGCCACCCGTAATAGAAAAGTAAGAGCTTCACCACCTGCATGTACTGGACGGGTACAGTAACGCAACGCAAGTCTAGGTCACTCCTCATGGCGTGCGTCTCTTTTTCTCGGGTGCAAGTTTACTGCGCTGGCATTATGCCGGCTTGCAGAAGATAACGTACCAATTTTCCAAAACAAGAGACAAGAAGAAGAATAAGACTGGTGTACTTTCATAGTCGACTCCAATGGAAGTCCATAGTGCTCGTAGAATTTGTTCCTTAAACTCCCACTAATGTTAGAGCAAGGATGAAGAAGTGTGAGGTTAGATAGATACTGGCCTCAATAGTTATGTAATGCGTTTGCAAGTTGCTAGTTGTAGTGCAACACAAATTTCTGCTGAATGATTGAGTTAATCTTAAGGAGCATTGGTTACAGACTATGTCTTTCTTTCTTCATATAGGTTCTCCTTCCAAACGAACAAGGAGGAAGGAGCTGGCTAGAGCGGCCCGGCAACGGAGGATCGATGCCACTGTGGCCGAATATCGGCGGCTGGTGGCCCTGGAGGACGAAGAAAGTGTGCAGTCGACCACAACAACTACGTCGTCTGCATCGGCCTCCGTTCCCCCACGGGCTGCCAGTGCCACCCAGCACAGTGGTCCACCCAGACTGAGCCGGGCTGCCAAAGCCAAACGCCACCGCCGAGTAGCAAGGACAACAGCTACAGCTTCCTCTCACAGCCGTTGCACCTACAAGGCATTGAAGGCACGCCTGCGCCGCAGTACCCTGATGGTGTCCCGCCTCCAGCAGGAGCTCCACCACTTTTCCAACCAGTTGGAGGGGCTCCGCGTAGAGCACGCCTTGCTCCGCCAGGAGCATGATGCCCTGGCCCAAAAAGTTGACAGCATCCACCCATAGTGTCCCTTGCCCCTTTTTTAGAGACTTTTGGGGGGTGGGAATTGGGAGTTGGGTTTTTGGGGACTTTTGAAGGACAATCGTTGGGGTTAGGGAGGGTCTTGCGGGAGATTATTTTGTTAGGGATATAAATATACTTTTTCAAACTTTATCTGAGCATACCCGTTTCTTACTGCTTGCCTGGTGGGTGGGGGTTTAACGTTGACTTTGTTTTCCTGAAAGTTTAGTTCCATTTTCTTCCTTTAAGTGTAAATGCCCAAATGTTTTCAACACTAAGTGCCTCTCAGAGACGAAGTGAATCCAAGAGTCCTAGGACTTTAGTAGTACTACCTTCAGTCTCTCGTCTCTCGTACTAATACTCCATTATACCCCCAAACCACCAAACGCTTATCTTACCTGTAATTTGTGTTTGAAAGTAGGGCTAGACCCAGGGCTGGCTCCACGGGAAACAGCGAATATGGTTGGCAATCTTGGTCGGATAAAATTTCCTCATAGCGGTGGTACTAGTGGTGTGACACAGTGGCAGTTGCATGCCTATGAAAAAAAAGAAAATGAAATCTGGTTTGTCCTCCTGAGCAATTCAACGGTACAACTGAGAATATAGCAGGTGACAGAAGTACAGTAGAACAGTGCCACATTGTAGCCTAACAAATGGTAAAGTATAACTACTAATTCGGTTGAAGTTCTTTCACATTAGCAATGGTTCTTTGTCAAGCAGAGTAAGAATATATCCTCGGATTTCTTCACCAGCCTGTTGCTATCACCTTATCCTCCCCAGCAAGTGTGTGGATTTATTGCTGTCATTTAGTCACACATCAATCAAAACCACACAGCCCGGGGGAAGAGGGTTAGGGTTTGAAAAATGGATGGGTACGGGGGTTTTTGGGAAAGGTTTTGGGAGACAAGAAAAAATAGCACAGCATAGACAAACAATTGTGAACATAAACAAATCTTTGGGTACAAACCTATCCATCAATCTTTGAAAGTGCATGCACTACTGCATACATGTCAGTGAAAAGTAAGTAGTACATTCGACAACTGTGGAAGAAAGAATGCGACAGTACAGGGCCTGTGTGGAATTATTGATAACGATATTCAACATAAGGTCTCTGTAGCCAGATACCCGAGAGCCTTGCTGGTCACTATAAATCCATTCACAACAACACTCAGTGGGGTTGGTCTGGAAGGTATAGTAGATAGAAAAGGAGAAATTGCTTGTTTTCTAGGTGTCCCCTCACTCACCAGGGTTGCCCCTTGGTGACATGCTTCATCATTGGGGCCATCCCAGTCCTCTACGGCCTGGGGCGTGCTGCGACTTGCGAATTACGTAGGAGCACTTACAAATGACTATGTGTGGTGCAGATGTGATAGTGGAGAGGACTAAGTGATGTGTTAAGGGATCAATTTAGAAGCAGAGAGAGATCCAAGAAATGCAGTCACAGTCAGAGAAAAAGGCAAGGGATACTGTATCTATGTGGTTGTAGTGGTCCTGTTGGAAGTGGTAAGTAAGTTGCCTGCAGAAAAAAAATCCTCCTTTTAGCGGCACTCCTCCATTGCAGCCGACGCTTCGTCCATCGATGTTGGTCACCAGAAGACACCCTGTAAAAAAAAGCACAGCATAGACAAACAATGGAACATAAACAATTCTTTGGGTACAAACCTATCCATCAATCTTTGAAAGTGCATGCACTACTGCATGCATGTCAGTGAAAAGTAAGTAGTACATTCGACAACTGTGGAAGAAAGAATGCGACAGTACAGGGCCTGTGTGGAATTATTGATAACGATATTCAACATAAGGTCTCTGTACTTAGCCAGATACCCGAGAGCCTTGCTGGTCACTATAAATCCATTCACAACAACACTCAGTGGGGTTGGTCTGGAAGGTATAGTAGATAGAAAAGGAGAAATTGCTTGTTTTCTAGGTGTCCCCTCACTCACCAGGGTTGCCCCTTGGTGACATGCTTCATCATTGGGGCCATCCCAGTCCTCTACGGCCTGGGGCGTGCTGCGACTTGCGAATTACGTAGGAGCACTTACAAATGACTATGTGTGATGCAGGTGTGATAGTGGAGTGGACTAAGTGATGTGTTAAGGGATCAATTTAGAAGCAGAGAGAGATCCAAGAAATGCAGTCACAGTCAGAGAAAAAGGCAAGGGATACTGTATCTATGTGGTTGTAGTGGTCCTGTTGGAAGTGGTAAGTAAGTTGCCTGCAGAAAAAAAATCCTCCTTTTAGCGGCACTCCTCCATTGCAGCCGACGCTTCGTCCATCGATGTTGGTCACCAGAAGACACCCTGTAAAAAAAAGCACAGCATAGACAAACAATGGAACATAAACAATTCTTTGGGTACAAACCTATCCATCAATCTTTGAAAGTGCATGCACTACTGCATGCATGTCAGTGAAAAGTAAGTAGTACATTCGACAACTGTGGAAGAAAGAATGCGACAGTACAGGGTCTGTGTGGAATTATTGATAACGATATTCAACATAAGGTCTCTGTACTTAGCCAGATACCCGAGAGCCTTGCTGGTCACTATAAATCCATTCACAACAACACTCAGTGGGGTTGGTCTGGAAGGTATAGTAGATAGAAAAGGAGAAATTGCTTGTTTTCTAGGTGTCCCCTCACTCACCAGGGTTGCCCCTTGGTGACATGCTTCATCATTGGGGCCATCCCAGTCCTCTACGGCCTGGGGCGTGCTGCGACTTGCGAATTACGTAGGAGCACTTACAAATGACTATGTGTGGTGCAGATGTGATAGTGGAGTGGACTAAGTGATGTGTTAAGGGATCAATTTAGAAGCAGAGAGAGATCCAAGAAATGCAGTCACAGTCAGAGAAAAAGGCAAGGGATACTGTATCTATGTGGTTGTAGTGGTCCTGTTGGAAGTGGTAAGTAAGTTGCCTGCAGAAAAAAAATCCTCCTATTAGCGGCACTCCTCCATTGCAGCCGACGCTTCGTCCATCGATGTTGGTCACCAGAAGACACCCTGTCCACTGCCTGCCTGATGCTGAATTGTGGCTCGCTACTGTGAAGCCTGACTCCATCCTTTTTTCCCCATTGCAGAGACTGAAACCCGGCCTGTAATTATTCAACGAAAAACAGGAAGTGATATAATATTACAACACCACTGATAAATAAATATAAGGTATGTAGGCTGTGGAGTGCAAAAAGTCACAATTTGATTTTCCTAGTAGACAGTACAATATTTTTGAAAGTGCGTACTCTGAGTCACATTTTGAAGGATAAATAAGTATGGGCAAATTAATGTAGCGGATCTTGCCCCTCAAGCTAGGTGTACTGTAAACTGTGTTTTAGAACAAAATTAGATCTTCCTAGCAGTGCTCCCACCCAGACCCTTACTAAAGCCAGTCGCAAAAATGTAGAAGACCCCCAATCAAATCTCAAAAAACGAGGCCTAGCAGAAAACTGGTGACAAAACTTACTTTGAAAGTAAAAGTAGGCCGAAGTACCCCCTTCCTAATTACCCCTTACCCACCGTGGATTGCAAGCAACCAAGCAAAAGTAGCCATAGCCAGCATCGCTCCAAGACTCGAAATCCCCCCCACTCAAACACATGCAATAGAAATACTGCTAACCCTAACGAACCCTAAGTTAAGAATAGTGGCAAAGGCTTTCTTTAACTATGCCAAATCCCCCCTTTCCCACCATGGATTTTCTTCAAATGACTTGCAACCAAAATTACACATTCTCACGAGTGCTCTAAGACCCCAGAACTCAGTTGCAAAAATCTAGAACACCCCGAAACACATGCAATCCTGCTGCTAGGGCTAACCCTAACGAACCCTAAGTTACAAAAAGTGCCAAAAGGCTTTTCCACGAGGATTTTGTCCCAACCACTTCTACCCGGTATTAGACCTTCCCAGGAATGCCCCAAAACACGCCAACCCACCCACCAAGAAGCATAACACCCCCAAACAGGCCAAAAGCATAATCTCATACTTGCAATATTTCTCGGCCTTCGGTCCAAACGCGCTGCGTAGCTAGGCCATAAGTCGGGGTTGCCACGACGGATTTCCTGAAAAGCAAATGCAATCAAGATTAGAGTGTCCCAGCAGTGCTCCCAGACCACGAAACTCACCCACAAACAGACGGAACCCCCCCTAAGAGCACCTCAAAGGCAAGCAAGTCATCAAAAACACAAAAAAATTTCCGCCTGGGATTTGGTCCAAAACACTTTTATCCGGTATTAGAGCTTCCCAGCAATGGCCCCAGAGCCGTCAACCCAGGAGAAAACGAGTAGAAGACCCCCAAACAGCCAAAGAGCAAAAGTACAAAAATGGGGACTTAGTAAATTTTTCACAAATTTCACAAATCACTCCGCGCGCGCTCTGCAGCTAGGCCCTAACTCCCCTCTGCCACCATGGATTTGCTTCAAACCTCTTGCAAAGTAAAGTATATATAGCCAGCAGTGCGCCCAGACCCCGAAACCCACCCACAAACACCAGGAAGCCCCCCAAACAGGCCCCCGAAAACGCTACATTGAGCAAAATGTCAGAAATAGCCAAAAGAAAATCGGCCTGGATTTTGTCCCAACCACTTCTACCCGGTATTAGACCTTCCCAGGAATGCCCCAAGACACGCCAACCCACCCGCCAAGAAGCATAACACCCCCAAACAGGCCAAAAGCAAAATCTCATACTTGCAATATTTCTCGGCCTTCGGTCCAAACGCACTGCGTAGCTAGGCCATAAGTCGGGGTTGCCACGACGGATTTCCTGAAAAGCAAATGCAATCAAGATTAGAGTGTCCCAGCAGTGCTCCCAGACCACGAAACTCACCCACAAACACCAGGAAGCCCCCCAAACAGGCCCCCGAAAACGCTACATTGAGCAAAATGTCAGAAATAGCCAAAAAAAAATCGGCCTGGATTTTGTCCCAACCACTTCTACCCGGTATTAGACCTTCCCAGGAATGCCCCAAGACACGCCAACCCACCCGCCAAGAAGCATAACACCCCCAAACAGGCCAAAAGCAAAATCTCATACTTGCAATATTTCTCGGCCTTCGGTCCAAACGCACTGCGTAGCTAGGCCATAAGTCGGGGTTGCCACGACGGATTTCCTGAAAAGCAAATGCAATCAAGATTAGAGTGTCCCAGCAGTGCTCCCAGACCACGAAACTCACCCACAAACAGACGGAACCCCCCCTAAGAGCACCTCAAAGGCAAGCAAGTCATCAAAAACACAAAAAAATTTCCGCCTGGGATTTGGTCCAAAACACTTTTATCCGGTATTAGAGCTTCCCAGCAATGGCCCCAGAGCCGTCAACCCAGGAGAAAACGAGTAGAAGACCCCCAAACAGCCAAAGAGCAAAAGTACAAAAATGGGGACTTAGTAAATTTTTCACAAATTTCACAAATCACTCCGCGCGCGCTCTGCAGCTAGGCCCTAACTCCCCTCTGCCACCATGGATTTGCTTCAAACCTCTTGCAAAGTAAAGTATATATAGCCAGCAGTGCGCCCAGACCCGGAAACCCACCCACAAACACTAGGAAGCCCCCCAAACAGGCCCCCGAAAACGCTACATTGAGCAAAATGTCAGAAATAGCCAAAAAAAAATCGTCCTGGATTTTGTCCCAACCACTTCTACCCGGTATTAGACCTTCCCAGGAATGCCCCAAGACACGCCAACCCACCCGCCAAGAATCATAACACCCCCAAACAGGCCAAAAGCAAAATCTCATACTTGCAATATTTCTCGGCCTTCGGTCCAAACGCACTGCGTAGCTAGGCCATAAGTCGGGGTTGCCACGACGGATTTCCTGAAAAGCAAATGCAATCAAGATTAGAGTGTCCCAGCAGTGCTCCCAGACCACGAAACTCACCCACAAACAGACGGAACCCCCCCTAAGAGCACCTCAAAGGCAAGCAAGTCATCAAAAACACAAAAAAATTTCCGCCTGGGATTTGGTCCAAAACACTTTTATCCGGTATTAGAGCTTCCCAACAATGGTCCCAGAGCCGTCAACTCACCTGCAAAGAGGTACAACAACACCCCCACAAGTGCTGAGTCTTTCTTCATTGGGCGTAAACCAGCCCTCTGGTTTGATGGAAGTAGGAGTCTGGAGGAGGAGGATAGAGGAGCATGTTCTTCTGAACTTGTGAACCTGAGGAATGCAGACTGCGGCAACTTCAAATCAATTAGCAAACCAGCGAAGACAGTTCTGCTGATGGGCTTGATTTTGTGATTATCTGATTAAAGTTTGAAATATATTAACTGTGCACAACAAAGAAAGACAGACACACAGGAATAAAAGTGAATAGGGACGAAAAAGAAAGTTATTGATTCGTTGTCTCATTTTCAGGGCTCGGTATCACGGTCCAGGAATGAGAATAAGGCTTCGTCATCATACTCTGCGAATTCAGGCAGGGTGAGCTCAGTGTCACCTGACAGAGTAGAAATTCCCTCATCTATGTTGCAGGCCACCTCCTCTTCATCCGGCACGCTCTCTCGTACTCTGAAATCTGGTGGTATGAGGTGCTGATTCATCTTGATCATTGTTAACCTCTCCACTTTTTTGGGTGAGAGGCGGCTCCGTTTGGGAGTTACAATGCCACCAGCAGCACTGAAAACCCGTTCAGAAGACACGCTTGCGAGTGGGCAAGACAAGTAGTTTAAAGCCAGGTTGGTGAGCTGTGGCCACAATTCTTTTTTCCCATGCCAATACGCCAATGGGTCAGAATTAACATAGACCTCTGTTGAGTCATTCAGATAGTCCTTCACCATCGACTCAAGGTCCTCATCCAAGGTTCCTCCACTTTGCTTAGCTCTTGCTGTGCCTCTGACCTTTTGAGAACCAAACCCACGCAGAGCTAGCCAATCCTCTTCAGCCTCCAATGTTTCTGTTGTGTTTCGTGCAGATGATCCGGTTGCCGGTGTCTTTAACGGCTGAGAGGTCACTTGTGCTACAGCCACAGGTGCAGAAGTGGATTGTTTTGACTGGGGATGGCCTGCTGATGTACTGCCATTTCCTTCAATTTCCAGCCGTTCTGTTTCAAACCTCTTGGCTGACAAGGCTAGCCAACGTTTGTACTTTGGAACATGTTCATCATCAAAAGGAAAGAATGTTTGGCCTGCCAGCGCCTTTTTGTAGCGTGGATCCAGAATAGTAGCACAAATGTAATGCTGTTCTGAGTGGATCTTTTTAAGACGTTCATCACCTTGTAGGAGCTCTAATAATTGCTCAGCCAGAAGCAAAGAGTCTTGGTTTTTGTCATCTTTTTCAAACACAGAACACACCTCCTTCAGTTGGTCCTCCAGCATGTACAACAATGGGATAGCTTTTCCCAAATTAGAGTCCTCCTTGCTGACTGCACGCGTGAAGAACTCAAAAGGACGAAGCATGCGTGTCAGGCCTTGAACTATGTTCCATTGCGGCCCACCCATCCTCAGCTCCTCTGTACCCTCTGTAAGGAAATATTGATCGAGTTCCGTATACTGCTCATACAGACGCTCAAGCATGTAGAAGGTTGAGTTCCAACGTGTTACCACCTCCTGGATGAGTGCTTTCACTGGCATTTTACGTTGATATAGCAGGCTCCTCAGCTGCTTCCGGGCCTTAAAAGAATGGCTGAAATGCTTGCACATTTTTCGGCAGTTGTCCAATACACTGTACGCTGCACTGGCTTTATTAGCCAAGAATTTTTGGACAACCAGGTTTATACAGTGCGCCAAACACGGCACTCTGAAATAGTAACCGTCCCTCATGGCCTTAACTATATTGGCGCCATTGTCCGTGGAAACATAACCAACCCGGCGTTTTAGTGGGGACAGCCAGTTAAGGACCTTTGTGTTAAAGACATCCAAAATGTTTTCTGCTGTGTGACGTTTCTCCAAACCAAACATGGCTAGTGTTGCATGTTTCCGAGCAGCTTTAAAAACAATGTTCGTGTCAACACCTGTGTTTAGCTTTGCTTTAGCCCCTGAAAAAGAGACCCAGTGTGCAGTGATGCACATGTAATCAGCGCCTGCGCCACTGGTCCACATGTCTGTTGTCAGATGTATAGTGTGAACAGCACTCTTCTGCAAAGCTGCCCCAATCACCTTCAGAACATCTTCATGTAGTGCTGGAACCGCAACTCGGGCAAAATAGAACCGGCTAGGAACCTTCCATTTAGGGCAGAGCGCTGCCACTAATTCTAGAAAACCAACCCCTTCTACAAAAGAAAAAGGGAGAAGGTCCAGAGCTAGCATTTTAGCCAGCTTAGTGTTATACAGACGCGTCATTGGGTGGTTGCGTTCATATTGCGCTTCTGTAAACAACATCTTTTTAATGTTGCCCTGGACCAAGGATTTACGGGATGATGATGATATCTTCGACCCAGTTACGCTCGCTGATGAACTTTTCCGCATTGATGTCTCACTCTCTCCCACACTCTTAGTGTGGCTCACATGGGGTGTGCTGCTGACAGGGGTACTGGGTGTAAGTGAAGTGTTTGAATCGTCTTCTTCCTCCTCGTCATTATCAGATGAAACAGCATTACGTGCAATTCCGGCTTCCTCGATCGCCTGTAGGTGCGCAAACCATTTGACAGTGTGCTTTCTTTCAAGATGACCTCTCTGGCCTCCGGTACCATAGTTGGAACCCAACTTACCACGACTAACTCGAAGCTTACACATGCTACAAATGGCTATGGTTTCATTTTTTGGGCAAACACTAAAGAAGTCCCAAACTGCAGACTTGAAATGTCTTTGGGGGCCGGAGGAGGCGGCGATACTGGTGGTGGTGGTCCTGCTGCTAATGCCAGATGAAGTGGAGGATGTGGATTGCCGAACTTCAGTACGTTTTGCACTTTCACCACCACGAATTGAGGTCGAGGACGAGGTGGGTACCTTCTTGCGAGGAAGAAATATGGAAGCGGTAGGTTTTGGTGTACTACTTAACTCCAAATCTAATGATTCCATTTCCATTGCCTCCTCGCCGACATCATCATCACGCTCAGCAGCTTCTCGGGATAGGGTCAAAATGTCTCTTTGCTGCATGCCCGGTGGGGCTGCAGTGACCTTTGTGATGACTGGCTCGTCGTCATCGTGAGAGGCTTCCTCACCAGCAGTATCTGTCACTTCTTGTTGAGCCTCATCACACTCCATAGGTATGAGTTTTTGGACGACCTTCCTTTTACGCTTAGGTACCTGTGTCAGATCATGGTGTGCCTCACTGTCAGACCGCAGTTGTGGTTCCCAAGACAGATCACTTGCATCAGAACGAGGTGGGCTTGAAGAAGATGTAGACACCCCCCTTGATCTTTTCCTTGCTAGGGATGTGGAAGACAATGAATGATCATCAGGAGGAGTGGCTTCCAATGATACCTCGGCTTCATTGTCGATTTCCTGATGTGCCCCTACTTCGGGAGGAACAACTATTGTGGGCACTTGTGAACCTCCATGCACCTTTGCTTGCGCATCTCCTTTTGCTGCCTCTCCTTCCACATGTACTTGGGCGTGTACTTGCACATGGTGTTGTTGTTGCGGCTGTGGTTGTTCAACACTTGTCAGATGAGTTACAACAACCTGTGTTGATTCAGGGACATTGCTGCTACTTTCTTGCGATGAGCCAACATCACTGGTCGATGGTGATTGGAGAAGTACACTGACTGCCTCTGAAGCACTCAAGGGCTTTGACTTAAGTTGGTGTGGTGGTGGAGGCACTGAACCCAATGGAACAGGGGTGCTGCTCCCAGCTTGTTCCCCAGCAGATCCTGCTGCTGCAGGCGTACTTTTTTTTTTTCTCCCAAAAAACGTGGCGGGTGGCACACCAGCCTCCTTGGTAACTTGCTTCTTCTGCTCCTTACTAGCAACTTTCTTGCTAGAGGAGCTACGGAGACCTTTCTTTGGGGCCATCTTCTTCAGAGCAGGTCAGACAGCAGGCCGCAGTTGCACGAATTGTAGAGTTGTCTGAGGCCAGACGTGACGTCGCGTGACGTTATGCTGCACACACACACCGCTGCAGGACTTCTTCCTGGCACTGGTGGTTCTCTTGAGTCTTGTGCACCTAAAAAAAAATGGAAGACAGAGGAACATCAGTTCAGTTATACAGCACAAAAAAATCGAAAAACACTGCAAAATCAGCACAATCCCAATCCATCCATGCCCTCCATAATGTTTAAATTCAAGACAACCCACAGAAAGACTAGGCCCATGCAAGACTCACTACCCCTGGGCATAAATAAAGGTTGAAAAGTAGGCAAAATGGTTGCAGGCCTAACAACAAAGCCTGCATTCAAAATGGCCACTTGCCTGCCAGCACATGGCCAGTGCCTGTAGCTGCACTCAAAATGGCCACCAGCCACATGGCCTGTCCCTCCCCATGAACACCCCCAAAAATCGAAAAACACTGCAAAATCAGCACAATCCCATTCCATCCATGCCCTCCATGATGTTTAAGTTCAAGACAACCCACAGAAAGACTAGGCCCATGCAAGACTCACTACCCCTGGGCATAAATAAAGGTTGAAAAGTAGGCAAAATGGTTGGAGGCCTAACAACAAAGCCTGCATTCAAAATGGCCACTTGCCTGCCAGCACATGGCCAGTGCCTGTAGCTGCACTCAAAATGGCCACCAGCCACATGGCCTGTCCCTCCCCATGAACACCCCCAAAAATCGAAAAACACTGCAAAATCAGCACAATCCCATTCCATCCATGCCCTCCATGATGTTTAAGTTCAAGACAACCCACAGAAAGACTAGGCCCATGCAAGACTCACTACCCCTGGGCATAAATAAAGGTTGAAAAGTAGGCAAAATGGTTGGAGGCCTAACAACAAAGCCTGCATTCAAAATGGCCACTTGCCTGCCAGCACATGGCCAGTGCCTGTAGCTGCACTCAAAATGGCCACCAGCCACATGGCCTGTCCCTCCCCATGAACACCCCCAAAAATCGAAAAACACTGCAAAATCAGCACAATCCCATTCCATCCATGCCCTCCATGATGTTTAAGTTCAAGACAACCCACAGAAAGACTAGGCCCATGCAAGACTCACTACCCCTGGGCATAAATAAAGGTTGAAAAGTAGGCAGAATGGTTGGAGGCCTAACAACAAAGCCTGCATTCAAAATGGCCACTTGCCTCCCAGCACATGGCCAGTGCCTGTAGCTGCACTCAAAATGGCCACCAGCCACATGGCCTGTCCCTCCCCATGAACACCCCCAAAAATCGGAAAACACTGCAAAATCAGCACAATCCCATTCCATCCATGCCCTCCATGATGTTTAAGTTCAAGACAACCCACAGAAAGACTAGGCCCATGCAAGACTCACTACCCCTGGGCATAAATAAAGGTTGAAAAGTAGGCAAAATGGTTGGAGGCCTAACAACAAAGCCTGCATTCAAAATGGCCACTTGCCTGCCAGCACATGGCCAGTGCCTGTAGCTGCACTCAAAATGGCCACCAGCCACATGGCCTGTCCCTCCCCATGAACACCCCCAAAAATCGAAAAACACTGCAAAATCAGCACAATCCCATTCCATCCATGCCCTCCATGATGTTTAAGTTCAAGACAACCCACAGAAAGACTAGGCCCATGCAAGACTCACTACCCCTGGGCATAAATAAAGGTTGAAAAGTAGGCAAAATGGTTGCAGGCCTAACAACAAAGCCTGCATTCAAAATGGCCACTTGCCTCCCAGCACATGGCCAGTGCCTGTAGCTGCACTCAAAATGGCCACCAGCCACATGGCCTGTCCCTCCCCATGAACACCCCCAAAAATCGAAAAACACTGCAAAATCAGCACAATCCCATTCCATCCATGCCCTCCATGATGTTTAAGTTCAAGACAACCCACAGAAAGACTAGGCCCATGCAAGACTCACTACCCCTGGGCATAAATAAAGGTTGAAAAGTAGGCAAAATGGTTGCAGGCCTAACAACAAAGCCTGCATTCAAAATTGCCACTTGCCTCCCAGCACATGGCCAGTGCCTGTAGCTGCACTCAAAATGGCCACCAGCCACATGGCCTGTCCCTCCCCATGAACACCCCCAAAAATCAAAAAACACTGCAAAATCAGCACAATCCCATTCCATCCATGCCCTCCATGATGTTTAAGTTCAAGACAACCCACAGAAAGACTAGGCCCATGCAAGATTCACTACCCCTGGGCATAAATAAAGGTTGAAAAGTAGGCAGAATGGTTGGAGGCCTAACAACAAAGCCTGCATTCAAAATTGCCACTTGCCTCCCAGCACATGGCCAGTGCCTGTAGCTGCACTCAAAATGGCCACCAGCCACATGGCCTGTCCCTCCCCATGAACACCCCCAAAAATCGGGAAACACTGCAAAATCAGCACAATCCCATTCCATCCATGCCCTCCATGATGTTTAAGTTCAAGACAACCCACAGAAAGACTAGGCCCATGCAAGACTCACTACCCCTGGGCATAAATAAAGGTTGAAAAGTAGGCAAAATGGTTGCAGGCCTAACAACAAAGCCTGCATTCAAAATGGCCACTTGCCTCCCAGCACATGGCCAGTGCCTGTAGCTGCACTCAAAATGGCCACCAGCCACATGGCCTGTCCCTCCCCATGAACACCCCCAAAAATCGAAAAACACTGCAAAATCAGCACAATCCCATTCCATCCATGCCCTCCATGATGTTTAAGTTCAAGACAACCCACAGAAAGACTAGGCCCATGCAAGACTCACTACCCCTGGGCATAAATAAAGGTTGAAAAGTAGGCAAAATGGTTGGAGGCCTAACAACAAAGCCTGCATTCAAAATGGCCACTTGCCTGCCAGCACATGGCCAGTGCCTGTAGCTGCACTCAAAATGGCCACCAGCCACATGGCCTGTCCCTCCCCATGAACACCCCCAAAAATCGAAAAACACTGCAAAATCAGCACGATCCCATTCCATCCATGCCCTCCATGATGTTTAAGTTCAAGACAACCCACAGAAAGACTAGGCCCATGCAAGACTCACTACCCCTGGGCATAAATAAAGGTTGAAAAGTAGGCAGAATGGTTGGAGGCCTAACAACAAAGCCTGCATTCAAAATGGCCACTTGCCTCCCAGCACATGGCCAGTGCCTGTAGCTGCACTCAAAATGGCCACCAGCCACATGGCCTGTCCCTCCCCATGAACACCCCCAAAAATCGGAAAACACTGCAAAATCAGCACGATCCCATTCCATCCATGCCCTCCATGATGTTTAAGTTCAAGACAACCCACAGAAAGACTAGGCCCATGCAAGACTCACTACCCCTGGGCATAAATAAAGGTTGAAAAGTAGGCAGAATGGTTGGAGGCCTAACAACAAAGCCTGCATTCAAAATTGCCACTTGCCTCCCAGCACATGGCCAGTGCCTGTAGCTGCACTCAAAATGGCCACCAGCCACATGGCCTGTCCCTCCCCATGAACACCCCCAAAAATCGGGAAACACTGCAAAATCAGCACAATCCCATTCCATCCATGCCCTCCATGATGTTTAAGTTCAAGACAACCCACAGAAAGACTAGGCCCATGCAAGACTCACTACCCCTGGGCATAAATAAAGGTTGAAAAGTAGGCAAAATGGTTGGAGGCCTAACAACAAAGCCTGCATTCAAAATGGCCACTTGCCTGCCAGCACATGGCCAGTGCCTGTAGCTGCACTCAAAATGGCCACCAGCCACATGGCCTGTCCCTCCCCATGAACACCCCCAAAAATCGAAAAACACTGCAAAATCAGCACAATCCCATTCCATCCATGCCCTCCATGATGTTTAAGTTCAAGACAACCCACAGAAAGACTAGGCCCATGCAAGACTCACTACCCCTGGGCATAAATAAAGGTTGAAAAGTAGGCAGAATGGTTGGAGGCCTAACAACAAAGCCTGCATTCAAAATGGCCACTTGCCTCCCAGCACATGGCCAGTGCCTGTAGCTGCACTCAAAATGGCCACCAGCCACATGGCCTGTCCCTCCCCATGAACACCCCCAAAAATCGGAAAACACTGCAAAATCAGCACAATCCCATTCCATCCATGCCCTCCATGATGTTTAAGTTCAAGACAACCCACAGAAAGACTAGGCCCATGCAAGACTCACTACCCCTGGGCATAAATAAAGGTTGAAAAGTAGGCAAAATGGTTGGAGGCCTAACAACAAAGCCTGCATTCAAAATGGCCACTTGCCTGCCAGCACATGGCCAGTGCCTGTAGCTGCACTCAAAATGGCCACCAGCCACATGGCCTGTCCCTCCCCATGAACACCCCCAAAAATCGAAAAACACTGCAAAATCAGCACAATCCCATTCCATCCATGCCCTCCATGATGTTTAAGTTCAAGACAACCCACATAAAGACTAGGCCCATGCAAGACTCACTACCCCTGGGCATAAATAAAGGTTGAAAAGTAGGCAAAATGGTTGCAGGCCTAACAACAAAGCCTGCATTCAAAATGGCCACTTGCCTCCCAGCACATGGCCAGTGCCTGTAGCTGCACTCAAAATGGCCACCAGCCACATGGCCTGTCCCTCCCCATGAACACCCCCAAAAATCGAAAAACACTGCAAAATCAGCACAATCCCATTCCATCCATGCCCTCCATGATGTTTAAGTTCAAGACAACCCACAGAAAGACTAGGCCCATGCAAGACTCACTACCCCTGGGCATAAATAAAGGTTGAAAAGTAGGCAAAATGGTTGCAGGCCTAACAACAAAGCCTGCATTCAAAATTGCCACTTGCCTCCCAGCACATGGCCAGTGCCTGTAGCTGCACTCAAAATGGCCACCAGCCACATGGCCTGTCCCTCCCCATGAACACCCCCAAAAATCGAAAAACACTGCAAAATCAGCACAATCCCATTCCATCCATGCCCTCCATGATGTTTAAGTTCAAGACAACCCACAGAAAGACTAGGCCCATGCAAGATTCACTACCCCTGGGCATAAATAAAGGTTGAAAAGTAGGCAGAATGGTTGGAGGCCTAACAACAAAGCCTGCATTCAAAATTGCCACTTGCCTCCCAGCACATGGCCAGTGCCTGTAGCTGCACTCAAAATGGCCACCAGCCACATGGCCTGTCCCTCCCCATGAACACCCCCAAAAATCGGGAAACACTGCAAAATCAGCACAATCCCATTCCATCCATGCCCTCCATGATGTTTAAGTTCAAGACAACCCACAGAAAGACTAGGCCCATGCAAGACTCACTACCCCTGGGCATAAATAAAGGTTGAAAAGTAGGCAAAATGGTTGGAGGCCTAACAACAAAGCCTGCATTCAAAATGGCCACTTGCCTCCCAGCACATGGCCAGTGCCTGTAGCTGCACTCAAAATGGCCACCAGCCACATGGCCTGTCCCTCCCCATGAACACCCCCAAAAATCGAAAAACACTGCAAAATCAGCACAATCCCATTCCATCCATGCCCTCCATGATGTTTAAGTTCAAGACAACCCACAGAAAGACTAGGCCCATGCAAGACTCACTACCCCTGGGCATAAATAAAGGTTGAAAAGTAGGCAAAATGGTTGGAGGCCTAACAACAAAGCCTGCATTCAAAATGGCCACTTGCCTGCCAGCACATGGCCAGTGCCTGTAGCTGCACTCAAAATGGCCACCAGCCACATGGCCTGTCCCTCCCCATGAACACCCCCAAAAATCGAAAAACACTGCAAAATCAGCACAATCCCATTCCATCCATGCCCTCCATGATGTTTAAGTTCAAGACAACCCACAGAAAGACTAGGCCCATGCAAGACTCACTACCCCTGGGCATAAATAAAGGTTGAAAAGTAGGCAGAATGGTTGGAGGCCTAACAACAAAGCCTGCATTCAAAATGGCCACTTGCCTCCCAGCACATGGCCAGTGCCTGTAGCTGCACTCAAAATGGCCACCAGCCACATGGCCTGTCCCTCCCCATGAACACCCCCAAAAATCGGAAAACACTGCAAAATCAGCACAATCCCATTCCATCCATGCCCTCCATGATGTTTAAGTTCAAGACAACCCACAGAAAGACTAGGCCCATGCAAGACTCACTACCCCTGGGCATAAATAAAGGTTGAAAAGTAGGCAAAATGGTTGGAGGCCTAACAACAAAGCCTGAATTCAAAATGGCCACTTGCCTGCCAGCACATGGCCAGTGCCTGTAGCTGCACTCAAAATGGCCACCAGCCACATGGCCTGTCCCTTCCATGAACACCCCCAAAAATCGAAAAACACTGCAAAATCAGCACAATCCCATTCCATCCATGCCCTCCATGATGTTTAAGTTCAAGACAACCCACAGAAAGACTAGGCCCATGCAAGACTCACTACCCCTGGGCATAAATAAAGGTTGAAAAGTAGGCAGAATGGTTGGAGGCCTAACAACAAAGCCTGCATTCAAAATGGCCACTTGCCTCCCAGCACATGGCCAGTGCCTGTAGCTGCACTCAAAATGGCCACCAGCCACATGGCCTGTCCCTCCCCATGAACACCCCCAAAAATCGGAAAACACTGCAAAATCAGCACAATCCCATTCCATCCATGCCCTCCATGATGTTTAAGTTCAAGACAACCCACAGAAAGACTAGGCCCATGCAAGACTCACTACCCCTGGGCATAAATAAAGGTTGAAAAGTAGGCAAAATGGTTGCAGGCCTAACAACAAAGCCTGCATTCAAAATGGCCACTTGCCTCCCAGCACATGGCCAGTGCCTGTAGCTGCACTCAAAATGGCCACCAGCCACATGGCCTGTCCCTCCCCATGAACACCCCCAAAAATCGAAAAACACTGCAAAATCAGCACAATCCCATTCCATCCATGCCCTCCATGATGTTTAAGTTCAAGACAACCCACAGAAAGACTAGGCCCATGCAAGACTCACTACCCCTGGGCATAAATAAAGGTTGAAAAGTAGGCAAAATGGTTGCAGGCCTAACAACAAAGCCTGCATTCAAAATTGCCACTTGCCTCCCAGCACATGGCCAGTGCCTGTAGCTGCACTCAAAATGGCCACCAGCCACATGGCCTGTCCCTCCCCATGAACACCCCCAAAAATCGAAAAACACTGCAAAATCAGCACAATCCCATTCCATCCATGCCCTCCATGATGTTTAAGTTCAAGACAACCCACAGAAAGACTAGGCCCATGCAAGATTCACTACCCCTGGGCATAAATAAAGGTTGAAAAGTAGGCAGAATGGTTGGAGGCCTAACAACAAAGCCTGCATTCAAAATTGCCACTTGCCTCCCAGCACATGGCCAGTGCCTGTAGCTGCACTCAAAATGGCCACCAGCCACATGGCCTGTCCCTCCCCATGAACACCCCCAAAAATCGGGAAACACTGCAAAATCAGCACAATCCCATTCCATCCATGCCCTCCATGATGTTTAAGTTCAAGACAACCCACAGAAAGACTAGGCCCATGCAAGACTCACTACCCCTGGGCATAAATAAAGGTTGAAAAGTAGGCAAAATGGTTGCAGGCCTAACAACAAAGCCTGCATTCAAAATGGCCACTTGCCTCCCAGCACATGGCCAGTGCCTGTAGCTGCACTCAAAATGGCCACCAGCCACATGGCCTGTCCCTCCCCATGAACACCCCCAAAAATCGAAAAACACTGCAAAATCAGCACAATCCCATTCCATCCATGCCCTCCATGATGTTTAAGTTCAAGACAACCCACAGAAAGACTAGGCCCATGCAAGACTCACTACCCCTGGGCATAAATAAAGGTTGAAAAGTAGGCAAAATGGTTGCAGGCCTAACAACAAAGCCTGCATTCAAAATTGCCACTTGCCTCCCAGCACATGGCCAGTGCCTGTAGCTGCACTCAAAATGGCCACCAGCCACATGGCCTGTCCCTCCCCATGAACACCCCCAAAAATCGAAAAACACTGCAAAATCAGCACAATCCCATTCCATCCATGCCCTCCATGATGTTTAAGTTCAAGACAACCCACAGAAAGACTAGGCCCATGCAAGATTCACTACCCCTGGGCATAAATAAAGGTTGAAAAGTAGGCAGAATGGTTGGAGGCCTAACAACAAAGCCTGCATTCAAAATTGCCACTTGCCTCCCAGCACATGGCCAGTGCCTGTAGCTGCACTCAAAATGGCCACCAGCCACATGGCCTGTCCCTCCCCATGAACACCCCCAAAAATCGGGAAACACTGCAAAATCAGCACAATCCCATTCCATCCATGCCCTCCATGATGTTTAAGTTCAAGACAACCCACAGAAAGACTAGGCCCATGCAAGACTCACTACCCCTGGGCATAAATAAAGGTTGAAAAGTAGGCAAAATGGTTGCAGGCCTAACAACAAAGCCTGCATTCAAAATGGCCACTTGCCTCCCAGCACATGGCCAGTGCCTGTAGCTGCACTCAAAATGGCCACCAGCCACATGGCCGGTCCCTCCCCATGAACACCACCAAAAATCGAAAAACACTGCAAAATCAGCACAATCCCATTCCATCCATGCCCTCCATGATGTTTAAGTTCAAGACAGCCCACAGAAAGACTAGGCCCATGCTAGACTCAAATACCCCTGGTGAAAAGGCCACAAGTACAGCCCCAAAAAACGAAAATCACTAAAAAATCACCACAATCCAATGCCATCCATGCCCTCCATGATGTTTACATTAAAGAGACCCCACAGAAAGACTCAGTCCATGCACCACTCACTACCCCTGGGCAAAAGGCCCCAAAACAGCCCAAAAATCGAAAATTCCAAAATTTTTGTTGCAGCAACTGTAATGCCCCAAACAAACTTACTTGTAAAATTTCTAATCCAACAATGATCCAAAGAAAGTCAAAAAGGCCTCAAATCCAAATATCCAGCAGCATCCACAAAAAGTATTCCTTCCAGCTCCAGACCCAAATGAAAAGTGACCAGGAGATGGACAAAGCACTGGGAGGAGCCTGCTGGATAGGAACAGGAAGTTGAAGACTGTGGGGCACTTCCTTCCTCCCACCCCCCTCCCCCCTCCCCAAAATGAACTCCTCGCTAAAAAAGTGCAGGCAAATGTCAACCTAAGGAGTTATTCAGATAAAAATCATCATTTAAAGAAGGTTTATGCTGCTTGCTGGTGGATTTCTTGTGCAGAATTGCAAATTTTATATTTTCGTTTGTGCGAGATTCTTGCTGCTCGCCGCATCTCAAATCTCGCAATTGCGAAGTACCGCGAGACGTGATCTCGCTGTACTCGCGTTGACAAACTCTCGCTCGCAAGCCGCGATGACGTAATCGCGCTCGCCAAATCCCGCAGGATCACACAGCAAGATCCAAAATGGCGCAGCACTCGCAAACTATCGAGAAAAACAACCCGGCAAACGATGATAAACGCCGCGCGCCGCAAAAATTGTATCACCAACGCCGCGCGCCGCAAAAAAAATCCGCTGCGTGCGAATTTGCGGATTTTGAGAGAAATTCGCAAATCTCGCGGATTGCGAATTTCCCGAAAATCCGCAAAATCCGCGAGCGTAACGGATTTTCCGCCCATGCTTAGTCCAATCCTTGCCAGAAACTTCTCTGGTTCTAAGATGCATTTTGTTGACTTCATGGAAGAACAGATGACAGGATTCCAACAAGAAGTCAGGGCTGCAGCAACTATGTATTATGATTGCTAAGCAAAGACGCTATGAAACTTGAGAAACATATACTCTGTGTTTTCAAGATAGCCACCACTTCAGCCAGTCAAGATGGAGTGTGGTGGGCTTGTGGGGCAAGTTGTCCTCCTTGTGTTTCATTAAATGCATCTTTCTGAGAAATAAGGTTTCTGTCTGGTCAGTGGCCACACCTTGCACATTCTCATATCCTCTTCCGCTCCTTAAGACATGCACGCCCATGAGCCTTATAGCAGCATACTACGCAGGAACAGCAAACAGTGGTAAGTGCGGCCTGTGTGGCATCCTGCCATTACCTCGAAGCTAAATCCAAGATGGCTGACTCAGTGGATTTAGTAATGAACTAGCCAAATAGAAGATGGTGTTACAATGATATGACTCGACAGTTGGTGACGATATGTTAGTATTTTCCGTTTGGCATAACATATACTAATCTGCACTACATATGCCCATACACATAATCTGATTTTCACATTAGCGTTGATCATAGTTAATTATGTTCTCATTAAGTTAGCCATAGTTCATGCTCATGCTCAAAGAGTTAGGACCTAATTTATATGTTAGCATTACATAATAGTCCATCCCACCAGATATAAATCTGGGTGGACCTTTGGTGTAACGAAGGAAGGCATCTCTACCATGGTTAAACCCCATCCAACGGCCGACAGAGTGATGGCCATTGGAGGTTGACCTGTATGTCCACCCACCTAATTTAAATGGGTGTGAATAGAGGTCTGTTTTCACTGTTCGCCGCCCTGGTGGTAAGGGACAGTGAAAACTGCAAAATGTCCCCTTTCCCATGAGAGATAACTCCGGTGGCATTTATTTTTTATTTTCAAAAACAAAAGCTCACTTTGGGGTTTTGCTTTTGAAAAAACGAAAGAAAAAAACTTGAAAGTCATGTTAATGGAGCCGTCCGTAAAACATTTTTTTCAGGAACCACTTTGATGTAATATTTTGAAAGTATCAGAATAAAAAAAGGAGCTGCCGCTAATATCCTGGCTTTAGAAAGAATTAAATAAAATATACTACTTTCATTAGGATTGAAAATGTGTGATCTTTAGCACATTGCTTATCTGGTATCCAAAGGAAACCATGGGGGAGGGGGCTACTAGGAAGTGCAGATCCATGAACAAACTCCTGCTTGCACAGGAATTTCAATTTTCAGATTTGCAGTAAACACAGCACCCCCACAATTCTCCCCTCAAAAATTTCTGCAAGTAAAACCTTCCGAAATTCACCTTAAAAAAGCATAGATTTCAGTGCATACATAATCCAGCACCCATGCTGCAGGTAAATCGTCATGTTCATGAGAAAAACTCTGAATACAAGTTATTTAGTGTACCTGGTAAATACCTAACCAATTCCAAGGTATTTACAGGACTTGAGTGTTCCACCAAGTTATCAAGTTTTATAAATCTCCCTGCCAAATTTTAAACTTTGGAATATTGACTACCAACACCTATACTTCTTAACTCCACATCTATGCAACTTGAAGATATACAAATTGTGTGAATGTGAATTTTAAAATAGTAATTCTATGCTTAACTATATATAATTGCCATCATGGTGTAAAGGTAGTCGATATTCTGGATTTTATATTATGGCAGGAAGATATTCCTAACCTTCACATTGTGAAATACAGATCTGGATGCTGCAAATACCTGAACCTTACTTGGACCACTCTTGATCAGCCTATGGTGGAAGGCAACTGAGATAAAAGCGATGCACAAGTATTACGATTGTCTGTCCTATCGCTATAAGTTCTACTTTTGATTCAGATTTAGATTAATTCTGTTGGTTAGTTGCACTCTCTGTTCCCGATCAGCTAAAAAAGAATAGAGAACAATTGTGAGAAAAATCCATTACATTGCGTTTCTCTCTTCATCTAATCAAAATGACTAGTTGCTAATAATTCTAAATAAAACCAGATTAAAAAGTTACTCTTTGAAAATAAAGGGCCACATTTCTCAAACTAGCTTGGCTAAAGTCTGTGAGAAGGTCATGACATCTCAGCTTACCAACTATGTAGAGGTGGTGGGTCTGTTACACCCAGCGCAATTGGGATTTCGTGCGCCCATAGAACGGAATCTGCACTTGTGGAGGTGACAGAGACGAACCGTGAGTGCCTGGATGCCGGCGGGAGAGTCGCTCTGGTCTTGCACGATCTCTCGGCGGCATTCGATACGGTGCCCCACTCTTTACATCTGGATCGCCTAATGGAAATTGGCATTTCGGGTTTGGCGTTGTGCTGGATTCGAGCTTTTTTGGCGGGCAGATCACAACAGGTGTGGTTGCCCCCCTCCGTGTCTACGCCGTTACATCTGGCCACTGGTGTTCCTAGGGGTCATCCCTTAGCCTCTTCTTTTCAACATCTATCTGACTCCGCTGGTTTATCTTGCGTAGTCTCTGGGGGCTAAGGTGATGGCCTATGCAGACGACCCACAGCTCTTGTTCTCTTGAAAGAGGGGAGAGGATGCGGTGGAGGCTGTGCAGCATTGTCTAGCCTCGGTGTTTCATTGGCTAGCAAGTGCACAGGTGAAGTGTAATGAAGAAAAATGAGAGGTTCTTCTGTATGGTTCATTCCCTGAGGACTTCAGGGCTAGGCTCTGGCCCCCTGACTTTCCATGCCCTACTGTGAGCAAGGGCCTGGCCAAAAACCTAGGGGTTTGGTTCGATGAAGACTTGAACTTTTCTTCTCAGATAAAAAAGCTGACAGGGACTTGTTTTGGGACCCTTAAAATCTTGAAGAAATTCCTCCCTCTGCTGCTAGTGAGCGCTAAGGAGACGGTGGTCAGAGCAATGATTCTGTCTCGCCTAGATTATGCTAACGCCTTGCTGGCTGGCAGTCTGGCTTACTTGACCAGGAAACTTCAAGTAGTCCAAAATGCGGCTGCCAGACTGCTACTGGGATTGCCTCGTAGACAGAGTGTCCGCATTCATTTACGTACTCTGCATTGGCTCCCGGTGGAGTCTCGCATTCAATTTAAAATGCTTTCCATGGCTCACCGTGCTCTGCATGGTCTAGGCCCTAGCTATTTGCAGAAGCGATATGCCTTTTATAAACCCTCCCGGCACCTGCGATCATCGGATCAGCTGCTAATGCAAAATCCTCAGTTCATCTGCCAGAGGCTAGGCAGCAACTAACTTATTCGCAAAGCCGCCCTGGCTTGGAACCTACTACCGATGGCTCTAAGGAGTATCCATGACCCATTGCTTTTTAAAAAAAAACTAAAAAACGCTGCTGTTTTAGACTGACATTGGAGTATTGATACTTTTTAATTCTTTCTGGTGTTAGCGCCGGGACACTTTTAGTAGCTGTGCGCTGTATAAATTTAATATAACATAACATATACCATTTTGCGATGACCAAATAGTGATTTAAACTGAATTGCTCTTTGCTAATTGCAAAATGCTATGTATGTAAGGAATCACCAAAGATTTTCAATTCCTTAATATTACGTAATAACAATTCGGTAAATAGCGAATGGCTATTAGGTAATATTCGTTCCAATTGCCCGAAAGGCCCATTAGTGCGAAACGTTTGCATTAGCTAATTTACGTTTACCTAATATGTAATTGTAAGTTAGTGAATGCAAGGGTGCCTGGGGCCTAAAGCCCCCTGAATCACCCCAAATAAAGTACAATTTATGTGCATATATAAAGTGCGCTACATGGCACTTTTAAAAATACAGTTGTGTATTTTTCAAACTTGCACACATAAAACTGCCTCCCCTTAAAAAATGAAAGGAAAATTTGTAATTTTTCTTTTTGTAAAGAAAGGAAAAGGGCTGCTTTACAAAAAGCAATCACAGACATGGTGGTCTTCTGACCTCAGCAGGCCACCATCCCTGTGATTTTTGTGATTCCCAATGACCGCAGAAAGTGTTCACCACACTTTCATAAATGCCGTTTTCCGATTTCCTAATTGTGAATCACAAGGATTCGCAATTAGGGAATCGCAAAATGTTTTCTTAAATCATCTGACCCCATATATCCACAGCATGTTCACAAATGATACCGACAAATATAAAAGTCCTCCTTGATCCTCCCAGGTGCTAGCGGGTAGCTGGTGTGGAAGACCCGGAGCTAATCACGTAGTGGGTGAATCAGACTCTGGACAGGCCATATTAATCATTCAATTTCCCCTTAGAATAGTGATGTCTTAACGTGACACTCCTGCACACTCTTCTCCTGTGCTCCCTGCTCCCCAAGTCTCAGTCCATAAGGCACAAAAAAGTCACTTCTCCAACCAGTTACTGAAAACACTTCATGGTCTTGTCCTTTGACTAAATTAAATACTGAATATAGTACTAATGCCAATTCAACTAGAGTTTTCTTGGACACAATTTTTTTTTAAAAGTGTATGTCCTGCCAATTTATTAAAACTCCTTGTGGTGAAAACACAAATCAGGATGTGTATAAGTTCTTTGGGATTTAAACAGGCTTTAAATACAGAATAAATCTTTGTTAACGCCAGCCTTTGCCTTCTCCAGGGATACCACACTTGCACAGTTTTTCCTTCACATGAACTTCGTCGTCTTAAGTTTCAAAGACCTTTTTATGTTCGAGATGACTTAATTATGGCAAGAACTGGCGTGGAAAGAGCTGTAGCCTTGGTCAGAACTCTATTTATGCAATTCCAAATTCTTCCTTTTTAAATAAAAGTTACAGTGCTCAGGAACAGCCTGTGCAGACCTCCCAGGCTTTCCTTCCTTGAAGACATTTTGAAATACACAGCCGCCCTGGGATTTCCAACAGGCTGGAGTAATTACCCTCCAAGGTAGGTGTCAATGGCTCTGACAGTTGCTTACCAGTTGTCCTGGTCCAAGGGAGCGGTCTCTGTTCCAACTGAGAAAAGTCCCTGCCAGTACTGGCTCTTCGCATTTCTCTCGAGGCTTACCGTCCTATTGATTTGTTCAAGAAATTAGCAAAAAGGCATGCTTTTTTAATTGAATTCAAGTACTATGGCCAACATTATGAGTGCCGCAGTATTCGGATGCCGTAAAACCGCCTAGGAGTAATACCAATAGCCCAGGGAGTTTTCTTCCCAATGTTGGTTTACCTCCTCATTCCAAGCTAAGCAGAGGGCCATGAGGGATACTGTGGAAATACCACATATTTTCCCTTTTCCGAGCTGTAAAATTTGGCATTGGGCAGGGAATTATTGCAGGTGAATGAAAAAGTACCTATTTTAGTAGCTCTCCCAGTAAGGGGCTAAATTCTCAGTCGTTCATGCTTAACTGTAGCACAATCTATGTACTGTATATTCAGTGACGACACTTCACCTACATGCAGTAAATTGTTTTTATGTGGGGTCAATAAGCTTCAGCACAACTTCCTGAGGGGACAGGGTGTTGCTTAATATATCTATTTTATAGTTTTCTGCTACATATGTAATAAAACAAACAAGCATTCGCTTGCATAGTCCACTTGTGAATGTCTGAAGCTTTTTACAGAGGTCCCTAAAGTGAAACAGATGATGTGGGCAACAAGATTTTTTGATTTTTTATTTGCATAGTCCAGAAATTTTATAGATTGCATCCCATGTTTTGAGTTTTGCAGGGGTCTTTTACAAAAAGAGAGAAAATAACCAAAATATATTCATATAGTTCTATCGTAGATGCCTATTTAAATACATTAATGCAAATACAATTAAACATAAGTATAAACGGCAGGCGAGACCTAAAAAGGGCGAAGGGGATAATCAGAAACCGTCATGATTAAGGTGAAAATTAATCTCCTTCTTGAGTTGCTTAATAATCAAAGAAGGCAGTGTGAGCTTCCATAGAGAAAAGGGGCGAAGGCTCAACCAGAGTATGTTGAATCCCTGAATCTGGGAATCTCCAGCGATTTACTGTCGATAGCACAGGGTCTCCCACAAACTCAAAGGCAGCTCGCCGAATAAACAAGCAGTCAACTGCTATAAGCTTTGCAGCTGAAGCAGATTTACATGAATTAGGAACAAAAAGTGCTGGTGAAGCCAGTGTCTAGAATGCAGACCTACCAAGTGAGCAATGGCATCGAATACCAAGCAACCCCAAAGGAGCATGAGTTAGCCCCTCACAATGGTATTACTGCCACCCAACCTGGACATAACCAAGTCTTAACCAAAGGAGGGAGAGAGCTATGGTTTATTTTCTGATGAAACAGATAGGAATATATGTCATTACCACACATGCTTTACATCGCATGCCAATACAACGCGGTCATTACAACAATCGCGTTTTTACATCGCGAACCAATACATTGCAAGTCTTTACAATGACTTGCTGTAGGGGGCGCGCTGGACTTATGAATAATATAATTTACTATTCCTACTCCAGTTTGTGCAACAGCAGGGAAGGTGTTGGATTTACAATCCAACACCTCTGCCCCCTACAGCAAGTTGTTGTAACGACTTGCGATGTAATGGTTTGTGATGTAGCAACGCAGTAGTTGTAACGACTGCATTGCAATGGCATGCAATGTACAGCATGCGATGTAAACACAGTTTTTCAACAGATAGCAGCCAAAATAACAAGTCCCAGTATGAAAGGCGGACTCTGGTAGCATTGGTTGTTTGAGGACTGAAAGCAAGCAGATGAGTGGGCACTAGGAAAGGAAGAGATCGAAAATCCTGCTTTTTAGTAGTTTCAGGACAAAAACTAGACTTGCTCCTTGCTTGGTAGTGGTTGATGTTCTGGTTATAGGGATAAGTGCTGTGGTACAAACAGTGCAGTTCCAAATTCTTCTCCGAGAGTACCTGTCATAGCTGGCAAGTGTTCAGGTTGCTACTGTGTGTCACTTACCTGTGTCCAATGGTCTTATGTTTGGCATTTCTTTGCCATATGTCTCACACTTAGAGTGACACCATATCATAAGCAGAACCAATTAGTTATATCCCTGTAATTAGATGAATTGCAGAATTTAGCACATTTCTTGCAAAATGGGACTGTAGAAGTAGATTTATAAGAGCTACAAAGTTCTTGGAGTATTTATGCAATGACCCATACCTATTTCCCTTTTCTAACAGCATGCAAACATTTTGGGAACACTATAACAAATAACATGCAAGGCGCTTGGTGTCAAGGCTTTAATTTATTAAAGCTGTTTGGACTTACACTTGAATTATAATCAGTCAAATGTAAATGATGGACATAAGCCAGCTGATTCATTTCAGCACAATAGATATGAAGTGTAAGATAGCCTTAGAAAAAGCCAGGTCTGGTGGCTTAGTGGGCTAATGTGTCCACTGTAGGGGCATGTGTTCGACCCAATGGTAGCCGACATAAACAACAAGCATTGGCAAAACCAATAGGTCTCGCTTTTGGGACCTTATGTGTTGTAGAGTATTGTGGCTGCTGTGCATCATGTTGAGAAGTTATAATAAAAAGTGTTAAGCATTTTTGTTACCTTTATACAAACCACAACAACATTATATAGAGCTGAACAACCTGATTAAAAAAAAGATTTTAACATAAAATTATGCAGCACTGAGTGGTATTATGTGGTATTATGTGGAGTGTATTTATGTTGCATTGAGTGGAGGGTAATTACGTGGTGTGTAATTATGTGGTACTGAGTGGTATTATGTGGAGTGTATTTATATGGCATTGTATAGAGTGTAATTATGTGGCATGTTATTACGTGGCACTGAGTGGTATTATGTGGAGAGTATTTATGTTGTATTGAGTAGAGTGTAATTATGTGGTGTTTAATTATGTAACACCGAGTGGTATTTGGAGTGTACGTTACATTGAGTGCAGGGTAATTAAGTAGCATATAAATATGTGGCACTGAGAGGTATTATGTGGACTGTGTTGCATTCAGTAGAGTGTAATTCTGTGGTTTGTAATTATGTGGCACTGAGTGGTATTTGGAGTGTACGTTACATTGAGTGCAGTGTAATGATGTAGCCTATTAGGGAAACAACCTTTACAACGCAACTTTTACACCGCACTACCATTACAACGAAACTTTTACAACACAACATCCATTACAACGCATGCATTTACAACGCAACCATTACAACACATGACACTACAATGTACACCACTACAACGCATGCCATTACAACACAGTCATTACAACGCATACCATTACAACGCATAGCATTACAACACATAGTACCCTTACACTATCCAACACTTACCCTACTGTTGCACCCCCTGGATTTAGAATAGTAATTTTTACCCCTACACTATCCAACACTTACCCTACTGTTGCACCCCCTGGAGTTAGAATAGTAATTTTTACCCCTACACTATCCAACACTTACCCTACTGTTGCACCCCCTGGAGTTAGAATAGTAATTTTAACCCCTACACTATCCAATACTTACCTTACATGCAATGTAATGTTTTGCGTTGTAATGGTATGCGGTGTAAATGTAGTATGCGTTGTAGTAGAATGCGTTGTAAAGGTAGTTTCAAAGAATTTGTTGTAATGGCATGCGTTGTAATGGTATGCGTTGTAATGGATGTTGCGGTGTAAACATTGCGTTGTAAAAGTGTGCGTTGTAACGTCATACATCCAGCATATTATTATGTTGCATTGTGTGGTATTTTGAGGAGAGTATTTATGTTGCATTGAGTAGAGTGTAATTAAGTGGTACTGAGTGGTATTATGGGGAGTGTGTGTAATTATGAGGTACTGAGTGGTATTATGGGGAGTGTATGTTGTATTCAGTAGAGTGTAATTATGTGGCGTGTAATTATGTGGCACTGAGTGGTATTATTCGGAGCGTATGTTGCATTGAGTGCAGTGTAATTATGTAGCATATAATTATGTGGCACTGAGTGGTATTGTGTGGCGTGTATGTTGCATTCAGTAGAGCATACTTATGTGGCGTGTAATTATGTGGCACTGAGTGGTATTATTTGGAGTGCATGTTGCATTGAGTGCAGTGTAATTATGTAGCATATAATTATGTGGCACTCCGTGGTATTGTGTGGAGTGTATGTTGCATTCAGTAGAGTGTAATTATGTGGTGTGTAAATATGTGGCACTGCATGGTATTTGGAGTGTATGTTGCATTGAGTGCAGTGTAATTATGTAGTATATAATTATGTGCCACTGTGTGGTATTATGTGGAGTGTATTTATGTTGCATTGAGTAGAGTGTAATTAAGTGGTGTGTAACTATGTCACACTGAGTGGTATTTTGTGGTGTGAATTCATGTTGCATTGAGTAGAGTGTAATAATGTGGTGTGTAAATATGTGGCACGGTGGTATTATATGGAGTGTATTTATGTGGCATTGAATAGAGTGTAATTATGTGACGTGTAATTATGTGGTACTGAGTGGTAGTATGCTGAGTGTATTTATTTTGCATTGAGTATAGTGTAATTTAAAAGTGAACTTTGTGTCTTAATTGGTATTTTTTGCATATGTTTTGCGGCTATTCCCACATCTTTTTGGGATAAAATGGAAAGTTGAGGATGGAATTGACTGAGTCATCTTGCAGTTATTAAACAGCACTGAGACAATAATATTGACATGTTTATTATCCGACCGACTGCATGATTTCCCCGGAGTGGTACATTTAAGCACCTGGATTATTTCAGGTCTGACACAAGCTGGGTGCTTTGATTCAAATTGGTGTGGGGGAATGTGCTCCTCCGGTCTTTTGTGATGTTTAGTTGGTTAATGCGCAAGCTGCGGAAGTCCGCATGCAAACCAGGGGCAGTTTCTAAACCGTTAACCTTATGAACCTTCAGTTGTTCTGAAATTATTACAATGAGTTCCGTTGAGTTGGGTAAGAACGCCTGGTAAGTCGCGAGACGAGATGCATGCGCACGAACAATGCAAATATGTCTTCCTGTTGCCTTTCCATGTCCGCAGACTGAAACGCAGCCCTTATAAAAAACAAGAAGCACGTCCAAACAAAAGTATGAAAATATGTATCACTCATAAGTAAAGCACAGATAGAGTTTTGTATTTTGACCTTCACTGGGCTGTGTGTGGGCTTTAAAGCTCTTAGAAACCACACATGGGTGCAAATAGATTGGGTGTTAGGAAGGGGAGTTTCTCTAGTCAACATTCCCAAGGAGGTGGGAGCTTTGCGCATCCCACCCCCACCCCAAAAAACCTCATAATGTTAATCGGCGATCAGCACAAAGGAGGGCTGCAGTTGCCGCTGGCAGCATCAACATGCCTATTTGTATTGCAGGTTGTGTGGTTGTTCACAGCGCGCAAACGTATGGAGTGTCATTGGCATGCGATTTTACCACCCGACTCGAATCAGAGCGTGTATGTCACTCCATGGGCAAGTAAACAGGGGTAGGAAAGAGATCAAGTCAGAGGGCGGTAAAGAGCAAAGACGCAATGAAATATGCACACAAAAGTGGGGATTACACAAGAGTCACTGCAACAACAAAAAAACAAAAAAGTCAGAGGCCCAGAAATGCGGCAATGAAATGTGCACACAAAAGTGGTGATTAAACTGGAGTCACTGGAATACAAAAATAAATTGAACAAGTCTGAGGCCTAGAGAAGGCCGATGGAAGTGCACCCAAAAGTTGGGATTACACTGGAGTCATTTTCACTAGAACAGATGAGCTAAAGGGGGAGTTACGTGAGGGGCATGCACGACAGAGAAGGACATGCTTCACAGGGGAGACTCCACAGAACAGGACGCGCGGCCGCGAGACGCAGTCTGTGGTGGGGGGTGGGGATGAGCTTTGAAGCGCGAGCAAGACAAAGAGGTGGAGCGAGGTGCGCGCGCTTGGGAGAGCAGTCTGCTCTCCCAAGCGAGAGGAAAGCCAGATGGCGCCTATGCGCGTAACCGTGTAACTGCACGCTTTAGGCCACACAAAAAGCGTGTGGGTGGATTTTTAAAGCCCACTCACTAAATGTCTCGCCAGACAGCGCATGCGCTGGCTCAGGCGAGACCTAAAAAGTAGTGAGGCATGGGGAGGGGGTGTAGGGGGGCACGCGATGGGCAGCGCAGTGTGGGGACAAAGATCAATAATGAGTATTAAAAAAGGAAAATATACCTGCAGCTGCCAGCCACCTCCTGTGTCGTGCCTCAGCATTCCTGGTCGGCCTGAGAGAGCCAGCCAAACACACATGTGCACTTAGAAGTGCACATAGCAATCCTCCTACCCCCTCCCTACTGCACGCTGGCTCAGCCAGCAACTGAAAAACAAAACACTGAAATTAGATCGTTTTATTTTTAGGGTGCTGACTCTGCGCCAGTGGGGCGATACTCCTCCACCATTGCGGAGGAGCTTCCCTGGTTCGACCTCATGGTCACAGGTACAGATCTTGGCGGGTCCACTCAGCTTATCATTCTTCTCAGGAGAATAAAATGAGTAGCATTGAGCTGGTAACAATAAACATCTGTTATTCAGTGCCAACATACCCTTGGGTGAGTGTGCACTTTACGAACACTTGGTATGTTAAAATGCAACTTAATAAATACATTGTGCCAAGCATGTGCATGTACACGCCTGTTCAGTGAACAGTGTAGTGACAGTACATAAATTAAGAGAAGCAGAGTGTGGAACAGTGTGGCTTATATGTAATTTCCCACAAGGACTTTCATTTTTGCTCTCCAGTTCTCCAAGTATCAACAGCTACGACAGACAACATTGAGGCTGGTAGAAATTCATCTTGCTGTTTTACCAGTCTCTTTTATTCAGAACGGTTGGCATTTCTGTTAAACACAATGCCTTTCAGGAGGTTGACAGACCTTACTAGTCATTAGTCAAATTACATTATTTCGGTCATAGACCACAAAAGCGACAAAGTACAAAACATTTCGACATGATTTAAAAATCAATACAACAATCACAAACAACACAATTTAAAAGTATTTTTGCAGGTTCTTAAACCCTTATATAAAACATGATGCCACATTTAAACAAGGTACAAAACAATATAAAATAGTACTCCCATAAGAGTTATAAAAAACTGACATATAAAAATGCTTAAAAAAGCAATTAAAAAAAAAAATGGGAACTAGCCATTTGTCTAACAAGAATGGTTCTGTGTAGACAACAAATCTCTGTGATTATAATAGTACATTATGGGATGGCACAGCTGCATAGACTGTAAGACCCAACAGAAACTAACAGATGGTTTTTATCCCAATAGTTATTTCGATCTTGTGGACGGGAAGAGCAGCTTTTGTCTGTTTTACAAGTTTGGATTGAATGGGCCAAACTGACTCTAGATATTTGGCAACAGAAAACACAATGCACCTCCTGATATCTGACCTACAGATGTACAGATCCTTAGGGCCAGCTTATACTGGTGCATTCCCAAGTATCTACACAGAGGGACAATCCCACGCCTACGCTGTCTCTCATATCTAGGACAGAAAAAATGGAGATGGTCATCCGTTTCATCAGCTTCCCCACAGGCGGATGTATGACGGTACAACGCGTGCTTTTACAACGCGTACCGTTACAACGCAGGTTTTACAACGCAAGTCGTTACAACGTCTTGCGTTGGGGGGCATTGGATAGTGAATAGTTCAATTTACTATTCCAATTCCAGTCCCCGTGGATAGTAGGGAAGGTGTTGGATAGTAAATTAAACTATTCCCTATCCTAGAGCGCCCTCCAGTAACGACTTTCGTTGTAAAACCTGCGTGGTAATGGTACTGCGTTGTAAAAGTTTCGCGGTAAAGGATGTTCCCCCCACAGGCAGGGCAAAGAGCGTTGTTCTCTCGCAGGTACCTTCAGTTATTAGTATAGGATGCTAACGGTAGTGTGCCCAGCCTGAATTTAATGCACAGTGACCAAGTAAACGAAGGGTCAATCGCATCTAGACATTTTTCAAACTTTGGTTCATACTTGTCATTTATTAGGATCTCTGCGACCCTGCCAAGGCTTATGGATAGAATAAGCTTCGACCATTTGCTATTTATGAACAGTAATTTAACTTTTTGGGCAGAGAACGAGGTACTAGACTCTGTGGCATATTTACAAGGAAATGACAGATCACGGAGCTGCGGCAGATTTTGCAGTGGCACGCTAACCCATTTAAAAAATGCAGAGATGCGCCGTATTTACAACAATAGGGCACACCCCTGTGTTTCCCCTACTGCTGCAGATAAAAATAGCTACCTAGCGCCAACACGGACATCCTTGCACCATAGTGCAAGGGTGCCTGTGTTGCAGGGAATGATTGTTCATGTGCAGGAAGGTGTCTCTTCCTGCACATGAACAATCAATAATGGCGATTTGCTACCTCTATATGTGCTGCAGAATGCAGCACACGTAGAAGGTAGAAGTAGTAAATTCCCATTATTTAATGATTGTTAATGACTGTTCATTATGTGCAGGGACACCTTCCTGCACATAAACAATCATTAATGGCATTTTGCTCTTTCCATGTGGGTTACAGAATGCAGCATACAATGAAAAAGCAAAAACTAGGAGAAATAAAAGTGTTTATTCTCGTTGCACCCTTTTAATGCCTGCTATTGCATGGCATTCATTTTTGGCGCTGAGGCAGATTTACACCTCCTTGTGAATCCGTGGCAGCATTGAAAAGCAATGGGTGTTGCAGTGTAACACCCACAGCAACACCTACTGCATACCCCTTTCAAGCAGATATCTGCATGAAAGGGTACCATATTTACAAAGCGGCGCAAAGCCACAGAAAGTTGCTTAACGTTACATTGCAAATATAGTGCAGGGCATTGCGCCACCGGAACGTTAAAAAAATGACGTTCGGGCAGCGCAATCCCCTTGTAAATATGCCCCTCAGTGTGGTGCCACAGGTTAGGCATTCCCATTGCATAGAGGGACTCTTTTACATATTGAACCATGGCTGGGCGGTAGGTCAAAGATTTCTTTCAGTCCCGTTCTAAAAGGATTCAGGTCAGGGGTAGTGCAGAGTCTTAGCCAATAGAAAATTGGTCTCATCCAGACATGAGCTATAATTGGTTGGATTTCCAAGTCCACTCTAAAGAAGACCAGGGGCGTACTATGACAGACCTTGATTTTAAGAGTTTATTTTCATGAACTTGGCTTATTATAATTGTTTTATTAGCAAGTCTCTTATCAAAGTAGGTCACTAAGTCTGATTTGATATTAAAGGCAGGGCACTAGGTACATGTTGAATTGGGGATGGGCAAACTGGTATATGTTGTATTTGCAACAGAACACCATGTCAGATACATTTCACACCTCTAACAGGAAACCCGATATTTCAGAACATTTAGGACCATGTTACAAAAAGGCCCTGGTGGTGTAAGGAGTGTCTGTGCCCACTTCATACACCTCCAGGGCTCCTTGTTATTTTGAAAGATGATAAAGATGCTCATGTGGCCCCTTCTGTAACATAGATCAGATCAGTCAACATGTTACACCTGCACTATCAAATGCGGGATGTTCCTTCATTTGCATGGTGATGTAGTTCCATGCATATGAGGAAACACTTTTCTCTGCAGTCTTCGTGATGGCCAAAAGACTAAAAACAAAATAGTATTAAATATTAAAACGCTGCATTACTCAGTACCTAACCTATCCTCTTTGTTTTCTACCATTGAAACCCCCCACCCCCAGCAACTCCTGAAAATTATCCGATTATTGTTAACACTCAAATATAATGTTGAATGTTATGTAATGAATACAATAATTAATTGCAATATTTATTTGGCACACACTATTAGGGTCTCACATCTAGAATAAATATTGTTTTACATTCTAAGCTGCACAGGAAGGCAGTTTCAAAAAAGGGTCGTACCTCTGAATTTTTTTTTACCACCCCTGGCTTTAAGTTTGAAGCTAGAAATAGATAAAGGGCTTGATCCCGTTGATGTATGGCAAGACCAGGTGAATTAGGTGAATCCCTCAGGTTTAGAAATTCAGGTCCTAGTGGATGGTAGCATTTACAAATCCAGCATGAACATCATTGAATCAATGGCTAAGAGCCATTGCAGTGACCCCCTAGCTTGTGAGATGTGATCTCTTTTTAAGGCAGACTATTGCATTTACAGCCCATTTTCCAGTCTCTAAAGCTGTTGCAATCCTGATGCTGAAAAACCATAAAAAGGTAGTTGCAGTATTTCCGCATTGAGCTGATCATGTCTTCTGTCTCCGGAAACTGAGGGGGAAGAATAGGTTTCAGGCTGTTTAGATGATGAACACAAATGCCCACTGTCTTTCCAATCTGGAATGCTAGAAACCGCCTATAGTCAAAGGCAAAACACAAGTTTTTCACTATGGAAATTAAGGATGGGTTTTGTCAAAACAAGAGAGGAAGTTACGTGATCTTAGTCCCCATCTGGTTTCCCACACAAAAAGATGAATTCAGGTTTTACAGTGTTCTTCTGAGATGCACTCTGGTGCATATATTGTTGAATTTTAATTAAGTAGTTCCTAGGGAGGATGAATGAGAGATGGATGATTATCGGCCTCTAAGTATTGTATTGTTTTGTGATTGCATTTATATAGCTGATAAGGCGCCGAAGCGCTTTTTCATTGAATAGCATGCTATTTCGTAACCCATAAAGCATTAGTGTTGAATTAGTATTGTGAAATATGAAAGTTATTGGAGTTGTGGATAGGTTAGTCAGTTATTTGGATTCAGAAGGATAGAGGACGGATAGAAGAAGGAAAAAAGGTTTGTATTTATATAGCGCGTGTTACCCCTGATGAGGTGTTGAAAGCTTTTTGGCAAGTAGCACGCTACTCTGGAACCCATAAAGGATTAGTGTTGAAAATTAATATAGTGAAATATGAAAGTATTTTGAGTGGTGGATTTGTTATTCAGTTATTTGGATGGAAAAGGGTAGCGGAGGGAAAAAAGAGGGGAACAGGTTTGCATTTATATAGCGCTTGCTGCCCCTGATGGGGTGTTGAAGAACTTTTTCGGCGAGTAGCATGCTACTCTGGAACCCAGAAATTATTATAGGTATGGGGTTTGGGATGAATGAGGGAGTGGATGTAAAGGATATATTGACAGAGGTATAGGGTGAGAAATAGGGTAGTACATTGGAAAGAGTAGTAGAAAGAAGTGTGAGATGAGTCAGAGAGTTGAGATAGAAGATATATTGAGAGAGATAAAGGGTGAGAAATAGGGTAGTGCATTGGATATGCGGAATTAGAAGAAATTAATAAATATATAGATCCATAAGTATATGGAAAGTATATAGATGCATAAAGGAGGTAAGTATATGTAGATTAAAGATATTGATAGAGGTATAGGATGAGAAATAGGGTAGTGCATTGAATATTCTTTTTTTAGGAGAAAAGTAATAAATATATAGATCCAAGTACATTGAAAGTATATAGATGCATAAAGGAAGTAAGTATATGTAGATTAAAGATGCATTAGATAAACTCTGGTTTTCAAGTGTTGTACTTTATTATACTCATTTTTTTAAAACATCCTTATTCTACATGTTTAAACAAAGAAATACACATACATCAGTCATATCAATAGTAAAAATATATGCTTATATACAGAGGGATATGCTGTATATTTCTGTTTGCATATGGTGCTTATGTGGGCGTGATCCGTGCAGGACAGCACTTTAACTTTTGAGTTGATGAACAGGTGGATAGAGGAATCATACAAACATTGAACAAAACTGGTGATGGAAGGATCCCTGATGACATTCCAGGCCAAGAGTAACAGAAGATTAGAAAAACTAATACACATTGAAAGGACTTGTAATAACTGGCCTAAGCCACTTTGATGAATCCCTGAACCAGCTGTTGATGTTTTGCAGTGCTTAAGACCTTTGACAAAGGCCTGCATGTCCAAGAGGCACCCAGCCCGTTTGTCTACCTACCTCAGGGTGTCGACCCACAACCCAGCAGTGTACTTTCTGTGCTTCGGCGAGGCCAAAATCCTGATTGTAAGACTGAAACACAGTGTTGCTATTGCCAAGATGTTTCCAAGCAAGAGACCAACCAGTTTCTTCATATAATCTGGGCCCTGATGATCTGGTTGATGATAAGCCTCAAATTTGCAAGTGTTGTAGGGTCCAAGCTAGTGTTTTTTTAACAAAAGGGGGCACTAGTACCATTCTTGGTTCTGCTTTGGAAACATTTACTACTGATTATTAAGTGTTTTCAAGGTGGTCCCAAATTGTGGGGCAGACCTCATCAGCAGCTAGATGCATGTGTACATTAGTGGATTTAAGTAACCTAACAAACATGTCTATTTAAACACCTCTAGGGGGGGGGGAGAAAACAGCAGAGGTGATGGAAATAGTTATTAAGCAGCAGACTGTAATGAAGGAGGTTTATCAATCTCTTAAATATCAGAATTTTTATTTATTTTTTTCCAGTAAAAAAGAAATTAAATGCCTCAGAGAGCTCGAACATGGGAGCTATTGGCGGACAGCAGTGGGAGGATGCACCTGTATTTTGCATCAGATTTAACAATGCACAGGTCGGATGAGGTTCAGAGATATTTTTCTTGTCCATGGGTTTTTTAGCTGTAATTTGAGCTTTTTATGTGTTTTGATAACTTTTCCATATTGTACTCCATCATCTGATCATGTGTGCCTCCTCCTTTTGGATTTCTATCTGGGGAAATGATGGAGCAGATGCTTAAGATCTACTTTACATTAATAAGTTGAATATGACTGATTTAGATTGTAGGGAATGAATATCAGAAGTGCAAAAAGAAGTATGGGAAGCTCTTGGACGTCTGAAACAGCTCATTACTTGCTCCATGATGATTTGCAAACTGTCCATATAAGTTGGTCAAGTGACCCCCACGGAAGAGGGATTAATGTTCTGTGAATGCATTTGATGAGAACTCTGGAGATGGCCGAGAGTAGATAAACTCATGAACCTGAAAGTCAATTAGATAATGGCCTCACTGTATAAAAGCAGACACATGTTTAAAGAGACTTTAATGTTTCCAACAAAAATACCAACAAGCATATTCTTTTTTCAAATGTTTAGGATCATGAGTAATTTTTGTTAGCGCAAGATCATTCAAAGTCGTATAAGAAGGTAGTAGATATGGAGTCAGTTATTCCCTACCTAGGACATTTTATTACTTTTTTATTTTTATAATAGCAGCTGATCTTTACATATCAATTGTCGGGTAAAATATATCAACATAAAACATATGTATATTCATCAGTACTACTCCTAGGTATTTTGAGTGGCTGGGAATTGTAAGGTCCTACGAACCAGGTAATAAATTGCGTCTTTTACACCTTAAGCTTATATCTGAATACTCTTGCAAACTGTGTTATGCCCTCTGTTATTGAAGGTATTGTGTGCGCACCCTTATTGGTGCAAACCAATGCATCATTTGCATCTGACATTAGATACCCAGAGTCACCATCAATAATAAGTGGCGGAATGGTCTTTGGATTCCTCATGTATCCTAAAAATGGTTTCATAAATAACATGTAAAGCATTGACGAGAGTGGACACCTCTGTCCAGTTCCTCTTTCTATATTAATATGCTTGGACCTTCCAAGGTTGTGTTAATACATTTTTTAAAATATATTATTTATTTCTGTATTCATTTCCATATTACATATAATCACCAGAAATAAGATTTTTTCATATATTTTATATAATTTAAGCATGAAATATTTTGTTCCCATTTTCAATGATAATTATGTTAATCTTTGTATAAGTTCAGTGTATTTTTATGTGCAAGTTGTCTATTTGTGTTATATACTTTAAATATATTTCTTCTCATTTTTGTATAATTTCTTGATAAAACTCTAATAAAATGAGTTAAGTGAAAACAAAATTAACATAATCAGCAATCATTATTTGTATGTTGAAGATGCTATCCTTTTAAGGGACTTTGATTTTTAATTCATCATTTTATTTTCCCAATAACCAATTTTGACCACTGCCACTAAAAAATATTTACAATAAGTGATGGATGGAGTGCTTGATTAATCTCTTTGCATTTGTCACTACAAACGGGATGGGTATGCCTAGATTTGGGCCCCGTGCTTGCCATGCCACTGAATTCAAGAGATCCTGACTGATATGGGTTGATACCCTGAAACCGGCCCTAGTATGCTTGTTTCTGATCCAGGGAGGTACAAAAGGGGGTGGTAATGGACGGAGCATCTGAACCAATCCAAACACTCACACCCAGTCAAAAGATCTGGGTTTAATCCATCACCGTTCTTTAGCCCACTCTGCCACCCCAGTTCAGACATGGCTATATGCAAATCAGTCTGACCCTGTGCCTCATGGGAACAGTCCAGCCCGAACTGCCAAGCCATGCCTTACCTGGACCGGAAACAAGCTTCCGAGGACCGGTTTCTGGCATTCCAGCCGTCTTCAGCCCGGCTTGCTTGAATCCAGTGGCAAAGTGAGCAAGGGACTCACGTCTGAGCATACCCTGCCACACTTTTGGCGGCCAAAAGCGGTACAAAAGGGGGTGGTAATGGACGGAGCATCTGAACCAATCAAACACTCACACCCAGTCAAAAGATATGGGTTTAATCCATCACCTGTCCAGGGAGGACCTGGCCTGACAGTTCAGGCTGGACGGTTTCCATGGGGTGCAGGGTCAAGTTTAGTTTGCATATGGCTGGGTCCAAACTGAAATGGCGGAGAGCAAAAAAAATTGATTTAGGCCCAGGCCTCTGTACTGGGAGTGAATGTTTAACATTATTCAGCATTCCCTCCATCAATTGTTCTTTTTGCAATTGTCACCCCAAGTGTGAAGGGACTGCCTAGACATGGGTCTTGTGCTCACCATGTCACTGGACTCAATGTAGCCGGACTGATAAGGAGGTGATACCCCGAAACTGGTCCCATGATGCTTGTTTCCAGTCCAGAGAGGACCTGGCCTGGCAGTTAGGACTGGTCTGTTCCCATGGGACGCACAGTCAAGACTGATTTCATATAGCTGGATCCAAACTGGAATGGCATGGTGGGCATAAACAATGGATTTAGGCCCAGATTTCTGTTCTGAGGTAGAATGTTTGACATCAGGATTCCGTCCATCAGTAGTTCTTTCTGAATGAATCTCAGCCATTGGTAATTACTCAGGACATATTCCAGTCCATTGTTAATTTGCACACCATGCTTCCTCAGTTTGGACCCAGCTATATGGAAATCAGTCTTGACCCTGCTCCAGTGGGAAGAGTGCAGCCGGAACTGCCAAGCCAGGTCCTACCTGAACACAAGCAACCCAGGGCTAGTTTTACCCTAATTAGTGCTCACCAGCTAGGTATAGCTTGGTTCCAGTGACACAGTGTGCACAGTTCCCAAGTCTGGGTATACTTGTGCACGCTTTGCCACTATAATCAAGCTATACCTGGCTGAGGTGCACTAACTAGAGAAAAATCAGTCCTACGTTGCTTGTAGTCTCATTCAGGGAGGATCTGGCCTGGCAGTTTGGGCTGGACAGTTCTTGTTGGAGTAGGGTCAAGACGGATTTTCATATGACTGGGCCAAACGGAGGTGGCATGGTGTACAAAATAACGATGCATTGGGATGCAGCCTTGAATAATTACCAATGGCTGAAATTAATTCAAGCATTTCATCCGTCACTTTTTGTATACTTTGTATACTTCATTATGCCACCCTAATTGGGTGGCTGGTGAGCCCTAAGTATGGTGAAAATATTCCTAGGTTGTTTGTTTTCTGGTTTAGGGAGGACCTGGCTTAGCAGTTCGGGCTGGACTGTTCCCATTGGAGCAGGGTCAAAACTGATTTGCATATGGCTTGAAATGGCATGGGATGCAAAATATTTCTGGATTACAATTCAGCCCTCAGTAATTACTAATGGATGGGATTTATTTAATCATTCCATCCATCGCTTTTTGTACACTCAAAAATAGTTGGCAGCACACTTGAATCCCTCCTCCATGGGCAGCCCATCAACTCCTTCATGACTGGCTTGGAACCTGTAGATCACTGCTAATGTAGAACTAATTTTCCCTGGAAGATCTGGAATGTTTCCGAACCTCTGTTCTTCCATCTCTACCCGGGTTGAGGAATATGTCTATTACAACTGCTGTTCTAGTGAAATTACCTGAACCCCACAATCATCCTCTTGGGTATCAAATTCTACAGTGATCTTCCAACAAAAATTTCAGGCAGCAAGATGAAACCTTAAAGCCTGTGTCATACTTTCTCACATTCAGCTTATTAAGGATTGATCACAGGATCCCTGCTCAGATGTTGCTCCAGTTGATGGCTGATGAAGCAGACATTTCAGTTCAATGCACAATGTTCTTTGACTTACCCATAAATCTCTCCTTGGCAATGCTCCTCTTTAGAAACCTATTACCCCCACACTACCTAACCAGATGCCTAAAGCCAGCATCCTAGAACAAGTGAACTTTCCACCCAGTGCCATACTTGTGGCGTTTCCCTTTAAGCATGTGACTGTGGCTTCTCCTAGTCATACTCAACCCAAACTCACACAACCCCAGAACAAGTTGATGAACAAAATGTTACACTGCAATTAGAATGTTCTAAGCCAATACTCATAGGGGCCTTGGCAAAATATGTCAAATTAATCTAATCACTGTCTATTAGTGGCCATTGACCAAATTGTTCCTTGGAAAATTAAACTGTGTCCATGGACAAAACCATAGGCTACTTGGTTTTGTCTGATCTCCTGACTGTAGACCATAACTGTAAACGTTTAGAAAGAGTATGGAGAAGAAATTATAATTTCTCTAACAAAGCTGCCTACAGAGCTGCTCTACAATAATATCATAGAGCCATATGGAATGCTCCGGCTGACTTTTACTCTCAGCAAATTAATTCAGAAACGACTGCTCCTAGATAAGTGCTCCAAATTGTCCAGTCTTTTCTTTTCTTGCTCCAGGGCTTGTAATCGGGCCATTACCTCTTCTGCAGAACTAAGTGAAAATCTTCCTCTATGTTTTCAAAATAAAATTGAGAAAATTCACTAAAAATATCTGCTTTGTGTTCTTCTCTAGCTGAGTTTAATCACATCCCATACTTATTTGTCATTCTAGCTCTCCATTAGACAGCTGCCTACCTCACATGTTGGGTAAAGCATTGCCGGCAGTCAATCCAATGCCGAATAAACTATTCAACCAATCTCTTACTTCAACAACGATCCCAAAAAGTTGGTAACATGCTCAGGCAGTTTCTTTGTTAAAAAATCCCATTGCTGATCCTACTAGTATGGCCAATTATAGGCCTGTATCATTTCTTGCAGCTGCCTCGAAAATGGTTAAACAGTCAGATCTCCTGTTATGTAGAAGCACACGGGCTGCTCCATAGTACACAAACTGGCTTCAGACATAATCATAGTATGGAATCAGCAATTCTTGAGGTATTGTGAATTTATTAAAATTATCTTAGAACAGGGGAATTAGCTATCTTGGTGTTGCTTGTCCTTTCGGTGGCGTTCGACACCTTGACTCACCCGATTTTCCTGGAACACCTAGTTAATATTGGATTATGCATTGTAGTACTGCAATGGCTTGAATCCTTTTTATTAGAGAGATTCCACACAGTCTTCCTCCCTCCTTTTTCTTTATATTGTGTCATACTGTCTCACAATCAGCTTATAAAGTATTGATCACATTATCCCTGCTCAGATGTTGCTCCAGCTGGTGGCTGATGAAGCAGACATTTAAGTTCAATGCAAAATGTTGTCTGTCGTACCCATAAATCTCTACTTGGCCATGCCCCTCTTTAGAAAACCTGTTACCCCCACTCTAGCTAACCAGATGCCTAAAGCCGGCATCCTCAAACAAGTGAACTTTCCACCCAGAGTCATACTTAGGTGGATCCCCGCCCTCACCAGGTTCATCCCTGTCTTATATTTGGGGAGAGGGGATATACCTGTCCTCACCAGGTTCATTCCTATGGAACGTACTACCTTTTGCCCTCCAGTTAATGGTTTTTTCAGCAAAATATCACAAACTCCTAAAAACATATCTTCCACCAAGGATTTGTAACTGCCTCTGCCTCATATTGTCTTGGCACCTAAAGGTTTCCTCATCATAAATCAATAAATTGAAGAAATAGGGAATCAATTAATAGCTGTGGTATTGAAGGGTTCCATTTCTGAGTGAGAGTCACTCTGAAATATTACAAATAACTGTTTTATTTCATTGATTAAAACTTTGGCCCGCACTCATTATTTGCAGCCTGTTAAGTCTGACTGACATGATAATATATACATTTCTGAGGCCATCGTAATTATGAGTTTCAGGTGAACACTGCTGCTCTGTGGTAGTCCACCCAGAGATTTCACCTGCTGCACTCAGGCTAAGACTTTCAGTGAATAACCAGGGGAAGTACACGTGAAAATTGACATGGGAAATCCAGTTTATGCATTGTTATTTCCCCAAAAGTCTGAATCCCTGTTTTTCACACTCTCTATCTGAAATTATAGGTACTCCTAATAATGCTATATCTAGTGACGTGAAATAACAGAATTTTTTTACGGGCCCACATAATGATCATCTTTATCTTAGTTTATTACCATTTGTAGGGCTCATAGTGTTGTTACCGATCCAGATGCCCTTTCACTTGGTTCTGATTTTTGCATCGAAGACCCAAATTTGACTCTTCCTGAGACAATACATTTTAAGTACTATGTAATGTTCTGATGGCTCAGTTGACTAATGTATTTACCTAGTATTTCTTACAGAAACATGTATTAATGATAATTCCCTTCCAGATATAGACAAAGCTGTACCTCAAGGCTTCTCAATTGCACATTTATATCGACTTACCCGGGAGGGAGGTGGGTGTCGTCATCATTCACCGCTTCCAGTTTGGCTGTTCAACTTCTAAGTTGGACTGGATGTTTGATGCAGAAGGATTTGTGTTATCCATTTAAATTTCAGCAAACTGCCCCTACACAGGAGACCTTATCCTTCGCCCTCCAACATATTCCTCTGAATTTTCCTACTCCCTGCCAGATTTTGGTGTCCCGCTGTGTTTCTAATGCTCAAATGTTACTGTACTTGGTGACTTTAACATGCAAATTGATCATAATAATAGTGTGCCTGCTCAAGCTTTGATTGACGCCCTTAAGGCTCTTAATCTACCCCAACTGGTCACATCCCCACTCATTCAGCATGCCATATCTTGGATCTTATTTTTTTTAATGTATCTTCTTTATCAGTAGGGTTTTTTCTTCCTATCACTTGGTCGGAATATTTTCTTGTGCCTTTTCCCTTTAAGCACATGACTGTGGCTTCTCCTAGTCATACTTAACCCAAACCCACACAACTCCAGAACAAGTTGATGAACAAAATGTTACACTGCAATTAGAATCTTATAAGCCAATACTAATAGGGCCCTTGGCAGAATATGTAAATTTAATGTAATCACTGTCTATTAGTGGCCCTTGGCCAAATTGCTCCTTGGAGAATTAAACTGTGTCCATGGACAAAACCATAGGCTACTTGGTTTTGTCTGATCTCCTGACTGTAGACCACAACTGTAAAAGTTTAGAAAGTGTATGGAGAAGAAATTATAATTTCTCTAACTAAGCCGCCTACAGAGGTGCTCTACAATAATATCATAGAGCCATATGGAATGCTCCGGCTGACTTTTTCTCTCACAAATTAATTCAGAAACAACTGCTCCTAAAGAAGTGCTCCAAATTGTCCAGTCTTTTTTTTCTTGCTCCAGGGCTTGTAATCAGGCGATTACCTCTTCTGCAGAACTGAGTGAGAATCTTGCTTTATTTTTTCAAAATAAAATTGAGAAAATCCACTAAGAATTTCAGGCAACTGCAGATAATTCTGAATCCTTAGTTCTACCTCAGTATGTTACCTCTGCTTCGTGTTCTTCTCTAGCTGAGTTTAATCACATCCCATTGGAAGAGTTAGCACAAGCTATACTTAATTGTCATTCTAGGTCTCCAATACACAGTTGCAATTATCTAGGAACAAGGAAATTTGCTTTCTTGGTGTTGCGTGTCCTTTTGGTGGCGTTTGACACCTTGTCTCACCTAATTTTCCTTGAACACCTAGTTAATATTGGGTTATGCATTCTAGTACTGCAATGGCTAGAATCCTTTTTATTAGAGAGATGCCACACAGTCTTCCTCCCTCCTTTTTCTTTATCCACTTAGCTGCTGTGATACAGTGTCCCGCAGGCTCTTCTTTGAACCCTACATTGTTTACTGTTTAACAGGCCCCTGTTGTAGCAATCACTCAGTAGTTCACCATATAGGTAGTCTCCTCTGCCAACAATACACAACTTATATTTTCTCTGCAAAAATCTTCGGATGCCATGCAAGAACTTTTGAAACTATGCCTCAACAGAGTTGCGGACCTGATGAAGAACAGCTGCTTGAAGCTCAATTCAGATAAAACAATTGTTTTTTGGAGCCTCCTATTTGGTATGGCCTAATAATTGGTGGTTGAACAAATTAGGACATCCACCCATTCCTCCTAATTCTGCTAGTAATATGGGTGTTACATTTGATAAAGACCTTTCTTTTATCCTTAGATTCTGACTGTGACTGCTACTTGCCTCTTTTTTACGCTATTTAAAAAAACTGAAAATTGTATCAGCCATCAAATGTAAAAACCATTGTTTATTTGTTAATTACCTCCACCTTGGACTATGCTAATACCTCATCTGAAAATGCTAAACGGGCTCCTGTTCTGTTGCAATGTCCTGATGCTCACACGTGGAGCTTTCTATACGCAGGGGCCCAGATACCTGACAGACAGATTTACCCACTATCACTTTAATAGATCGCTTAGATCTTCCAATTTGCCTCTCCTCAAGACCTAAATATGCCAAGAGCTACAAAAGGAAGTCGTTTCTTCTCTTTTCTCGCAGCCAAACTGTGGAATGAGGTACCATTTTCTCTCTGTGCTATTTTTTCTGACCTGTTCGGGCTTTTACATCTCTCTGCAGTACTTACATAGAGCTGGGACACCCATGTTGGGGAGCTGTAGTGCACCGCTAATCTTCATTCAGTCATTCATTCACACAGGAATCCCAATCCCAGTCGGCTCAGCCCAGCAGATGAAGACCCATCATGTCCTTGAGGTTTTAAAATCCCTGAAGCTAGATTCTGTTTTTATGGGGAATAGATAGAACGTTTGGGTGTATGTGTCCAATTGGGGAGGGTATTTGCACTATATATTAATTGCATTGCATTTATAATATAGGGTTTCAATCCTAAATTAGAGGACATCCCGAATTGGGGCAGGCTCCAATTTGCATTCGAATCTGCAAGCCTTTGGAGGAAACGAGTGCCCCTTGTAGTATATGTCTGCAAGATGTTTGCAGGTAAAACCTAGTGCAAATCTTATGGGCAAATGGTGCACATTTCTAGTTTGTACCACTGTACCAGCGTAGTGTGTACTGGGGAAAATCAGGCTCAGTTTGTGCCTTATCCCCCATTCTGAGGCCCAAAACCTGCATTGGAGAGCAGAATAAAAACACCCAATAAATATAGTAGATCTGGCAAAATCATGGGCATAATTTGTTGCCGGGATTGCGCCCCTTTGGTGGGACCAGCGTGCACAGAATAATGCCCGTTTTCTTCACAAACCCTTGTTCTCACAGCTTCGTCCCTGGCCCTTTATTGCCTCTCTTTAACAGTCAGTAGTTTTGCAGCCGCATTATCAGATGTGCGTCTCGCCCATCACTGACAAACTATTTTGTCTTGAAGTTCCAAACCGCGAATGGTAATCTTCTGTGAGGACGAGAGGGGGCGTGATGTGTATCTCCCAGACAGAAAGAGGCCTCAGAGTCGCTGCGGCCGCCCTGCGAGGCGTCCTTCAAGTCCGGACCCCGAGGGGTCTCAGAAGGGCTGAGGCCCAGTGGGAGGCGGTGAGGCCTGAGGATGGGAGCTCCGGCGTGGGAGACGCGGGCCCCCGAGTTTGAACTCCAGCTGCGCCGAGTGAATGTGGGGCCTGCTCTGGTGAAAGCTTCCTTCCCAGCCTCCATTTATATGTCTGAAGAAGCCTGTTTGAATCATTCTGCGCGGAAGAGCTTCTACCTTCTCTTTCAGTGTAAAAAATACAGTCTGTGCTCTTTTTAGAACAATGTTTTTAAAAGAACAGTAATACAATATTTTAAACTTTCAATAATGGTTAGTGAAGGTGTTCCGGACTACATTTCAGTGTTTGACTTTCAGTTTCTCCGTTTTTAATTTAGAACATACTAACCTCAGTATGTGGGATGTTCTAATAACCTTACAGCCATTCTGCCTTTGGTTATAGCAGGTATTAAAGGCCCCCTCTCTCGTTATAGGTCCTCAAAGTCCAATAACTTGGGTTCAGGGCCTTTAACAATTGATACGTATCTTGGCAGCTTGCTATAATGCTATAATATTTATTATTATGACTATGCTAGTTGTAGGCTGCTCAATAAAAATAAAAAAAAGACTATCATGAGAGACAATAATGTAAAGGAAGTCAAAGAAAACATTTCGGATCACACAAATCTTTAAATAGTAGAACATGGGATGAGACATCGTGTTCCATGATTCGCCCACTTGGCAACCGAGCCCTGCCAGTCACAGAGGAAAGGGCGCTGTCAGTCGTGCTCCATGGAAGGAAGTAGGACTAGGGAGAAAGGGGATTTTAGCTCTCCTCCCCATGCTTTAGTGCCATTCCAGCTTCCCCAGTCACTTCTCTGAGGAACCTTTTCTGGCTGAATTATGTTGCTCCTGGGGAGGAGGCGTAAGGGGGTTTAAACATGAAGCACCTCCTTTGTGACCCTCTATGTTCTCTTCTTTCTGGGAGCAGCAGCGTATTTCAAAACGAACTGTACAAAGAGTAACATGCAATTTACTGAAATGTTTACAAACAAACTTGTCAAGTGTACTTTTTAGTTTGAAGGGGATTCATGACATTGTGTGTATGTGAGGACTTTGACAATTCAGTCACTCGTTAACTTGTGATCACCAGCACGATAAATAGTATATTGCAAGGATAGCCAGTCAATCGTCACAGAAAAACTTGCACAGTAATGGTGTCCATAGTTGGTCCAGGAGAGCCCGATCCATGTCAAAATATCAGGTTACCCACAGACTATGCAACGTGTTTGATTTTGATAAATTAGATGCAAATTTATTTCACTTGGATAGCTTAAAATTCTTTAATGAATCATGGTATGTCAGGCACACGTTAGACTGTCTTGATGTAAAGTAATTGTATTGGTCCAGATTCACAAAGCTATTTGCGTGCCTATGCTAGGATTATTAGTATAATTGGCTTATTTTACAAGTGTAATTTCATGCTTTGTATTCAGAAAACATGAATTTAGACTCTAAAAGTGATCTACTCTCATGTATTACCACTGTAGTATCATGTGACGCTGGTTGTGAGAAAATCGACTGACATAGGGCCATATGTATGAAATTTGGTTTTGCGATTCTCAAATAGCGATTTTTAGAGAATCGCTATTTGAGAATCACAAAACGCTATGTATGTAGGGTTTGCAAATAATTTTGTGAATCCTACAAATTCCTTAATTGCGAATTGCATATTGCGATTCGCAATTAAGGAATACCTCCCCATTCATGGGAAGACATTCTCAATTTGCGATTCTCAATTAGAAAATCACATATTGAGAATGCAATTTCAAGGGTGCCAGGGTGCCAAAAGGACACCCTGTTGCACCCCTGAAATGTGCATGTGTGCACATGTGGCACACATACATGCCTTAAGGGCATGCATGTGCGCCACATGGCACTTTGAAAAATGCTAAAAATTGCATTTTTCAAAGAAATCACAAATTAACACCAACTTGAAGTTGGTGGTAATTTGCGATTCCTTATGGCCAAATTGCACTTTTTTGGTGCCTCTTACATTGCATTTAAGGAATCACAATTTGCGATTCCTTAAATGCAATCGCAAAATAGGGAATCGCAAAATGTACGATTCCTTATTTTGCGAGGGGTGTTTTGCATCAGATATTGGACACTGATGATTTTCGATCGCAAACGCCAAAATTCTTTGAATTTCGGCGTGTGCGATCGCAAAATTGCCTTCATACATATGGCCCAATGTCTCTGATTGGAGCCATGAAATGTAAAGTAGGTAACAATCCTCAAATTCTCGAGTTTGAAGAAATTCGTGAAAATGTGCAAGGTACATTTAGACCATTTATATGGTTATTGATTTACACTTGTTACTTGTCTGTATTCAGAGGGCACACACCTGTTATTGGTAGGGGCATAGAATTAATGTTCAAACCTTGAAAAATATTTTCCTAAAACAAAAAAAAATATGTTTTAAAGTGGAGTTTATTATTCTAAGGTGTTCACGCATGAAAAATATACAACACTCGTTTATTTATGGATATACCCGGCACCTCGTTGAGACGCTTGATTGACAGCACCACGACGTGGCCCTTATCAAGGTGGCACACGCTTATGAAACATTATTCTGCTCGGCGAGCTCAAGGCACGACCGGTCCAGGCGATTACCGCTCAACTTTACTGATTGCCCTGACGAAGTTCTAAGAACGAAACGCGTTGGCTGTTGCTTTTACATTTATACTTTGGATTTATATAATTAAAGACATTTGCAACAAAGGAACTGATTGAGCTTCTTTATTAATGATTGGACACCCTGGTAGTGCACGACTCCATTATCGTCAGTGACTTTCTTCCCAGTTCCATGGGTTGTACCCCGCAACGGTGGGTGCAGGAGTTGTGTTTTCACGCCAACAGTATATAAGTACTTTTAGATACATTGGGAAATAACTAGGGGTTGGTGCAGCGCCTGGAGTCCACCGTTAGCTTTCTGCATCTAGTACTACTCGTTTATTTATGCATACAAATAATTCCATAACTGTTTCTGGGAAACTGCTACAGTTGTTGCAATTGCCACGGTTTCCTCGGATTACTCCTCGAAACTGAGATTAAAAAACAGCAATAAACTTTAAATGTAAGAGTAGATTGACATAAGTAAGTTTGTGGTTTTTTTTGTAAATCAGGTTCATTGTCATCTTTGTCAGGATGGTGTTGACACTTCTTCCTACCCAATGTGTTGCTAAGTTATGACAACATTATCATTACACCCGAATTTTGAAGATAGCTGGAAGGCTCACTTTGATGACCACCTGCTGCAGAAATGCCTGTGTGCCTTGAAGAGCATAGGTTTAAACCCTGGCAATGTCCACTCAGCCATTCATTCTCTTAAGATTAATGAAGCAGATGCACAAAAAGTTGACCCAACTTTTTGGCGGTTTGTGGAAGAATCTCATGGATAGTTGTGTTGAGGTGACACTTGCCAGAACTAAGCATTACAAACCTAGGTTGATGTCTTCTCTCCAAGTAGCACATTGCTGTATTTTTCAAACATAGGTAGCCATTTAACAAAGTTTTCTCTAGCACTGAACGATGACTTTGTAAATTCAAAGTACTATCTGTATCACTAAAGAACAAGCAGATGATGGGGCCTCTCTAATGACATAACCAAAACAGTCAATATTCTCAGTGAGAAGTACACATATGAAGCAGCGCCACATCTGTGCCTACGAGTTTTCCTAGAATTAATATTCTGGGGTTGGTAGTAGACGTTTTTATTGAAAATGATGTCTTTCTGAGCACGCTCTTGTTTTCCACTGATTGCAGTTGTTCCCTTATATCCGGAATTCGGCACTGTGTACCCTTCTGGGAGAGGCATTAGAAAATTCAGCTTCTAAACAGTTCTCGTTTTCAGCCCTCAGCCCGCCCTTGCGCAGACAGCGAGGATGCTCGCGCAGGACGTGTGTTGAAACGTCTGTCATTAATGGCAGGCGGAATAATAAACACTTGCCGGCGGACTAGTGACTTGTACAGTTGGTGAGAAGGTATGTGCAGTCTGCAGCCATCTGCCTTCCACATTTCTAGCTCTGCGCCTTCCCAGTTCATGCACACGTCTGAGAATGCAGGCTCACATCAAAGCCGCCGGCCCCAGAGGTCTGGCTCCCTGGGTGTTTCCCAGCATGCAACATTCGCTCTAATGTTTGGACTAACTGGTCACCGAACCAGGAAAACAACCCTAACCCTTTAATAAGTGGAACAATTTATGTTGATTTCTCCAGTTGGGTTTGTAAAAAAAAAAAAAAAAAACATGAATTACATGTAAGGTTTGATCAAATACAGTAGACAATTAAGTGACTGCACTACTAAAATAGAAGAAAGACTCCAAAGTTCCTCTACAGTAAGAAGAGTTTAGAAATCCATTGTCATATCTCAAAACCTTTAGATGATCTCACCAATGACGCCCCGGGGAAAAGAAAGTCGCAGACTACTCTCTCTTTCCCCTGGGGAATTGGTGTCCCAAACAGGACATGGGTGCGAATTAGTAGATCAAGGGGGAAGGGCCTGGTCAATTAATTAACATATAAGGGTCCGGAGAGGCGTGAGCTTTTTGTTCCAGACCCTGTGCATCACTGTGTAGGGTTTTTGTCTGGAGAGTAAAAAGTGTGTTTGCCCAGGGCCGAACTGGCTACCGGGCGTTTTGGAATGCTGCTGAGCTGGGGGCGATTTCGTTGATGGGCACCTACATGTACTGAACGAAATTCGTTTTGCTTTAATTATTTCGAAGCACACGCTGGTCTCCATGAACGAAATTAGCCCCCACCGCAGTGAAATCAGCCTCCAGCTCGGCAGAATTCCAAAACGCCCAGTAACGCCCGGTAGTCAGTCCGGCCCTGTGTCCGCCCATCCACCTTACAGTTTGAAGTGGTCAAGGAGAGAGGGACTTGTTTTGCTATGACAGTGTTTTTGTGCCAAAGTTAGGACAGGTTGCAGGGCTAGCGGGTAGAAGTCTTGGAGGGTGGAGAGTCACATGCAGGCTTTTCCACACCTTTGGAGGGGAAGAAGAGCAGCGCAGGAGGAAAAGCTGGGGGCGGTACCTTGTCGGGAAGGATGGAACGAGATATGACATTTGGGGATTGAAAGTTGTTGTGAGTAGTGAGTGGGCACACGTTGTCAGGGAATTGTGCCTTAGCAACAAAGTTGATGTTAATTGTAATATAATTGAAGATGTGCAACCATGTTCTAATAAATTGGCCTTTCGCGCTACCCAGGGGTCATGGAGTCTTTGTGGTAGCATGATGGAGTGTGACTGAAGAGTTTTTTTGAGTTAAAGTACTTCCCTCATTTGGCCATTTAATATGTTTTGTAAATATTAACACATATGTTCTATAGCTATCAAATGTTTGATTCTGTGTCTACATTTTTGAATGGCAAATAACATCAATGTGTTCTTAGTGCCATGGCTATAGAAAAAGCTTGATGTCTGCAGCTTCAGCTAAATGCAGATTGCGAGCACTCCAATTATGCTTTGTTCCTCACTCCAGATTCTCACACTGTTCTAGTAATTAATGGTTTATTTGCAAGTATTTTTCTTTTTAACACTATGTAGTATCATTGTATTGGTCTTTCAGTGGCAAGGTGCTGCCATTGCTATCTGGCTTAGATATATTCATGGGGCCCATGCATTGATCAGATATGGGCTGTTTTTTTTCTTCACCAATGCAAGCAGTTTAACATGGATGTATATTAACAAATCTCTGTCGCCTTCCAGGGGAGAATCAAAAAGAAGGAGAAACCATGCACCCTACCTCTTACGGCACGCTGGATAGACCCCAGCCTTTTAACAATATCTAAAATAGGCCTGCTATAGCTTTGACATACACTCCCCGGCTCATTGTCTTGACTTGATGAGGTATTCATTGTCATACAACGCATGATGCGGGAGCACATCTCTCGTGGTGGGACAAGACAACAGGCTGGGGGAGTGGGATTTTAAGCCCTTGCACAAGAGAGCTGGGTATTTATCACAGACTTATATCACGGATCTAGGCGTGGTTGAAATTAAAAAAGGTAATGCGCTCATTTCTGATGGAATTTGGGATGTCTCGATTTTTTTAACTTTTAAACAATGTGAATGCTGAAAGTCTAACTGGACTGACTCTTCCCTGGATCATCTGAATTTACAGTTAACCCTTTCGATGCTAATGACGGAACGGTTCCGTCATGAGCATCGGTCGAGCTGTGCTCATGACGGAACCGTTACGTCATGACCACGCCCATTTTCATTAGGGCCCAGCGCCGGCGGTAAATCGGGGTAGCACGGATGAGGTTAAAGCAGAGAGGACAAATGAGAATTTGCAGGAAGCACAGCAATTGCTGGGGTGGGTGAAGAAGACCCTGAAAAACCGGAAGCACCTCTTCCTCTAGGTCAGGCTGAACCGAGCGGGCAAATGAATGGGATCCTGTGGACAAACTGCAAAACATAGTTGGACTGGAGCATTAGGACTATGTATGCTGTGCCACCATGAAACCAAGGTGTTACAACAACAACAGAGAATAGCTCGACATACTACTAGAAGTTTATGCATAACACCTTAAAGTGAGTAACACTTTAACACTTTAACTCTAACACCAAGGCACAGTTTCAGTCTGACAGTAGCAAGCTGCAACTGGACCCTATCCTGGAGGAGATATGATAAATATTTATGCTAGGATAACCAGGAGTAAGTCTATTGCAACTGCCACTGTGTATTATGTAGAACAGGCCAACGTAAGGGGATTGGCAGTTATTATGCTGGTTTCTACAACTTGAGAGCACTAGCAGTGTCATGACTTTGAACCGCATCTCTGAGCTGGTGAACTGACTCAGCATCTGCTGTAAGTCTCGAAGAATGGGAGATGGGTTGTTGAGATGTTAGTCATAGGCCAGCTAATCCCAATGGCTCAAACACCCTAGTGTGTTAGCCAGCCTGGTTGGTCCCTCTTTGACCAACTGGAATTGGCTCTGGTATTAAAACATTTTCACCTACACTTATTTCAGAGAATATGCACATGCACCCAGGAGACAACAAGTACCATGACAACAAGTTTAAAGCACAAAGGTTTCAATTCATCAGTCGATAATTTGTTTGGCCTTTTAGAATGCCAATAGGGTGCTTTTTAATGTAGGGCCCATATTGTTTCTTAGATGTTCAGTAGGACTTGACCTGACATTACACCTTAGTTTCCAGGCAGATATGTGGAATTGCATCAAAGCTTAGAATTATGACAGATGTGAAATATAGTCCCAGATGTTGGTTATTATTTTGAGCCTTTACTAATGATCCCTTGTGTACAGACGGTATACACGGCAGCATAATATGGGAATATGTTGGATGGAATATTATGATGCCAAAATATTATAGACAATATATTGAGCACCATACTGTTCTGATGGTAAAAATACATTTTCAGTATACGTTTACGATATTTAACTTCATATATATGTATACTTATGGTATATATATTTTTAAGGTAAGTGGATGTGGAGTTAAGAATAGTACATAGATTGTTACCTATGAATGCTTACCATCACAGTGTTTTGTTCTCGATATTTAGGCCACAATATTTTTGAATTACAATTTTTCTGTACCTGATGAACTGACATATAACCATACACAGCAGGTGGACTTTTAATATACATTAAAGTGGTAGCCAGTGAAATGGCTTTATGGCTAATTTCTTTTGCTCATCTTTTATGACTGCAGGCACAAAGTAACACCTGAACCAATCTCCAATAAAATATGTTATAGGTAGGAATCCTGGGACATGCACCTATGCCTAATGACCAGTCACTGAGCAAGTGGAGCTGAGATTTATAATCAATTAAGAGAAGTAAGCACCAGGGCACCTAGCTTGCCTCTTGCTAGTGGCCTCCAGTTCTTGCTTTTTCCAGCCTGATCTAGTTGCTGGCTTTTGACCCAGTGACACCGACGCTGCCCAGGTTTTCCCACCCAGGTTTTCCCACTCACCGTTTTTACCACCAACAGAAGCCCCGACCAGCCCAGGGCCTACTTACGTAATACAGGCTGTAGTGCGACAGCCTAATGAGGCATTTTCTGCTCAGTTGATTCTCTTCCACAGTTAAAAAATTGCATAAAAGAGGCACAACTTAACAATCTGGAATCACATGAAATATTGCTCACATAAACAAGCATTGGAAATGCAATAGGGCTCGCATTAGGAAAGTTTGAGCTATTGGTCTTATAAATGATTTTTTTTAATTTATGTGTTTTTTTTTAAATAGCTAAATTAATAGCTCTGTCATTTACAATGCCAATAGTTATAACTTTCGCAAATGTGACACCTATAGCATTTGTAATGCAACATGTTTTGTATTTACGTGACTTAGATATATTGATATTACAAATAACAATGGCTTTTAATTTTTTTAAATAATTAATACTTAAATAATGTATTTAATTTGTAATGGCAATAGCTTAAACTTTTGTAAATAACTTTTGTGAAGATTATGTTCAGTGTTTTTTATTGTGACGAAAATCCAAGAACAGAAGTGAAATATTAACATCTTTTTGTGATTTTTAATAAAGCGTGAAAGCTTGAAAACAACTTGAAACATTGAAAGAACATATTTGAACCAGTGATGCTGTGGTTGCGCTGAGTGATGCTGTGGTTGCGCTGAGTGATGTTGTGGTTGCGCTGAGTGGTGTGTGCATCGGTTGAGCTTAGTGGGTGCATTGGTGGAGCTGTTTGGTGGGTGCATTGGTGGAGCTTAGTTGGACCATCGGTGGAGCTGTGTGGTGGGTGCATCGGTGGAGCTGTGTGGTGGGTGCCTCGGCGGAGCTGTGTGGTGGGTGCATCGGCGGAGCTGTGTGGTGGGTGCATCGGCGGAGCTGTGTGGTGGGTGCATCGGCAGAGCTGTGTGGTGGGTGCATCTGTGGAGCTGTGTGCTGGGTGCATCGGTGGAGCTGTGTGGTGGGTGCCTTGGTGGAGCTGTATGGTGGGTGCATCGGTGGAGCTGTGTGGTGGGTGCATCGGTGGAGCTGTGTGGTGGGTGCATCGGTGGAGCTGTGTCGGTGGAGCTGTGTGGTGGGTGCATCGGTGGAGCTGGGTGGTGGGTGCATCGGTGGAGCTGTGTCGGTGGAGCTGTGTGTTGGCTGCATCGGTGGAGCTGTGTGGTGGGTGCCTCGGTGGAGCTGGGTGGTGGGTGCCTCAGTGGAGCTGTGTAGGTGGAGCTGTGTGGTGGGTGCATCGGTGTAGCTGGGTGGTGGGTGCATCGGTGGAGCTGTGTGGTGGGTGCATCGGTGGAGCTGTGTGGTGGGTGCATCGGTGGAGCTTAGTGGGTGCATTGGTGGAGCTGTGTGGTGGGTGCATCGGTGGAGCTTAGTTGGTGCATCGGTGGAGCTGTGTGGTGGGTGCATCGGTGGAGCTGTGTGGTGGGTGCCTCGGCGGAGCTGTGTGGTGGGTGCATCGGCGGAGCTGTGTGGTGGGTGCATTGGCGGAGCTGTGTGGTGGGTGCATCTGTGGAGCTGTGTGGTGGGTGCATCTGTGGAGCTGTGTGGTGGGTGCATCGGTGGAGCTGTGTGCTGGGTGCATTGGTGGAGCTGTGTGGTGGGTGCCTTGGTGGAGCTGTATGGTGGGTGCCTCGGTGGAGCTGTGTGGTGGGTGCATCGGTGGAGCTGTGTGGTGGGTGCATTGGTGGAGCTGTGTCAGTGGAGCTGTGTGGTGGGTGCATCGGTGGAGCTGGGTGGTGGGTGCATTGGTGGAGCTGTGTCGGTGAAGCTTTGTGTTGGCTGCATCGGTGGAGCTGTGTGGTGGGTGCATCGGTGGAGCTGTGTGGTGGGTGCATCGGTGGAGCTTAGTTGGTGCATCGGTGGAGCTTAGTTGGTGCATCGGTGGAGCTGTGTGGTGGGTGCCTCGACGGAGCTGTGTGGTGGGTGCCTTGGCGGAGCTGTGTGGTGGGTGCCTCGGTGGAGCTGTGTGGTGGGTGCATCGGTGGAGCTGTGTGGTGGGTGCTTCCGTGGAGCTGTGTGGTGGGTGCTTCTGTGGAGCTGTGTGGTGGGTGCATCTGTGCAGCTGTGTGGTGGGTGCATCTGTGGAGCTGTGTGGTGGGTGTATCTGTGGAGCTGTGTGGTGGGTGCCTCGGTGGAGTAGTGTGGTGGGTGCATCGGTGGAGCTGTGTGGTGGGTGCCTCGGTGGAGCTGTATGGTGGGTGCCTCGGTGGAGCTGTGTGGTGGGTGCATTGGTGGAGCTGTGTGGTGGGTGCATTGGTGGAGCTGTGTGGTGGGTGCCTCGGTGGAGCTGTGTGGTGGGCGCCTCGGTGGAGCTGTGTGGTGGGTGCATCGGTGGAGCTGTGTGGTGGGTGCATCGGTGGAGCTGTGCGGTGGGTGCATCGGTGGAGCTGTGTGGTGGGTTTATCTGTGGAGCTGTGTGGTGGGTTTATCTGTGGAGCTGTGTGGTGGGTGTATCTGTGGAGCTGTGTGGTGGGTGCCTCGGTGGAGCAGTGTGGTGGGTGCATCGGTGGAGCTGTGGGGTGGGTGCCTCGGTGGAGCTGTATGGTGGGTGCCTCGGTGGAGCTGTGTGGTGGGTGCATTGGTGGAGCTGTGTGGTGGGTGCATTGGTGGAGCTGTGTGGTGGGTGCCTCGGTGGAGCTGTGTGGTGGGCGCCTCGGTGGAGCTGTGTGGTGGGTGCATCGGTGGAGCTGTGTGGTGGGTGTATCTGTGGAGCTTGTGGTGGGTGCCTCGGTGGAGCAGTGCGGTGGGTGCATCGGTGGAGCTGTGTGGTGGGTGCCTCGGTGGAGCTGTATGGTGGGTGCCTCGGTGGAGCTGTGTGGTGGGTGCATCGGTGGAGCTGTGTGGTGGGTGCATTGGTGGAGCTGTGTGGTGGGTGCCTCGGTGGAGCTGTGTGGTGGGCGCCTCGGTGGAGCTGTGTGGTGGGTGCATCGGTGGAGCTGTGTGGTAGGTGTATCTGTGGAGCTGTGTGGTGGGTGCCTCGGTGGAGCAGTGCGGTGGGTGCATCGGTGGAGCTGTATGGTGGGTGCCTCGGTGGAGCTGTATGGTGGGTGCCTCTGTGGAGCTGTGTGGTGAGTGCATCGGTGGAGCTGTGTGGTGGGGGCATTGGTGGAGCTGTGTGGTGGATGCCTCGGTGGAGCTGTGTGGTGGGCGCCTCGGTGGAGCTGTGTGGTGGGTGCATCGGTGGAGCTGTGTGGTGGGTGCACCGGTGGAGCTGTGTAGGTGGAGCTGTGTGGTGGGTGCATCGGTGGAGCTGTGTCGTGGAGCTGTGTGGTGGGTGCATCGGTGGAGATGGGTGGTGGGTGCATCGGTGGAGCTGTGTCGGTGGAGCTGTGTGGTGGGTGCATCGGTGGAGCTGTGTGGTGGGTGCCTCGGTGGAGCTGGGTGGTGGGTGCTTCGGTGGAGCTGTGTAGGTCGAGCTGTGTGGTGGGTGCATCGGTGGAGCTGGGTGGTGGGTGCATCGGTGGAGCTGTGTGGTGGGTGCATCGGTGGAGCTGTGTGGTGGGTGCATTGGTGGAGCTTAGTGGGTGCATTGGTGGAGCTGTGTGGTGGGTGCATCAGTGGAGCTTAGTTGGTGCATCGGTGGAGCTGTGTGGTGGGTGCATCGGTGGAGCTGTGTGGTGGGTGCCTCGACGGAGCTGTGTGGTGGGTGCCTTGGCGGAGCTGTGTGGTGGGTGCCTCGGCGGAGCTGTGTGGTGGGTGCTTCTGTGGAGCTGTGTGGTGGGTGCATCTGTGGAGCTGTGTGGTGGGTGCCTCGACGGAGCTGTGTGGTGGGTGCCTTGGCAGAGCTGTGTGGTGGGTGCCTCGGCGGAGCTGTGTGGTGGGTGCTTCTGTGGAGCTGTGTGGTGGGTGCATCTGTGGAGCTGTGTGGTGGGTGCATTTGTGGAGCTGTGTGGTGGGTGTATCTGTGGAGCTTAGTGGTGGGTGTATCTGTGGAGCTGTGTGGTGGGTGCCTCGGTGGAGCAGTGTGGTGGGTGCATCGGTGGAGCTGTGTGGTGGGTGCCTGGGTGGAGCTGTATGGTGGGTGCCTCGGTGGAGCTGTGTGGTGGGTGCATAGGTGGAGCTGTGTGGTGGGTGCATCAGTGGAGCTGTGTGGTGGGTGCATTGGTGGAGCTGTGTGGTGGGTGCCTCGGTGGAGCTGTGTGGTGGGCACCTCGGTGGAGCTGTGTGGTGAGTGCATCGGTGGAGCTGTGTGGTGGGCACCTCGGTGGAGCTGTGTGGTGAGTGCATCGGTGGAGCTGTGTGGTGGGTGCATCGGTGGAGCTGTGTAGGTGGAGCTGTGTGGTGGGTGCATCGGTGGAGCTGTGTTGGTGGAGCTGTGTGGTGGGTGCATCAGTGGAGATGGGTGGTGGGTGCATCGGTGGAGCTGTGTCGGTGGAGCTGTGTGGTGGCTGCATCGGTGGAGCTGTGTGGTGGGTGCATCAGTGGAACTGTGTGGTGGGTGCCTCGGTGGAGCTGTGTGGTGGGTGCATCGGTGGAGCTGTGTGGTGGGTGCATCGGTGGAGCTGTGTGGTGGGTGCATCGGTGGAGCTGTGTAGGTGCAGCTGTGTGGTGGGTGCATCGGTGGAGCTGTGTGGTTGGTGCATTGGTGGAGCTGTGTGGTGGATGCATTGGTGGAGCTGTGTGGTGAGTGCATCGGTGGAGCTGTGTAGGTGGAGCTGTGTGGTGGGTGCATCGGTGGAGCTGTGTGGTTGGTGCATTGGTGGAGCTGTGCGATGGGTGCATTGGTGGAGCTGTGCGGTGGGTGCATTGGTGGAGCTGTGTGGTGGGTGCATCGGTGGAGCTGTGTAGGAGGAGCTGTGTGGTGGGTGCATCAGTGGAGCTGGGTGGTGGGTGCATTGGTGGAGCTGTGTTGTGGGTGCATCAGTGGAGCTGTGTGGTGGGTGCATCGGTGAAGCTGTGTGGTGGGTACATCGGTGAAGCTGTGTGGTGGGTGCATTGGTGGAGCTTAGTGGGTGCATTGGTGGAGCAGCAAACGACCTTTTTCGAGCCCTACGAGTATTCAGAAAAAAGGAATGTCAGAAAATCTCCCCGTTTACATTTAAGGCAGGTTTCAAATCGCCAAACCTCGTTCCTTTGCTTTGGGAGGTAGAAACAAGGACCAGTACCACCCTGAGCTCCGCAGCACGGTCAAACTATCACCCAGCTCTGAAGTACGATCCTGGAGCAAGGTCATGTGGAGAGCCGCATGGGTTCCATTTTCGAGACGCATAGGCTCCGTTTTCGAGCTTGCCAGTGAGCCAGCCCCTACCCTGGAAGTGCTTTCCTTATCTTGAAGAGTATCAGATGTGCAACGACCTGGAAATGAGCAGGGCACGCCCACGGTGAAGTCACTGATGGCAGATAAATATCGTCGTGCTTCCTAGTGGGACAGATCGTGGCATTTATTTTTCATAATAGTGAACACACTGGTTCATGCCGAGATAAGCGGTGCGAGTGGAGTGTTAGTGCTGCGTTGTCTCTTTAAGGGTGGCTTTCCAAAGTGATGTTTGCACCCCATTTTAATCTAGGTTAACAAGCTTGCTGTTTTAGTGGCAGCGCCAGTATTTGCAGCAAACCAGAGTCGTAAAAGCAATGACGTGCGGAAGGTGGTGGAGGGGGGGGGGGGCAGCCTGGGAAAGTGAGATTGTATGAATTGCTTTGCAAACAAAGAACAAGGATCGGCTGCATAGGATTTGGGACAATAAAAAACAAATGAAAGCGGAGGTTGAGACACGGACTGGAGTCAGAGCTGAGAAAGGAGGGGTAAGAAGTTGAGTCCTGAGTGCGGCTGAGCTGGGGCTCGGAAGCAGGCTCAGAAGAGGTAGTCACCCTCCTCCCCCCAGCCAAGATTAACTGCCCTGCTTAAAGGACATCAAAAAACAAGGGCTTGTCACCCTGGAATTTAGCGCAGTAACAAAATGCACTGTCATTGAGTCCTTATTAGAGAAAGGATGTGGCATAATATACAGAGCTGCCAACTTAGGAAATGGGGAACAGGGTTCGAGTCCCTGCCGGTTCTCTACTATATAAAAAAAAGGTTTAAAAGGGTGATTTTAAACAGAATTCAACTAAATTACCAAAACCTAACAATGTACAGGATCGGCTGAACGTACCACTGGGAGACCCTACAGTAGCAAACGTCCACATTAAACAAGCCTTCGGCATTGCTGTGGTGGGGAGGGGTGGGGGAGGGGGCGCGGGGAGAGTTTCAGAGTATTTGTCAGTCAGGCAGAGTTGGTAAGAGAAGGATTAAAGTAAGTGAGGAAAGACTTCGCGTGTCCATGTGTCTTGCAGTGTCAAAGTGGGATTGTAAAGGGGCATGTTAATGCTTCATCCTGACGCCTTGTTAACACTGCCTGCTGTCACGGGATCTTTCCGGCAACCCTTCACCCGACTTTAAACACTGAGCACACTGAAAGTGCCCTTAAAAGGCACTGAGAGACACATTCTGTGTGGGTTTCTTGCTTTTCAGTTTATGCTGCAAAAGAAAGCATTGCAAGAGTAAAGTTATATAGGATTTAGGGAAGAAGGGGAAGAAGGGAAGAATAGGGGAGAGTAAGGGTGACGAGACGCATGGGGAGCAGCAGCCTTTGATGTGCCGGCCGGCCGTGGGCAGTGAATAATTAGGGGAGGAGAAATGCCAGAGCACACGCTGGGGTAAGCTTGTAGAGGGAGGCTGGCGGCTTTGATGCTGTGCACGCGCTTTTTCACGGGCACAGCATCAAATCGCCAGTTTAGGTAAGCTCTGGATAAGCTCCAATATGTGTCGACATCTGCAATGCTTGCGCATTGGCAGAGGTCGAGCCCTAAAAAGAACCACTAACTACTCAAAACACATCACAGTGGGAGCTCATAGCCAAATCCATATGGAATAATGTCCTTGAAGAGCTTTGCTACAATCTAACCTGCTGACATTTAGGGATCAACTGAAAATCAACCCAGTTCACAACAACCACAAGTCGACAGAAAGCTGATTACAAGCAACATTCCTGCCCAATTGAGATTTTAGCAATGTGAAGCAGCAGCGAAGTAAACCAATAGTATACAAAAAAATGGAAACAACGAATAGTATTTCAGTAGCAATGACATTTTTGCAAAAATAGAGAAAAAGGGTTGTAGAGCACAAAAAGCTGATGTAAATCATAAACTCAAAACCGAAAGAATTTAAAGGATATTGTGAAGAAAAATAAAATAATAGATTAGATACATAAACACCTGCTATTGTTAAAGTACCCTCCAAGTGTAATAATAGCGTCCAGTTAAACCAAAAATACAATGTCCAAGATTTATTATAACTGGGAAAGTGCATTATGTAACACCTCACACATGCTAACCACAAACCAAATGGTCTCATGTTAAAGGTTCCTACTACGGTTGTATGAAATTTGCATAACTTCCTTTTATGTAATCCCATGAAATTTCAAAAACACATCCTCACGTGTTTTTTGAACGCAAAGTAGCACTTCTTGCTAAAACATAAACACAAAAAAGTGCTGCAAACAAGAGCTACGTTGTTCTGATGCTCCCACAATAGGATTTTTCACATAAATCATATATATTCGGAAAAGATGAAAGCATTAGTTTGTCTTTCCAGAATGCTTACATATTTAAATGCTTACATAAGAACTGCTTAGTGTGGATGGTATCATTTTCATAAATTATAAAATACTGCACCTCAACTACATTTTCTATGGATTTTATAAACCACCAAAGAGTTTTTGACGTGTAAAGTACTAGGCTAGACCCATTGTGGTGTAAATAGGCCAACAAGCCTGATGCGTATTAAATTATCTTAAGGCGTATTTGATGGATAAGTATACATGCCTCTATATACTGCTAGTAATTCTGCAACTCTAAATAACAGATCCTCGGGGGCAGTGGGCTTCAGTTTTGGGTGATAGGTTAGAATTTGTAGACATGTAGAATCCTTTTAGTGGCGGCGAAAAACAGCTGGTAAGTTTAGAAGTTACGCAACGTCTTTGCACGACATATAGCTGTGCTGTGAGTCTTGTGAAAAGTGATGTAGGGGGAAATAACTTTAATTTTAGAAGATGAGAAGAGGTTATAGATAAAAAATAAACTCTCCTATGAGAAAATCAACTTTGTTTTTAGGAAATAATCACTTAGGGAATGAACATCTTGCATGTAACATATGCATAGTTTCCAAATTTTTGACTGTCTAAAGTATGAGAAAATTGGAAAAGTTTCATGTACAATTTTTTTAGATAAAATAATTCTCCCACTAAAATTAGTTTCCTTTTTTAAATTTTTTTTTTTTATAAATATGCAATTCAAAAACAGAGGAAGAAATAATTCAGTAAAGCATCCCTCCCACCCCCCACTCTCCAAACTAGAGCAAGACATTTTTACTGCAGCGGAGAGAACAAATTACATTTGAACAGTAATCGCCTTTGTTAATCCTCAAAAAGAAAAAAAAACAAATACATTTTTTCAAACATGATACTAGTTATTTAAACAGAAAGCACATAATACTTAAAGTGCTGTGCATAGATTTTGGGACCATAAGGCATAATAGTGCCAGATACTAGTGACACAACAAAGAATCCATTAATGATAAAGTGAATTGTCCCTCTGTGCAAAAATCGCAAACATACTTCAACATACAGGCTTAATGTATGACTATTGTCTGAAAAAAAATAGAACAATTCAACAATTTATAGTGCGAACATACAATAAGTTAATGAAAAGAGGAAACACTAGGAGTTCGTCTGATTGAGCCGCCTAAATAGGGGTTCCCATATGACTAATCCCTTCTTTTTGGCCCGAAAACCTTTTTTTGCATAGATAGCCTTCTCAAGGTTACTTGCATGTCGCTACCAATCGGGCCAACCACTGGGAAAACAGAGGGGGATTTGGGTCTATCCCAGAAGAAGTTATACAAATCCTGCGAATAGTTATAGCCACAAAGATTAGCGCCCCACCGCTCTTCCTATCGATCATATCTTGTATACCCAGCAAGATGGTCATGGGGGTTAGTTTGATATCACATGAAAGGACTACTCTTAGAAAGTTCTCTATCTTATTAAGTAGGGGCTCAAGTTCTAAGCAGGTTGCAAACACATGGACAGAATCTGCGCTAAATTCCGCACATCTAGAGCAGAACGTTCCTTTGCCTGACCCCCATTTTGCAATTCTACTGGGTGTAATGTACAGGAAGAAACAAGTTTTGTAAAACTGTGCCTGCAATTGGCGGATAACAGGTCGCTCTGGGCAGATAGCAGGGCAAGATAAAAATGTTGGGAATATCCAATTTTTCCTGCCATTTACTTGCAATTTTAGCCACATCATCAGGCATTTGGCTATTCAGTGTAGAATATATTCACCCAATGCTGGGTGAGGTAGGATCATTTAGCTTATCAATAAGATCATTTTATACAAACCCCATGGGCCCCCAGGCCTTGCGTGCCAAGAAGTCCCTAATGGCAAGATAGTTAAAAGCCTCATTATGGCTCAGATTGAATTGAGTCCTAAGGTCATTGAAAGGCCGGATTCCTTCAGCAGAGTACAAGGCTCCCAGCTTTAATATGCCTGCATTGCACCAATTTTGGAGATATGATCTCCCAAAGATAGCGGGCAGGTTAGCATTATTGTTAATAGGGGTATAAAAGTTCAATCTGTCCAAACCTAAAAGTTTACACAAATTCGAGAAAACCCTAAAAGCACACAACAGGGTCTTAAATCTGACCCGCTTATAGTACCCATATTCGGGTTGTCGCTACAGGCAACCCCAAGCCTCTGCCCCAAGTAGTTGTCCAAAGAGAGACGGGAGCCCTGATGTTGAAGTAGGTGGTTGCTCTTGCAGCAATATAGTAAAATTCTGCAGGACCATGGCTCAATAGTTAAGCCTTAGATTGGGGAGCGCCCCACCCCCTCTTTCCAGAGGAAGGGATAAAAGCTTAAAAGATCTCCTTGGCTGAGAGTATGCCCAGAAAAATTAAGAAAAAAAGAGTTCAAATCTCCGAAGCATTACCGTGCTAAATTCAAGGCCGTTAGCTCTAAAAAATTTATAGAAGTTTGGGGAAGAAAATCATCTTGAGGACGTTACATCGACCAACTATGGTCAAATGCAGGTTGTTGATCCAATTAAGCGCTCTCTTGGTTTCTGCCGTCAGCGGGATCAGATTCTCACTAACAATTAAGTCAGTGTCAGCCACGATGTTTACGTTATAATGACAAAAAAAGTGTCTGTGGGTCAAACAGAAATTAAGGATTCCACTGTGTGTACTGGAGTGTGGCGCAACCAAGGAAGACTAAGTAAGCAAATGGTGCAAGGGTGTGCAACAAACAACACTCAATTCCTGAATTTGGAAAAAAGTGCCCATCAGTTCCCACACGGTACTGCCCTATTCATCATCTGGGCTCTCCTTAACCCAGGAGAAAGTGTGGACTGTCACTAGATATTGTTATGACAGACAGTCAACTCAAGATAAATAAAGAGTTGTGTGATGGGTGGGACCGGAAAAGGTTTTGTGCATCGGGGTAACTGAATTGCAGTGCATAGATGTGTGGTAACAAAATAGTGTAGTATTATAAAATTGGGTAGAAATTGAGCAGTATAGACAATTTTAATGATTTCTCTCAACTCTCCCAACATTAAAAATGAGTGATAAACTAGCAGATTTAACAAAATATCTGCAAACCAGTAGGGTCGACATGTTTCAGCATGTGTGACTATGGATGCTCCACTGCTTTCTTAGGACCTAGATTTTAACAGCTACTGCAAAAGAAATAGAAAAATAAGACATGTGTAATTTCAGATCTTACTCAGTCTCCTCCAACGTGCTAGAGAAGAAAATGCGCCCAAACAGGAAGCAGAGAGAACCACAGAGAAGTTAGCAATATGAACATAAACCTTTTTGTTCATCCATTTAGTGTCATTAACACAGCATATCTAAAGAATATGGTAATTAATTCCATTATCCCAATTCCAGCTCGCTTACCTATTTGGTAGGAGGAAATTACATCACCCCACCTGGCTGCAGCTCAAGGTGTGTGGAGCACCGCTCTGGTGAAAAAACAAGACAAAACACGATGTTTACCCCTAAATATTTAGCCTTATGGACAACCCTGCTATCTGTCCACTTGATTTCCTTATTTAGGATGATCTGCGTCAATGTTAAGTGCGTATCCGGAAATCTTCCCAAACCCTCGAGCCTCTTCTTCTATGGCTAAAATAGCTGTCTCAAGGTCCGGAGTCACCAAGGCAAGATCTGCGGCGTAGGCCATGATTTTAGTATCTGGACCTAATCTACGTACAGCCAGAATTTCTTGATTATTTTCAATTTTCTTGATGAAAGGGTCTATATATATAGCAAAGAGCAGCGGAAAACAGGGACACCCCTGCCAAGTCTCACGTGAGATTTTGATCTGCTCTATTAATTTCCCATTTATTGAAATCCTGGCTGTAAGATTTAGATATAAGGCTTGAAAAGCTTGAATCGCCTTCAGCCCAAAATACATCTTCCTCATGACACACCAGAGGAATTGCCAGGATACCCGATCAAATAATTTTTCAGAATCAAGTAAAATTAGAGCATTCTGGTCTCCTGTAATCTGTGCCGCGTCAAACAAGGTGATGGTCTACCTAATGTGGTCTGTAGTGCCTTTTTTAGGAATGAACCTGTGCTGCCACTTGGACACAAGGTACTCAATTTTGGAGGATAATCTGGATGCAAAGATTTTTGGGTAAACTTTAGAAACCCAGTTGATGAGCATGATTGGCCAATAAAAACCCATTTCTAGCGGTGACTTATCTTTCTTCGGACAGATTACGATCTTGGTTGATGACCATGAAGCGGGTGGGGGAGCACCGTTAAAGATGGAAACTATCAATGTTGTAAAAAGTAATTTTTTTTTTTAGGGAATTCTTTTTATAAAATTCTACCGGGATACAGTCGGAACCAGCCGCTTTACCATCTGGTAGATTTGCTAGAGCTATAGCAATTTCTTCCCATGATGGAGGGTCTTCTAGTTAGTCATGGTCTTCTGCGCTAAGGTCAGTCAATGAGACTGCATCAAGATAATTAGTGATCTCTGCCCCTCTAAAATCCGGTAAGCCGGTGTCCTCTTCTGTATATAAACCCTTGTAAAGCTCTCAAAATGACCCGTGAATTTTAATCGGGTCACTAGTAATCACCCCTGTGGAGACCTGTATCAAGAGTATTTCATTAGAGGTAACCTGCTGCCTAGTCCTAATGGCCAACTGATGGCCAATAAGCTTGCTACACTTGTATGTTTTTTCACGAGCAGATACCCATTTTGTGGCAACCTTCTCTGCTAGTATCAACCCAATTTTGGCTTTAATGTACCGCTTCGATTTCAACCCCCATCTGAACTGCCCCAGTTAGTTTCTCTTCTGCCTTTGCCATCTTGTCCTGTAGCTTAAAAATCTTGTCTTTTCTTGTTTATTTTTCCTTATGGAGTACTGTATAATTTCCCTGCTGATACACACTTTCAGTGCATTCCATACCACCGTGGCTGGGGCAGACCCAATGTTTATCTCAGGGAACTCCTGGATCCAGCTTCTCATATGCGTCTGTTATCCGACATCATACAAAAACGCTCTTTCGGAGCTCCAGGAAGAAATTTCCCCACATGAGCCCAACCCCTTTTTATTTTGGATAAGGGGATTGTGGTCTGACAGAAATCGCGGGCGGTGTCGATAGCACAATCCAGGATCAAAGATGATGAATCCAGAAAAGAATCCAACCTCGCTAAGGAAATATGTGGGGCTGAGTAATATGTGAAACCTGGTTGATTCGATTTTAAATTAGCCCACACATCGCTAAGCCCATGAGTGTGCATTACATTTATTAAGGCCTGATATACTTTTGGCTTCCTACCTACGTAATTCCACTGGTTGTTCACTTTCCAATTACTAGGTAAGTTAAAATTAAGATCATAACAAATGATGAATGGAAGAGGTCAGTGGGCTAATTCTCCTGAGATCCAATTAATTACCCCGGGATCATGAGTACTGCTTCCATATATGGAACATAAAGTAAAAGAGAGGTCGGCCAACAGCCGACATTCTGCTATAACCCATCTTCCAAGAGAGTCTGACTTCACATGACCAGATTTCAGTGGATGATTCCGTTGGACCATGATCCCTACGCCTCTCACACGCGCACCCTGAGATTTCCCCCCAATTACTCTATGCCCCAAAGAATTTAAAAGATGCATCTGCGATCCCTCAATATGTTAATTTCATGTTGAAGTTCATTTTGGCAAACCTACATGGTCTCCCCTTTTAATCTTTTATGCTGCGCAAAAGGTTGAAAAATTGCAGACATATCAAGAAAACTTCAAAACACACAAGATGATGGACAGAATGTTGCACATTGGCAAAACATTTATCCCCCAGTCACAGATCTGGGTTGAATCCATTGTTATTTTGCTCACCACGCCACTCCAGTTCAGACATGGCCATATGCAAATCAGTCTTGACACTGTGTCTCATGGGAACAGTCCAGCCTGAACTGCCAAGCCATGTCTTCCCTGGACCGGAATCAAGCATCCTAGGACCGGTTTCTGGCTATCAGCCGTCATCAGCCAGAATAGCTTGACTCCAGTGGCGTAGTGAGCACAGGACCCACGTCGTCTGGGCATGTCCTTCCCACATAGGGCGAACAGCAAAACACACAAGATGATGGACGGAATGTTGTACATTGGCAAAACATTCACCCCCAGTCACAGATCTGGGTTGAATCCATTGTTATTTTGCTCGCCACGCCACTCCAGTTCAGACATGGCCATATACAAATCAGTCTTGACACTGTGCCTCATGGGAACAGTCCAGCCCGAACTGCCAAGCCATGTCTTCCCTGGACCGGAATCAAGCATCCTAGGGCCGGTTTCTGGCTATCAGCCGTCATCAGCCCGGATAGCTTGACTTCAGTGGCGTAGTGAGCACGGGACCCACGTCTGGGCATACCCTTCCAACATAGGGCGAACAGCAAAACACACAAGATCAAGAAAACTTCACAAAGTTTACTAGGGCAACGCTTTGCAGCTTCTGAACCTTTGTTTGAAGGCCAGAATAAGCTTAATAAACGTTAAGAGTCACAAGAGGAAACTGAGGTCGGTACACATTTCCACAAGTCAAAGATCAGGTGCTCCATGTTGATGTTGATGAGGGTTCTATGTCTTGCATGTGTGATGAGCATTTTCAGGGAAGGAGAGAATGAAATAAAATGTTGAGTGTAATCATAGGATTACATTACAGCTTAGTTTATCTGCACATATAGGAACACCTTGAGTTATGTTTGCAGCAGGAGGAGAACCTGGGTGAAGTATGGTCCTGGTGGGAGCAAGTTTAAGTTACCTGGGGCATGAACCAAGAAGGATTATTGTTCTATAGGGTGCTTCCTTAAGTCTATGAGATGCAGAAGAAACCTTTACTTGCTGTGTAAGGCATGCATACTTACAGGACATTTTCATAAGTGTTTGGAGAGTTGAGGCAGATGAATATGTATGTTAGGAGGCCACTGGATCTCTTTTGGGAGGCAGTGCAAAGAGATCAAGACAGAGCTGGTCGCCATGATCAGATGGCCATGCTGCAATGCTTTTTTTACTGGTGTTCTGTTTTTGGGAGGCCAGTTACAAAGGGGACACCATGATCTATCTGGATGTTATGAGACTTTTCGTATCTGTTCAAAGCCCTAACTCTAGAGTGCAACTCTTTTGTTTACACTTGAACTTTAAGGGAAAGATTCACAAAGATGTTTGTATGACTGGGTGTGACTTGCTATTGTAGTACTCCTGACTTACTCCTAATTTCCATGAGTAAGCCAGAAGTACTGTACTAGTAAGTTACAGTAAAATATTTGTGAATAGGGGCCCCAATGCCATTTATATTTGCATTTTTCCTTAATTTGACATTCTTAAGCTATGCAGTGCAAATTGCTGTGATGCTCCCTGCTGCTGACAATGCTCTTCTTCTTCTCTAGCACCTTGTGATTTTCATTTGAGGATTTATAAAGCGCAGCAGTCACCCGAGGGCATCGAGGTGCTATAGACCAGCCATCCATACCCAGGAATTTAGAGTGGGCCAAACGCTCCCGCAAGATGCTAGACCAGAAAGAGCGAAGTTTTAAGAGCCTTTCGAAAGGGTAGCAGAAGGGGGATGGATCTAAAAGCAGAAGACAGGGAGTTCCAGAGCTTACTAGCTGCCACTGAGAATGCTCTGTCCCCCCATTTCTTCTTCTTAGTTCTAAGTACCACCAGGTGCATTTGAAGCGAGGAGTGCAATGGTCTGGTAGAGGAATGCCACGTGAACATAGTCTTCAATCTTGACGGATAGGAAGCATGCAACGACTTACGGACCATACAGAGTGATTTAAAGCTAATGCGTTGTTTAATAGGGAGCCAGTGCAGGACCTCCAGTCCCTTCTTGGCAGATTGTTTCCTAGGAATGTCCAAAATGAGCCTTGCCAATGAATTCTACATTACCTGTAGTTTGTGCTGCAGGTTCTTGTTAGCGGACAGGTATAATGCATTTCAATTATCCAGTCTGGACATTACCAAGGCCAGTGCTACCTGGATCCGAGCTGATCGTTGGATAAAAGGAAAGATTTTTTTTAACATCCTTATAAGCCAGGAGCATGTTGAGATGGTACGATTAATTTGGATGTTGAAGTTAAGTTCAGTATCCAACAGGAATCCAAGGTTCTTAGCCTTTCTGCTCGGGGTAGGACAGCATCCCAGGGACTGAGGCCAGCAACTGCTATTCCACTTGAATGGCCCTGATCTGAATATCATCACTTCGGTTTTGTCCCTATTAAGCTTCAAAAAATGAGTCGACATCCATTCTGCCACTCTGGTCAAACATCCAAGAATGTTGTCTGACGATGCACTTGGCTCTTTAGGGATAGTAACCATAATCTGCGTGTCATCTGCATATGACAAAACCTCCAATCCAAATGAGTGGATCACCGATGCTAGGGGTGCCACATACAGATTAAAGAGAGTTGAGGTTCCGTGACAATTGTAAGTGGTGTTTTCGACTCGCACGAATATGGTCGAGTCTGGTATCTATGAACCGCAAATGACGAGTTTAGTAAGTGTGCGCAGTTTCGCTGTGCTAACTTAAACCGTTCGTTTGTTATGTGGGTTTTTCATCTGTACCCACGGGTTCCATCTTAGATACGGCATCCATTTTGTCTCTTGCCCTCAAGTAGCCAGCGAACGGACGTTGTCCGCTTCGCGACCCTGGGACTCCCAAGATATTTGCGGAAGACACATGTCCTTTGTAAGTGTCTTTATGACGAGGGGGATGCTACTGTAAAGCAGATGGCGCCGCTCGAGGCTCATCTTGCCGCACGGACTTATTGTCTCAGCCGTGCATCTCATTAGGCACGTCCCTTTGATGCCTGTATCTCGTGTTTCCCGATACCTCCCCTTTTACACCCTTTCCGATCTCCCCACTGTCTCCGTCTTCCTCTGCACCTGTCCTTGTTCCTATTTCGATCTGTTTTATTGCTGATTGGAATTCGCTAATGGTGGGAAGATGGGTTTTTACAGTTGGGAACCACCAAATGTTTCCGCACTTATGTTCCGGACCTCATGTGTATCAAAGTGACCAAAGCGACCCCTCTGGGGGATAATGGTGGGAACCGGGTTGTAAACTTTTGTGTGCCATGTTGTCCTATGGGTAAAAACTGTATAAAAGGAGCGATCCACAGAACCAATTTGAAGCAGTCTCCCCGAACTACACTCGATGTACTTCCTGTGATCTCTGTGTTCCCTGCAGCAAATAAACCTTGAATCTTTGACGCCGAAGGAAGTGTCCCGTGTCTCTGTCATTCATACCCCGGAGCAGGTTACCCACGAAGGTTTCAGGTGTTGTGCCCTGGCACCGCTGGGTCTTAAAGAACCCAGTCCTTCAGTTGGCGCCCAACGTGGGGCTGCATCAGTGGTACCAGTCCAAGCCCGACGATCGTGAGGAACTTCGTGTGAAATCTCCGAGGGAAGGTGCACTCCGCTTCATCGATCCTGTTGTCGAAACAAGTGGCCCGAAGACTTTTCCCGCGAAGATTCCCGCCTCCTGACGGCTGCGACGGACTGCTGCCCTGACTGTAGACCTGTTTTGGCGCCTGGCGTAGACCTTGGTATAGCGAGACGATTGACGGGCCTTCCTGGTGACGCCATCGATCTTTGAGTTAAGTATTTGTGGGTCGCTCCCAGAGTTCTTGGTTGTTGACACTTTAGCGAGTGTTTTTGTTGTTAACGCTGTGTGAGTGTTTTTGTCGGTGACACTTCGCTAGCGTACTTTGTTGTGTTGTTTGACGACTGCAGCCGCCAAAAACCGAGGGTTTTGTTCTTTGCTGGGACTTGGTAAATCCCGTAACCCTTGAAGTTTGTGAAACTCGACTAGTGTGCAAGATGCCTGGTCGCAGTACTTTGTTTAGTTGTTTCAGGCCTTGTGGTACGGATTCCCGACTGGAGGACTCATGTCCGATACCTCCAGTTGGAACTCCCACGTATGAACTATATAGCAAACATGGGCTAGGCCCGATTACTTTTAATGAATACTGGATCAAATATACAAAGAAAGATGGTGACCTTCGCTGGCCACCACATGGTAGCTTCGAGGCACCGATCTTAGATAATCTAGAGGTTAAATTGTTCGCGAAAAAGTCAAGGCCGGCCATGTTTGATGCCTTTCGGTTGTGGCGTAAAGAAGCCCGACAGAAAGAAATCAGACAGACTAAACGAAATCAGCGAGATAGTGCTGGTACCATTGTAAAGAAAGCAGAGCAGTTCCAGCATGATAAGGAGGTTAGGGAGAAGGAAGTGTTTGATAGATTACAGCGTATGACTATAGATAAATGTTATCCTACTTTGCCTGCGGAATCGGAGAAGAAGGATGAGTCAGTTGAGGATCCTTTAATGTCCTATCTTATGAAATCGCCACCTCCATACGTACAGGGTACCACAGCCCCTGTGATTCCCCCTGTACCTGTTCCTGCACCTATTCTTCCTTTGCCCGTTCCTCAACCTGCACCCGTTCTTCCGACTGTTCCTGCTCCTTCCTCTGTTTCTATTCCTACTGCTCCTCCGCTTCCACATACTCCTGCTCACGCTACTGCTCCTGTTTTGTTAACCCCTGCTGTTGTTTCTGCCTCTACCCCTTCACTTGTTAGTCCTGTGTCCTATGCTTCTCCCTCTACCCGTAGTCGTAATTCTCCTCTTGCGGCTAGCTTCTTTCATTCACTCGGACCTGTTCTTGGGTCCGCTGGTTCAGATGGTCCTCAGAGACGTAGTCAGCTTCCTGGTAATAGGGAACGTGCTTCGCTATACAATATGGCGATGGGTTGGATGACGCATCCCCTTAGAAATCCACCACGTGTTGTGCTCGACACGTTTTGTCAGTTTAATATACCAACCCAAAGATTTGTGTTCGAGGAAATGTGTAAGGTTCTTCGTGATCAGATATCGGCCGACGCACCTGACGAGGTGCTGACCGCGTTGTCTGATTTACAGCTTCAGTTCTCGACTGGACTGATAGTGGATACTAATGTTCGACGTGCTGTTGAACGGTTGCTATCTTTTCGTCCCACTCCTATACCTCAAGCCTTGTTTGTCGAGGATGTCGAAAGACAGACAGATGATTCTGGCCAATATCCCATGCGTGAAGTTCCGCCAGTGTGGATGCCGGGTAATCCTGGGGCAAACCCCCCGATCCCGCCATTCTTCCAGAGAGTATGGATACACCTCCCATGGAAAAGATCGGAAGTGTTACAGGTGAAGCAATCTTTGCCTGACCCTCGCAAAAATCCTGCAGGGTATTATAAAGAATTATCGCAGCTCGTAGATGCTACGGTAATGAATCTAGCCGATATCGATATGTTATTCGGCAATGTTGTACCGCAACCGGTATGGGCTAAGATTCGTCAGGAAAATCACGCAAACGAATTAGGTGGTGCTTGGGCCGCCATTGTAGCGGCGGATGCTCGACAAGTTGGTGGTGCTAAACCCGAGCAACTGATTTCTGACCTTCCTCAAAGAATTATAACATTGATGAAAACTCTTATGCCTGCTATGAGGGTGAATTGGGACAAATTGTCAGCTTGTAAGCAAAAGAAGGACGAGAGTGTTTCCGACTTCTTTACGAGGTTCGAGGAGGCATTCGTCGACCATAGTGGACAGGATATGGGTACCGAGAGTGGTCAAAGGTTGTTTGTGGATAAATTTGTTTCGAACTTATTGCCCGATTTGAGCAATAAGTTAAAGAACTCGGAAAGTGCATGGGCCGTTTCTACTTCGGCTCAGATATTGGCCACGGCACAATATTATGAGAACAGAGAGAAAGAAGAGAGCGACCGTGCTGATAAAAAGACGAAAGAGCTCAAAACTAAAGTGCTGCTTCAGCAAGCGTATCCTCCACGTTCAAATCAGAATAATTCGCAACAGAATAGATCGCAGCCGCAATCGAACAGATCCCAAACTCGTAATGACTCCTCTTCCCAAAGATCCTCGTTAGGGTACAATCAATGTGCTTATTGTAGACAAGAGGGTCACATTAAATTTAATTGTCCTGTTTTGAATGAACGTAATAGTGGTAACTCATCTAGAGGAGGTCGTGGTGGTTCGCAGCAGGCATCACGTGGTAGAGGTCGTGGAGCTCAAAATGATCGCTCAGATAACTCATCAAATTCCGATAATTGTTTCGATCAACGTGGATCGTCGCAAGGACGATCTGCGCAGTACAACGTAGATGACTATTACGTCGATCAGGGAACTGACGACAGTAATTACTAGGACAGCCAAAGACAAGGAGAGGGAGTGGTATCAGTTCCGGTTGATCAGAGAGGGCCTTACGTCGCAGTTGCTACATCGGGCGTCGTTGAGCCTTTTCTGTTGGACACTGGTGCAGCGAAAAGTTCCATTAAGCATTCGCAACTCCCTGGCGCACCTTTGTCTGGCTTAACAAATGTTTCCGTTGGATTCTCTGGCGCCCCTGTTAGCAATCCAGTTTCGCGCCCTTTGCCCCTTAAAATTGGGCCACGTGAGCTAGAAGCTCCGTTGATTTTGACTACGGGTTGTGGTGAAAATCTTTTGGGCCTGGATTTGCTTAAACGTTTGTATGCAACTTTGTATTGTTCTCCTGCGGGTGTAAAGCTTACGTTAGGAGAGAGGGTTGTCTCTCCCATGTACTTGTCCCTCGATAAGCTCCCACCGGAATTGAGTTCTCTTCCTGCGTCTTTATGGGCAACGGGTCCAAATGATGTGGGCCTACTTGATATCTCACCATATGTTGTTCAGTTGAAATCTAATGTGCGCTTGCCACGTATTCCCCAATATCGTATCTCCCTTGATGGTGAACGAGCACTGTTAGCGATCATCTATGATTTGATCGAGAAAGATGTTATTGAGGAGACTCGGGGAAACGTGTGCAACAGCCCTGTGATGCCCATTCTTAAACGTACTGATCCTTCAAAACCGCCTGTTTATCGCTTTGTTATCGATTTACGGGAGGTGAATAAAATTGTGGTTCCTCAATTCCCTGTTGTGCCTGACATCACGGCGCTACTGACTCTGATTCCAGCTTCTGCATCATGGTTTTCGGTGATTGACTTGAAAAATGCGTTTTTCAGCATCCCGATCGCCGAGGAGAGCAGAGACCTTTTCGGTTTCTCTCTTGGTGGACGCAGTTTCCGCTTCAAACGCGCTCCTCAGGGCTACTGTGAAAGTCCATCTATTTACAGCCAAGCCTTGAAGGGTCAACTGGATGCGTTTAGGTTGCCGGCTGGTGCGGCCTTAATCCAATACGTCGACGACTTATTGGTGGCTGCTGATACTCAGGACATCTGCAAAATTGCTACGGTGTCGTTGCTGCAACATCTCTGTGAGTTGAATCATAAGGTGTCCCCTTCTAAACTCCAATATTGTTGTCAAGAAGTAACCTATCTAGGTCACTTATTGTCAAAGGAGGGAAGGAGGTTGACCCCAGAAAGAATTGCAGCAATTGCGCGCATGGCTGTGCCAACAACCCAAAGAGATGTGCGTGCCTTTCTAGGTATCACGTCGTACTGCAGGCAATGGATTCCTAATTTTTCATTGCTAGCGAAACCATTGGTGGCTCTTACGTGCAAGGATGTTTCAACTCCTTTACCATGGACGGAAGAATGTCAGAAAAGTTTTTCTGAACTGCGTGATTCATTGTGTTCGGCTCCTGTGTTGGGTACTCCTGACTACAGTAAGCCGTTTACGTTATATGTTCACGAGAGAGAAGGTTGTGCTTTGAGTGTCTTAACGCAACCTTTTGGTGGTAAGCAACTTCCATGTGCATATTTTTCCTCGACCTTGGACCCAGTAGCTAGAGCATTGCCGAGTTGATTACGAGCAACAGCGGCAGCTGCGGTCTCCATCTGACAATCAGCAGGATTGGTCATGGATAATATGCTTACGGTGATGGTTCCGCATGCAGTCGATACTCTTTTGAATCGAACGAAAACTCAGCACTTGACGAGTGCGAGGTTGTCTGGGTACGAGTTGACGCTGTTGGCAAGCCACATTCAAATAAAACGTTGTAATGTTCTGAACCCGGCAACTTTGTTACCTATTAGCACAGAGTCAGATGAAGTAGCAGAACATGATTGCTACTTGAGGACAGAGGAGGAAACAAAAGGTCGAGTGGACCTTAAAAACACCCCATTGGAAGATCCGGATGGTACATTGTATGTGGATGGGTCATGTTTTAATCTGCCGAATGGCGATGTGACTACTGCTTATGCTGTTGTAACGTTGAAAACTGTTGTTGAGACTGCAAGATTAAATCAGAATTCTGCCCAAGCTGCAGAGCTGATTGCTCTTACTAGAGCGTGTGTGTTAGCAAAAGGGAAACGTGTGAATGTGTTTACCGACAGCCAATACGCATTTGGCGTCGCACATAGTTTTGGACGATTGTGGAGAGAGAGAGGTTTCTTGACGTCGCATGGTACGAAGATTCAGCATGGCCAGCTTGTGAATGATCTTTTGGATGCACTTACGTTGCCTAAGCAAGTTGCAATTGTTAAATGTAGTGCGCATCGTAAGGTGACGGATGATGTTGGTCGTGGCAATGCGTTTGCGGATGAGACTGCTAAGGAGACTGCCCGGAACCTTAGCACTCGAATGTATGTGACGAGTTCGGTTAGGTGGCCTACAGAATCGAGCATGTGTGAAGACACTATCGAAAGTGTGAAAGAAATTCAGAATGAGGCCACCGAGACTGAAAAGGCGAAGTGGAAAGAAAGTACGGGAAAGTTGGATGCGAATGGTTGTTGGATTGATTTGTCTGATCAGAAAAGATGGATGTTACCGGATGCGTATGTGCTGGCCGTTGTGACAATGGCGCATGGGTTAGCACATATTAGCGCGAAAGGTATTTGCAAATTGTTGTCCCCTGTATGGAAGAATGATGGTATCACGAAATGTGCTGAACGTCTGGTGAAGAATTGTATGGTGTACATGATGTACAATCCTGGCAAAGGAACCCCAACTCCTCCTGGCAGTTTTGCTCCCCCTTCATGCCCCTTTGAGGTGACTCAATTGGACTTCATCCATATGGAGCGATGCAATAACCTGAAATACGTTTTAGTTGTGGTTTGCGCATTCTCCCGATGGATCGAGGCTTATCCTCTCAAAGACAATACTGCTTTGTCTACTGCGAAAATCCTACTGAAGGAATATTTTCCTCGGTATGGAATGCCTAGAGTCGTGTGGTCAGATAACGGAAGTGAGTTTGTGGGTAGGGTGATGAAGAGTGTGTGTAAGGGCCTTGGAATTAATCAGAAATTCCACAGCGCCAATCATCCCCAGTCAGCTGGATTGGTTGAAGGGTACAACGGCACCCTCAAACTAAAGCTAGCGAAGATTCAGGCTACGACTGGTCTTTCGTGGCCTGACGCTTTACCTTTAGCATTACTGTCAACTAGGGCGACTGTACACTCCCGAGTAGGGCTTAGTCCCTATGAAATAGTGTTCGGCCGTCCTGCGAATGTGTGGGGGGTTCCTAGGCCAGGGATGTTCTGTGATCTTGAGTACCCAATGTTGATCGATTATCTTCATGACTTGACTGCTAAACTGAGGTTAATTCACCAACAGGTTTACGACGCATTGCCGACGCAGACGGAGGGTCCAGGCCACCAGCTCCAGCCCGGAGATTGGGTGGTGACGAGAAATTTTTCACGCAAGAATAACCTGGACCCGAGGTTTACTGGACCCTATCAGGTTCTCCTTGCCACGAGGACTGCTGTTCGTCTCGAGGGACGCAAGAATTGGGTGCATGCCACCCATACCAAAAAGGTCCCTATCCCTTTGCCGACAGACCCGTGGGTAAGGAGAGGCATTGCATCAACTGAAACTGAAGGATTGCCGGCATTTGTACCTTTCAGCGACGCGCAGCCTGTTGGAGAATCCTCAGCGCAGCAGAAAGACATTGTTGAACAATTATCATCAAAAGACTCAAGACCAAACCACTCAACTGATCAGCGGGACGCTGTCTCTTCAACGGATCCTTTGTTTGACGAGCAGACACGTCCTGGGAAAACTCGATACTTTCTACGATCTAGCACTAAAGACTAATAAAAGATCCTGCTTTGCTGTATTGACAACTGCATTATCCCGTTTTCCGTGATCAGTTTGAACATTTGTACCATTGTAATTATTCTGTATATATATTGAGCTTCATTCCTTATACTTTTGCTTTTACAGCTGAGAGACTTTGTTTTTGCATATATACATATTGTGCATTAAAGGCCGTAGGGCCGCGCGCGTACTTCCTTCTGGATAGTAGGTCTTGACGCTAGGTTAAAGGCCGTCGGTTCCTGGGAACTCCTAGGGATTGACTATTGCTACACAGAACGAAGTGCGTCAAGAAACGTTGCGGACGGTCGTAGGGAATGGCATTCTCGAAGCTGAATGATTTGGAAGGAGCTCAGGCTCATAGATTTAAGCTGCAGCAACTCAGTCGTACCAAATGTTTTATATTCCAACTGTTTGCATTGTTTTTGACTGCTTCTGCATTATTGGCGGGTGGGGTGTATTACACGATGTCTTACTTCTTACCTTTTGCTACACCTACTCCTACTCCTGACCCTAAACTTACCTCCACTGTTTCTCCTCATTCCTTTCATATGTTACCCGAACACGAGCAGGCTAGACGTGTAGAATTCCGCAACAATTCCTTTATTCAGCTCCTTCATCAGCATCAGTTAGTGGTTAACACTACTAATTGTTGGGTGTGTGGGTTGATGCCACATACTACGGATAAGGGAATTCCATATCTGGTGTTACCGTATAGTTCCCAAGGGTCAGCTCGAGCATTTCAAACAATGTTTCGAAGCGCACTGGGTTTCCACCCCATTCGAGAACCACGTTCCCCCTACTCTGGTCCTACCTCGTATCAAAAACCTTTGTCGATAGCAATAGAGGATTTAGATAGTGATATCTATGATCCCTCGCTTATTCCCGAAGAAGAGATACAGGCTTATAGGGTCCTAAGTAGAGGTGAATATAGTGCGTTCACTAGCGAAAAGCAGCTTAAAAGCTCGCCTCCGATATGGGTCGTACCCCACACTGGTAATTTTTGTCTTATGGGTCGTGGCCGAAGATCGCAAGCCCGACTTGGAGCGAGTGCTTGCACTAAAAATTACATACTGCCGATGGTCTCGTCCCCTGTGTTTCTGGCTGCCAAGGGTACATACTTTATCTGTTATGATTGTGCATACGCATGGCTGCCCGCTGACTTCATGGGCTCATGCTTCATTGCAAATCTGTTGCCTCCGACGTTCACTGTAGATGCCGATTATCATAAGACTAGAGTTGTGCGAGGCGTAATTAGCGAAGAGGATACTGCCGGTCAAGAGGCAGGAGACTTTTTCAAGGGTTTCCTCCCGTTTTGGGGACCTATGGTTAATAGTAGGAACCTGAGACAGTTGACTCGAGTGGTAGAATCGACAGCTAACATTACTGCCAGTGCCCTTGGTAATATCACCACTGAACTTCAGGCGGATAGACTTATGACGTTACAAAACCGTATGGTTTTAGATGTCATCTTAGCAGATCGAGGTGGGGTATGTAAGGTGATCCATTCGAGCTGCTGCATTTTCATTCCAGATAACGCTCCAACTGTCTATCAAGCCATCTCGAGGTTGCATAAGATCTCCGAATCCATACACGTGGATGTAGGGGATTGGACGCTACTTGGATGGTTTTGGGGCCTGATGTCGACTTGGGGTTGGAAGATTCTGATGATCATCGGAGTCGTTGTAGTGTTCCTGTTCACGTGTTGCCTTTGTGTGCAGTGTGGTCCTGCCTTATGTGGCCTCTGTGCTGCAACGTGTATGAGACAACCACCTGTTACCAAGGGGACTCGGTTGGACAGAGCTATGCTACAGCAACATCTAGATGGTCTGATGAATATCGAATATGATTCCGACTAGTGCTTGCCTACATGAGGGCAAAAGGAGCGTCTGAGGTTCCGTGACAATTGTAAGTGGTGTTTTCGACTCGCACAAATATGGTCGAGTCTGGTATCTATGAACCGCAAATGACGAGTTTAGTAAGTGTGCGCAGTTTCGCTGTGCTAACTTAAACCGTTCGTTTGTTATGTGGGTTTTTCATCTGTACCCACGGGTTCCATCTTAGATACGGCATCCATTTTGTCTCTTGCCCTCAAGTAGCCAGCGAACGGACGTTGTCCGCTTCGCGACCCTGGGACTCCCAAGATATTTGCGGAAGACACATGTCCTTTGTAAGTGTCTTTATGACGAGGGGGATGCTACTGTAAAGCAGATGGCGCCGCTCGAGGCTCATCTTGCCGCACGGACTTATTGTCTCAGCCGTGCATCTCATTAGGCACGTCCCTTTGATGCCTGTATCTCGTGTTTCCCAATACCTCCCCTTTTACACCCTTTCCGATCTCCCCACTGTCTCCGTCTTCCTCTGCACCTGTCCTTGTTCCTATTTCGATCTGTTTTATTGCTGATTGGAATTCGCTAATGGTGGGAAGATGGGTTTTTACAGTTGGGAACCACCAAATGTTTCCGCACTTATGTTCCGGACCTCATGTGTATCAAAGTGACCAAAGCGACCCCTCTGGGGGATAATGGTGGGAACCGGGTTGTAAACTTTTGTGTGCCATGTTGTCCTATGGGTAAAAACTGTATAAAAGGAGCGATCCACAGAACCAATTTGAAGCAGTCTCCCCGAACTACACTCGATGTACTTCCTGTGATCTCTGTGTTCCCTGCAGCAAATAAACCTTGAATCTTTGACGCCGAAGGAAGTGTCCCGTGTCTCTGTCATTCGTACGCCGGAGCAGGTTACCCACGAAGGTTTCAGGTGTTGTGCCCTGGCACCGCTGGGTCTTAAAGAACCCAGTCCTTCAGAGTGGGACTCAGGGAAAATCCCTGTGGAACTCTACAGGGTAGAACATCGGAGTCTGAATGGAAAGATTTTAAGTTCACACTTTGGGATCTCCCTGTCAGGAATGAGGACAGGAAGGCTAGTGCTTGATGTGAGATCCCAAGACTCCGTAGTCTGTCCAGCAGCTGAGTAAGTGAAATGGTGTCAAATGCTGCTGACAGAGCCAAAAGCATCAGCACCACCCCTCGTCCTTCATCCACTGTGCACCTGATGTGGTCAGTGGCTGATATTAATGCCAGCGACGGCTCGTGGAGGGAGTTACGGTGGGGCAGGAGGGCGGGGAGGGGGAGGAGCAGGGCGGAGGTTGCTAAAAACCGGCATATGGATAATTGCAGGTAAGTAAACAATTTAATTAATAAAACGAATTTCGTAGTGCGCCTTGCATCGCAAAATGCAATGCAGTGCGAGCTACGAAATTCGTTTTATTAATTAAATTGTTTACTCACCTGCAATTATCCATATGCCGGTTTTTAGCAACCTCCGCCCTGCCCCTCCCCCTCCCCGCCCTCCTGCCCCACCGTAACTCCCTCCACGAGCCGTCGCTGATTAATGCCGTTTCTGTTCCATGATGCCTCCTAAAACCAAACTGAGAATCATCGAGCCAAGCTTGATGTTCTGCAGTTTCCCTGAGCTGCTTATTGAGATGTAGCTCCAGGATCTTAGCTGAGACAGGAAGCAGGGAAATGAGACAGTAGTTTTGCAGTCCCCAGTGTCTAAGTTAGGTTTCTTTAAGAAGAGGTCTTATAATAGCATGTTTCCAGGTTTGGGGATAGATTCCAGAATGAATGATATTATTCATTAGTTTGTAGAGGCGTTGCGATATAGTATGAGCAGCCTTATGAAGGATTGCAGGTGGACATGCTTCCACAGGTGTGCCCGCATGTGTTCTTAGATGGTATTGTACGGGAAGGAGTGGCGTGGGGTCAGGAAATTTAGCAAGACCTTTATTCTCACTCCCTGGTCCCAGGGGAGCATTTTCGACATGACTACTGATTGCCGGTGTCAAGATAGCTGTTTCAGGAAGCGATTCAAAGCCGGTGTATATGTCCTTGATTTTTGTTTGGAAGAAGGTAGCCAATTGATTACAAAATGTTAGTGATGCTTCTGGTTCTGCTGTGGGTTGGGAAGACGAGAGCTGTTGTTCTTGTGGCCTTGTCAACTTTGTGTGTTATATAAATAAATGCAATGCTCTATAAGGGCTGTTTTTACATTTCTTCTGACTGGTCTTTTTGATACAGAAGCTATTTAAAGTTAACAAATAAGTTAGCAGATACACGGCTGATCTATTTTTTTTATAAAAAAAAAGAATAACAACAAACAGGTAGATTGAGGGTCCTAGGGAGTGTTTAACGACCACGCAGTTACTACACCCTAAACATGATATACACTACAAAAAGAATATCTGTGGGTCTACCATGAATCTATGTGTGTCGAGATGACTTGAAGTGTACTCTAAGTGTGTTAGTAGAGCACACAACAGGATATCACACTGTGTGGGAAGATATCCATCAGTTACTCTCCCTTTGCCGCCCTTTCATCATTTGAACCACTTCCCAAAGTGGAGAATCTTTGTTGTTGCCACCTTTCTTTATGTTAAATGGGAATGGCTAGTCTGTAGGGTAAGGGGCAAAAGGGGACTAGTGTTAGTAACTGAAAGCAGTGCATGAAAAAGTTGTGGAAAAGAAAAAAGTGCTCTATAATAAAATTGGATAGTGAACGCAAAACTATTTTATTCTGGTGCCGTCCACTTCCAAAGTTAAAAGCAATTCATTGCAAAATAGCCAGTAGGTTGACCTAATAGCTACTGGCCAGATGTAATGTTTGGTTTTTTGTGTGTAGAGCGATTGGCTTGGGCACTATAGGGCTGTAAGCTCATTGTGTCCCTTTTTCTACACCACAGAGCGGGGCCTCATGCTCCCGAGCGGTTGCCGGGTGAGGTGAGGTCGTCACCCACATAATGCTGGGTGAGTATCGCTGTGAGGAAATGCCTCTAAGTGATGAAGCTATTATGCTTATTTCAAAAAAGCAGAATGTCAATTATTCTGTTGGTGTGTTTGGTCTATTCTGGTTTTCTGGATTAAGGGGGTTGTGTATGTGCTATCCAGTGCTGTTGGCTAACATTTAACTTTTTTGTTTGTCTTTATTGATAGGAAGAAGAATTGCTTCTCTCCCTGTAGTGGACGTCTAATTATGTATAGACATGTATCCTTTTACTAGTAATTGTTGTGCTAGTTATCATCCCTTGTGACTGTTTCAGTCACAGCGGCAGTAGCCTATTTCACTTTCGAGGTCCTGAAGAATGCCGGGGAAAATCCCCTTGGGCAGAAACATGTCGACCACATTTCACTAGCGCCTGTGGGTAGTCACACTACCTAGCGCTGTTTTTATCTCTTGACACACGGACTGTTATATACATGCTTTTTCAGAGCCAGTGTAGTCATTTTATTTATCACTTTCACCTGAGCACTGCGCACTATTTAGTCCACAGTATGGCAAACATCTTGACTAGTCTTCTGACATCCACTTCAAGAACTGGCACTGTATGGCCAGCCAAGATATGGATTGATCAGCAATTCCCACATGATGCATATTCCACCAAAGGGGTGGTCTGATGGGATTGGTACTAGCTCTTTTTGTTTCCCGACGAGCACTGTCTCGCACTGTCAACCGGCTGGACCCCAGTTACCGTTGTAGTCACACACCACTTTCCTGACCTGTTCCACTCTTCGTGTTTTTTGTCAGATGTAATGGTCGACATGTTTCTGCGGTTATTTAAAGATCCAAAAGGTATCTTCCGTTTCTTCAGGACCTATGTATTTGCTACTGCTCGAAAAGGAAATGTAACAAAACTGACACAGATATCACCTGTTCAATTCTGGTAGTCCTCCTCCAATGCAAGAGGAACGTGCCTCTCCTCACCTGGCAACAGCTCAGGAAGATAGTGCACCGCTCTGCCCGTCGGTACACCTTGCAGCCATCTGGGCTGTATGGGGAGGTCTTTTTTTTATTGACATCCAAGTTTATGTTAAGTTATCAAATTATATAGCGCTGTGTTGCCATGACCACAGCCTCTTAGCATTGTCATCTGAACCTTTTTCGTGTGTTGTTGCTTCATCTTATTGGTACCAATTTTACAAAGAGCAGCGTTTTATGTAACCTGGTAAAAAGGGAATGTGAAAGTAGTTTTGATAGGATTGAAAGGGTTCCAAATATTTACTTAAAATAAGATTACTGAACAGGTGCTTTGACTGGTCATTGCTTTGACCATGGGTGTTGTGTCCGTCTTTGCTTTGATCTAATGCCCAGATTTCAAGGCCTGGAACGTGCCCTCTATATGTTTTCATGCATTGCACATGGAATTCTGTGCACACTTACTCTTTTGTGTGATCTTGGGAGGATGCTGTACTTAAGATGCAATTTTCTTCTCATCTTTCCATTTAAATGGTGCAGAACAATCTATTGGAACTAACGTAAACTCAAATAAAATAAAAAAAGAGGGAAAGAACGAGAACATGAAATAAAAATTACATAGACAAAGTAACACTGTTCATACCAAAATAAAGCTGAGCAGAGATCAATTATTGATTTAGTTGTTAAAAGCAGCAAAGTGTAAAAGAACAGATTTGGTCTAATTATGTTTTGGACTTTATTAAGCGAAACACTGTGAGTTTCACTGTGATCATTTCTGCAAGTAGTTATTTGTTTTGTTACTTTATTCAGGGGATAATACAGCGATGATAGTCATCGCGGATGCATTGTTACCAGCTGGCCGCGTCACTGGCCCCACGTGTCTGATCTGCCATCGGTACTAACCCTACTTGTAATTCTAGGTCCATATTTAGATTCGGAACAGTGAAATAAGAAATTCCAGCATGCTTCAGCTTAGTCCTTTTGGCTGACATTATGCCAGCTACTTGGTGGCAGCAGCGTGCACTAGTATGTTTTCAGCTATCTTCAGAGCTCACCTGGGTGAGAAGAGTGTACTGTACCAGTAGGTGGCGCTGTTACATAGCGCATTTAACCAAGCCGTGTATTAGCTACACCAGATAGGTAGAGTAAAGAAATCCTGGCATAAACTTCGGATTGCCTTCTGTATCACAAAGATGAGAACTTTGTTTCTCTTTCTTTGATATTATGCTGTAAAACGTCATTTCGTTTTCATCTGTAGCTATTCAGAGGAGCTGGACTGTGTAATCCAGTTTTTTTATTGCTGAAGTTTGCGATTCCTTTGTGTGTGTTCCATGTTGTAGTGGTCCTTGTAACAACCCAGAATCCTTCCTTTTCAGCAGTGATATCCCTGCACGATGACTCACTGAACAACCATTGGTAAAGCCAATAGGTCTCGCCTATTAAACCTATTGTCTTTGCCAATCTTTTATAGGCATGCTGTACAGCATCGCATCTAAAGCTGGCCTTTTCTCAGAGGGCGTCCTGGGTGAAACAAAATCCGGCTCCCCTACGATTCATCCTCTTTAACTCTCTGTGTGTTGAAAAAAATCGAAGGGTAATTGAAAGGTGAGAGGGCAAGAAAAGGGAGAGCTTTCAGAATAAAATAAGTCAAAATGCAGACACGGCCACCAGCATCTTCCAGACACAGTATTTAAACGCACTTTGTGTGGAGCCACATCTGAAAGCGACTGCTACAGGCAGCTGCTGCGCCCCTTAAAGCTCCGCGCCCTAGGCGTTGGCCCAGCTCACAAATGCTAAAGGTCGTGCCTGATGGCAAGTCCTGTGCAGCATGGATATATCTCATTTTTCGTTGTTTCTTTTATTCATTTTTATTTCATTTTCGTTTACTTTAGTTAGAATGGTTTGTTCCACACCAATAAAATACAATGATGAGAAGACAATTGTATTTTAAGTACAGCATCCTCCCATGATAGATGTATGACGTTGCAACGCATGCTTTTACCACGCAAGTATTATAACGAAAACCTTTACAACGCATTACACTTTGGGGCGCCGGATAGTGAATAGTTTAATTTTCTATTCCAACTCCAGTCCCCGTGGACACTAGGGAAGGTGTTTGATAGTAAATTAAAAATATTCCTTATCCTAGAGCGCCCCCCAGTGTAATGCGTTGTAATGGTTTTCGTTGTAATACATGCGTTGTAACAGCACTGCATGGTAAAAGTTGCGTTGTAAAGGTTGCATACCCCCAAGATCACACAAAGGCATAGACGTGCACAGAATTCTTCAGCCAGTTCTACCTCTTGTGTCTGATGGGATTTTTGGGATAATGTTAAAAGGTGAGCTAATAAAGCCTAGGTTGCACCTGCTGTTGGACTCAATGCCAGGACTGACAGAAGGTCTTCCAGGGTACATGGTGCCATTGGTCAGCCATGTCTGGCAAAAGCTACCCTTACGAAAGTTCAGAAGGCACAAACAGGGTCATTAAGCGAGAGGATAAGATGCTTGAGATAAATGTGCCTAAATAGGGAACTTGAATGTTTAGATCCCAATCCTAAAACACGACTGTGTGGGTGAGGGTGCTACCAGCTCAAGACAGGTGATCCTGAGCGAATGAAGACAGGCAATGTCAACACGGAAGTGGAGAAAGAAAGTTAAAGCGGGGGGAGGGGGCAGCTGTGGGGGGGAGGGTACACTGATTGACCACTGGTGGATTTAAAAGTGCCAATAACTCCACCACGGTATTGCCACTTTCAACACGGGAACACAGCAAGGGAGGACACAAGACCTGATCCTTCTACATAGACCAACACAGAATAAACCAATAAACTATAAGTGACTACCTCTGAGAGCTGAGAACCCATTTAAGTAATAAATATAGAATAACACAAGATGGCGCTCAGTAGTACCTCTAGGATGAGCATGCTCCTTATAACCAGTTCCTCTAAAATGATCTTATTCCCACCAACATATTCTAATGGGTTCATTTAGATCCTAGCAGGTGACCTATTAGGCAGAAGGTTTCACTACACCGCGCCATCAGAGAACCACCATCTCATTGGTCAAGACAAACCTGAGCAGCAAAAATTTGCATCAGTAGATCCATCCTAAACATGGTGGTTGTCCCAGTACATGACAGTGGCAACACTGTGGTGGATGAGTTGCAACTTTTGACTCCAACAGAGGTCAATCAGCGTAAGACCTGCTCTAAATGGAGGATGTTATTCTCGTTACTGGATGAATTGATGGACCAGTTACTGAGTATCAGTAGATTAAGTTGTGGTCTGGCGGCTAAATTGCAGACATGGGAACCTAAAACTCCAACGTCTAATCCTGACTTTGGTAGCTAACCTGTCATTGAGTGGTCCTCTTTACATCATTCTCTAAGGGCCAGATGTAGGTAGCCCAATACCAGTCGGTAACGGCCGAAAATCGGTAATTTCGTCCGTTACCGACCGGTATGTAGAAAATGAGATGTAGGAGTCAAAATTTTACCGATTCGGAAAATATGAGTCGGTATTTTCCCGAATCGGAATATACCGAATCCTCAGTTACGGAATTCTTATTTACTGAATCGGTAAATAAGAAATGGTAAAAAATGCCAATGGAGATGTAGGAAACCAAAAAAATACAGAATTCAATGAAATTCGGTATTTAAGAGTCGGTATTTACCATGGATTGAAAGCAGGTGGTAACCAGGTGCAGGCTATAAAATAAGGCCCCAAAATGCAACAGTGTAACCAGAATGGTGGCTTTCTACGTCATAGCAAGGCGGCTACGGCTACAGGCAGCAGGAGAGAGGGAATGGATAAGGTAGGAGCAGGTGTGCAGGCAGAGGATAACACTTTTCAAACTGACTGAGCCAGAGATACTCCAAAGGTACGGGCTACACCCCCAAACCATCCTGGACCTGCACCCACTCCTGGAGCACCCAACACCAAGGGCGCATGCCATCCCACCCCATGTGCAGGTGATGTGTAGCCTACACCTGCTTGCCTCTGGGAGTTACCAAAGTGTGATTGCTGCAGTAGGTGGTGTGTCCCAGAGCTGCCTGTCCTGTTTCTTTAGGAAGTTCCTTGAGGCCATGATGCAGAGGATGCATCATTATATTTATATCCCTGACACACCTACAGAACTTGCAAAGACTAAGACAGATTTATATCAACTGGCACACTTCCCACATGTGATAGGCTGCATAGATGGCACCCACATCCCACTCTGCCCACCTGCAGCAACAGAACACATTTACAGGAACTGGAAGTCAACGCACTCCATCAATGTGCAGGTGATATGCAACGCTGGCAACATCATTACCGACATTGTGGCTAAATTCCCTGGGAGTACCCATGACTCTTACATATTCCAGAACAGTGGGATTTACACATGCCTAGTTGCTAGAAATTTTGGGGAAGGATACCTGCTAGGTAAATGACTTTGACACACCCTGACAGTCATAGCAGATGAATGTATCATGAGTATGTAACTAATGGCATTCTCTTTTCCACCTAGGCGATAGCGCATATGCCCTCCGGTCCTTTGTGCTCACCTCCTACCTCAATACATCTACCAGGAGTGAGAGGCGTTACAATGTGGCTCACAGATCTACTCGCAACGTTGTGGAACGCACAGTTGGACTCCTCAAGAGCAGGTTCCGCTGCCTCCACAAGAGTTTAAGTGCACACCAGTATACTCCAATTCTGTGCTGCAAAATAATAGCGACCTGTGCCATGTTGCACAATCTTGCCACCAAGGAAGGCACAGAGGTGGAGATTACACATCATGAGGACATTGATGACGACACAGAACAAGCAGAGCCCTATGCAACAGGAGCAGCGCCAGCAACAGATGGGAGACTGAGACGGGCAGAGATCACACGCCAATATTTCTAAGTAAGTAATGAGACACAGACAGGCTTAGTATATGGAGTATATGGAGTACGTAGTTCAATGGTCACTACGGCATTGAAATTATACCACACCATGGCATTAGAATGTCTATTATCATGACTGGGTGGTCACAGTTAACCTCACTGTGACCCGTCCTGTGGGTTGAGGGCATTTTCAATGTTTGCGTCCACGCAGTACAGTGCGGGATGCACGAGGCTGGTTCTCATGGCTTTCGGTGGTGCCTGGCTCAGCAGATTGTCGCCTGCTACTCCTACGCATTTCAGGGACAGGAGTGCTCAAGCCACTCCTGCTGGTGGATTCATCCATTTCCCCCACACCTGTGTCTCCAGCAGTGGCTGCCTGTTGTGTGAGCATCAGCTCCATGGCAGACGTGACTCTACCCATCCCCCTTGACAAATCGGTGCAACAGTGCACAATTGCATCCTGCATAGCAACAGAATGGCGGCACAGCAGGGATGTTGCAGTGGCAAAGCAGTTCAATGCTTTTGTCTGTGGCCGTTTACACAGAAGATCTCTGTGCCTCTCTGAGTGGTCCCTATCTAATTTGTCACATAGAGCACTCATGCACTGGGTCATGTCTGTTATCCCCTTTCCCATCGCCTGCATATTCACTGTCATGTTGCCTATGCCCTGGTCGATGTTTGCCATCTTGCAATTCATACTGCGCACCTGCCTGTGAACTGCCAACATTGCCTTTGCCTGCAGGCGCTGTACCTTCACCATGTTGGCCTCAAGACCGCAGAATACCCCCTCACCTTCCTGGCCTTCATCTTTCTCCCGTGCCCTTCGGGCTCATACACTAGACCGCACAGCTCTTGGAGTAGTCTGCTGCCCAGCGTTGTCTGACACAGTTGGATTGGTTGGCATGTCAAGCTCCTCATCTTCCTCCTCTGATGTTTGAAGAATCCGGAGAAGGGGCACATCAAGCCTCCTTGCCCTTCCCTGCACAGGTGACTGTGATGCTGGTGTGGGGGAAAGGGCTGCTGGTTCTGAGTCTTGAGTCACAAACAACAGAGGTGACTGGGGCTGTGGTGTGGTGGCTCGCTCAGGTGTACTGGCTGCCTGCGCTGTGGTTTTCCCTTGTTGAAAAGCGCTGTGACCTGCTCTTTCTCTTGTCTTCTCCCTCCTCTCTGTTGTTGGTGCCCTCTCCTTCCTCTCCTGTGCTGTCTTGCGCGATGACTCTCCTGTGGACAGATATGGACATTGGGTCAGTGGTGTTGTTCACCTGTGTGTCATGATTAAATCACATTTCTATCACACATTAGCCTGGTCTACATCAGCTACTGGAAGTAGTGTGTGGCATGCCTTGCTAAATTCTATGGTGACTGCATTGATGTATCTACCTATGACTACGTCTCCCATGATGCATTGCTGGCATAAGTAAAACCTGTTCTGGAGTGTGATGCAGACACACACAGTGGGGAAGGGGGACAGGGAAATGGGATGGGATTACTGTCCATGTTTCTTACCTTGTTTCCTTGCAGCTCTGGCTGTCAGCGTCCCCAATGCCATGGATACGCTCCGGCTCCAGGGTGGATTCAACCAGCTCCTCCAGGTCTGTCAGTCGTGGTGCTCTGTGTTTTCCTCCACCTGTGGCTGCAGCTTCTTTTATGTGTGCAGCATTTTTTTTCTTAGTGATGATACGCAGATACCATCTTTTTTTGAGGTCATCTATGTCCCTGTGGGTGACCCTAATGGCATTCACCTTGGCTTGGATGTCAAGCCAGGTAGTACGTTTCACAGACTCTGCAACATGCAGAGACTGTTTTCCAAAAATGTGGGTGTGGTGTTTAACCACCTCCTCAACTAGCACCTGCAGTTCTGCTGGGCTGAATTTGATCTTCCTCCTGCACTCTGCTGCATTTATTTATTTATTTATTTTAGAAGCTTGTAAAGCGCGCGGCTACCTCCGACGGAGGTGTCCCGGCGCTAAGATCACCTGAATGTCCCTCGAGGGAGAGACCAGGATTAAAGTCCAGCCAAGAGAAATAAGAGATGCAGAAGAACATTATAACCGTTTAGTAAACAACCAGGTTTTAATTTTACGTCGAAAGACTGGCTCAGATTCAATGAACCTGAGGTCAAAAGGAAGGCTGTTCCAGAGCTTGGCAGCTGTGACGGTGAAAGTTCTGCCGCCACTTCGGGAGAGCCTGAATCTTGGGATGATCAGTAGACGAAGGCTGTTGGATCTCAGGTGTCTTACTGAAGATGAAATCTTAAGGCATTTGCTTAGATAGGTCGGGCCAGTTCCATGAATTGCACGAAATGCCAGAATCAGGATTTTAAAGTCGATGCGCCGGGCTATGGGGAGCCAATGAAGCTCATCCCGGTATGCTCTGACCGAGGTACGGGCAGGAATATTACCAATGAGCCGAGCTGCGGCGTTCTGAACAATTTGCAGACGGTCAATCAGATATAGGGGGGCACCTGCATAAAGACAATTGGCATAGTCTAGATGTGTCGTGATAAGTGCCTGGACAACCGTTTTGCGGGATGATTGAGGGAGGTAGGGGAAGATCTTCCTGATCATGCGCAATTTGGTAAAACAAGCCCCCGCAACTTTGTTGACTTGGGAGCTGCCAGACAAGGTGTTGTCAAATGTGAAGCCTAAGTTGCGGGCAGCCTGTACTGGCGTTGGAGGGGGATTCAAGACGGTGGGCCACCATAGAATTGCAGGGGGGGGGATTTCTGGCTGAAGAAGAGAACCTCGGTTTTGTTGGTATTAAGGCAAGGTGATTTGCTGACATCCATGTGCAGATATTGCTAAGGTAGTTTCTGAAGTTGGAAAAAAGGGAATCAGAGTGGTCTCTAAATGAAAAAACAAGCTGAGTGTCATCAGCATAAGAGACCACCCTGATACCCCAAGATCCAACTACCTTGGCAAGAGGGGCCACGTAGGCGTTAAACAATAAAGGGCCTAAGGCGGAACCCTGGGGCACGCCGCACAGGAGGGACTTGTCCTCAGATTCAAATGGGTGCATCGTGACCCTCTGAGACCGACTGGACAGGAAAGATTTGGTCCAAGCCAGCACAGTACCACCGACCCCAAGCTGTTGTAAACGGGTTGCAAGTATGTCATGGGATACAGTATCAAATGCAGCGGATAGGTCGAGGAGGACCAACATGGCCTCCTCGCCCCTATCCACTGATTCCCTGATGATTTTCGAGACTTCTAGCAGCGCCGTCTCGGTGCTGTAGCCGGTTCTAAAGCCCGACTGGGAATCGTGTAGCAGCTGATTTGATTCAAGATATTGAGCCAACTGTTTCTGTACCACTTTCTCCAGTACCTTGGCAGGTTTAGGCAGGAGTGATATGGGCCGATAGTTGCTAAATTGCGAAGGGTCTGCACCGGGTTTTTTCAGAATGGGAATTAGCCTGGCTTGTTTCCAGACTGCGGGAAATTGACCGCGAGACAAGGAAGAGTTCCAGATGGAGAGAAAAGGGTTTACTAAAACAGGGGCAAGATTGCCCATGATTTTAGCAGGGACTGGGTCCAAAGGGGAGCCAGACTTGACTTTATGTAGTAGGGACAACGCTAGGTCAGGGGTAAGCTCACTTAAGGAGTTAAATGAGCAGTGGGTGGGACATGGTATATCGGAGAGATGGTTAGGTGAGACAATATCAAAGGATGAAGAGAGTTTGATTATTTTGTTCTGAAAAAAGTCCGAGAGTCCGTTGCACAGATCTTGAGTAGGGGTACATTGGGTTTTCGTGCATCCTTCTGGCCATCCTGGGTCTCCATTCTGCTGCTCAGGTATGCTCAGGAAAGCCAGCTCCTCTGTCTTTCCTCCTGCTCTCCAAACTGTTCAGTTGCTCTGCACCTGCATGTGTGTGGCCACTCCCAGGTACTGGGGAGGGGTGCTTGAATCTTATTGGTTGGTTCCTCTGTACCTTTGTTGTGGGGTGTGGTGGGTGTTCCTGATTGGTTTACAGGCTCACATGTCTTTTTTTTTCAAATTCCCGATTCGGTATTTACCGAATCTGTAAATACCGATTCGGTAAATCCCATTCATTGCTATGGGCCAGGAGGACCATAGGAATGAATGGGTATTTCCGAATCGGTAATTACCCATTCTGTAAATACCGAATCGGTAAATACCAATTTTGAATTCCGAGTGATACCGATTCAGTAAATGTTACAGATTTTTTATCTACATCTCGTTTTCCAATTCTGAAATACCGATTCCGTATGAGTTGGTATTTAAGAGTCGGAAAAAAGGATTTACCTACATCTGGCCCATTATGCCTAAAATATGTTAAAATTCCAATATTTTCAAATCTTATTATATGTAATCTACTGTCCTATTCCTGACCCCTCGCTTCAGTTACTGATCTGCCCAGCCTTTGTGCAATCCATGATCTAGTGTATGGCCGTGTTACTTTTAATACTATTTCTGGTTGATTAAATATGCGTAACATCACAAAGGAGATCATTGAGGAAATATAGGGATAATGAACTGGGTATATGAAGACATTCTGTGGAGCCGGATCTGTGTGTAAAGTGGAGAATTTGCAGCATACCCAAGACTACTTGGTGATGTCCATATATGAGCATTTTACAAAAAGGTCCATTCTCTTCATTGTTACTACGAAACCATTAACCTTAGTTGTGAACTCTAAGTTATATCCCTTGGTGGTCCTATTATAGGGAATTTGTTAGATTACAAAGTTACTGACAATATCCTAGTGAGTGGGATGGGGTTATAAGTCTACAGAGGTGGACTGCAGAAACCTACATACATTGTAGACATACATTTTATTTTATTTAATTTATGTCAAAATGCTTTGTAGAGGACACTTCATATTTTTTAGGGACATTGTAAGGGAAAAGTACATTTTACAAACATAGAGAATATTGTAAACCTTTTTAAGGTACTCTTGTTGATATTTATTTCTTTGTAAATTGTGCATTGCCGAACGTGGTTCTTGGCACGGCTGCAGGAGATGGATCTTAGCTACAGTAGTGGGTACGGACTGTACATGGTTACATTGTAAATGCTTTGTGCTTTTGCATGAAGTTAACAAGTATGTAAAGCAGAAATGTGGGGATAAAGATGCTGCATTGTGGTGTATATAGTAATATTAGGGCAGATGTAAAGGCACAAGATCAGAAAGCCCTTAGTAGTGGCATGTATAGCAGTGGCTTGCACACCACCAGTTTTCACACCTGGGTCAGGAGGATCAGTATTAGAGCTATTTAGTGACACATGTCATATACTCTTACTGCAGAGAAAAGAACTGCCACTAAATTCACAGAACTCACACAGGTGTAAGCTTTAGAAAACGGCAACCTCTCTCTGACCGTAACACAGATCATGTTTCAGACAGAAAACCTATACGTTCTGCACACCTATCACACAGACTAAGGTGTCATCCCTCAAGCTAGAGTCTGAATAGGCTCTTTCAGTGCTTAATTTGTCAAATATTAAGTGCGAGGGCCCTCGTCGCGAGGCAACCCCAGCTTGCACCAACCATTGCCCCTGCCAGCACTGCCATTGACAGGAAACAAAACAACTGCCAACCACCACCATATTCCTAAAAGAGTAGCAATTCAGACTATTCCATGCCCCCCAAAATATAAGAATGGATAGGGTAGCAAATATTAGTCTTTTTTTATGTGTATTAATTTAATAAACAGCTGTTGTTGTGCTCATCTCTAAATTAGACAGCCAGTGCCATTATGTGGCAGACTTTCTTAACTGCTGGTGTTCACAATTATGCGCTGGTGCCGAGCACCGGAAACCAGAGGCACAAATTAAGCACTACTCTAAGCTTAGATATTGTTTGTAGCTGTTTGCAAAGATTATACTGACTCAAACCTCTGGCAGCAGTTATCCCCCGGTACTCAACTGGTGTATTTATATGAGACATGCATCTAAGTTGCTTTGACTACAGAGCACACCAACACCTATCTGGCAGGTGATATGTGATATGATAAATACATAACAAACTTCATAAAAAAATAAGTAAATGTGTGAGACTTTGGGCAGACACCTAGCACTCACTTTAGGCAGGCCTTCAATGCTGTTATCTCAGAAGACAAACTATGTATCATTTGACATACATTTCACAGGCTTAGGTGTTGCTGAGATGTGTTATCCAGATATTGCACATGGTCAGACTTGAGGCAGGGGTGCAGTCCCATGTTACACAGTGCTCTCTTAAGAACCTTGTGCGTGTAGCTCTTTTGCCAGCTAAGTTATGTGAGGGAACTAATCTGGACATGCTGTACCAACCTTGAATGCACAGACTTTGTGCAAAACTAGTCCTTAAATTACATGTACCTTACAAATTCACGTGGCAAGCTCTTCTCCAGTTACAGGTAATGTATAGACTCAAGCCTGTGAGACTGTATATAGGCTTAGAGAGCAGAAAAGCTCTTCAAGCAATCTACTTCTTTCAGGCTTCCCTCGTTGAGTTTAGCACCTGCTGCTGATATCTGACGATACCTACAGGTCACAGGACCACTCCCACCAAGGTCAACTAAGGCTTTCATTCTTTCAAGGTCGATATATTGAATATAATTAGATTGGGATGTAGTACACCCTTGAAATACAGTGCTTAAAGAGATTTTACAACCAAAGCCCTATACAGAAGGACTATCAGTCAAGTTACATGCATTTAACAGTGTGAGAATATTGAAAATGTATCTCTTATGTTACAGCTCAGCAGTCTTACAACAGTGCCAACAGTAAGGAAATACAGATCTTATAGTCTCAGGCCTATTACAACTGAACTATTACTCAGGTTATAGAGACGGTAGTGTATGATTCATATACTTTATAGTATATAAAACACTGCTACAGTAGTTCTACTCACCTACCATAAAATGAAATTCACAAACCTATGGGTGAAGGTTTCCACCTTCCTCTCTATGGACTTTTCTGTGCAGAGATTTCCACTATGGAGCTCTGCTCACATGTAGATGCACAAAGTGGTACATTAGTAGTAAATGTCAGCAGGACCAGGTGAGTGGCTGGAAAATGGGGACTAATTACTACTAAATGGTGGGGGGGATACGGAAATGTAAAGGCAGGATTGGGAAGGGCCTCCTAACACTAAAAACACACCCACACATGAGTAACAAAATGGCAATTCACAATATAGACTTACTCCAGCTCTAGTTGTCAAAACAGGGTCAAATGTACTTTAGTTCACCTTTGGAGTAAATGAAGCATCACTCAGGCATCTGTGCCACAGTCTTGAGGTGCCTCTGTTGTGTCGGCCCTTGTGGGACCCCTGCGTGGAGTCCGAGTCCACCGGTGGTAGTGAATGTGGTTTGAAGTGACCCTGCTCGTCTGTCCAAGCAATCACCCCCTCAGGAGGATCGAAGAAGTGGGTCTTGGAATAGAAGATGACTTTCATTCTGGCGGGAAATAGTAGCGCATATGACAGATTTAGTTCCCGGAGCCTACGTTTGGCCGCCACAAAAGATTGGCTCTGCTCCAATCTGGTATAGTCAAGGAATGCCATAATCGTGTGAGAGTCATAGACCTTTTTGTCCTTGTAGGTCCAGGAAAATTGTAGGATGGCATTGCGGTCAGCGTATTTGAGGAGCCGGGCAATCACAGGCCGGGGGCGTTCGCTAGGAGGCAGCTTCTTAGCCAAGGCACGGTGAGCCCTCTTGATAATGAATCAGGGAGATATAACATCAGATGGCAGCAGAGATTTGAGCCAGCCTAAGAGAAAATTGCCCATGGATGTGCCCTCACAGCCCTCTGGGAAACCCTCCAGATGGATGTTGTTGCGCCGCGCCCTGCCTTCAGCATCCTTGACCCGCGAGGCCAACTCTTTTCTGACCACTGTGAGTTTGTCAACCTTCTTCTGCAGGGTGGTCACCGTGTCATCCACTGTAGAGACTCAAGTGTCTGCCTCAGTGAGCCTGTCTATGACCTTACGAAGGTCTTGGCGTAGGAAAGATACCTTGATCCAACTGCCCGATCTGGGCTTCGAGCGCGGTCCGTGATTGGGTAATGGCCACTAGCAGGGCAGCGTTGTCTGGGCATGAGCCCTCGGCGCTCTCTTTTTCCGAGCCAGTGGAGGTATAATGGTCCATCGTGTTTTGCTTGGGGGCAGCCGCTCCGTGTTTGTCCTTGCCTATGCTAGAGAGATGAGGCAGGTGGAGATATGAGGCAGAAAACGTATGTTGGAGGCAGGTAAATCAGATAGGTCTGGGCGCCTCTCCGCAGTGCCATCTTCTCGTGTCCCACAGATGAGAGTCCTCCAGGAGTGACCCGCCTTGCCGCAAATGTTGTGCCAATCTGGCCAGGACAGAACGCCAGGTAGGGCCTAACGGATTCCGACCTACCTGACAACAAGCCGCCCCAGGCCTAGCCCAGCCGCTTCTGCCGCCCAGGGAGGACAACCAAGAAGACCCTTTAGAGGGACCAAACTCGCCGGAACTCCGACCTTGGCATCCTCCCCGGCCAAACGCACACAAGAATCTTCTGGGTCGGGCACCTTCATGACTGCACACCAACTCAGGCCATCCTAAAGGAGTCACAATTGGCAGCGCAGAACCTGCGATCTGGGCTTCAAGGACTGCCACTGTGCATTCCCATGCACCTCCCAGAGGCTCCCGGATCCTCTAGCATGTGCAGGTGAGGCCACAAATCAACCGAGGAGGGTGGCTCCACTGAGCCAGACAATTTTCCCGTCCCAGGCCAGCGCACCTCCGGTCTGCTGCGGCGGCAAAAATGTACCCAGTCTATGGTCATAGCCCCCCGGCTAGAGAGCTGCAGTTGTGGTGCCACCAGAAGAGCCGGGGGGAGGGAAATGCCCGTCTGCAGAGCACACTGGGTAAAGCAGGCCCTGGTAATCCCTGACTCCATCTGCCGGCAGGCCCTGCCTAGTCCCGAGGCCTCACCAGTGTCTTGATCCGCAGGCAGGGGTTGACTCTTAATAACCCTCCCGGTCAGGAGCCGCGGGCCACAGCCGTGGAACCGGCAGACGCCCAGCTTGGAAGTGCAATCTCGCCACCACCAGCCCGCGGCGTCCAGGCGTGCAAGGCCACAGCCTGTCCCGCACTCTGCGCCCTAACCACCCAGGCCGCAGCCTAGGTGGCAGCGCTAGGCCCAGCTAACCTGTGTCGTAAGGTACCGTGGAGAGGCAGCCCATGACCACGCTGCACCAAAAGGGTTCACCGGCTAGGAATTGCGGAACACAGGTGGACCACGTTCACAGGGATAGCCCGGCTGCGGAATACCCACCACCGTCGGCCTGCATCATCTCCGGCATGTGCGATCGCAGCCGGCCTTGCGCTCCACTCCCTCTCCTCTTAGGTCGATATATTGAATATAATTAGATTGGGATGTAGTACACCCTTGAAATACAGTGCTTAAAGAGATTTTACAACCAAAGCCCTATACAGAAGGACTATCAGTCAAGTTACATGCATTTAACAGTGTGAAAATATTGAAAATGTATCTCTTATGTTACAGCTCAGCAGTCTTACAACAGTGCCAACAGTAAGGAAATACAGATCTTATAGTCTCAGGCCTATTACAACTGAACTATTACTCAGGTTATAGAGACGGTAGTGTATGATTCATATACTTTATAGTATATAAAACAGTGCTACAGTAGTTCTACTCACCTACCATAAAATGAAATTCACAAACCTATGGGTGAAGGTTTCCACCTTCCTCTCTATGGACTTTTCTGTGCAGAGATTTCCACTATGGAGCTCTGCTCACATGTAGATGTACAAAGTGGTACATTAGTAGTAAATGTCAGCAGGACCAGGTGAGTGGCTGGAAAATGGGGACTAATTACTACTAAATGATGGGGGGGATACGGAAATGTAAAGGCAGGATTGGGAAGGGCCTCCTAAAACTAAAAACACACCCACACATGAGTAACAAAATGGCAATTCACAATATAGACTTACTCCAGCTCTAGTTGTCAAAACGGGGTCAAATGTACTTTAGTTCACCTTTGGAGTAAATGAAGCATCACTCAGGCATCTGTGCCACAGTCTTGAGGTGCCTCTGTTGTGTCGGCCCTTGTGGGACCCCTGCGTGGAGTCCGAGTCCACCGGTGGTAGTGAATGTGGTTTGAAGTGACCCTGCTCGTCTGTCCAAGCAATCACCTCCTCAGGAGGATCGAAGAAGTGGGTCTTGGAATAGAAGATGACTTTCATTCTGGCGGGAAATAGTAGCGCATATGACAGATTTAGTTCCCGGAGCCTACGTTTGGCCGCCACAAAAGATTGGCTCCGCTCCAATCTGGTATAGTCAAGGAATGCCATAATCGTGTGAGAGTCATAGACCTTTTTGTCCTTGTAGGTCCAGGAAAATTGTAGGATGGCATGGCGGTCAGCGTATTTGAGGAGCCGGGCAATCACAGGCCGGGGGCGTTCGCTAGGAGGCAGCTTCTTAGCCAAGGCACGGTGAGCCCTCTTGATAATGAAGCAGGGAGACATAACATCAGATGGCAGCAGAGATTTGAGCCAGCCTAAGAGAAAATTGCCCATGGATGTGCCCTCACAGCCCTCTGGGAAACCCTCCAGATGGATGTTGTTGCGCCGCGCCCTGCCTTCAGCATCCTTGACCCGCGAGGCCAACTCTTTTCTGACCACGGTGAGTTTGTCAACCTTCTTCTGCAGGGTGGTCACCGTGTCATCCACTGTAGAGACTCAAGTGTCTGCCTCAGTGAGCCTGTCTATGACCTTACGAAGGTCTTGGCGTAGGAAAGATACCTTGATCCAACTGCCCGATCTGGGCTTCGAGCGCGGTCCGTGATTGGGTAATGGCCACTAGCAGGGCAGCGTTGTCTGGGCATGAGCCCTCGGCGCTCTCTTTTCCCGAGCCAGTGGAGGTATAATGGTCCATCGTGTTTTGCTTGGGGGCAGCCGCTCCGTGTTTGTCCTTGCCCATGCTAGAGAGATGAGGCAGGTGGAGATATGAGGCAGAAAACTTATGTTGGAGGCAAGTAAATCAGATAGGTCTGGGCGCCCCTCCGCAGTGCCATCTTCTTGTGTCCCACAGATGAGAGTCCTCCAGGAGTGACCCGCCTTGCCGCAAATGTTGTGCCAATCTGGCCAGGACAGAACGCCAGGTAGGGCCTAACGGATTCCGACCTACCTGACAACAAGCCGCCCCAGGCCTAGCCCAGCCGCTTCTGCCGCCCAGGGAGGACAACCAAGAAGACCCTTTAGAGGGACCAAACTCGCCGGAACTCCGACCTTGGTGTCCACCCCGGCCAAACGCACACAAGAATCTTCTGGGTCGGGCACCTTCATGACTGCACACCAACTCAGGCCATCCTAAAGGAGTCACAATTGGCAGCGCAGAACCTGCGATCTGGGCTTCAAGGACTGCCACTGTGCATTCCCATGCACCTCCCAGAGGCTGCCGGATCCTCTAGCATGTGCAGGTGAGGCCACAAATCAACCGAGGAGGGTGGCTCCACTGAGCCAGACAATATTCCCGTCCCAGGCCAGCGCACCTCCGGTCTGCTGCGGCGGCAACAATGTACCCAGTCTATGGTCATAGCCCCCCGGCTAGAGAGCTGCAGTTGTGGTGCCACCAGAAGAGCCGGGGGGAGGGAAATGCCCGTCTGCAGAGCACACTGGGTAAAGCAGGCCCTGGTAATCCCTGACTCCATCTGCCGGCAGGCCCTGCCTAGTCCCGAGGCCTCACCAGTGTCTTGATCCGCAGGCAGGGGTTGACTCTTAATAACCCTCCCGGTCAGGAGCCGTGGGCCACAGCCGCGGAACCAGCAGACGCCCAGCTTGGAAGTGCAATCTCGCCACCACCAGCCCGCGGCGTCCAGGCGTGCAAGGCCACAGCCTGTCCCGCACTCTGCGCCCTAACCACCCAGGCCGCAGCCTGGGTGGCAGTGCTAGGCCCAGCTAACCTGTGTCGTAAGGTACCGGTGGAGAGGCAGCCCATGACCACGCCGCACCAAAGGGGTTCACCGGCTAGGAATTGCGGCACACAGGTGGACCACGTTCACAGGGATAGCCCGGCTGCGGAATACCCACCACCGTCGGCCTGCATCATCTCCGGCATGTGCGATCGCAGCCGGCCTTGCGCTCCACTCCCTCTCCTCTTAGGCAGCAGGAATGTGGGCGCAGGTCCTGGCTAGATATTCTTCTCGCAGCCAAATTGCGGGTCCCGGAATGATTGGTGGTGGCTACACGAAATGTCCCTCGGTCCGTGACAGGCACTGTGATCAGGCTAGGCTACGGATGATGACAAGCATTTTAATTATTTTATTTTATTAATACACATTTAATGTGATGAGTCAATGTGTTGTAAAGTGTTATTTTATAATTTGCATATTAATAATGCATGTTTTAAACTAATTCACATTTATATTTTATAATACAATATTTTAATGAAAAAATAAATAAATACACTTTTTAAATATAATTTCCTTATAGTTCCTATGAGAGGATCTCCACAATAGTGGTATTTTTGCTGCACAAGACGAAATGTTTGGTCTAATACATAGTCTTTCTGCATCTAGGGAATTCATGCGCTAGTGACAAAAATCAATGTCACAACTGTGTGCCACATTTTTGGGCTATTATGGTGTTCTGCACCTTCTTTGTAAACCACGGATTCCAGATTCTGCAATGTGGAATGTGGAATGTGGTGGGGGCTGCCTAGCACTGCTTCAATGAAATAGACAGTTGATCCTGTTGAGCTGCTGGATGGGGTCTCAAATCAATTAATCAATCAATCACTTATTTGTAGAGCGTGCTAATCACCCATGAGGGTCTCAAGGTGCTGAGCAGGGGGTGGGGTGTAGCTACTGCTCAAACAGCCAGGTCTTGAGAATTCTCCTGAAGATCAGCAGGTCCTGGTTCTATCACAGCTGTGTGGAGAGGGTGTTCCATGTCTTGGCAGCGAGGTAGGAGAAGGATCTGCCGCTGGTGGAGGTCCTGTGGATGCGTAGGAAGGCGGCGAGGGCGAGGTCGGCGGAGCGAAGCTGGCGGTTCGGGGTGTAAAATGTGAGACGCTTGTTGAGGTATGCTGGTCCGGCGTTGTGTGGTGCTTTGTGGGCATGGGTGTGGAGCTTGAAGGTGATCCTCTTCTTGACTGGGAGCCAGTGCTGGTCTTTCAGGTGGGCAGTGATGTGGGTGTGGCAAGGAATGTTGAGGATGAGGCGTGCAGAGGTGTTTTGTATGAGTTGGAGCCTCTTCTGGAGTTTAATCGTGGTCCCTGCCTAGAGTGCATTGCTGTAGTCTAGTCTGCTGCTGACGGGGGCCTGTGTGACAGTCTTTCTGGTTCCGGTGGAGATTCATCTATAGGTCTTACGGAGCATGCCGAGGGTGTTGAAGCAGGAGGAGGAGATGGCGTTAACTTGCTGGGTCATTGAGATCGATGAGTCCAGGATGAACCCCAGGTTGTGTGCATGGTCGGTGGGTGTGGGTGCGGCTCCCAGGGCAGCTGGCCACCAAGAGTCGTCCCAGGTGGAGGGCGTGGATCTGAGGATGAGGACCTCTGTCTTGTCTGAGTTGAGTTTCAGGCAGCTGGTCTGCATCCAGCTGGTGATGGCCTTCATTCCTTCGTGGAGGTTGGTTTTGCGGGTGGCGGGGTTTTTGGTGAGTGAGAGGATCAGTTGAGTGTTGTCGGCGTGTTAGACGATGTTGAGGTTGTGCGAGCGGACAATGTTGGCAAAGGGTGCCATGTAGACATTGAAAAGGGTGGAGCTGACGGATGATCAATAGTTGAAGCTGGTGACTGGGTCAAGATCAAGTTCCCAAAGAAAACTTCTGGTGTGTCAAAATACTGTCAGCCGATTCAGATTATCAAGGTATTTAAAAATGCTATAAAAACGAGAGATCACAAGATTTCGAATTTGGGCAGATTAGCAAAGTACCACTAAACACCTGCATGTTCTGCCACAGCTTCTTCTTCACGGTTGGATGTTCAAGGATCTTTGGTTCCTGAGAGGTGAGTAAGGCTGCTTCGATTGAAGCGTGTGCCTCTTTGATTTCAAGATTATGCTTTTTAATGCATCAATTTTCTTTTCTAATTGTTCTGTATGTAACTTTCTTTTTCTTTTTGGTTTACTCATTTTTATTGTTCTGCTGTTTGTTTATGAAGGGGGAGGTGATGTGGTGTACTGCACCTTCTTTGTAAACCACGGATTGCAGATTCTGCAAATGTGGCATGTGGAAGTGGTGGAGGTTGCCTAGCACTGGTTGAATGAAATAGACAGCTGATCCTGTCGAGCTGCTGGATGAGGTCTCAAAGCTTGTTCTTACTTCAATACATCGTTCTCACTTTAACTGCAAGAATCAGTGCCATCATTTATGAAAGACCTACTTCTACAGCTATCATTTTGCAGGGATTCTGGAGGTAATTTAAGGGACCTTCCAATCAAAAAGCCACAACCAGTCAGAGTCCTCAGTGTGGGTTTGATTTTCAAGTCAGGATCTATAGATGGCCATCTGTCGAAATATTTAATGCACACATGCTCAGTTCAGAGTGACGTCACATTTGGAGACTTTCGCAAAAAATGCTGAATCAAATGACACCATTGGGATTTGAATGTTTGCAAAACTTGGTGAGGTTCTGTTCATCATTTATGTTTCACAGAACTCGTACAGAGGTTTAACTGGGAAGTGTCTCTAAGATTTATCCCCTTACTGTGTTCTGGCTGGTGTACACCACCCTTGATAAAAAACATTCAGAGCATCCAAAACAAATGATTTTAAAAGATTGATGCTTATGGATCAAGCAGTGAAACATTTATTAGGCATCAATTAAGCACTCATAAACTGAACATGTGGCTTAAAAACTTATTCGGGGCATTTTGCATTGGCAATATATTTTTTGAAATGCTCTTTTCAAGAATCCTTTCAATAAAAGCCTTCAAAATAAAGACATTAGTAACTTATTTAGATATATTTTCACAGTATTGATAGCAGATTAAATGTCTGAAATATATTTCTAGCTGCTTTTGGCCTCCGGCTTTTCGCACCATCAAGCAATACAAAAATATTTGCATGCAGTAAAAGCAGTAAAAAAAAAAAAAACAGTAAAAGTATTTTGGACAGGATTCTTGCATGTTGGGGTCATAAAATAGTTCCATAATCCTGTGCGAATAAAGTGAATAATGCCAATGTTTTCCCTCTTCATAAATTGTGTGCAGCATGTCTAATTTGTTACTTTACTGATGCCCTTCACTTCTCTTTTCTTCACTGTGTTCCACTCTAGCAGAAATAAGTTTGCCTCTTGCCAGAGAGAGAAGCATCTGTCTAGATGTGGCTTTGTAATTTTCACAGAGTAAGCAGGACAGAGTTTCTGTCTCTGTTCTCAGCTCCTCTTTCTCAATAGGTGGCCAGATCTCTTTTTTCTTGTTGCTGGTGTGGTGGATACTACTGAATGAACTGACATAATCTTCTCTCTGCCCACACACACACATATTTTTGGTCCTATTAATTTTCTCTTTTTTAGGCCATATTCCAATTTGGAGGTGTATGTTTCTGTCCAGGGCGAAAGAATATTTGTGTCGCGACTGGTTATTATGAGTATAGACCCGCTAGTGTTGGCAGGATTCCAGCATTTATTAAGACAGTGTTTTCTTATTACCTGAACTGTGAGGTCTGGTTATGGTAACTGAAATAGTGGAGAAGGAACAAACGGCCAGATTCATCAAGCCGAAAACGGCTCGCAAAGGGCCAGATTCTGAGAATCTGGCCCTTTGCGAGCGCTATTTTTGCATTTGGGATTCATCATCCCAAATGCAAAAATCGCATTTTTAGAAATCGCATATTTGCGAATAATTGCATTTAAGGGATCTCAATTAGAGATTCCTTAAATGCAATTCATGAAGCATTTAAAAATTGCGAAATCGCTATTTTTGGCCACTATTTACCGCGAAGTCTGACTTCGTGGTAAATAGCGAAAACTTCGAAAAATGCACTTTAGTGCATTTTTCTAAGTTGTATGCTACACACACACATGTCCTTTGGACATGTGTGTGCGCAACATCAGTCTACATTTTCATTTCACACTTTGGACACCCCTGGCACCCTTGAAATCGCATCCTTATTTGCGATTAGCAGGCCCTTAGGAATGAAAAAAGAAATAAAACATTTTACAGCAAATATCCACAGTACTTTTTAGAAGCAATTATCCACTTAAACAGGCTGCTGTGGAGGGTAACAGGTGTACAATTTATCCATATTTACAATTACCGCCATAAAACCGACAATCTCATTGCATAAATAAGATAAAATTTTGGTATAAAAGCCAGAATAAAAACATTTAAATACATTGCTTAAAAAAGGAGACAAAAATGTACAATATACAGAGTGTACAAAAATAGCAGACACTGGAATCAGGTTAGTTGCACTATAGCTTAAGGCCAAGATTCTTTCTAATCAGATAAACATTAAATAGAAACCTACTTATGCAAAGAACTACCAATTGTGAGGTGTTGGACTTAAATAGCGCCATGAAACCGTTGGTGAAAGTGCGCGGTATAAATAATTTTAACGTAACGTAACGTAACGTAACGTGTTGGACTTAAATATATGAATATATGTACTAGGATGAATTTCAATGCTTGAACTCATTCCAGGATCTCACCTTTTCATTTGCACAACTTTTAAGTCAAGTTTGTGACTTTCCTGAGGCTGTGAAGCTGCATCTGGGTCTTTCTGTGGACCACAAAGAACTCTCTTATGTTATACAGCACCTTGGAAACCATATTACTGTTCTGTGGAATTTGTTAAATACCTAGGCCTCTAAATGTTCCCAGGATTGAATTCGACTGAGTATGAATGACTAAGTGCCTCCTTGTCACACTCAGAAAACACATGTAGTGAATAGCATTGGGCTGGGAAAGTTATGGTAGATTCGTCATGCTGCAAGAAACTGTATATTATAGTAGCGCAGAGTGATGTATACAATGCATATGTTTCTTTTAAATTGGCCCTTAAAACTTCACTGAGTGTTTCCTCTCTGCTATGGTAGAGTGCTTCCAAGTCTCGCAAGAATGCTTGTCTCATACAATCCGTTCCTTTGTGGGTACTCTAACCGCTTCTCATTATACACCAAGCACTGCATAATAGCGCTTTATGTTCAGAAAAACAAGTTAGAAGACACGGGTACCTCGTACTACATACTGTGTCTCTCCGCATCAGACTATTTAAGTTTAAGAAAACCTAAAAAAGGTTTGTATAAACTAACATAATGATGACATCTCAAGTAGGCTGTGCTATATTTTCTGCTACCATTGTGAAAACTTCCTAACTTTACATACTTTTTGAATGTGTTCTCTCTTGGTCACCCATACTAGAATTGTGACTTTTGCGACAATTAATATGATGCCTATACCCCTCTTTAATGCTTAAAATGGTTTTGCATGAGATAGGCTTTGCTGAAAACAGAGAGGGAAGTATTCCAACGCTATTTTCACAAATTCACAAAAGTTGCTTTTGTAAACCTTAAACGATTTACTCAGTGCTTAATTTGTAGAAAGATACAAGTGCCAGGGGCCTCGTCAGGAGGCCACTGCAACTTGCACCACACATTGCCCTGCCAGCGCTGCTAATAGCTACCATCACAACTACTAAGCATCACCCTCCTACAAGTGTGACCATTCAGACTCTACCAGGTCCCCCCAGATCGATGACAGTGGCTTGGGTGACTCATAGTAGTCATTATTAATGTGTATTGAATTAATAAACAGATGCTTTTGTGGTCATCTCTAATTAGATGTGACAGCCTGTCTTAAGTGGTGATGTTGCCAGTTAGGTGCCGGCGCAGAGCAACAGAAACCAAGGGCTCAAATTAATCACTGGATGTACTCACATGAACATGTTTTTAGTGAGTATATCATACAGTGCGAACAAAAAGTAAATTTGCTGAGAAAAATTCAGTATACATTTATTTAACAGCATGGAATGTGGAATCAAAATGTAAACAAGCGAGATATGTGGATCCACGCCACAGGTCATTTTATGGATTGAGGAGATTATTTTTGGGGAGAAATTTCTGTTGCTCAGTGAAGAAAACTCTTCACATGGGCAAATAAGAATTAACATGGGAAACATTGAAACTATGCAAATGCAAAATTCAAAGCTTTGTACAATTTTGCTGGCAAAGAATTTGAAAACCCCTTAGTCTGCCACTTGTAACTATATTGAGCATTAGTGTGTTGCTGTGAATTTGGGGCTATATGGCCACTAACATCATAAATCACACACTGAAGGTCAAAGTTTTTAGATCTGATGTTAGCAAAGACCTTTTGAGACTACTCAGTGCCGGACTGAGAACCAAAACCGGCCCTGGCAAAGTGCTCGCCCCCCCCCCCCACCCCTGGGGAGGGTTGGTGGTGCCGCCAAACTCTTTGCCAGGGCCGGTTTTCGGGTGATTTTGTTACAGGGCTATGCTGCAAAAACGGCCCTGTAACAAAAACGACCCCCAAGGGCCCAAAACCGGCCCCCATCTGTGCGGCCCACCGGGGATTGCCCGATGCACGCTACACACAGTCCGGCCTTGAGACTACTAAAAGCATATGTAAAATATATACTTAATTCAGGGGCTTTCAGCCATCCCTCTTCATCCATTGGTCTGTTGTTGTGCCAATCACATATTTCTTCTACCTACTCAAGCATGTAGCAAGGAGCAATGGGTCAGCCCATTCAGTAATTGGATAACTTCATTGAGTGATGGCATTCAGCTTGACCACACACAAAGTAGTTTCAGTCAGAGCCAGTAATCAAGCCGTGAGGGAAACGGCCATCACTGCACTCACCCGCCAGCCCGCACCGCCTGCTCCGCCGTGAGGGAAACGGCTCCACGCAGCGAGGGCACTTCAACTCCCAGCTGCCCCGGGGATCTGGCGCAGCGCAGCGGCAGTGACGCCATTGACGTGCCTGGAGGCGCTATAACAGCAGGAAGCACCTCCCCCACCGCGGGACGTGCGTGAGTAGCGCCGGGCTAAGCCCGTTCTAAGGGCGGGCCCTCTGTGGCCCTCAGAGGCCTGAGGAGACTGGGCTGGGCCACAGACCCTGATTCTGTCCGGAACTGAATAATATCTGTCCGATTCACTTGAGACTTAGGTGTTATGTTTAATATATTTTCTTAACTGTGTAAAGTGCTTTGGATTTTCTGCTTATCTTCCCATCGCTCATATCTCCTTCTGAGAAAGGATAAGTCTGCGTTATGTCTAAATCTAAATTAGATAAGTCTTCTTCTGGTATGGGCACTATGGATAACTATTTGGTAAAAAAGGTGAACCAAATCAATAATGAAAGAAGGGCCTCTTTGGGCCGAGTGAGACTACCTCTGTTACATGATGAGGCTTCGCCTCCACTGGGGGACACTGCATTGGAAAATAGTGCTGTTACAATGGACCAGGTCACTATAACTACAGTAGTACAGGTACACAGGGAGACATCTGATGTCCTGCCTGATACTTCTATGAAGGAACCAGAGCAGGCACTACCGGAAACCAGACCTGTGAGATCCTGTAGAAAACTGCAATCTAAACATGATAGGGGAAGCAAAGTAAAAAAAGAGTTGATCCTCTATAGCTCTATAGTAGCAAAAATAGAGGCTAAAATGGAAGAGATGTTGAGACCCCTGACCACTAAGTTGGACACTGTGTCGCTAGAAGTGGATAGATTGGGTGGACTGGTGTCCGCATATATGGCCGCCGCCCCAGTGGTTCCACCCAAGGCAGTAGATAAGGGTCAGAGTGCTAGGAGAGAGAATGTGCCGCAGATTTGCCACCAAGTATCTGCTACTGAATCTGCTCCGCCTGCTCAACCATTAGTAGTTGAACAGAATAGACAACCCATAGTAATGTCTGAAGGTAGGCCTGCATCTATTCATATAAGGAAAAGTCGCTTTATTAACCTGCCACCTGATTGTGCTCCCTATGTGGTGGTTTTAACAAATGTTCCGCCTATTGATGACTTTTCCGTTCAGTCTCATGGGGAGTCTCAAGATTCTTTAAAAAACAAAACAGTTGCGTGGTTAAGTAAAAATTGTGGCTTTCCTACTAAATACTCTGATCAAATCCTATCAACGCGTAGGGTGAATTGGATTGGGCCGTCTAGTAAGACCACCAGTGGGGTCTGTATTGTCGCAAATGTTAGGCACCCGCAACATGTGGCAACAGCACTACTAAGGGCGGCCTCTTTAGTATATAATACGAACAGTGTTTGTGTCCGCCCACTTGGCTATTTTTATGCCAATTTGAATGTAGCCCCCTCTGACCCTAGGAACTTCAGTCCACAGATTCAGTCCTTGACACCGGCACTTAAGACATCATATCTGTATAATGTTAATGACCATCGTTGGAATGACCCTAATGTGGAACCACTGTATAGACATAATGCTGGTATCCAATGTGGGAATGTTTTCAATGTGGACACTCGGAACAGATATGATTTGCTCTCTGGCCTGGAGGCATGTGATTGACGCAAGGAGAGTGTGGGGCAAGAAAAGGAACATGTGGTAGAAGAAGGTCATGATGGGACTCTTGCGGCTGTAAGGAATGGCAGCAATGTAATCTGTTGGAACATTGCGGGTTTGGGTTCAAAGATGGAAGATTGTAACTGGATCAACTTCATTAAGCAATATCAGATCATTTGTCTTCAGGAGACCTGGTCAGTTGAATGTGACTTCTTCCTTGAAGGCTACAAGTCATTCTATGTTCCTACGTCTCCATCTAACAGGGGTAGGCCAAAGGGGGGATTAGTTACATTTATCTCTGTTGCTTTACCTTGTCATACACGTAGAGTTCTAACGGACAACCCAGGTATTATTGGGTTAATATTAACTGGAGATAAATGTTCGGCTGGCCTGGTTAATTTTTATAATGGTAAAAATTTATGCTCAGCTCTCAGCCAAGTATTGGCACTAAATGATTTTATTCGCTCCTCTATGAAAGAATGTATTCATAACCCTTTGATTTTGGGTGATTTTAACGTTCATCCATGTGGCGATCTCTTGTTGAAATGTATTTCGGATGTGCATTGTGTACGTTCCCAGGGCATTCAAATGGAACATACAGTTGAAGGGGAACTACTCAATGATTTATTGAATGATCTAAATGTAATAATAGCTATGGAAATGAGGGACCCTACCAAGTGTTTTGATATCCCTACTTTTAAAGGGCATGGACGGGGAACCTTTATTGACTATGTGTTATTCACATTGCCAATGCAGTCCTTTGTGGACTCTTTCTCTATTGATAATAATGAATTTAGTAATCATAACCCTCTTACTGTTCAGTTGAAAGGTCCGTGGGTAGCTAAGGAAACCCGGAATTGTGTCTCTGGTAGGCTCAGCACAACTGATGGAAGACGCCGCCTTAGATGGTCTATGATTGATGCTGATTTGCTGTACAAAAATATAACAGATACCTGTACAGATGAAATCCTGAGTTGTACCACAGGTGGGAATGAACTAACTAGAGTACTGGGTGCTTTCCAAAATTTATCGCATAAAGTATCTCAGTTGATGACGGCCCTTGCAAAAAACATAGAAGTCAGGGGACCAAGATGGTTTAACCAAGACTGTTCTAAAGCAGCGCGCAACTTAAGGCTGGCTCTGGCAACTAACCCCAGAGTTAAATCGACTGTACAAGCATGTCGGAAAGAATATAAATCTGTTATTACCACACGCAAGGACTTTTTAAGACAAGAGGCTTGGACTGAGATTCTTGATCCCGATACCTTGAAGTGCAGCTCTAGATTCTGGGCACTGGTAAAGAAACCTTTCCTGGTGCAGGATCCGGGGGATGGTCTGGAATGTTGCATAACTAAGGATGAGTGGGTAAACCATTTTAAAAGATTATATTGTTGCACGTCGATGGAAAACCCCAATTTTCCCCCTTGTAATAGTGATAGCACTATCAGGTTTGAAAGAGGTGAGATTTTGGAGGGCATAGTCGGATTGACAGCAGGGAAAGCTCCGGGCCCTGATGGGATCCCCCCAGATTTGTATAGATCTGATCCTAGCTTTTGGGCACCCATTCTGGAGGCGGTCTTTAATGCGGCTGCAACAGCTGGTTGTCCACATTCATGGGGGGTCTCCACAATTGTTCCGGTCTTTAAGAAGGGGGACAGGGGTAGTCCACTGTGCTATAGGCCAATTTCATTAATAGATTCTATGGTCAAAATAGTAGGCAGAATACTACTGCAGAGATTGTCGGACTGGGCGCTGACAAATAACATCATGTCTATCGCCCAGTATGGCTTCTGCGGTGGACGTTCGACTATAACACAGTGCCTTAATCTCTTCTTAATTCTAAGTAAGTACACTGTAGCAAAGAGGGGTATAATCCACCTTGCCTTCATGGACTTGTCATCTGCTTTTGACTGTGTTAACAGGGGAAAGCTCTGGCAGTCCATGAGGGAAAAGGGTGTTGATAATGGGATTGTTAACTTTCTTGCTGATCTACACAGTAATACTAGTGCCAATGTAAGGTATTCTCAGGATCTGGGCGTAACTAGTAATTTTAATATCAGAAAGGGTGTGCGTCAAGGTTGCATCCTTGCCCCCTTTCTTTTTAACTTTTATATTAATGACCTAGATAGCGAATTGCAGAATATTCATGCTGACTGTCCTAGAGTTGGCAGGCGGGGTATTCCTGTTCTTTTATACGCAGATGACGCGGTTTTAATCTCTAGAACTGAGAGGGGACTTCAAACTTTACTTAATGCTTTTAAATTGTTTATGTCAGACAGAGACTTATTGGTCAACAATTCTAAATCATTCATAATGCATGTTGGCCAACAGCCAAGTAGAAACTTCTTGTTTAAGCTAGACGATGTAGTGATCCCTGTATCGAAATCATTCTCGTATCTTGGGGTTATTTTCGATAATAAACTTTGCTGGGGTCCACATCTTGTCAAGAAGAAAGGTGAATTGGCTAGGGTGAACGCCTCCATTTTTAACTTTGCGGCTTAACTAGGGAAAAAACCTACAAGTGCTATGATGAAACTTTATAATGCGAAATCAGTGGCTACTGCTGTCTATGGAAGTGAACTGTGGGGATACGTTAGGGGGGAGCAGTTACAGACTGTTGAAAATTCCTTTATGAAGCGTCTATTATGTGTCCCAGTTGGAACCTCTAACTTTGTAGTACATGAAGAGCTGGGGGCAACATACTTAAGTGACGTCTTTTCCTTACGCCCATTGACATGTTGGCTAAATCTGTGGCTAAATGAGGATATTCCACTAACTCATTTGATCATGAAAGACTTTTTATCGCAGGATACGGCACTGGTCACCCCATGGTTAAAATACCTGAAATCTAGTTTCTCCAGGCTCGGTCGTTTGGATTTGTTTGAACACCAAAGCAGGATTGTCAAAGGGGATGTGGAGGTGATTAAACTGGCTTTCCTTTTGGACAGGAGTTTGCAAAGGGAAGGTGTGGAGCTTCAAAAACCAACTGTAAGAAAATCTGTTATGCTTAAAACATGTGAATTAATGGAGCCATATTTGACTGGCTCACTGTCCTCACACGAGAAATTCTTGTTAACTAGGTTCAGGTTAAATATGTATCATCATCTGCTAATTAGACCAAAAAGTGACATTTTAAAAAAAATCTGCAGCACCCTGTGGCTGCGACGGAAAGTCTCCACAGGATATGCTGCATTTTATATTTTTATGTAGATTTTATGAATACCCACGCAAACGCTATCTGGTTGCTCTTTTAAAAAAACTCAATTTTAATCAGATCAGACCAGCCCTTATGTATTTACAACTTCTGCATAAGGACAGTATTCTTCAAGTTAAAGCTATGTATAAAACTGAGAAACTGTCTGGATCTGTGTTGGTCCCTTTTGATGATTTATATATCTTATGAACTTATTTATTGTACGTGAATAACTGACCCATGTACTTCCTGCACTTTACCGTCTATTTTTATATACTGACATTTTTAACTGTTTTGTTGTGTATGTACTTTTATGGTTTGAATCAAAACCGAAATAAAGTCTCTATTGAATTGAATTGACTACTGTGGAAATGTGTGATTTTAGAGACTAGAACAATATTTTTGCTTCTAGCAAATGTCTTTTGCCATAGTGGGAAGAATCCAGCAGCCTCCCCCTCCAAAACATTTTTACAAACACTATGACAAAAAACACCATCAGCCAGCGCTAGACCTATTGACTTTACCACTGCTATCTTAAAGATACCAGAACACCGAGGTGACACTGTTTGTAGCACTGCAGTTGTTCCGACCTGCAACCTGTGATCTGTTGCATGATTAATCTTAATCATGCAGCAGATCACTGGTTTCAAGTCTATAGCAAAAGTATTAGAAACATGTAGGTATTTCATGGACATAGGGCCTGATTTACAATTTTGGGGATGGGATACGCTGTCACACAAAGTGCATTATATACACATCTAATATGACAGACGGCTATCTTTCATTGTTTGCCACAGAGTGACCCTTTTGCTAAACTCTAAATCAGCACATGAGGGGCGTTTACGTATACCTAAGTAAGTTTTTACTTTGTATTTTATGGTTTATTGTTTGAAAGTGTTCCTTTATGCAAAGAAGTTCAGAAGGAAAAGGAAGCTGAGATGCACAACAAAGGGAGTTAGTTCAATGGAACATTGAGGGTTTTGACAAAGATATCTAACGGAATGGAATATTCTTGTGCCTCATTTATATGTTAGCCGAAGGCTAAATTAAAGGGAACAAATAGGACTTGTTGATTGGTGATACAGTACATTATGTGGTGGGATGAAATTTACTATACTCCTGTTGGTTCAGCTAGGACAGCAGCATAAGGTGCAGTCCGCGGCCACTACTGCAGGTGGCCTCGATGTCAGCAGAGGTACACTCTCTCTCTCTCTCTCTCTCTCTCTCTCTCTCTCTCTCTCTGTCTCTCTCTCTCTCTCTGTCTCTCTCTCTCTCTCTCTCTCTCTCTTTCACTTTCTCTGTCTCACTATCCCTCTCTTTCTTTATCTCTCGCTCTCTCACTTTTTTCTCTCTCTTTCTCTCTCTCTCGCTCTCTCTTCCTCTCTCTCTTTCTCTTTCTCCCTCTGGCTCTCTTTCTCTTTCTCCCTCTGGCTCTCTTTCTCTTTCTCCCTCTGGCTCTCTTTCTCTCTTGCTCTCTCACGCTTTCTCTCTCTCTCTATCTTTCGCTCTTTCGCTCTCTCTTACTTTCTCTTGCTCTCTCTCTTTCTTTCATTCTCTCTATCTTTCTCTCTCTTCTCTCTCTTTTTCTCTCTTGCTCTATCTCTCATTCATTCTTTCTCTCTCTCGTGCTCTCTCTCTTTTTCTTTCTCTCTCTCTCTCTCTCTCTCTCTCTCTCTCTCTCTCTCTCTCTCTCTCTCTCAGTTCCTCTCCCTATTACGCTCTCTCTCTTTCTCTCCCTCGCTCTCACTCTTTTCTCTCTCTACCTCTATCTTTCTCTCTCTTGCTCTCTCTCTTTCTCTCTCTCTCTATTTCGCTCTCTCTCTCTATTTCGCTCTCTCTCTCTTTCTTTCTCCCTCTCTCTCTCTCTCTCTCTCACACCGCAGATGAGAAGAAGTGACTAGGCATGGGGACGGAGCAAGGCAGTGGTGTGAGGTTAATAGAGTCTGGGGTGAGGGAAAGGTGATGTGGCTGCCCCTCTCCATAACACCTAAATTGAAACCGAGGGCAGAAAAGGAGGGGAGCAAATCCCAGAGGCAATAATGGGTAGAGGATGGGAAGAAAACAGGCAGAAGCAGGTGTCCACCTCTGATAAGCTTTTTCACAAACGAGTCGGCATTTCTCAAAAACATGGGTGCCATGGGTGCCATGCTTTGCTCTTGGATAGATTGAAGAACTTTGGGATCAAGGGCTTGGCTTTTCAGTGGTTGGAATCCTTCCTTATAGGAAGGACCCAAAAGATACAACTGGGGGATGAAACATCAGAGGTGGGGATTTTGGAATGTGGGGTACCGCAGGGGTCTGCCCTGTCCCCGCTTCTATTTAACCTTTACCTGCAACCACTGATTGCCTCGCTAGCTGCGATGAACTGTAAAGTTTTTAACTACGCTGATGACACGCAGCTACTGCTAAGTATAAACAACACCACGGAGGCACAACTCCAATCCCAGAACATCCTGAGGTTCACGGTGCAATGGATGACGGATAACCTTTTAAAAGTCAATCCTGACAAAACTGAGATCTTGGTTATCCCATCCACTTCTTCACCTTGGAGTGACCTTTACTGGCCTATGGAGTTGGGCCCTGCCCCAAAACCAAGCCTGGCTGTGAAAAGTTTAGGGATTAAACTGGATGCCGACCTGTCAATGGCTGCTCAGATCGCATCGGTGGTAGGCAGCTGTATTAATATCATTCGGCAACTGCGGAAGCTATCCCCTATCCTTTCAGAGCCCATGATGCGATCAATAGTGGCTGCCACCATCATTTCCAGAATCGATTACGGAAATGCTCTCTATCTTGGCTTACCGAAAACCCTTACCAACAGGCTCCAGGTCTTGATGAATGATGCTGCCCGCTTGATCTTTAGACTTCCTAGGAGGTCTAGAGCCACTCCCCTACTACAAAGCCTACATTGGCTTCCAATTAAAGAGAGAGTGGAATTTAAGAGTTTGTGTACAGCTCATAAGGCAATTTACGGTAAGGCCCCAGCCTATATCAAGGAGCGCCTGCAGCTGTACTGTCCGACGAGATCACTTCGGTCCTCGGACTCGCAGCTGCTGACCTGCTCTCGCTATAGGCTGGCGACGAAGGGAGGGAGAGCTTTTTCAGTACTGGTTCCCCAGTTGTGGAACAGTCTGCCTGGAGGGTTGCGCGAAGAAGGAAACCTCCTAAGATTCCGAAAGAGCTTAAAAACACTATTGTTTAGGAGAAGCCTGAGCATAGCATAACCGGAATGCTGCTCTTTGCTCTGACTTCGTTATGTTGTTGTCCTGTACCATCTTTTCCTGGCGCTTAGAGGCCTGCAGGTGATTAGGCGCGGTATAAAATTAAAATAACAATAACAATAACAATAACATTAAAGTCCAACAAGTTCCCAGATCATTGTCAATGCAGCCCCCATTGAAGGGTACGTAGAAGGAAGAGCTGTTTTGCCCACTTTGCTGTTCTAATGTAATTCAAGGCTAAAGGTGCCAAAAACGAGTCTTAGATTTGTAAACTTCAAATAACTGCCCCAGTGCACGCTTTACTCATCCCACCCAATTGATTGTTGTTAGAAACGAAACTTGGAGCCAAGGAATTTAACAAAATATTGAGTGCCAGAAATGAGGCTTACAGTAAGTAAAGTTACAGAAGAATTACACACATTTAAATATGTACATGTGTTAGAATGTCTTTAGCCTGTCATGACATGTAGCGCATCACAGCAAACTGTGACTTTTAAAGGCTAGTGGGGCTAGGGAAAAGTCAGTCACATTATCAGTCTACAAAGAATCGCTCAAATCTATCCACTATAGTAAATTATGATTAACATTATACTCACATATCAGAACAATGCTTTAAAGGTGTATTTAAATCCTGCTTTAATGGACAGTCAGGTTTGTGAAATATTCTGCACACTGACTGGCGGGCGAGGTCAGGTAAGGCTGAAGCGCAGCCGACAGGCGGGTTCGTTCAAGGCCCTAGGACAAATCATTGCGCTTCACTGATCATAATTCCTCATTTTATGTTTCAACTTTTGTTTAACAAACTTGCTGCAGAGTAAGTCACCCAAGAACAGATTATTACATTGAAATAACGTAAGATGACAAGGTCATCATGTCTTTCTGGTTGTGTGTCTTCAAAATTTGGGGGCACACGCATCAAAGGTTTTTGCGATTGCAAATGGTGCGATTTGCAAGAATCGTCCGTTTGCGATCGCAAAATGGCCTTTTGCGATGCATGAAAGTGTTTGGGACGTGGAATTTAGGTAATCGCAATTTCTTGCGATTTCCTAAATTGCGATTGCATTTAAGGAATCACAATTTGCGATTCCTTCAATGTAATGCAACAATCACTTTGAAATAGCGATTTTGCTATTTGGGGCCGCAAATTACTGAGAAATTAAACTGGTTGGTAATTTGCAAAAACTTTAAAAAATGCACTAAAGTGCATTTTTCAAAGTTTCAGGTTACACACACACATGCCCTTGGGGCATATGTGTGCGGAACATGGGTGCACACTACAATTTCAGAGGTGCAACTGGGTGTCCTTTTGACACCCTTGCACCCTTGAAATTGCATACACAATTTGCGAGGACCAATTGGTACTCGCAAATTGCGTATGGAATTTCCCCTTCATTCTTATGGGCCTATAGGCCCATAAGAATGAATAGGAAGCCATTCCTTAATTGCGACTTGCAATTTGCGAGTTGCAGTTAAGGAATGTTTAGGAATCGCTATTTTTATAGCGATTCCTACATGCATAGGCTTTTGCGAGTCCTTAATTGCGATTCCTTAATAATCGCATTTAAGTACTAGCAAAATCCCAGCTTGATGCATGTCCCCCTAAATCTGATCCTATGATTTCAGTCTGTTCCCAACATAAACCTTACCTAGAGTAGGAGGTGAGCACAATAGAGCTGCCTTCTCTCTCTCTTCAGGGCACCTTGTTTCAACAACAATCCATTATGTGAGTAGTAGTATTGGTTTGTTTCCTTTCAGAGAATTAGAAGAGCCTACTAGATAACAATGATTTATGTTTTTATAGAACTTTGGTATACTAAAAATACCTTCCGAATCTACAAAAAAACACACAGCAAAAGAGCATCAAGATTCAAGCTAAGCCTTAGTTTGCTCATTAAGATGCCTTTCATTTCGTTACAGTTAATCATGTGGTCATTCTTCCTTCAGAGTTAGGAAGGAAACTATTTCCATAATATAGTCATCAAAATGCCAAATCCTTGGCTCCAACATGTACTTTTTCTAATAGAGGCAGGGCCGGCATTTACATAAGGCTAGGTAAGGACAGCCAATGGTGCCACCATGTGGCTGTGGCAAATTACTACTAAAGGCCTGTAAATTGTTTTATTTCAGCATATGGGACTGCCCCAGTAGCCTCGAAATCTTCCTTCTTTTATACGTATTGAAGGCCGTCTGTATTTTTTGGCCCAAATGAAGGTTCACACCAGTAATTTAGCACTCAAACCTTGTTTTCAATTGTCTCTTGCCAAATCCCATTTGCGCCTTTGTGTAGAACATCCATGGTTTTCTATGCAATGCAGGGAGATATTGGGAAACAGTGTAGACATGCTGGAAGTATGTTGGCTGCACTATGTGCCAGTGGCATTACGTATTTATACAGTCTGTAGATGTTGAATGCTTATTAGAAGGACTAGCTCTTTCTTTAGATAACAATGATTGCAAAATTTGAGCTCGAGCTAAGTGATGACCCCAGCCATCAAGCCTTGTTATGCACCATGCAATCTTGGTAATGTTTTACAGAAAATGTGAAGCAGATTGTGGCACATCTCATCTACAGCATTCCTGTAATTACCAAAGAAAAACCTTACTTTACATCCTACAGGGGAAGGGATACAAATATTAGGTTATGTGAATTTGTAGGTGACAATCAAGTTCCTTTGACTAAACATCAGAGCTCCACTAGTGCTTATCATTGACTGTTTGAACCTCTACATTGTTGCAAATACTATTTGGGTATATCTGTGGCATCCATGATGATGTATCAGTGAGATAAACTTCTCAGGGTGGGAGCAGTACTCGTATTCGCAGCGTTAGTTTCAGAATAAGCTGAACATCATCTGCATGGATGAAGATTGGAAGTCTGCAACACCCCATTAGCATGCCCATATGGCTGACATAATGATAAACAGGGCAGGGTTCAGTGCCATCATGGCCAAAAAGAACATTGGGTATGACTGTCAGTTTTCCATAGCAATACACAGACAGTCCACTTAATATTTCCTCCTGTAAGAAACTAGAGATTTCCCACTGAGCAAAGTCCAAAGTGGCCTTCCACAGAAAGCCCAACTATAAATAACAGAACAATTTTTAATGGCCGTTCAACATCCAGATACAATTGTCTCTTCGAATATTTGTAATTTAAATGATTTGGGGAATTAGTCGTGCCAACGCTGAGCCTGCCTACAACAGGTTGCCAGTAGACACATACTTACCCCAGAGATACAAGTCAAAGCACATAGGGAAGAAAATGTGCCGAAATACCATTGACCCATCCTTTGAAGTCTTGGTTTCTCCATGTGCCTCACCTCTATGTAACTTTACATGTAAACAAGGGGACCCAAAATAATGGCTGAGGACCACGGGTATAAATTATACTTTAAAAGAACAAAGGTCCTTAGCAATTTAGAAGAATAGGTGAGGAATAGCATATAGACCACAATAGGCTACTATATAATTCCAATGTCCAGCCGGACATAGGTTTTTATTGTATAAATATTCGCAAGATAGAGTCAAGGATATCAGAACAACACCACTAGAGAAAGTCTCTAGTGGTTTCACAATTGACCATTGTATATAAATTGTTGTGATTTCCACTTTGGCTGTACTTGCGGAAACATCTGATATACTGATTTATAAGTGGCCATTATGCTCAGTCTTTGCCTATAACTTCATAATTGTTGTCTGTCCTTTCCCCTTTTATTTCCCCTCATAGTATGGTACAGGACTGTGCCCTACTACAACTGATGTTGTTCTGCTATCCTTGACTCTATCTTGCAAATATTTATACAATAAAAATCCATGACCGGCTGGACATTGGAATTATATAGTAGCCTATTGTGGTCTATATGCTATTCCTCACCTATTCTTCTAAATTGCTAAGGATTTTTGTTCTTTTAATGTATCACCTCTATGTAACAGCATTACTTTAATGGTTGTCAATTGCCCCAGGGTGCCACGATAAATTTGCATTTGATCTCTGAGACTTTGTTGTGGCTTTAAGTCTAAATGCCTCTTGCTTGTTATTGTTGTGTAACATTATTACCAGGGTGGATTGTGAATCTAATGCAGGTGTAATTTGAGAATTTGCTTAATATGTCTAGGGACAATGCCAGACAGTCCTAGGGGCTAACCTATACATGTATTCATATTCCAGATCTTGTACTCTTTGAAGTAAAGGTGGTGGAGGTTTTATCCTGCGTGCCTCTCCTCTGGAAGAACCATTTCTAAAGTCTTCTTCCACAGCGTGATGCCACCCCAAGCTCAAAGGACCAACTTAAAAAGTATGCACATGTTTGGCCATATCTGGAAGAAATTATTTACTTTCATAAACCACTTGCCAGAATTTCTTGACCAACACAAAACCCTCATCCACTTCAGGTGCATTTCTAGTTAAGGTGAATGTTAGAGCCAGTCTTAGTGGCACTGAAGGATGAACTTTGCCAGGTGTGAAATGGCACTGGCACCAATGGTGCCACTGTAACTGAAATGTCCAGGGCTGAAACCTTGTATCCTGCAAAACATGGGACACGGTTTCAGCTCTAGAGGGAATAGCAAATGATGGGCAAACACACATTATGTACTAACAGAAAGTATCCTAACTTTACAACATTAGATCTCAACAAGGGTTCAGTGCATGCCTACTCATGCCGTTGACCTTTATTGCAATCTTGAGGCAATGGCCAAACGAATGCTATTGCTTTGTGTGGTGGTTCTCCTTTGTCTTTTGTTCTTCTTTGCAAGCAGCCAGAAATATGCAAGCCTGTCATTCCTTGGTCAATGCCATCATTGCACACCCATCTACTTCACTGGTGCTGGATAATGATGTTGACAAGCCTTTCTAGGGTGAACTTGACAACGATCAACTTTTTCTGGTTTCTACTTGTTGAAACTGATGGTGCTTTTTGCCTTTGTGGGTGCGGCTAGAATGCTTCTGGAACCTTCTGGCATCCATTTTCTTTCTTGCTGTGACATAGTTAGTTTCTCTTTGGTTTGCAAACTGTTATGCAGTGGTTTTCTTTACCGCAACCTCTGCACATTTGTCCTATGTCTGGACATTTGCCTTAATGGGGAAATGAGAACCCACATCAGCAACACAGCTTTTTCTTCTTTGGAGGCATCAACTTGCATGCATCTACCTTGTACTTGTGCTTGCTTTTCACAACCAATGATAATTCACTTTTCACTGTTCCAGCTTCCATATAAGTGGCTTGTCGATCTACTCTTTCCCCGGCTTTTGCAGCCATTAGTACTTTCTCTAAGCTGAGCATCTCTCTCAACATGCATCTTCCGAAAGAGTCTGAGAGACAGCCATCAATGACTTGGAGACGTATGGCTTCTTCATCAATACATTCACTAAACTTGCAGTACTTGATAAGCAAATCAAGTCTTTCAACAAACTCATCCATCGTTTCACAAGCTTGCGGTCTCACTTGATTGAAAATGTATCTTCCATAGTCAACATTCTGCATCAGCTTGAACTTGGCTTCCAACTCTTCCTTGATTTGACTGAATGATACCGCATCAGCTTGTGATATTTTCTTTATCACTTCTTTCACTCCATCACAAGCAAGATTCTTTAAGTATTTAATTATTTTCTCATCATCTACTTCTTCCAGTGTGTCTATGAAATCAACGAACATCTCAATCCATGCACTCCACCTGGTGCCAATATTTTGCTTCTTGGCCGTGTGGAATGCATTGGTGGTTTAAGTAATGGGACTGCACCGTACTTTGAACTTAATTTTGCAGAAATTGAAAAATGTCACAATTGCGAAGGCCTTTTGGGGCACTGGATGCCGTGTACCACTATCCATGCCTCGGCGGCTCACCTGGGCCTTGTCGTCATACCCAATTCAAGGTTGTGTGATATTTCCATCACTCTTGCTGGTAAGAACATTTGCAATTTTGTGCCTGGTTATCACTGCCTTTAGCGTTTCTGTCTCATACCTGGTTGTGGCTGCCTTTAGCATTTTGCTTTGCATCAATGATTGCTCTGTGGTATGCTGTGGTGCTATAGCTCTTCTTTTGGACTTACCAGGGTTTTCTGGTGGGATTTTCAAATGCCCTCCTCCACAGGGCCTTCAACTTCTTTGAGGACCATACATGGGATGGATGAGAACAGAGCTGTGACTCCACACTCCAACATCGAACTACTTCTCATTGACTTGGGCACAAGCAGCTTGCTGCAGCATTGCAGATTCCAATGGAAAGCAGTCTTGTTTCTTCGGGGCACAAATCCCCTACTCGTCGCCAGTTGTAGCATCTTTCCCAGCTTGGGAACATGGACAATGAATATGCCACACACGGAGCTCTAGATTCTAAGTCTTTATTAATCAGCATACAATCACAGACTGCACCCTCATGACGTCATAACCGTTAATAGCCCCACCTTAACATTTCCCAGAAGAATATGTAATTCCTTGTGAGTCCACTGACATTCGCAAGGGTGCTAGCGCACACAGTTTCATGACACTATACACGGTATTCAACATCATGCTCCTGCTATTTATCACAGTTAAAAACACCTGCACTGCCTCGTACTTCACTGCATAATAAATTACATTAATTCTTGGCAAGGTGAGGGGTGCCTACTCATAAGCACTAAGAAGCTGCCAATGAACACTCAGTTGTATGTTACCCGCCCCCAAGAAGGAGGTAGTGTCTGAAAGACTGGTCTGGTGGTTCTATTTAATGTATCTTAAAAACAAATGACACCATGGAGTGCTTTGCCAAAATGTCGACTTGAAAATCTCATCTTACAATGATATCAATGCTTTTTTACTGTGATAGCAAAAACTATTGCCGTCAGGAATATTGCTGGCAAGAATATCGCTTTTTAGTGTTGTTTTTAATACTATTGTTAAAAATATAGTTGTATTTAATGTAGATATATTTATTTTAATAAATTTTTTGGTATTAACTTGGTCTGTATATGTAAGTTTGTGAGTGTGCTTTTTATGGTGGTATGTAGAGTTTATAGGGTAAGATGGTGGAAAGTGTATTAAAATATATATTTTTTTAATTTTTGTAAAGTATACTTAGACGATTTGTTTAATACTTTTTTAATACATTTAAAATATTTTCAATTCTTAATACATTGTTAAGAAGTAGTTCTTATTAAAAATTCTAATTGTGTTTATGAAATTATTTTTTGAAAACATTTTGAATGTTTTCAAGCAAATGTTAATGTTTTGTTTCTAAATTAATTGTAATTTGTAATAAATTGCAAAATAATCTTATTTTTGTAACTTATTTTTATAGGGAAATAATGTTTATTGGTGATTTCGGAGTAAGTTTTGTATTAATGTATTACAAAAAGTAGTTATTTGGTCAATATTATTAAACTTAATATTTTAAAGTTATCTGATGAATAATAATATTGTTTACAATATTTAAATATTGTTATTTATTGTAATTATATTATGGGGCTGATTACTATGTCGGGCGGACTTGCTTCCGCCCAACAGCCTTGTGGATACAGGTCCGACCAACCTCTGGTCAGCGGCCCGCATCGCCTAACTTTGATGCGATCGCACATGATGCGGTTAGAATCTCCCTTTTAGGTCTCGCCTGTTGCCGATGCGCATGCGCATCGAGCAAAGCGAGACTATTGCGAGTTATCCACACTTTATCTGCACTGCAAGGAATCGTGGCGATTCCTTGCAGTGCCCGTGAGTTTTAAGGTCAATGCGCATGCGCATTAAGCTTATGCGCATGCGCATTGACCTTAAAACTCACGGGCGCGTGCACGTCCGTCTTTGTTTACCCCTCCGCCCCCTCCCGCCGTGTCGCATTTCTCCTCCCCCTCCCCTCTCTTCCTTCCGTCGTGTCGCACCTCTCCCCTCTCCGCCCCCTCCCCTGCCCGCCCCCTCCCGCCGTGTCGCATTTCTCCTCCCCCTCCCCTCTCTTCCTTCCGTCCTGCCGTGTCGCACCTCGCCTGCACGTTTTCGGCAAGGAACTTTGTGGGGGAATCACAGAGGGAATTATATAAAGGATCTTAGTCGACTGGGACGAGAGCTGAGCAAAGTTATAATAGTGGACAACTCACCCGCTTCTTACATCTTCCATCCTGAAAATGCAGTAAGTACCAAGAAAACGCTAATTCTTATGGTTGAGCTCCTCCCCCTCCCTCTCTTCCTTCCGTCGTGTCGCACCTCTCCCCTCTCCGCCCCCTCCCCTGCCCGCCCCCTCCCGCCGTGTCGCATTTCTCCTCCCCCTCCCCTCTCTTCCTTCCGTCCTGCCGTGTCGCACCTCGCCTGCACGTTTTCGGCAAGGAACTTTGTGGGGGAATCACAGAGGAAATTATATAAAGGATCTTAGTCGACTGGGACGAGAGCTGAGCAAAGTTATAATAGTGGACAACTCACCCGCTTCTTACATCTTCCATCCTGAAAATGCAGTAAGTACCAAGAAAACGCTAATTCTTATGGTTGAGATGTATTGAGGTTTTCTGTTGTCCGGGAGCCGCAGGTGTCGTCAAAGGTTGTGCTCCCTGTTAAGCATTTCAACATAAGGGACAGAGCATCTGCATATGCTAGATGCTTAATTAGCTTTGCAGTACTCCATGGACATTTAAAGGGGTATGCAGGCTGTACAATCTGGTGATGTGAATGACTGAGTTATGTCAAGCATACCTTCAGGGTGTTGTGGCTAAATGAGTCATGGCCTGCAATGTGCATCAGAAATATTGTCAGGCTGAGAACTTGATTTTTGTACTATAGTCTCAGTTATGTTGGTCGGAGCTCTTAGATATAGAGAATCAAAGAGACCGAGTTTATTACATTCCTCACTCAACACATTGCACCACCGTCCTGCATTGTTATAGCCCACTAATCCCTCTATCTAAAACCTCCCATTCATTCCTTGGCTCCTGCAAATAGGAGTGAAACAGCAGTATGCACAATGTTTATTGCTCCATGATGGGTAGTGCCCACATATAGAACTGCTAAAAAAGGGACAAAGTCATTTGTAGTGCCTTCGGTCACCACCGTTTCCTTAATCACTCAAATGTCCCAACACAATCCAGACTCGGGAGCCTTCTATTAAAACTACCTTAAAAAGGGCAGTGTTCTCTTTAGTTTACGTACTACATAGCGGTACAGGTTACTTTCCTAGTAGCTCCTGCCCCAGTGCCCCCTTATTTAGAAACCAGCCGATCACTTTACCCAACCATTTTATGCACCAATTACCATTGTGTACCACCCATTGACTTGCACTTCTACGGCCAATAATTTTAGCTTACTCTTTCTGTGCGTTTTCCCCTTTCTAGTGGAGTGTTTTGGCTTCAGAACTTTAACTTGTTTGATTCAAGCCTTTGCTTGGTGGTCAACTGTAATCCTGGTAGTACTCCCTAGGAAGTTGACCAGAAACTCACAATGCTCCACTGCCAACTCCGTCTTCTGAGTTTAAATGCAAGCCATTCAGTTGGTGATAGACATCCTGTAGTGTCTACAGGAACTTTATCTGCGCAAATAAAATTAGATGTTTATCTGTTCAGGCTCTTTGTATAGTCTCGCTTGGTGGAATACATAAATGAATAAATAAATAAATAAATCCTAATCTAGTGGCTGAATTGTGTATTATACCAGTGTGTTAGAATCCTGCTGTGATCACTTGGCTAAATTGTGTGATCCTCGGCATATCTCTGTGTCACGAATCTCTTTTCGCAAATGAGATCACTTTGAATGAGGGTGACAACAAAGTACTAAATAGGTCGGGCTTTTATAATGAGAGTGGCACGTTATTAACTTTGCCAATGCTTGTTAGTAAAGCTTTTTTATTTTTAAAAGGGGGGGAAGAAAGGGGGGAAGAATTAAATCCCTGTAGGAAAAGCAAACTCATACCATAAGGTACTTCAAAGCTGTATATTGGATTCATTATTTTCCGTCTTTATAAATGACTTTGTTTATTTTTCAAAATCTTTTCACTCAAGGAACTGTCAACAGAATTTAAAAGGAATAGGAAAGCATCGGGAACAATTGCCACAGCCACATTTTCTCTCCCCAGGCCTTAGAACTGAAGCAAATGCTCTTCCACTTGGTCCTCTGCAGTAGCCAAGGAAGCAGATTTATCACCTTCCAGGAGAAGAAAAATCTCCCTTTTCAGTCATTCTCAGTAAATCTTCGGCCCCAAACACCAGCTGAGTGCAGCAGCCAGACCCTTCCTCAGCGCCAATAAAGCCTTTGTGTGCCTGTACTGTCATGTAATATGTTTAACCTAGAGGGGTCTGGGCTATATTAACGTCCAAACTAGGCCACCATGTATTTTTAAAAGCTTGAATGAGCGTTTGATCTCGACTGGTGGACTGTGGGGAGAATGTCGTCACTTCACCTGAAAAGAAGACCCAGCTGCCTGGTTTAAAGGGGGGGGGGGGGTCTGTCTTTATGATGCATTTACAAGATTAAACGTCCATGTGATGTGGCAAGTGCAGTAAAGTGATAACAAAACGTGACCAGGTCCTTTATTGTGAAAGTGAGTAAAATTAAGCAAGTCTCTTAGGAAATATTATTTTCAAATTTGCATGGATTAGTATACCAAACGAAGCAGCAATATATGTCAAAATAAGACGTACATACAAAGTGACCTGGGCTGCACATCCTGGAAGTAGTGAGGCTCACTCACACTCACCCACACTCACCCACACTCACCCACACTCACCCTCACTCACCCTCACTCACCCTCACTCACCCTCACTCACCCTCACTCACCCTCACTCACCCTCACTCACCCTCACTCACCCTCACTCACTCACCCTCACTCACTCACCCTCACTCACTCACCCTCACTCACCCACCCTCAACCCCTCACCCTCACTCACCCTCAACCCCTCACCCACCCTCAACCCCTCACTCACCCTCAACCCCTCACTCACCCTCAACCCCTCACTCACCCTCACTCACCCTCACTCACCCTCACTCACCCTCAACCCCTCACTCACCCTCACTCACCCTCACCCTCACTCACCCTCAACCCCTCACCCTCACCCACCCTCAACCCCTCACCCACCCTCAACCCCTCACCCTCACTCACCCTCAACCCCTCACTCACCCTCACTCACCCTCAACCCCTCACTCACCCTCACTCACCCTCAACTCCTCACCCACCCTCAACCCCTCACCCTCACTCACCCTCAACCCCTCACTCACCCTCAACCCCTCACTCACCCTCACTCACCCTCAACCCCTCACTCACCCTCACCCTCACCCTCAACCCCTCACTCCCCCTCACTCACCCTCACTCACCCTCAACCCCTCACCCACCCTCAACCCCTCACCCACCCTCAACCCCTCACCCTCACTCACCCTCAACCCCTCACCCTCACTCACCCTCAACCCCTCACTCACCCTCACTCACCCTCAACCCCTCACTCACCCTCAACCCCTCACTCACCCTCACTCACCCTCACCCTCAACCCCTCACTCACCCTCACTCACCCTCAACCCCTCACCCTCACTCACCCTCAACCTCATGCTAAAGATTTACAAAAAAACCCATAAACAATTCTAAAAGCACTAACTCTAATGCTGCGAGACCTATTGCATTTCTAATGCTTGTTTTATATGTGTACCATCCGTAGCACAAGATCCCATACAGGAAAGGGAGATTGTGTTCATCCCTGCACCGCGTGGCAAGCACCTCAAGGTGCCTGCCACACTGTGCAGAGATGAACAGGGGGTGCACCATAGGTGCCCATTGGCCAACAACCAGAGGCCGTGGCCACCAAACATGCTTTTTGACAGGCTTTCCATTTCAGAAAGCTCACTATAGAAAGTCTGCCGGAAACCCTGCATACAATCCGCACGGCATAAAACACTGTCTATAAGGGTTACAGGCCGGTCTCCGACTGGCCGATAGGCTCCTTGAGCCAGACAGAATCCAGCTGGACGGACCGGCTGGTTTCACTTCTGACCGGCTAAATTGTAATTAGGTGGAAGGGAGTGAAACCAAAGATTTGGGCCAGAAAGCCTCCAATCTAAGGTCATAACGAGATCGTAATAGGCCTCTAAGTTGTATAATTAATCTATTACAACTTTTAACAATCATTGTTTTATTTTCTGTGCTTATTTTTGTACTTTTTTGTTTTCGCAACTTTAAAAAAATGATTTGATAATTTTGTATCTAATATTAATTCAAGTTACACTGATTCTTAATTGTGGTTTTACTGGAGAGGGAGTAGTTAATTTCAATTCAATTTATTGTCAATATCCAACATCTTCCAAAATGTAGCATAGATTGGAGTGAGAATAGAAAATCTACTGCCACTCAATGTCCAACACCTTTGCTAATTTAACACAGATTGCAGTGGAAATAGTAACTCTACCCTGCTTACTGTTCCATGCCTTCCTCAACATTGTTTAGATTGGAAAGAGAATACTAAGCTTATTCCCTTTAACGTCCAGCTTGCTCGCCAATGTACCTTAAATGAAGTGGGAATAATACATCTATCCCCTTCAATATCCAACATCTTTACCAGTGTAGTTTAAATTGGACTGGCAATAGCAGGTCTACCCCTTTATAATGCAAAACCAAAGGGGATGATGGACATAGTGTTGAACATTGCAAACACTCACCCCCAGTCAACTAATCTGGGTTTAATCCATCATCATTCATTAGCACACTCCGCTACCCCAGTTCAGACATGGCCATATGCATCAGTCTGACCCTGTGCCTCATGGGAACAGTCCAGCCCAAACTGCCAATCCATGTCTTCCCTGGACCAGAAAGAAGCACCCTGGGACAGTTTCGGGTTCATAACCCTTATCAGCCAGGCTATCTTGAATACAGTGGCAAAGTGAGCAAGAGACCCACTTCTGGGCATAACCTGCCAACTTAGGGCGAACAAAGCAAAACCAAAGGGAATGATGGACTGAGTGTTGAACATTGCAAGCACTCACCCCCAGTCAACTGATCTGGGTTTAATCCATCATCTTTAGCTTTTGCTTTGTACCCCCTTATAATGACACATTCCCCACTGTAGCTTAGACTGGAGTGAGAACAGTACATTCATTCCCATCAATGTCTAACACCTTCTCCAATGTAACTTAGATTGGAGATTGAATATAAAATATATACCCTTCAATATTCAACACCTTCCTCAATGTAGCTTAGAGCTGAGTGGAGATATTACATATATCCCCTTTAATGTCCAACACCTTCCCTAATACAACTTTGATTAGAGTAGTAATAGTAAATCTAGCCCTATAAAAGTCCCCAAATTTTCCAAAGGTAGCTTAGATTGGAGTGTGAATAGTAAATTCACCCCGCTCCCCCAATGTCCAACATTTGCTTCAATGTAGCCTTACATTGGATTGGGAATAGTAAATCTACCTCACTTAAAATTCAACACCTTTCACAATGTTGTACTGAAGTCGGTCCACCAGCGTAATGACTCTTTTAGTGTAGGTTTTTGGAGGTGTTGCCAAATACTCTTGTTACAATGGTAGTAACAACTCTGTAGAGCTATATGTGAGTATATTTTTAAATTAGAACTAACCATTGCTTGTACGAAGCCAATGAAAAATTTTTGGGGGACAGGTGTTAGTTTTGGTTTTTATTTGACTAAGTAGTTCATGGTATAGTGCAATTGGTTTGTTAGGCAAAAGTACATACACTAAAAATAGATTTGTATTGTAGGATTCACTGTGGATTGTGTAGATATATTTGCATGGTGGAGGGCACAATTTAAATGTGCCATCCATCATTTACGTTTTGCTTTGTGTTAATCTTAGCAGGTTGTTTTCTGTTGTGCAAATTATTATTCTTCACTATTGGTTGAAGTTAAATTATATAGGATATTTTTTTCTTATAATTTTTTTTTCATAGCCAGGGTTTCACTTGTGGCTTTTCTGGTTCTGGCTATGAGTCTCTCTTAAGTTTGGTATACCTAGGAGTTGCCCTGTGAAATAGCTCCTTTAGATTTTTGTGAACTGGTGCTAGCTTCCCTACGGGCTTGTAATATATTTCTGACTTTAATTTCTGTAACGTTTCATTGATGATTATGCTCTCTAATATTTTGTACAATTTTGGTTTTAGTCATAGCACTCCCTTTAGAGTTGGCTTTCTTTTTTTGGTGTTAGATTGTTTGTTTCTTCTGTGTAGAATCCGGCAGAGTATTGCTTTTTTGAACTGTTGGCATTTTTGGTGTATTTTTTATAGTAGTTATTAATTAGTTAACTTTCTGTATTGGTTTTTTCAAGATTAATGTCATTGTTTTTTTTGTTAGAATTTTTTTAAGGTTTAGTCCTTTTTTTTACTAAAGTTATTATGGCTTTTCAAAGTAAAGTTAACATTCTAATAAATACCTCATCTTTTCAACGTGGGATAACCGGTGCTGAGGGCTGCCTTTCCTGCCTCTGCTTCACTGTAGAAGCGCTGCTGACTTGCCTGGGACGCGGCTCCTGGCCCGAGCTGCCACCGTTAACATCAGGACCCGCCCTCCGCCCATACCGCTGCGGGACTGCGAGGCACTCCAACAGCTGAATCCTCTTCCCGCAGCGCCCCCGCCCCCCGCCCGGAGTGTGTGCATATCTTTCTCACCACCCGCTGCGCGGGTGCTACTCATCTTTTCAACGTGGGATAACCGGTGCTGAGGGCTGCCTTTCCTGCCTCTGCTTCACTGTAGAAGCGCTGCTGACTTGCCTGGGACGCGGCTCCTGGCCCGAGCTGCCACCGTTAACATAAGGACCCGCCCTCCGCCCATACCGCTGCGGGACTGCGAGGCACTCCAACAGCTGGAGCCTCTTCCCGCAGCGGCCCCGCCCCCCTCGTTAGGAGGATATAATCTGCCTACCCGTCACGCGCAGCGGTACGCGCGCGGGACGTAGCCCGGGGCGAAGCCCGGGCAAAGGGCGGGCCCTCTGAGGCCCTCGTAGGCCGGAGTAGGCTGGGCTGGGCCCTCTCCCTAACGTTCGCAGTTTAGTAGCCTGTGCCCTGCCACGTCGGCTATGTCTACTGAAGAGGTAACACCTGGGAAAAAAGGAAGGTTACGCAATGGGTCACTGGACAATTATTTTCCCAAGGTTCAGAGTGAGGGTGATAAGGACTCTATCCTAGCAGAGCGTAGGGCCGAGTGGCGTCGCTCAGTTGAGAGCATGAAACACAGACCCCTGATTGACAGTTCCCTGCTTGTTTTGACCCGGGAGGAAGGCTCTGTAGATCTGAGTGGGGATAATGCTAGTCAGGAAGGCGTTCCCCTTTTGTTTCGCAATTTCGTATCCACACCTTGTCTGCCCTTGGATAACATTATATCTGTTTCTCCTACCCCTAGTCCTAGTCGCATCACTGCTATAACCAAGCCTAGGAAACATAAACTTAAGCATTTAGTTGCTGCCCAGATTCACTGCCCACCACCTAGTAAAAAAAGGAGGAAACTAAGGGTGGCACCAGGTAAAGCTAAAATCTTGCATACTGAATTTGGTAAAGGGGTAAAAACCCTCAATACAACTAAGACCACCCTAGTTGAGGAGCCGGATCCTACACCAGCAGTAGTTCCACCATTTGTAAATAGTGCATGTGAAGCAGCTGCACAGGCTGTGGCTCCTAGCAGCAATGCTGGAACCACGGTACCTGCTACTCCTCCTCCCCCCACATTAATAGGGAATTTAGAGTTTCTGTTGAGATCACTCCTTTTACCTATTAACGAGTCCATTAAAAAGGTGGAAATCAGATTGACCATACTGGAAACCGCCATATCTAGCATGGTTACTATGACCAAAACTCAGGGGAATGGGAAGGCATACCCTACACCTATGGCCAGGCCCCCTTCTACCTCCGTTCCAAAAAACACAACAGTACCAGTTCAGCCGGCCAAAAAAACTATACAACAACAAGGTAGGGTTGACCTCCCCCCTCAAAACCCATTGCCTCCCAAGCAGTTAAATGCACCTGTAATTGAAAAGGGTGGTGTCCCAGAAAAACCAACCCCAAAGGCCCCGATAAGTAACAATAACCAGAACGCCCAGGGGGAAGGTAGCTATAATAGAATACCACGGAAAAAGGTGCCACAAGTGGAGATTCCCCCTGAAGCAGTGCCCTTTGTGGTAGTTTTGACTGGGGTCCCCCCGCTAGCAGAAAATAAGAAGGAGGGATACGTTGATCTCAAAAATAAAATTATCCATTGGTTGAGGACACATAGGCCGATAGCGCCCAATATAGATGGGGATATAGTACATGTCAGACGGATCAACTGGCTGGGGAGCAGAACCAAAGATATAGAGGGAGACCTAGTGGTGGTCAACTTCAGAGACCCCAGAGCAGTAGATTACATCTTAAATTGGCTACCTGGAAACGGGGAAACACGCATTATCCCTCGGGCCCTAACTCATTTCTATCCCAGGACAGAGGCTATCCCTCCCAAATATCCAATTAAGTTTCAAACATACAGGCCGTCCCTCATCCTGCCATATAATAACAACTATCCCCAGTATGGGCAACATTTTGCTCCGGTGCCTGACCAGCATTCCGTCTGGTCTACGGTGCCCTATAGACACAGGATGAACAACGACAGCAGGATGGAACAACTAAGACCCTTCACTCCCTTGGACACTTACAATCGGTTTTCGCAGCTCTCTGGGCTGGAAGATTGCGATTGAAGTTTAGCGCCCAGGGGGGAGACATGCGAACATCTTGGGGAGGAGGTCCCACGACTTCGTGGCAGTATAGATGCAGGGCAAGTTAGTCCACCTCTAGTACAAATTGCCATTACTAATAACATTACTGAGGCTTCTACGATAGCCGAGTCTATGGCCTACATCCCTAGTTGTCCTGTAAACCATACTCCCCTGAACCAAGATGGGGATAGCTGTATGACCATGGTGGATAATGAGGGTGTGAATAAGGAGGGACACACCTTAATGCCCAAGGGTCGGCGGGTAATAAACCTCCTATCTTGGAACATTGCGGGGTTAAAAAGGAAGTTAGATCTACCAGAGTGGCACTCGTTCATTGAGAGGTTCGATGTTTGCCTATTTCAGGAAACTTGGAGCCTATTACCCTTATATAAATCGGGGTATACCACCCACTTTTTACCTGCAGTAAGTAAAGGAAAGGGTAGACCAGCGGGTGGCCTCATGGTCTGGATTAAAATAGAGCTGGACTGGGTGGTCACACACTACAACTTGGAGAGTAGGGACATACTCCACCTCTCTTCTAGAGGGAATGCGAAGAGTGAAAGGCTAGACCTCTTCAATGTTTATGCCAGGGGGGCACCTGGGGACACCGCCTCCTCAACTTTAACAGTTCTGGACTCTGCCCTAGCTAACTGCCCTTTATCTGCAAAAATTATCGTGGGGGGTGACTTCAATTGCACGTTTGAACCTCTCCTCGGGGACGACCCCCTGGGTATTGAAGATGAAGATACAAACTGGTCCATCCCAACTCTATCCCTACCCCCCATTAGGAAATGGTAAGCTAGGGCAATTCAAATTAATGCACTAACTAGGGACCACAAGTTAAGAGCCCTTAATGGCAGGACTATATCTGACCAGGCAGGTGCACTGACCTTCAATAGACTTTCTGGGCCGTCCCGAATTGACTGCATCCTAATGGATGTTAGTTTTTGGGCAGACCTTATTGACATGGAAGTGCTTCCAAGTCAGGATAGCGACCATAATCCCCTGTGTTGTAAGTTCAATTGGGGCATCCTTAAAGATAGTAGGGAGAATGCCCCATTAAAAACATCTAAAGAGATTATCCCATATAACAACAATCGTAGACTGAAATGGGATAAGGCTAACCTGAAGGAGGGAGACCTAGGGGCAATTAAATCCCTGGTAGAGGGCCTGTCCTCTGATCTGGAGGCCTGGGTCTGTGAAAATGAGATTAGTACATCGCCGCACTCTTCCCTCGACTCAGCTTATAAGGCTACAATAGATCATGTCAGCCAATTTTTTATCTCGAAAGGTAAAAGCCACAGGAAATCGATTACACCTCCCACTTCAAAAAAACCTTGGTATACAGATCAGTGTAAGGGCAAAAGGAAAAATCTGACAAAAGCCCTGCTTTCTGGGGATCCTTTGCTGGTTAGAGCGGCCAGGAAGGACTACCTAAAAGCACTATCGCTGGCAAAACGCAAGTGGGAGGAACAGCATTGGCAGGACCTAGCCAAAGCTGTGAGCAGAAGGAACCCGAACCTTTTTTTGGATCTGATTAATAGAACTAGACAGAGGAAATCGCAACCATTAGCAGCTCACATCACCAGCCAGCAATGGTTTAATCACTTTTCATCCCTATACGGAGGTAACGATGAACTAATCAGCCCCGGGGCAATTAGTTTTGGCGTTGGGGATATCTTAGGGGTGGATGACCCCCAATTTTCTGCCACTGAGGTAGTGACGGCGATTAAACATCTAACCCCAAAGAAGGCGGCCGGGCCGGATGGGATCCCTGGGGACCTGTTGATCGCGGAGCCGCAGGCTTGGGCCAAGCTAATTGCCACATTTATGAACTTGATAACTAGGGGTCACCAGGTGCCAGACTCTTGGCAGGGGGCAGAGGTGGTAACTGTGTTCAAGAAGGGGGCAAGAGATGATCCTGCGAACTACAGACCTATCAGCTTGATAGATATAATTCAGAAAGTGGTTGGCAGGGTCATCATTTCAAGGGTAGGCGATTGGATGGAGGAAGCCAGCATTCTTTCCCACCTTCAAGCTGGCTTTAGAAGGAAGGTAGGCACGATGGACCAGGTCTTTCGTTTTTTTGTTATCTATTGGAAGGCAGTTACCATCAAGAAAGGCAGTCTATAAATGGCCTTCATAGATCTCAAGACCGCTTTTGACCTGGTCCCACGGGCAAAACTATGGGAGATCTTAGGTGAGATGGGATTTCCCAGTAGGCTTCTGAATCTGATCGTAAAGCTCCACAAGGGGAATTATGCGAGGGTCAGATGGGGATCCCAGGGACAGTTAACAGATAAGGCCCCTGTGAGGAGAGGAGTACGCCAGGGCTGTGTTATGGCTCCGACCCTTTTCTCCCTATTCGTGAATGGAGTGGTGGACCATCTGGAAGGGGAGGAGACGGATGCCCCATCCCTGGCGGGGGAAAGAGTCCCGACTCTACTCTTCGCTGACGACACCTTATTGATCTCCAAATCCCCAGTGGGTTTGCAAAAACTCTTGAACCAGTTTAGTTCTTTTTGTACCAACAGAGGCTTAACCATCAACACCTCGAAAACTAAACTGATGGCACTCTCCCCCTCTAAAAGATTTAAAAATAACTTTATGCTTAATGGTGCGCCCCTGGAGTTGGTCAACTCATTTGATTATCTTGGTATCCGGATAAATAGTCGAATGACTTGGAAGGACCACTTGGCCAAAATGTTACTCAGCCACCAAAGAGTATCAGGGGTGACCCTGAGAGAGCTCCGTGAGTCAAGTAGCAAACCAGTCTCCCCTGAGGGTTTTTGAAAAATCATTCTGTGACGTAATTTTACTAATAAATAGGAGTACGACTTCTAAAATCAACCTTTTTTACTGCTCTCATTATTGGTAAATAAAGGCATTTTTCTAGGGTTTCTTTGGAATTTAACTGTGATGTTGACTAAAAAGTTGAAGTATGTTGATTAATCAAAACTTGGTTAAAATGCTTATGGACACATGGGAAGTCATGTATATGACTGGTGATCCTTTTTGCCTTACTAAAGAGCCTCTGGGATCTCTGCAGCAGCTTCAATGCAATGTGGTACCATACGGCAACCACCTCCTCCCTCTCCATGACCCGATAGGTCGACACCGTCGCCTCCACCTGCTTCAACACCCTCCGCATCCACCAAAAGACCTTCAAATGGATACCCCCCCGAATCAAGGAAGACCGTCACTCATGCACTAATCACCAGCACACTGGACTACGGAAACATCCTCTATGACGGGATCAACAAGTCTCTGTTCCACAAACTTCAGACCATGCAGAACACCGAAGCCAGACTTGTCCTCAGCCTCCCTCAACACGAACATATCACCCAACACCTGCGTAACCTCCATTGGCTCCCTGTTGAAAAGAGAGTAAACTTCAAGATACTCACCCACGCCTACAAATGCCTCCACACCACAGGACCCCACTATCTCAATGATAGAATCTCCTTCCACGTACCCAAGAGGAACTTCCGATCCGCTGACCTTGCAGAACCATGGCGCATTCGCAGAGCAAGAACGGGAGGAAGAACCTTCTCCTACATTGCGGCCGAGACCAGGAGTGAGCTCCTGATCAACATTAGATGTGCCCCCACCCTGCACATCTTCAGGAGGACCCTCAAGACCTGGCTCTTCGACTGACCAGAGCTGCTCCCCCCACCAGCGTCTTGAGACCCTCATGGGTGAGTAGCACCCTTAAAACTCCCTGATTGATTGACGCTATAAGTGGTATCAGAGCAGGCAGCAAATTGCCATGTTGCCAAGATGTGATATAGTTTAATGCAAACATGTGTTATATACTTCATTGATAACTGTAAGGGTCACCATTGTGATCAGAATGGTAATCTGGGATTGGCACAAATATTTGTGTCCAAATCGGCATCACAACATGTGGAAATTATGGTACAGACATGATGGTATTCCCCACAAATATTTGGCAGGTAACACCTAAGAAATTTGCATTGAGTAAAAAAGCACACTATTCAGAGTTTTGCAGCTCAGAAGGGAAAGAACATGTGTTTTTACTGTGTTGTTCCATGTGTTTTTACTGTGTTATCCCACATTGCAGCCTGCAAATCTTAAAATGATGCCCTAATACTGTATCAAGGAAAACCAAATTCCACTGTATTGGTACGTTCCTAGTGTGGTATTCCTGCATCCTTTCCCTGCCACCTAAAATGAGCCTGTAAATTGTTTCATGGTACTAAGGAGAAAATAAGTGCAAAGTCAGAACCCAGAGGGAGATTTGAGTTGGGGCATCACGTTTGTAAGTTTACAGTGTCTACAAAAGTGTTCTACCACATACAACACCCTTACACCCCAGATCGTGTACATGGCTTTTGAGAAGCCAACGTGTTGGTGCATTGGATGTAGGATAGTGAAATAAAGCTTCAATGAAACTTTTGAAATCATAAGAAATAGGACAGTAGCTAGTTTTAGTTGAAAATGACGGAATGTTAATGTTAGGGTTTTCTAAGTAGGCATCCTAAGTTTGGATGCTTTTATAATTGTGGGTTCTTAGGACATATTTAGTTTAACAGATAACCAAAAAAGGATAACAGGTGAATATTCAAGATCATGTAATAATCCTAAATGCCTGTTAGAGATGCATTGATCTAATAAAATTGAAAATAATGAGTAATTTAAGGGTAAACACTGTTCTGAAAAGGGAAAGAGGACATGAGAATTATAATTTTCATTCTCTCAGGAACTCATGCCAACAATAAGATCATACATTCTTGGGACATTGTCTCCATTTCACAGACTGAGAGCCAGCATTTTACCTCTGCAACTTTAAAAGGTAAGAATTCTGGAACAATTCCTGATAGAGCACTGAGGGGCATATTATCAAGCAGGGTGTTAACATTATCGCCGCTTTAGTGGCAGAAAACTGCTGCTAAAACGGCAATAATGAGCTTGATAATACGCCGTAGAGAATTCCCATAGACGCCCATGTTCACACCAGAACATGGGCTTATATGGGAATTCACAAGGGCATATTATCAAGCCCATTATCTCCGCTTTAGCTGCGAGATTATCTATGATTCGTGGTCACACACCCTTTGTTGGTTACATCACAATTGATTTTGGGAATCGCCTTGTAGGAGGACCATCTACAAATACCATAGAAAACAATTAGACAATAGCAATTCTCCATGCACAAAGTGAAATCTTAGTGCATCTTCACCCCATTGATAGGCCCACACATATCATAATTTTGTGCCAAAGAAAAAGAAAAAACAGACTGACCGTAACAATGATTCACAGTTAGGATAGATTGATACGTACACAAAAAAATTATTGAAATGGTTTATGTTCCTCAAGGGACTTAAAAAATAATAAGATCTAGGCTAGAGGAGTCTTGTGTATGTCAAGAAGAGTTAGATTCATGGCAGGTTAACAGGATAACATCACTGACTATCTCAACAAATTCTATTTAGATACATTGTATGCACAGTGATGCTATGTAGACATACTGAATATCTGTCAAAGATTTAGCCCTCTTAAACCTACTTGTGACACACCTGTTGTAGAATGAATGGTGTTTGAGAAATTGGTAATTTTGTACCAGGGAATGCAAACACTGAAGTTTCCTCAGAAAAGTGGAAGACTGTAACACCAGTCTTATTTCTTCAAAGGTTGCTGGTGATGCAAGAAAAGCACAAGCACATTTCAAAGCACTTTAGATTCAGACAAATAAGACACTGCCCTACAAGGAAATCTACCCTAGACTGTGCCACCCCACTTTCACAGCAGAGAGGATACAAAACACTATCACACTATTTGCATTACAGGTCCCTCAGTCCTATGTTACATGGCCTGCCTGAAAAACATGGATACCGGGGTGGATATCCACAGTCGTCTATCTATTTGAGGTGGATTCCTTCCTTTAGTCATTCATCTAGTCTTAGTCTCTCAGAAGATATTGCCCACATTTCCATACAGCTATATATGCCCTAGCAAGTCTGAAGCATATAAGCTGTGGGTTACATGGTGCTGTCTGCAGCAAGTGAATGAGCCTGCTAATGTCTGTGACCTCCAGATTGCATCCATAGTGTCTTACAGCAGGCACATTATTCACCTGAGAGATCTTCAGTGGATGCTGTAATCCATAAGGTTATTTTAGAAGTCCATACAATCTTCCAGAAAATCAAGCCATTAAGGAAACTCAATGGTTCAAATATTACTGTTTTGGAAAAATGGGCAACGTGAAAGAAACATTTTCATTGTGAGCAACTAAGTTTTTTTTATCCTTGTAAGTTTGATCAAATGATCTCTACTGAGGGAGGTAATGGGACAGTGGGCAAAGATTTGCATTGTGGATTGGGTGGGTGAACTAGTGATTGAGTCACTTGGCATCCTTCTTCCTCTTCGTCTTCCATTTATCCTTAAGGCATTGGAGTAAAGTAGACAACTGGAGGGTGATTGAAAAGAGAAGGAGGGGATGTGTCCTTTTATAAAAGAAAGTGTGTGTAAAATGCTCGCTAGAAACCTTTTGGGGTCCAACTGCATGTCATGTTTTAAAGCAATCATTTGGAGGATCACATGCAAAAAGGTTTACGTTTGGTGAAAGCAAGAGTCTAAGATGCTTTCATCATTTAAGACTCCTTTTTTAATGACCATTTACACACTACAACCCTGAAAATTCTCCATCTGCCTAGAATATTTAAATTAAAGTTCACATGGAACAGGCACATGTCAGTGCAGAGGATCGCCATTGCAACGCTAACTGATTGGTGGCACGCTAAGAAAGGTGGAGGAATGAATATACATGAAAAGAGAAATGGAGGAATGGAGATACATGCAAAAAGGTGTGGAGGAATGGTAACCAGTGCTTAATTTGACCCGGTGGATTCAGGTACTTGGCACTGACACTCAATTGTCAACACCGCTGCTTGAGACAGTCTGGCAAATTTAAAGATGACCACCAAAACAAGTAATTATTAATTCAATATACATTAAAATTGCTATTACCTGCCACCACAAACCATTCTTATGACTTTGGGGCCTGGAATAGTCTGAATTGTCACACTTGTAGAAGTGTGATGGTTAGTAGTAGTCTTGTTGCTATTATTGGCAGCATGGCAGGGGCAATGTATGGTGCAGGCTGCAGTGGCCTCCTGACGAGAGCCCTGGCACTTATTGCTTTACAAATTAAGCACTGATGCTGACACATGCAAAGAAATCTTAAGGAATGGTGATACATTCACAGAGAGAAGGAAGAATGCTGACACATGAAAAGAAGTCTTAAGGTATCATGAGACAAGCACAGAGATGAGTGCAGAGAAAACAAGTATAAGAACTAACCAAAAAGCTTCATGTCATCTGTGACACCTTTAATCTAGCCAGTATTTGTAATCTAACACCCTTTGCTTTTACAAAGTTGTTTAACTACAACGAGAGGGGATTTAGGTACAAAAAAAGATTAAATCTGAAGAAGTTCCTCTTTACACTCCTGGTAGTGTAAGAGGAAGTACCTTGTGAACATATTCTTAAAATGCACTGCAGCATCGCTCATTGGGATACTTTCAGGTTTTTTATTGGCAGTCGGGGCTTTAAGTAGGTCTCTGGTTCTCAGATATGGTAGTAATTAAAAACTGTCATTGAAACGGGTCCCTACCTGGCCCTATATTCATGTCCACATCTGTAATAGCAAAAACTCTGATGGATTTCTGAACAATGAATGTAAAAATCCTTAAGGCAATCCATGGTCAGTGGTTTGGGTCCTATTTATATTTCCTAGTTTTTAGTTAATCTTCCATTCCCTAACAGTGTTTGCCATTTTCAGGATGGTGTCTTTCTTAATTTTTTTTTCGTTTAGTATACTATCCTCGCATAATGCACACTTTGAACTGAGTTGCTTCCAGGTATTTATAATAGGCCACGATTGTTCCCTCTGGAGTTGAGGCTGAAGGCAGTGCATGGTTCCACTTTGCCTGTCATTGAGGCCAATATATGCTCAGAATACATGGTCATCTAATCCATTGGCCTGTCTGAGAGCTCAAGGAGCAATGGTGATGTAGAGAGAATGAAAAGAGGGTGCTGAAGAGGGAAGAGAGATGTAAGATACGCAGATAGATGTGACGCGGAGAGAAAAATGGGTGTACATGTCTAACATAATTGGAGTGATTGAGACACAATGAAGACCACTAGCTCTTCCACAGGCCTCAATGAGGTTTAATTCCGAGCCTCACTTTTGAAGAATTTAAACATTTTCAGTATTAATGTTTGCAACCAAGTCATTGTTGTTAGTCATTTATCTTAAACAACTAATTGCCATTAACAAGGCCCATAGTGATGACTGGTTTTAGATGTATGTCAGTTGTTGTGCTACATATCTGGATACAATAACAGAAAGCTCAGAGAGGAATCCAATTAGAGATTGGGTGGCACACTATGCGAGTCACAAAAGTTTAGTTTGTGTATTTTGTTCACGCCTCAAGTTACATAGACTACACCCCTTTTGGGGAACTCCCACTTATTTCATCCCACTTAAAGCCCTTTTGGCAGTCAACAGTGGACTATAAGGTCAGAGAATTCTTTTAGCCGTGCAGTTCCCAACAATGTTGATGTAACTTGACTCTAACCCAGGGCTCTGAAGTGGCCTCTTGGAAGCATGTTGGCACTTTTCAAAACACATGAAACAAACCTTTATATACACTTTACACTTGGCTGTACTCTAAATCCTCATTTGCTGGACTGGTGCATTGACTCTTGTCTGCACCAGATACCAAACCCTCCAACACTTAGATGCAATTAAACAGGTTGGAAATAATTATTTCTTCTTTGGGATTTTTCTTTACATCGTTAACTAGTACTTAATTTGAGACTGTGGTTTCCAGTGCTGGACACTGGCACTTAATTGTCAGCACTGGCGCTTATGACAGTCTGCCACATGGTGGCGCTCGCTGCCTATTTTACGTATGAGTTTAAGAACAACTGTTTATTAATTTAAAACCATTAACGTTGACAAATACCTGCCACCCAAGCCATTTGTCTAGCTTTGGACGCTTGGAATAGTATGAATTGTCACATTGGCAAGAGTGCGATAGTTAAAAGTTATGTTGGTTGTGTCCCTGGCAGCGCTGGTGGGGGCAATGGATGGTGCAAGCTGCACTGGCCACCTGACTAAAGTCATGGCACTTACTTTTTTCATAAGTTAAGCACTGTTAACACAAATGTGTGTTCACATCACACACAGGATTCACAAAAGTGGTGTTTATGTTAATATGGCACTGTGAATGATCACAAATCATCACACCTCTTTTTAAGGTCCTTGTCTTGAATTCTCGAGTAACTCCCAGTGCCAAACAGAGATAATAAACATGAAATCTACTATACTGCTCTGCCGAGTCGTTTTTCATGGAACGAGGGCTGACATGAGTGCTGCATAACTAGCCTTTTCATGCCGCATAATTTAGCGAAGCCTGCTGCGTAGTGTGACGTTTCTCTGCTGCTTAATGCCAGTGTCTCGGACCGTAGCCCACTCGCTGAACTGAGTCTAGAGGTCAGAACACAGTTCACTTCCAGTTCACTGCTACCACGTGGACTGACTTCAGGGAGGCTCCAAGAGGAGCGGGTTCGCGCGCAGTTCAGAGCGTGCGGCGGCATGCGCTCCAGTTGCACTAATTACTGGCACGAAGTCCAAAGTGCTTCACCGCTGCACGCCATCAACTAATTTCCTCGAGCAATTTAATAACGCGGGATTAAAACAATGTAATTCTGACGTGTACCAACCACACTGACAAAAAATGCGCGCCTCGTCCAGCACCCGTCGACGCCTTTGAAGTGTTCTGGATGATAACTCTGGGTTCCTGGCTTGAATGCTGGTGACGCTGTATTTAATCAATTATTACTCATGTCTTATGCGCGACTTGGCCCATTTCAGTACATTAGGGATCTCTGATTGGCCAGAAATTATGCTTTAATTCCGGGATTAGCACACGGTTAAGTGTTTCAAGTCTGTGTTTAAAAGATTTCGGCTCCATTCAAGGCGGTGCCACCTGCTACAGAATTAATCTCCATGAACATCTCCTTCCGGTTCACTAAATTATCACTATAAGTATTGTATGGCAACTGGTTTCAGGGGGCTCATTAACAGTGCTTACCTACTGAACTTTGGATCAAGCTGTAATATAGCAATTTGCTTTACCTTTGAGACTCACTCACATCTCCATGCTCTCCGCCACAAACTTTTTTCACACATTTGTTTGCACACATGAATACTCTCGCCTATTCAAGCTCACTCAGATTTCACTCTGCACACTCACTGATTTACACGTACATTTATTCGCTCGCACATTCACAGGTTGACTTACAAAATCTCAATTACTTGACTCACAAATCTCATGCACTTAGGCACTAACACATTAGAGGCTTAAGAGTTGCTAAGTGCCTTGTAATTTAAAATGAAATTATCTGTTTTAAAATTGTTATAAATGAAGTTTTAAGGATAATATGATTTTTACTGCTTAAGAATACGATGTTGTGATGTGTAGACTTTTTAAATTGTAATGTATGAGTTGTGGTTTGTCGACCAAATCGTCTAAATAAACTTTATTTTTGATCACATTGAACACACTAACACATCGATTCCTATTGATCAACGTATTCATTCACACTGAATCACGATCCATTCACAGGCTAGCCTATAAACTTTAAATTACTTACTAACTGGCCCACATATTCGCTAACTTCCTCTATCATGCATCGCACATTGATTCTTATTCAATTCTATGTCAGGACAGGAGGCTCCGATTATGCTTTCTCATTTCTTTAATGAAATGCTCAGCAGCCAATAAAAAACAAAACTACAAATCCCATGAACACTTGGGAATGACCATAGAGGATACACTATATAAGGTCCAAACACTAGTCCTTCTTCCTCTTTCTTTGCTGCTCCGCAGCCAGTTAAGTCTATTTACCTTTCTTGCATTGCTTTTGCTGATATTGCTGTTGCTTGTTCTTGTGTACACTTGCATTATATTCCGCTGCTTGTATTCTTTGTGCGCGGCGCTTGTGTACTCTCTTTCGGCTTCGGTGCCGATATTTTGCGCGTCCGTTGGCGGCGTGTCTTCCTGGGAGCGTGTGTTCGCCTCCCTGCGCCTGGCCGTTTTTGTGCCCGGTTGCTTTGGTGGAGTGGGAGCAGGGGTCGTCAGCTTCTTGGGAGAGCGCGAGCGCTCTCAAGCCGGTGTTTCAGCGGCAGCAGCGTCGCGCATGCGCACTGCTTTGTTTCCGGTTTCAGGCTGTTCGCCTCACGCCGGTCGAGTGAAGGAACGCTTCTCACCAGCGCTCACGCCCACAGCCCTGAACTTTCGACCCCGTTGACGCCGGAGTACAGGAAAGTGCTTTGGTTGTTATTGTTGTGCATAGGCTCTGCCTAAAGTGAGTTTTGTTGGCAGGCTTATCTCCCTCCACGTTCAAATTGTTTACTTTGAGCTTGGTATTTCCAACCTCTATTTAGCCTGCTTTGGGGTTGTCACTCCCCCTTATTTGTATCCTTGATACTCAATATTTGTTCAGTCATCTTGTGGGCATTGAATTTCTGCACTCAGGTGCGATGGCTGATTACTATGACGCAGATGATGACTGCTTTTATGACGAAGAAGAGGATGACTCTCTTGAGTACAACCTGGTTGAAGAACTTGATAAGGGTGTACAACTTTCAGTAAATAAGGCACTTGTTAGGGCTATTAATCCCTTAAAGCGTCATTTAAATGAATATGCTGTTCAGCAGGGCTGGTTACCTCCTTCACAAAAGTCCGCAAAGTCGCCTCATAACCCCCATAAAACGGACTTTCAAAGATTGGCGAAGGTTTTGTCTTCGGAAAAACAGAAATCTTCTGCGTCACATTACATGGAGGAGTCGGACCATGCTCAGGCCTCTTCAGGTCAAGATTCTTCCCCTCCAAAGAAGCGCCTTCGCAAGGAGCATTTTGTGGACGCTCCTGAGCGTCCCCCTCTTTTGCATTTCGAACCGGAGGACATTATTCACCCCAATTCGACATCGTGGTTACCCGCTCCGGCTGTGGCGGCTTATCTTGAGGCGCATGTCCGCCAGCCCTTTGAGGCGCCTGTCCGGGCTAGACTTCGGTCCGAGTGCCCGAGACCGGACCTTGCAGACCACATTGCTGAGACTCCGGAGGTAGACCCAATGATGGTTACCTACCTTAAAAAATACTCTAAAGATCCGAAAAAAGGCCTGGACCGTTCCTGGAGGTCTTGCCAGGATAAATTAATGGACATGTTGGGCCCCCTTTCCAAGATCCTAGACCTGGGTTTCAAGGCGAAGGAAGCTTCGGCGACTGTCAATCCTGATGAACTCATCGAGTGGGCCCAGAGGGAGGTCTGCATGTTCGGAAATGTAAATTGCGCCATTTCAGCAGAACGGCGTAGGTCCATTCTCCTTAAACTGGATCCGAAATTGGCAGAATTGGCGACTTCTGAGGCCGGTCCGGAGGCGCAGGGCCTTCTATTTGGACAACCCTTCTTGAAGGAGCTGACTAAATTTGTGTCCGCCTTCAGCGGAATTGATAAAGCGCAGGCATCCTTGCGCCGGGCCATGCGTCCGGTTTTCACCAAGGCCGGACGACAACGGGGACGATCGTTCGGCCGTGGGTCACAGCAACAGTCCCAGAGGGGTGCCTCACAGCAACGTGGTGGTCAGTACGACTCTGGTTACTCCACCCGCGCAAATTTCTATCCTTCCCGTAAAGGAAAAGGTCAATACGGCAAGGGGCGATCTGGTGGACACCAAGGCCGATATCAAGATTCCGGAGCTACAGGTGAGCTTAATTCAGGCATGCGATGTGATGTTGGGGGGCAGAGTGCAATTTTTCCTGAACAATTGGCGTATGATCTCCAACGATGCTTGGGTGATAGAAAGCGTTCAGGGTTTCAAGATAGAGTTCTATCACCCAATGCATCAAACCCATCTTCCACTCCCTATGCTCTTTTCCAGTCACTGTCAGGCCTGTCTGTCAGAGGAAATCGAGGTGCTCCTCAGCAAGGGAGCGATTGTTCCAACCGCACGCCATCTGAAGGGCTTTGTCAGCTCAGTCTTTCTGGTCGAGAAAAAAGGAGGCGGGTCTCGCCTAGTTCTCAACCTGAAAGACTTCAACAGCGGGGTGGTTTACAGGCATTTCAAGATGGAGGGCATCCATCTTCTGCAAGATCTCCTTCGGGAGGGAGATTGGATGGTTCGTCTGGACCTGAAGGATGCATGTTTGTCAATCCCGATTTACAAACCCCATCGCAGATTCCTCCAGTTTCAATGGCTGGGGCGGTGGTACGAGTATCAGGTTCTCCCGTTCGGCCTTTCGTCAGCACCATGGTGCTTCACGAAATTGCTGAGGCCAGTTGTAGAGCATCTTCGTTCCAGGGGAGTCAGGCTGATCATATATCTGGACGACATTCTTTTTATGGCGGATTGCCCTCTCAGGCTTCTGCAGCATCTGGAGTGGTCCATCACTCTCTTACAGTCTCTGGGTTTTCTAGTCAATGTTCCGAAATCGGTTTTGGTTCCCACTCAATCTATCGATTTTCTGGGCTTTCAGATAGATTCAGTGACTTGCCAGCTTCTTTTGCCCAATCAGAAACTCCGTTACATCAGGAGAGAATTGACGTCTGTTATTTCCAGACAGACTGTGTCGTTGAGGTCGTTGGCACGTGTGGTAGGTCTTCTAGCGTCCTCCATTCAGGCAATCTTTCCGGGTCCTCTACATTACCGGGCGATGCAACGCCTAAAGATTCAGCATCTCCGGAAAGGCCTCCGCTATACGGATCAGGTTCCTCTATCGGGGGAAGTGCGGGAGGAGATGCAGTGGTGGCTGGACCACATGGAGGCCTGGAACGGTCGAGCCCTGTTCGGTTCATCTCCGGAATTGGTGATCGAATCGGATGCCAGTCAGTGGGGTTGGGGAGCCCGCTGCGGGTCTGTGACGACAGGGGGTCGTTGGTCACCCCAGGAGTTATCTCTACACATAAATTGTCTGGAACTCCTAGCGGGTTCCTTTGCGATACGATGTTTTTCCCCCCTGCAGACGAGTTGTTGCATTCTTCTCAGGATGGACAATGTGTCTGCGGTCCGCTATGTCAACAAGTTGGGCGGGACCCGGTCCAAGATATTAGCGGAGATCGCCAAGGATTTTTGGCATTTTTGCCTACACTGGAAGATCACGGTTATTGCAGAGTATCTTCCAGGCCGCAACAATCAGGTTGCGGATTGGCACTCCCGACATCTTCGGGATTTCAGCGACTGGAGACTTCATCCTCGAGTCTTCCGTGCCATCCTTCGGCAATGGGGCCAGTGTCACCTGGATCTTTTTGCCTCTCATCTCAACGCGCAGCTTCCCCAGTTTTACAGCTGGAGACCGGACCCCTTAGCTCTGGCCACGGATGCTTTTCTCCAACAGTGACCATCGACTCTTTGTTACGCATTTCCCCCGTTCATTTTTTTTTTTTTTTTTAAATATATTTTATTTTACATATCAATAAGCACACATTTCAAAAAAAGAATACAAGCTTTTTCTCCTACATTTGTTCGTCTCACAATATAACAAAGCAAGTTTTAAATCAAAAATTGTTCAACCACCGAAAGGGGGGGCCAAGACAACATATATCATATTATACAAAAAACACAATCATAAGTCAACAACAAAATGAATCATCCTATTCCAGTTCTCCATTTCTCCAAAGGTCCCCATATCTTAATACCTCGGGCTCTCCCTATCCTACCCTTCCTAGCATATATGTATTTCTCTAGATTATGTATAGCAATGAGATTAGATAGCCATATTTGCAAAGTCGGGGGAGTCTTATCTAACCATATTCTGGCTAGCATTAATCTAAAGACAGCCGCTGCCATAAACACAAACATTGCATCGCCTGGGTCTATTTGCACATTTCCTACGTCCACACCCAACATAATTACACCTACAGTGAAGGTTATCCTTATCTTTAATGAATTGATTAAAAATATTTCAACATCCTTAATTAATGTGTATAATTGTGGACATGTAGCGAACATGTGGACAATATCTGCCTTGGTAGAGTCACATCTGGGGCATGTAGTACCCTCGGTGCCCCCCCACTTCGCAATCCTGGCTGGAGTGTAATATAGCGAAAATAATGTTTTGTAGTGTTGGGATTGCAAAGGGGCAGAACATAGCATAGACCGGCCTAGTTCCAGTGATTCATTGAATGATTCAGGGGTAGCCTCTATCCTTTCCCCCCATTTAGCCCTATGCTTATCTAGATCATCAGGTCTATTTTTTGCCAGTGCAGCGTATATTAGCCTAATGGAGTATTCCTCTCCCGTAGTTAGCCCTTCCATCAGTTCGGTTGGGTGAAAGCCCAATGGCCCTCCTTGTTTATTCCTAAGAAAACTCCTAATCTGGAGATATTTAAAGAAGTCCCTTCTGTTTATGTTATGTTTTTTAATCAATTCCTCAAATTGTATGACACCCTCTGAATTTACTATATCCCCGATTTGCTGTATCCCTTTGCCCTCCCAATCCGCCATTACTGAATCAGCAAAAATTTCTTCCGGGAAGGATTTATTTTTATAGACTTTGGTGTACCTATTAAATCTGCCCATACCGGTCTTTTTCAAGAAAATACTCCAAATTTTAAGTGCCGCCCTGTGAGTCTTGTATGTCTGCCTTCTGAGATAACCCAGATCCGTAAAATACAGGAAACCATTAACAGTATTTTGTCCTAGTACCATTGTATAAGCTTCGTTTGACATATTTATGGTCTTTGATGACCCCCCACCTCCCCCAATTATTCCCTGCATATACTGAAGAGCAGCAGCCAGATAGTATAATCTAAAGTCTGGTGCACCCCACCCCCCTCTATCCCTTGGCAAGGTGATAAATTTATAAGCCCTACGAGTTTTTCCTCGTGCCCAGATAAATCTATTAGCCACACTCTCCAACCTGTTGAACCATTTGTTGTCGAAAATCAAGGGTATTGACGTGAATAAATACAAAAATTTGGGCAGGACCATCATTTTCAACACATTTGTGCATCCGACCAAAGAGAGATGGAGATTGTTTATCCTCTCCAGGTCCTTTTTAACCTTCGCAAGCAATGGTTCCATATTGCGCTCGACTAATTCCTCCAATTTTGCAGATATGTCAATCCCTAAGTATATTGCATTATTGACCACCCTGCTATCTAAACTTGATGCAAACCTATTCACAATAATCTGGGTTTTAGTTTTATTTAGACTATATCCTGAGATCAGCCCAAACTCCTGCGCTTCTGCCTCTACTCCAACCATGGCTATATCCGGATTTGGAGTCAATATAGCCACGTCGTCAGCATAGGCCAGAGTTTTCACAGTGCAACCATTTAATGACATAGGATGAATAATACGGTTTCCCTCTAGTTTACGTAGTAATGGCTCTATGTACAGGGCGAACAACAGTGGAGAAGACGGGCAGCCCTGGCGAGACCCCCGCTGTATATGTACTAAGTCCGAGTGCCCACCATTTACTCTGATTTTAACCACCGGGTCTCTGTATAGGGCTTGCATAGCTCGTATGTAACCTGGACCAATACCACACCACTTCATAACTTCCCATAGATATTCCCAGTCGACCCTATCAAAAGCCTTCTCGGCGTCTAAAAACAGTGCTGAAATAGGGTCACCTGTGGCTTCTGCCGCATCAAACATAGTGATCAATGTCCTAATGTGCTGTGTAGTACCCTTCCCGGGTATAAAACCATGCTGTGATGGGCTCACCAAGTGTTCAATACAACCTGCTAATCTCTTTGCCAGCATCTTAGAATATACCTTACTGTCTGAGTTCATCAATGTGATGGGTCTATAGGATCCAGGAAGGGTTACGGGCTTCCCTTTTTTAGCAATAACAATTACATCCGCCCCACGCCATGAGTCTGGTGATGGCCCCCTTGCTGTACATATACCATAACCTCAAACATATAGATCAACAGAGAATCACAAAATACTTTATAAAATTCAACCGGAATTTGATCAGGTTCGGTTGCCTTTCCTGATGGTAAGCTGTTTAATGCATTGATAAATTCCTCCAGACCTAGGGTAGAGTCTAACATTTCTCCTTCTTCTTTTGTGACAGAGGTTGAGCGCACACCTCTAAGATAATTTCTAACTTCCACTATTCCCTCTGTGTCGCCCTGTGTATATAGTTTTTCATAAAAGCCTCTAAAGACATCCCTTATCTCCTCTGAGCCTGTGACAGTGACACCCATCGGATCTAATATCTCCTTTATCTCTGCATCTACCCTCTGCTGTCTAACTTTAACCGCAAGTATGTGGCCCACCTTCTCGCTGCACTCATATAGCTCTTCTTTCTTAGCCAGATATTTTTCAGCAGACCTTTTCGAGAGACTTTCTATTGCATCTGCCTTCAGTGCTACTAATGTTAGTAATATATTTTCCAAGCTGGATTTAGATCTTACTGCATCAACTAGTTTTTCTTCTTCGATAATCAGCTTTTGGCGAATAGCTTCATTCCTTAACCTCTCTTTCTTACGTCTGGTCATCACATAACTTAGTGTTTCTCCTCTGACACCTGCTTTAAAACAATCCCAGGTTTGCCCTACTGCGGCGGTTCCATGATTAATCTCCCAGAAAAACCTAATCCAGCCTTCCATATGTTTCCTATACTCAAGGTCTTGGAGCAGACTCCTCTCAAACGTCCATGTGGACCTCTTGATCTGTGCATGCGGGACCTTAAGTGTCAGTATTAACGGACTATGGTCAGAAATAGTTCTTGGTTGCTTCTCGATCTTCGTCTCCAATACCATGGACCTAGAAACTAAGAAATAATCTAATCTCACCAAAACCTGGTGAGGTGCTGAAAAAAAAGTGCTACCATCAACCAATGGGTGTTGCATTATCCAGGGATCTGCCAAAAGATTATTTCTAACCATATTGGTAATAGCCTTGTTTACTTTTCTCTTTCTGCCATTGTAGACTACACCTGTACTCATAAATGAACTTGTAGGGTCCTGCATATTAAAATCACCACAACAGATTGCTGGTTCGGGCCACTGTGCTAATTCTATATCTAAAAATTCCCATATCTCTGGATCATCTTCAGTGGAACCATATATATTTAATAATGTTAGATTGAGCCCTTTAACACATAATTCCGCCATAACCCATCTCCCCCAACGATCCTCTTTCTTTCTTTTAGCTGCCACTTCTCTTCTTCTCCCCAGGATAGCAACTCCTCTTGTCCTAGATCCTTGCCTACTGGCTGCAAATACATCAAAACCCAGTTGGTTCATTAGATAAATCTGCTTTTCCTCTACATGCGTTTCTTGAAAACATACTAGATCCACTTGTAAAGTTCTTAAATACGCTGCTACATTCGCCCTCTTCCTTGGATCATTCAGCCCACATACATTTAAGGAGACAATCTTACATGACATTTTGTATTGAAAAAAAGACCCTCTCTTCCTAGCCCAGCTGCCTCTTTCGACTGTCTCCCCCCTTCCATTCTTCCTCCTTCCCTCTGTACTCAAAACTATAAACAACAAACAAAATATGTAATCAATGTGTGCTAACTGCCAAATCAAAACCATACATTTCAGCTGCTTTTTACTTTCCCTACCCCCCCCTCCCCTGAGTTTCCCACCCTACCCCCCCTACAGGCAAATAGGTCAATACTGACCTATATGTGGACGCTTCCTGGTTGTGTTAGTCGCACCCCTCCCCCATCTTCTCCAGTGTGCCCCCCCTCTCTTCAAGAAGGTACCTTTATACCTCAGTGACCCTCTTTCTTCGCCCTCTCCAAATCCTGAATAAACTCCTGTGCTTTCACTTCCGAAGTAAACATCCTGACCTTGCCCTTTGTGACCACTTTCAACCTGGCTGGGAATAACAAATACGCTTCTGATCCTAAAGCCTGAAACTCCGAGATCATTCTTCTGAGCCTCCACCTCCTCTCTACTGTCACGTGGCAGAAATCAGGCCTAGTAAAAAATGTAACACCCTCGACAGTTCTTTTGCTGTCTGGCCTGACTTTCTGGATAAGTTCCTCACGGAGTAAAAAGTTTCCAACGTACACTAATATTGCTCGGGGGAGTGTTTTTGACCCTCCTTCAGCTCCGTATGCCTTCCGCTGGACAAAGGGGAATCTATGCGCCCTCTGCACCTCTGCCTCCCACTGCCACTGGGACTCAGGGAACGCCCCCTTAAGTAATTTGACCACAAACCCCCTGGGATCATGCCCTTCAAGCCCTTCCGCCACTCCCAAAATGCGAACATTATTGCGCCTTTGGCGATTTTCGAAATCCTCCATCTTCCAGAGGATATCATCGGCCTTCTTTTCTTGTTGTGATTTAAATTCGCGAAAACTGCGAAAGTCATCCTCCATCTTGCCAGTTCTCTCCTCAACCTCGGAAACTCTCCCCGCCAGACCTTCATAAAGTTTGTTTGTTTTTCTAAGCGTCGTTTGAATTTTCCTAAAGTCTTGCCTTGTTTTCCGACTTGTAGATCTCGCTTCTGAATGTATTTGCTTCAGCATATTGAATACTCTTCCTAGTGCATCATCCTGGTTCAGACCAGATTCCGGTTCTTCTTGGTATGTCTGCGATGTTGCCGAGTAATCCCAGTCCAGCTTCCTGTCAGCCCCCCTTGTGGGAGACCTTTCGTGCCTATGTCGCCTTGTCTGCTTCTTCTTTAGTGTAGAATCCTTTTCAATATCAGTTTCCGAAGAGGTAGAAGCCACCCATGAATCATCCTCCTCCTCATCCTCATCCTCCTCCTTTTCCGCCTCTTCCTCCTCTTCTAATTCTGAGATTTCTCCCTCCTGTTGAACGGAATCAGAATCCTCATCCACTGCAAAAAAGCGGTCCCCTTCCAATGAGCATACATCTTCCTTCTCTTTGGGGTGGCCGAGTACTGGCTTTTCTGCCACCAAGCTAACTGTGCTTCCCCATGTGGGATTAGGGGATTTAGCCATTAGTTCTGCCTCCACCTGCATAATCGCCTGCATCATTTCATCAACATTCTCCTGCACCCTCGGGCCTCCTGCCCCTCCTGCCTCCTTTTGCACTTCCTTATCCCTTTCATTAGACTCATTATTCTTGACTTCAAGGAACCCCCTCTGAGGCATCTCCTTTGCCTGACCTTTTTCAGTGCATGTCCCAGCCCTCTGTCCCGCATTCCCAGCTGTTACCTCCTGTTTGTTTCTGCTGGCGTCCTGCTCATACTTCGAAGAAGGCAGTGCTGCTGGTTGCTTGGCAACTGCTGACTCGGCGTCCCTCACGTTCCGTGCTCCAGTACCTGCCTCTGTCACTGCCGCTGCGTCCTCGAGGACGCTTTTTTGACTACCTTCGTGATCCGGCTCTTGTCCTGTAACGCCGGGGATTCCTTGGCTCCTATTGAATGTCCCACCGTCTGAGCTGTCTGGGCGGGTGAACGATTCAGGTAGGGTGGGCTGCCTGAGAGGGGTCCCTTTGTTTTTGCTTTTAAGGATCACTGCCTTTTCACTCGCTTTGATGCGCTCGTCGCCCAGTTGTTTCCCTTTTAAATCCGCTTTCTTTTTAACGAGAGGCTCCATCACCTTCTTTATCGCGCCTGGGTTCTTTGCTGGAAGCTGTGATTTCAGCATGACGGGTGTCTCTGATGCAGCCAGATTGTTCGTTTCAGTATTTACTTTCTTTTTGTCGGTCTTTGCTGGTCTTGGCGGCATTTTGGCAGGAAACAAACCGCTCCAGTCCTTGAATCCTAACACTGCAATACTCGCCGCATGCTTGATTAGGTTGCTTGTAAATACTCTCAGTTTCCGCGTTAATCTTCTTGACAACCCGCCAAGTTCACCTGCCACTAGGTCTCCAAGGTCTCTGAAGTGGCTGATATTTGTCTGTGCCGTTCTTTGTAAAAAAATGTTCTTCAGCATTACATCTCATGTAAATACGAGCAGAGTCCAGAATACTGTTTTTTAGGAGTTATCCGGGGAGGGTTAGCGCTATCATCCTAGCGCGCAGCTAGCTCCTACTATTCAGTCCAGATGGGAGAGAGGCTCTGGTGCGACTACTCACCACAACCCACCCGCGGCCATCTTGCCCACATTTCCCCCGTTCATGATGCTTCCCAGAGTGCTTGCTTACACCAAGCGGTTTCGAGCGGAGCGGATTCTGATTGCTCCATTGTGGAAGGCTCAGGCGTGGTTCCCGGTTCTCCTGGAGATGTGTTGCGCACCTCCCCTCCTTCTTCCCCTGAAGTGGAATCTGTTGCAGGATCCTCTCGGAGATCCGCATCCCCTCATTCTTTCCGGCACTCTCCAGTTGCTGGCGTGGCGAATCTCGGGGATCGTTGGTCGATCCCAGGCATTTCTGGCGATGCTGCCAAATTCATTAGTAACGCCTGGTCTCCCAATACCCACAAGCGATATCAAGGAGCTTGGAAACGCTGGTGTGATTGGTGTGTTCAACGGGAAGTTGATCCTGTTTCAGCGGATGTCAGTCTAATTATCAATTTTTTGACTTCCTTAGCCACTTCCGGTCTGGCTTATCGGACCGTTAATAGTTTTCGTTCGGCTATTTCCGCAGGCCATGTCCACATTGATGGTAAACCTGTTGGTGAACACCATTTGCTTTCCAAATTGCTTAAGGGGATTCGTCTTGCGAAACCTCCCACGCCGAAGTATGTATCTTTGTGGGATGTTTCAGTTGTTCTGAGGTTTTTAGAGGCTTGGCCCTCTAATCTTTTGTTGTCCCGTAAACAGTTGTCTGCGAAACTGACCATGTTGCTGTGTCTGGTCTCTTGCAAGCGTGTTTCGGATATTCGCGCTTTAGACCTTGCGGGTCGCAGTTTCACCCCTGAGGGTGTTACTTTCACTCTCTCTAGGAGGACTAAATCCAACACTTCCTCCATAACATATCCTTCTTTTCCTGATCACCCCAATCTTTGTGTTGTCCAGTATGTGAAGGATTATGAGGTGAGTACCGCTTCTTTGCGTACGGACATGCAAGGCCAGTTGTTGATCGCCTTGCAGAAGCCTTTCCGTCCGGTTGCACCGGCTACTCTGGCTCGCTGGGTGCGCTGGCTCATGTCTGAGGCGGGCATTGATGTTTCTGTATTTGGGGCTCATTCTGCTAGAGGAGCAATGGCCTCAAAGGCCTATTCCATGGGTGTTACTCTATTTGACATTATGAAGGCTGCAGACTGGTCTTCGGACTCTGTTTTCAAACAATTTTATTATAAACCGATTGTTAGTGTTGCTTCTGTTGTGGTGGACGAGCTTTAAACAAGCATAATCGGAGCCTCCTGTCCTGACATAGAATTCAAAATTTGCAAACATTCGTGACAAGAATTTTCAATTCTATTAAGGACTAGGAGGCGAGGATTATCCCACCCGAATGTACCTATGTTGCATTATCATGTATTGTATAATATTGCATTTTGTTGCAGTTCTATTTTCCTTATTTCTTCCCCCCCTGACTTGCTTTGATTTTCTCTCCATTATTTGGATATTACGGCTATGTATCTTTTGCAGGTTCAGACCAGAAATGATATGGTTGTTCTGCCTCGAGAGTCTCCTCTGCCTCCTTGTTCACGGACCCAGGATGCTTCCATCTTCTGCTACAGGATCCTTTGGATTTCGGCGGCTTGCTTGGAACTTTTGTTGTTGCTCTACCTGGGATTGTTTTTTGATGTGGAACTGTTTACCCGAAGAAAGAGGAAGAAGGACTAGTGTTTGGACCTTATATAGTGTATCCTCTATGGTCATTTCCAAGTGTTCATGGGATTTGTAGTTTTGTTTTTTATTGGCTGCTGAGCATTTCATTAAAGAAATGAGAAAGCATAATCCTCGCCTCCTAGTCCTTAATAGAATTGAAAATTTTTGTCACAAATGTTTGCAAATTTTGAATTGTTCATTCATTTATTCATTCACATCCAATCACGAGCACACTTACTTCTGACTCACTCACATTTTGGCTCACTCTCTTTCATGCACGTAGGCACTCACTCAAACATCACTTCTTATTCCAGAGCTCATTCACTTGTTCATTCACACTCAATTACGATCCATTCACAAGCACACTTATAAACTCTCACTTACTTACTGACTCACTCACATATTCGCTCACTCCCTTTCAGGCAATTAGGCACTCACTCACACATTTTGGCCTCTTACTTTAAAGTCCCAAGTAAACTTTGTAAAAACCCTATGTATAAGGTCTTCACTTGATACAGTCGGTGTAAGTGACTCTGATCCACATATGTGTTTTTTTGCGTGTTGAAACATGAAAAAGCATCATGTTCAAGTGCAATAACCAGAATGAACTTCAGTCAACACACCCTGGATTGGACATTCAGCACACCCTGGATTGGACAATTAGCACACTCTGGCTTGGACAGTCAGCACACCCTGGATTGGCAGCCAGCACACCCTGGATTGGACAGTCAGCACACCCTGGATTGGCAGTCAGCACACACTGGATTGGACAGTCAGCACACCCTGCATTGGCAGCCAGCACACCCTGGATTGGACAGTCAGCACACCCTGGATTGGCAGCCAGCACACCCTGGATTGGACAGTCAGCACACCCTGGATTGGCAGCCAGCACACCCTGGATTGGACAGTCAGCACACCCTGGATTGGACAGTCAGCACACCCTGGATTGGCAGTCAGCACACCCTGGATTGGACAGTCAGCACACCCTGCATTGGCAGCCAGCACACCCTGGATTGGACAGTCAGCACACCCTGCATTGGCAGCCAGCACACCCTGGATTGGACAGTCAGCACACCCTGCATTGGCAGCCAGCACACCCTGGATTGGACAGTCAGCACACCCTGGATTGGCAGCCAGCACACCCTGGATTGGACAGTCAGCACACCCTGGATTGGCAGTCAGCACACCCTGGATTGGACAGTCAGCACACCCTGCATTGGCAGCCAGCACACCCTGGATTGGACAGTCAGCACACCCTGGATTGGTAGCCAGCACACCCTTGATTGGACAGTCAGCACACCCTGGATTGGCAGCCAGCACACCCTGGATTGGACAGTCAGCACACCCTGGATTGGACAGTCAGCACACCCTGGATTGGACAATTAGCACACCCTGGCTTGGACAGTCAGCACACCCTGGATTGGCAGCCAGCACACCCTGGATTGGACAGTCAGCACACCCTGGATTGGTAGCCAGCACACCCTGGACTGGACAGCCAGGACACCCTGAATTGGACAGTCAGCACACCCTGGATTGGACAGTCAGCACACCCTGGATTGGCCAATTAGCACACCCTGGCTTGGACAGTCAGCACACCCTGGATTGGCAGCCAGCACATCCTGTATTGGACAGTCAGCACACCGTGGATTGGACAGTCAGCACACCCTGGATTGGACAATTAGCACACCCTGGATTGGACAGTCAGCACACCCTGGATTGGCAGCCAGCACACCCTGGATTGGACAGTCAGCACACCCTGGATTGACAGTCAGCACACCCTGGATTGGACAGTCAGCACACCCTGTAGTGGCAGCCAGCACACCCTGGACTGCACAGTCAGCACACCCTGGATTGGCAGCCAGCACACCCTGGATTGGACAGTCAGCACACCCTGGATTGGCAGCCAGCACACCCTGGATTGGACAGTCAGCACATGCTGCATTGGACACTCGGCACAGCCTGGATTGGCTGTCAGCACACCCTGGATTGGCTTTCAGCACGCACACCCTGCATTGGCAGCCAGCACACCCTGGATTGGACAGTCAGCACACCCTGCATTGGACACTCGGGACAGCCTGGATTGGCAGTCAGCACACCCTGGATTGGCAGCCAGATCACCCTGGATACGACAGTCAGCACACCCTGGCTGGATTGGCAGCAAGCACACCTTGGATTGGACAGTCAGCACATCCTAGATTGGACAGTCAGCACACCCTGGACTGGACAGTCTGCACACCCTAGATTGGCAGCCCGTACACCCTGGAGTGGCAGCCAGCACATCCTGGATTGTACAGCCAACACACCCTGGATTGGACAGTCAGCACACCCTGGATTGGCAGCCAGCACACCCAGGAGTGGCAGCCAGCACACCCTTGATTGGTAGCCAGCACACCCTGGACTGGACAGCCAGGACACCCTGGATTGGGCAGTCAGCACACCCTGGATTGGACAGTCAGCACACCCTGGATTGGCAGTAAGCACATCCTGGACTGGAGAGTCAGCACACCCTGGATTGGCAGCCAGCACACCCTGGATTGGACAGTCGGCACACCCTGGACTGGACAGTCAGCACACCCTGGATTGGCTTTCAGCACGCACACCCTGCATTGGCAGCCAGCACACCCTGGATTGGCAGTCAGCAAACCCTGGACTGGACAGTCAGCACACCCTGGATTTGCCGCCAGCACACCCTGGATTGGATAGTCAGCACACCCTAGATTCGACAGCCAGCACACCCTGGATTGGACAGCCAGCACACCCTGGATTGGCAGCCAGCACACCCTGAATTGGCAGCCAGCACACCCTGGATTGGCAGCCAGCACACCCTGGATTGGACAGTCGGCACACCCTGGACTGGACAGTCAGCACACCCTGGATTTGCAGCCAGCACACCCTGGAATGGATAGTCAGCACACCCTGGATTGGACAGTCAGCACACCCTAGATTGGACAGCCAGCACACCCTGCATTGGACAGCCAGCACACCCTGGATTGGCAGCCAGCACACCCTGGATTGGCGGCCAGCACACCCTGGATTGGACAGAAGGCACACCTTGGATTGGACAGTCAGCACACCCTGGATTGGATAGTCAGCACACCCTGGATTGGACAGTCAGCACACCCTAGATTGGACAGCCAGCACACCCTGCATTGGACAGCCAGCACACCCTGGATTGGCAGCCTACACACCCTGGATTGGCAGCCAGCACACCCTGGATTGGACAGTCAGCACACCCTGGATTGGACAGTCATCACATCCTAGATTGGACAGTCAGCACACCCTGGACTGGACAGTCTGCACACCCTGGATTGGCAGCCCGCACACCCTGGAGTGGTAGCCAGCACATCCTGGATTGTACAGCCAGCACACCCTGGATTGGACAGTCAGCACACCCTGGATTGGCAGCCAGCACACGCTGGAGTGGCAGCCAGCACACCCTCGATTGGTAGCCAGCACACCCTGGACTGGACAGCCACGACACCCTGGATTGGACAGTCAGCACACCCTGGATTGGACATTCAGCACACCCTTGATTGGCAGCTAGCACACCCTGGATTGGCAGACAGCACACCCTGGATTGGCAGTAAGCACACCCTGGACTGGAGAGTCAGCACACCCTGGATTGGCAGCCAGCACACCCTGGATTGGACAGTCAGCACACCCTGGACTGGACAGTCAGCACACCCTGGATTTGCAGCCAGCACACCCTGGATTGGCAGTAAGCACACCCTGGACTGGAGAGTCAGCACACCCTGGATTGGCAGCCAGCACACCCTGGATTGGCAGTAAGCACACCCTGGACTGGAGAGTCAGCACACCCTGGATTGGCAGCCAGCACGCCCTGGATTGGACAGTCAGCACACCCTGGACTGGACAGTCAGCACACCCTGGATTTGCAGCCAGCACACCCTGGATTGGATAGTCAGCACACCCTAGATTCGACAGCCAGCACACCCTGAATTGGCAGCCAGCACACCCTGGATTGGCAGCCAGCACACCCTGGATTGGACAGTCGGCACACCCTGGACTGGACAGTCAGCACACGCTGGATTTGCAGCCAGCACGCCCTGGAATGGATAGTCAGCACACCCTGGATTGCACAGCCAGCACACCCTGCATTGGACAGCCAGCACACCCTGGATTGGCAGCCAGTACACCCTGGATTGGCAGCCAGCACACCCTGGATTGGCAGCCAGCACACCCTGGATTGGACAGACGGCACACCTTGGATTGGACAGTCAGCACACCCTGGATTGGACAGTCAGCACACCATGGATTGGACAGTCATCACACCCTGGACTGGACAGTCAGCACACCCTGGATTTGCAGCCAGCACACCCTGGATTGGATAGTCAGCACACCCTAGATTGGACAGCCAGCACTCCCTGGATTGGAAGCCAGCACACCCTGTATTGGAGAGTCGGCACACCTTGGATTGGAGAGTCGGCACACCTTGGATTGTACAGTCAGCACACCCTGGATTGGAAAGTCAGTACACCCAGGATTGGACAGTCAGCACACCCTGGATTGGACAGTCAGCACACCCTAGATTGGACAGCCAGCACACCCTGGATTGGCAGCCAGCACACCCTGGATTGGACAGTCGGCACACCTTGGATTGGACAGTCAGCACACCCTGGATTGGAAAGTCAGTACACCCAGGATTGGACAGTCAGCACACCCTGGATTGGACAGTCATAAAAGGCAGCATCGGAGCGCTTTTTAATACCAGACATAACTGGTATCGAGTGAGCAAGTGTGGCACAGGATTCGGATCCTCTCCATGTGGGTTTGGGTGGGTTCTTCAAGCGAGAAATCCTTGCCTAAAATTGGACCAAAAGGTTAATATTACAGCACAATTTTCCAAACATATTGACTGCAATGCTTGAATCTTTGTAAGCAGTTCTGAAGAGAAACACATGAAATATTTTAACACTTTAGAAACTGGAAATACGAAAGCATGAAGGACCGGATCACAAAGTTTTTTTCAATGATGCTATTTTACGTCCTTGGAGCCAGGGCTTTGTGCAAA